>NW_028327172.1:171402174-172027174 GCF_987537825.1 Furipterus horrens
ATGATGTACATCTTATAAAACAGCAGCAGCCCATGAAGCATCATAATAGAGAACTGCACAGGATACAACACCTGCATAATCAAGAAATTATGAAGAAAATTTGTGTCTTGTTTGTCCAAGTTTCTCTGTGTTATAACAATTACTTGAGAGAGACTTATTTAAACCTTTTTGTTTTCAGTATATTTTAAAGTTCTCTGGTGTTTGTGTTCTGGAATACTAAGATCACTAATACATCATCATTAATGTTGAAAGTTTTCCCTGCATTTTGCTGATGCCAGCAGAATGGATAAATTTACACATGTAATCTCAATGTGCATAAAAGATAGCAGTTACTGGGCTATGCAAGGTCATATCTAGGATTTGACTTAAAAGTCATGTAGGCCAGATTTTACATTACAGACTGCATTTTTTATTTTTTACTTGGGAAAATATTTTATTGTGGATTCAGGGCCTAAAATGAAGCTACAATTCAAGGAGTTAAAAATATTTGGATGTATTTTTAATGAGCAAGGAATTTCTACCTAGAAAGTGGGACAAAGTCTCTAAATATTAAAGGGACATTAATAAAGGTGCAAGAATTAAGCCTTATTTGAAGATCTCTATAAAGAATCCTTATCTGTAACCTAACTTGGATTTATGACTTCATCTTATGGGTTGATCTAAACAAATCATTTTCCTCCTTACTTCCCTTTCATTGAGAGATTTGGATTGCTTTTTTACAGTAAAACATTTATAGAACTCTCAACTATTAAAATTGCATGTTTACCAGACCAGATTAACCTCAGATTATGGAGTCTGTCCTGTGATATTAAAGGCTAATAATTAAACTTATTAAATGATTTTAGTCAATATTTTTCTTTTTTCCCCCTCCTTTTTATTGTTCTATTACAGTTGTCCCAATTTCCCCCCCTTTGCTCTCCACTTCCCTGCCCCCGCCCCAAACAATCCCCACCCTGTTATCCATGTCTATGGGTCATTTATACTAGTTCCTTGATTAGACCCTTCCCCTTCTTTTCCCCCTTCTTCTCCTCCCCCATCCCTTTCTTAAAGCACTTTGCAGGTGGTCTAAACTGGCTGGAATGGCAGGGAACTGGGTTCTGAAATGTCCTGGGTTTCTTGAGGAAGCCACTCAGTTCCTTTGAACATGATTCTCTCATCTACTAAACCAGGAGTTAGTCATCATCATCATTCCTTTCTGCAGTTGTCCTAGTGATGAGTTCACACATGGAACCACAGCTGTGCTCGTCTTGTTTGAGGGAACTGCCTAAAAAAGAAAATGCCATAGCCGTTAAAGTTCCTCAAGTCGAGCAGTTTTCTCAGAGTATCACTATAACAAGGTCATGATGTGGTTTGCTTTTGTGCCATCTCTTTCTACAAAAAATGTAAACTGGATATTTCTGAAAAGAATTTTTGATGTATGAATTCTTGTCTTAAAATCATAACATCTTTGAGATACATAAGCTATTATAAAACCAAGCTTAAATATACTAGTCTAAAATATAACCAAACATTACCAGGAAAGTTTTCAATAATCTCCATATTCAGTCTAAACTTGTTATTTATTTGAACTACCCTATTAGGTCAGCTAGTCTTCAGTTTACTGTGGTGTCATATTGACATTTCTTCCCTTAGCTTCAGATAATTTGAGCAGACTTAGGAAAAAATAAAAATAAATGAAAAAAAGAGAAAAAGATTACAATCCATCTAATAAAGGTCAGCTGAATGAATCTTCAGCTCAGATATACTTTAATAAGCAATCATTATTAGCATCTTGAATTCTGAGCAATTATTAAAAAATACAATTAATGTGACTCCAGCAAGAATTTTCATGAGTCATTCATTGGTGCTTCTGAAATGTGTTTTCAGAGTAGATTCACATTAGCAGGTACTATGTGGTTTGAGTACCATCTTTGAAGGAGAAAATGATCAACATTGCTCAAAGAGTAACCAGTTTGGAGCACTTTCACTGAAAAGAGATAATGCCAAAAATATTTCATGGGAGACTTGAAATATTTCTTTTTTAGCAATAACATTTTTACTTAGCTTCCTGAACTCAGGTTAACCTGATCCCACTTTTGGCAGCCTGTGTTTACCTTTTGCAGCCAATGAGTCTGTCAAACCTACCATTACCCATATCTTTCTTCTACCATTGAACCATATACACACAATGGCAGTGAAAAATTGAGCAATCCTGCCTCTGAGGGTTGGGAGAATTTCATTCTCCAGGCTGTGAGATGTATAAGTATTACGGACAATCACTAATGTTTCCCCCCCTTCTCATCTTTTATGAAATAATTATACCACTCAATTTCTAAGTTATGATTCACCAGTAAATGATAGTCCTTCTTTAGCAACTCTTCTGATGGTATTCATCCCTCTTCCACATTCTGTGTTTAGGCCTGGTCTAACATAAAATAAAAATGTAGACATTGACTTATCCTCATGCAGCCCTAATTTAGCTCTACAAATCATAGACTGCATGGTTAGACAAACCTGGCTTCCATCCCTGATTCTGACGCACTTGTCAGTAAATGTGATCTTTTAGCACATCATTACATGATAAAGTCTCTATTTTCTTGAATGTAAATTTGAGGTTAATTATAACTACCTTGAAGGATTAACCAATATAATGAGTGCATGTAAAGTAATTAATACGCAAAAGGCAGTCAATAAATAGTGCAGTTATTATATTACCACTGTCATTTGCTGAGAGAATTGCTCATAGTTGCTTATTTTAAAGACCTAAATCAAACCAAATCTTAAACCAGCTGCCATTGGTTGAGAGTAGCAATCAGCCATCTCAAATGTTCTACTTATTTAAAAGTATGAATATTTGTAGTTTTCCAGGAAGTTGTTAAGAAAGACAGACATAGAAAACAACATCCTCTTCTCTTACATGTTATTGCACCGCCATGAGGTAACTTTTCTTCTGATGATTTAGAAAACTTGTTACATGTATGAGAAAATAAGTGCTGTCATTTAGATATGCCAACCATCCCACCCAGAATTCTGACCTAGAAAGTGTAAAAGGTAATGACTGTACCCTAGCATCATGTGTCTAACTATAAAGATTAACAATATAAGGCTACACTACAATTTTTCAGTTCCTTTTTTAAAACTTTCAACACTCACTTTAGCATCCTAGGCATTTTCATATATGCTATCTTACTTAATCCTAACAATCCTTTGAGAGAGGTGTTATTATTCCCCCTCACAATGTCAGCTACTCACAGAATGAACTCTCAGAGGGAGGGGTGAAAATGTCAGACAAGGGCATTTCTCCTTGCCAGGTGACAACTATGAGCCATTATCAGCCAGCACTCCTAGTAGCTGGGGACTGCGTGCACTAGCCCAGAAAACAGGATGGGAATAGGCACCAGCAGGATCTACTATTCTCCTGTTTTGCAGGTAGTAGGGGAAAATGAGGAAAAGAGCATTTAAGTGATTTTACCATGCTCACATATCTGGTAGGGCAAAGCCAGATCCTAAATCAAACTGCCTTATTCCAAGTCAAGCTAAGCTCTCTTTTTACCACACCACAGCTGGTTTACTGAAGGATACTAGAGAAGTGTTGTGAATTTATATAAATCTCTTATGGAGTGGTAAGTTAGAAACATGACTTAATTAAGTGCATTGCTCACTGTAAAAAGTAGTAGTTCCTTTAGATTTATTTGTATTTTATTGGAATTGGAAAGCAAATCCAAGGGCATCTTATCCGTGTCATCCAAGATTGCATACAGCTCGATTTCAAGTCTTCTCAGAAATTTATTCCAACTTGCATCCTGTCCTTTGCATCTGACCTTAGAGATAGTTGTGTGCTTTTTTTAATCTCCTTGCAATAATGGTCAAGTTTAGGACTTGACTATACAAAACCTGATATTAAACAGGCCTGTTCTTATATGCCATATGTCCTATGGCTCCAGTGTAGATGACATCTGTGACCAGTCATTGAACTGTGACACCTATAAGGCATTACAATAGTGGAATGGCCAGTATTTCAATTCAGTAAATCAAGGATACTACTTTGCAGAGGCATAGGCTTGAAAAGAAAATCCTTGTTCTCAAGACAGTTTCACTTTTAAGGGAAACTTGGAGACATGTCAAGATACAGAAAATATTGGAGCGAAGAGGAGAAACATTTACTCTGAGAGAATTAGGAAAGGCTTCCTGAAAGAGAAAGCAATTAAACTAGATTTTGAATATTGAAGAAGAAAATTTCAGCCAGTAATGTCATTTGAAGGAAAACATGAATAAGAAAACAGGCTTAAGGGACAAAATTTGAGGGACAAACATTTTCCTCCAAATCAAAGTTCAGGAATGGAATAAGGAACTGAAGCAAGTAAACAAACATCTGAACCCTGATGTAATAGCATTAAGTTCAGAAACACGATGAGGGTCATATTTAGGCCCCAGGGGATAACAAATCTAAACAGCAAACTGAAACCTAGGGTCACAAGTAAGCAAAACCAGATACCAAACCAATTAAGATATGTAAAATCAACTAGGACCTAAAGATACCATGGGAAGTTTGGCACAGAGTCTCTTATCGGAAAGAGAGCTGCCCAAGAACTTAGGGAAGGTCATGACAGGAAGCAGAAATATAAGGGAGAAGGAAATAGTGACTCCCAAACCAGTAGAAAATCATTAGCAACAAAGGGCAAATGTAATTAGAAGGTCTCTGAGCCAGAGTTAACAGTATTAGCATATTTACAAATCAGAAAAGGGGCATTCTGCAGCTCAGCACAAATGCTTCTAAAAACAGTCTATCTGAGATCAAAAGGAAGAGAGATAGTCATCACCAAACTCAGGGAAAATGGGAAAATGTAGCCAGATAGCCCCAGCAAACAAGTTAGGGAAATTTCAAAGGAGAACTGAAGACAGACCTATAACCAGATCACCCTGAGTTAATTTTCACCTTCAGTTAATTTAGATAATGGCGTTAGATTGTAACTCCAGAGTATCCAGCATGGAGAAATGGGGAAGGAGAAGGAGGGGGAGCGGGGGAAGGGGACCTTTACTCGTGTTAGGATAAAAACAGCCAGCTCAATCTTTTCGCATGCACCTTTGATCTGGCTGTGCCCGGACCTGCAGATCTGTGAATAAACAACTGCCTCGGTTACTGCTGAAATCCTGTGTCCCAGTGCTTTATTGTGAGCGTTTCTCACAGAAGCAGGTCATCAGGTTGTTTTTGTTTCAACATCAGGGTCAACCTGAGGCTTAAAATCACAACTTGAACACCACAGCTACTTTTGAGGTGGGTGAAGACTTTTTCCCAGGAATCGCTTTGGAGAAGCAAGAGGACTCACCTGCTCTCATTCAAAGAACAAGCATACTGATTAGAGAAGCAAGGGCTGGTGCTGAAAAGTGCAAAAGGAAAGAGCCGTCCTCCTTGACATCTTAGTTCTAATATCAGATTAGCAAAGGCCTAAGACACCTCAGGTATTTTTTTCTTTTTATTCTTTAAAAATTTTTTTTTCTTATTTTAAACTGTTATTTAGCATATCTTATGTTCCTTGTGGCCTAGGTGTTATCACATCAGAACTGAAGTACTTTCAATGACCTGAATGTCCTAATGGGAAGTATTAAAGAAAGGAGAAAAGGAGAAGGGCAAAGCAAGAAGATGCTTAGGGTCAACATCAGAAGGCATTCTTTCCAGGAAGTGGAAGAGTCGGGACAACCAGACATAACATAGCTAAGCACTCATGATTCAGGGCTTTCAAGGAGTGAAGCAAGAGGGTTAGGGAGGAGCAGCAGGAAGTAACATTTCCAAGTGCCTGTTTGTAGCAGGCGTAGTGCCAATTATTTTGCATAATTGTTATCTCCATTTAATGTTCTTCACATTGCAAGTTGGTAAATTTCCAAAAGTCACTCAGGATAAATCACGCTTGGAGGGTATTGGCAATAATATTGTAATAACTATGTATGGTGCCAGGTGGGTATTTGAAATACTGGGGTAGGAGATCACTGTATAAAGTATATCATTGTCTGGCTACTATGCTGTACATCTGAAACTAACACAAAATAGAGTTGAATGTAAATAAATAAATACATAAATAAATAAAATGGAATCATTTGCTATTTAAAAGAAAAAATAAAATAAAATGAACAACCTAATAATATGCACTGAAATAAGAAATGTCAAAAAAAAGCAAATAATTTTTCAGCTACCTTTTTATTGTAGAATTGCAAAATATCTGGAACAATACTTTATTCCTTCAGAAACCTATAAACAGCAATATTACATATTTCATTTTTCTTTCAATTAATTCTTTTTGTGATTTAATATTATGGATATACTTAAAGCATTGTATTAGAAAATTGTGTGTGCACAAATAAAAGGCAGATTTTCACTTCTTTTTTGAAAAGAACAAATCATGCTTCCTTTTGCTGCATAAACTCAAATTGAAGTGTAGCTCAGCTTGGAATTTTGGACCAATTTTGAACCACTTAAAGGGTCTTCACTAATCTTTCTTTAGTCCCAGATAATAATTAAGAATGCCCTTAAAAGATTAAAAATCATAATATTATGTTTTATCTTCATACCATTGAATAGCACATACAACCTGACTTAAGGATAAAGACAGAATGTTGAAAATATATTATTTGTTTTTGTTTTTATTGGACTGTTATCCATCATGGCTCTAAGAAAACAATTGCTATAACTCTCCACCATCCTCAGCTTCCCACCTCTACCCCAACAGTTACGTACTTCCTTACACCTTCACTGCTTTCGTGTTCCCTTTGATACTTAGAAGCATTTGACATCCTATATATTTCATCTTTTCATTGGTTTATCACCTAACTCTCCACATTGCCCTCTCACACTAGAATGCAAACTCAACTAAGGTGAGTATTTTTGTATATTTTGTTCATGGCTGTGTCCAGCATCTGAATCCTGGAACATTGTAAGCATTCAATGCATATCTGTTAAATAATTCCCCATTTCACAACGGAAGCAACTGAAGCTCAATGAGATGAAAAACATTGGCCTAGATCTCACTGGTGAAAGACAGAGCTAGGACTAAAACACAGTTCTGTCTGCCTTTTAATGCTCCCTGACTCTAAGCTCTCAGCCTTTAATATTCACTAATTAATTCTACATGACATCAAGTGACTCTAGATTTGAATATCTAGTTGTTCAGACTGGAATATCAAGCTATCAACCTGATATCTCACTTGGAAAGCAATGGAAACCTCAAACATAACTTGTCCAAAATAAATAATGTTCATTGTCATTGGCAGACCAACAGTTCTGAGAACTAGGGACTGCCAATTGTCTTCCACTTAGGACTGTTATGATTTCTGCTATGGGAAAAGGAAAGGACAGGACCAGAGCTCCTTCCTCATAGGGTTAGGTCATTTGGTCCTTCCTTTGTTCTCCCTCCATTGAGCTCAAGGCTGTACTTGCTTGATACGACATCTGAGATGTTATTTCTGCAATTCTTAACAGTACACTTAAGCAAATTAAATTCCAGAAAGGAAAGACCTATGACTTATAGAGTTCACTGAGTTAGAGTTTTTACCAATGCATGGAAAATCTTTGTCTTTATGTGATTAAGACATATGAGACAGTTTATACCAGTTTTATAGATTTTATTTGAAAAATATTGCAAATATAAAAGTTAGAGAACTGATAAAAGCCTGAAATGGATATGTGTATAATTTTTTAAGATGCAGAGTAATTCTTTAAAAGAATTAGACATATATTTAGTTCATACTAATTAAATTAAAAACTCAAAGAGGCAGAATAGAATTGTGGTTTAAGAGCATATGGCTTTGGGAGGCAGAATGACTGATTTGAATCCCTGTGTTTAGTGGCTAACCCATAAAATTCAAATGAAAAGGGTAACTACCCGATGGTATTGTTTTGAGGAGTTAGTGTTTTAACACAGGTGTTATGAAAGTGTTGTCATTATTATTATGGGTCTTGAACTCTATATATAACAACATGACTAGAAATCTATTTCATTGATGTAATAAAGATGCTGCTTAAAACTTATAGAATAGTGGTTAAAAACAAACATCTGACATCAGATAACATTGGGTTGAAGACTCATTTCCAAATATCGCCATCAATGTGAACTTGGGACATATCTCGTTTTCACACCTCCTTTCATGGTCTAAAATATAATGCCAATTGTACTTACCTCAAAATATGGTTGTGAATTAAGTCAATAAACAATTAAGTTAATATTCATAGAGCCTTCAGATAGAACTTAGCACACAATTAGTACTAAATAATAGAGAACATTTATTCTTACCACAAATAAATAAAACTAAATTATCAGATGGAAACTGAAAATTCATTTTAAAGAATTATCTAATAATATGTAGCTTTATTCACTATCCCCAGCAAAAAAAAAAAAGAAAAAGTCCTTTTATATATATTTTTTAAAAGCCTCAAGCTTTTTATTTTTTATAGCTCTGTTCTGTCACCCTAGACTAAGGAAAGCCAATTGCCAAAAACACCACAACTGAAATTCAAGGATTCTTGATTGTATGAGTAGTTGTTCCTCAAAACAAGTTAAAATATTTATTTCCCTTTTTACAATTACGTAAATCTCATTCAGCACCTTGGCATGAAAACAATGTTCTTACATTTGTCATAGTAAACATGAGGATGCACATTTTGGAATAACTTAAGCAATGGTGGAAGTCAGAAAGACTAGATCTTCATCAGAGTGGACCGAATACTTAGAAATCTTGCCTAATCTCCCCCCCCCCCTTTTTTTTTTTTTCCCATCAGCATCCCTCTGTTGCTGTCTTGGAATCAGCAGACCTCCTTGGATTGTAACCTCACCCCTGCATTTCTCTGTCTCCTTCTCATCTGTAACATGGGAAATAATAGCCCTTCACACTTAGAGAGGAGCTAGGAAGAATGAGAACAACATAAAGCCCTTTGGCAGCACTGGGACACAAAGAAATACCATCACATGGTAGATATTGTTATGAAAGTTTGTCATAGGTCCAATTAATCTTCTGAAATGAATAATCCACCAATTCTTTTTAAATTGTAATCTAAATAAATGTCACCTTCCAGCTAAATCCTTAATCCTCCTTGGAACTTTTCAGTTATAGTTTCCCATCTTCAGAAAGGATGATGATAAATCAGAAGAATGTTTTAAAAAATATATAAATGATCGTTGTTTCAGAAAGGTTCCTCTGACCATAAAGTATTCTTATTTCTTTATGCAGAAAATTGCATTTTAGTAAAACACTTACCTAGGAGATTCTCAAATAATATTATTTATTGTGTATGAGCAGCCACTTATCCCAGCTGAAGCACAAGTATGAAATCACATTGTTCAGAATTAGAATCCAAGCCTGTCCTTGCCTATGGGGCTCTAGGTAACTCTGTAAATCCCAGGTATTTTATCTATAAAATAAACTAATAATCTATCTTTACAAGACTGATATGAAAAAGAAATACCTAGGACCACAAAAACGTCAGCATATTGTTGTTCCCAAAGCAGATTTTCAATACACATTTGAATTTTTACCCTTTCTATAACTTTTGCTCTGCTATAGTCTCAAAATTGAACAATCTAGACATCATTATGCGTAATCACATCAGTATAACAATTTAGAGCTTGCAAATTTTTTGTATTTAGATAATTGGAAACTGAGGTTCCAAGAACATAATTGTCTCTTGCAAAGCCGCTAAGGTACAGAATTAAAAAGGTAATTGACCAGCTCTCCAGGACCAGGTACAGCAGACTGCCCATACACCATTCCCACCATTCCCTCTTTCAGAGCCATTCATACAGCCATACTGGGGTGATCTATTCTTATTTTATCTTTCTTTTTTAAAAATTTTAATTTTTTTAGGGAATTTATTGGGGTGACATTGGTTAATAAAATTATATAGATTTCAGATATACAATGCTATAATAAAACAATCATCTATATATTGTACTGTCTATTCACGACCACAAGGTTAAGTCTCCTTCCAACACCATTTATCCCCCCACATCCTCTTCTACCTCCTCCCACACCTTTTTTCCTCTGGTACTCACTATACTGTTGTTTACATCTGTGAGTTTGTTTGTTTGAGTTTTTTGCTTAACCCCTTCATCTTATTCACCCAGTCCCCCAATTAACCATGCCTCTTAGAACTATCAGGCTGTTCTCTTTCTCTATGAGTCTATATCTATTTTGTGTTTATTTTGTTCATTAGATTCCACATATAAGTGAAGTTATATGGTACTTACTTTTCTCTGACTGGCTTACTTTATTAAAAAAATACCTAGGAATAAATTTAACCAAGGATGCAAAAGACCCATAATTGGAAAATTATAAGAAGCTGAAGAAAGAAATTGAAGAAGATACAAATAAGCAGAAACATATACCATGTTCATGGATAAAAAGACTATCTAATGTTAACATTATTAAAATATCCTTTCTACCCAAAGCGATCTATAGAGTCAATGCAACTTTATCAAGATATCAACGGTATATCTCACAAAACTAGAATAAATATTCCAAAAATGAATATGGAACCACAAAAGATTCTGAATAACCACAGCAATCTTGACAAAGCAGAACAAAGTTGAAGGAATCATGCTACCTGATGTCAAACTACAATACAAGGCCATAGTAATCAAAACACCATGGTACTGACATAAAAGCAGACATATTAATCAATAGAACAGAATAGAGGGCCCAGATATATACCCACACCTTTACAGTTAATATATGACAAAAGGGTGATTTATTCTTCATGGAGCAGTTTTCATAAATAAAAGTGTCCTAGGGTTGTAGAGTATTACTTTGGCTTAGAAAATTTTGACAAAAATGTTTAAGACCAGGTTTTAAATTGCAGGAGTAAATCATATGCTCTTTCCTGCCCTCATCCTTACTTTCTCATAATGTGTCTTCCATACAATTCTTGGGACTAACCCACTTTGTGGCAGACACCTAGCCTATCTCAAGTGTCATGAAGCATCATAAGATATGATCCCTTCTGGGGTCTGTCAAAGTAATTAACCAAGCCTCTACTAAATGTGATCAGTGTTTTGTTTACAAGGGAATATTAATTGTCTAGATTAGTATTGGGCACATAGTAGTGCTCAGTCTAGATTATTTTAATGAGTAAATTCTACTTCTCATGAGTAGGCTTCCAACTGACTTCACATGAAATCCCAGATAACAATGAATTGACTCTCAGTCTAAACTACTACTAAATTTAGAATAGTTGTTCAGGAGTTGTCCATATCATGGTGTCTTCCCATTTGGACTGTAAAGGTCCAGGTCAAGAGCTGGGTCTTTCCTCTCAAAGGAGGAATATCTAGCATAGCATATATTGATTACATGAATAACTCCTCTTTGAGAAATTACTAAATTATTAATTCAATTCACTTTTTTAGTTGTTCTTCCAATAACTGCCCTTCTCACATACCTTCTACGTAGTTCACTCACCTCCTGTTGTAATTATTTGACCACACCTCAGAATTAGAGAATGGGAGAGCTACCCTGAGGCATACACTCATACAGCCAAAATATTTTCAATTGAAATATCAGAAAAGACAAACATGTTCAAACCCTTGTTAAATAACTTCTCAGCTAGTCGTTTCCTGTGAAAATTATTGCATTGGGCAGTACGACTACTAAAGGCCATAACCATAATGCAAATAGTGTTCTTTAAATAATTTTTTTCCAGTAAATGTGAGTTCTGGAAGAGCAGGGTCTTGATGGGTGCACTGAGCACCTCGGTGTGCGACTAGCATGTAGTAAGCTGAAGTAGTACATGGTGGAGAATCAATAACCATTTGTTAGATTGAATGCACTTTATTGTGGCCCTTGTAATAATGTTAATATGATAAACATTATGCTATAGTTAATAGTGCCCAGGAAGAGAAATCAGGGTCTTGATTACCACCACCAAGAAACTTTAAATGAGTGACTTCTCCGAATTCTCTTCGCTTAGCAGAAAATTGAGAGTTGGGGTAGTTACATTTTAGGTCCCTTCCATTTGTAAAATAGCATCCCTTTCCACCTTCACCTAGGATAATTTAACACACCTTACCCCAGGGCGCACCAATTTTCTTTGGTGATTGATTGGAAAACTGTTTCTGGTAGAAATAGGGTGGGGACAATAAAAGTGGCCCCAGAGTTGGTCACTGAAACTTCTCCCTGGAGTTTACATATAGTAATTTCATGATACAGAATACTACACCAGTCCAGGACATTTGGGATGGAACAGCTAGTCCATAAGAAATAAATTTTTAGTCTTTGAACACTTTCTTTTTAGATCCTTAGTTAGTGTCAAAAGAACCACCTTCCCCAATCAGCCCAATGAGGACAAACACCCTCTGCCACGAGAGCTCCCTGGATGGGTAAAACTAGGTGGCAGAATACTCAGGGAAAAATGAAGCCATCCAGCTGAGGACAGCCTGGTGGAGGATGACAGAGCTTTGGGGTCAGCATGTTCATCCAGTAAGGCAGGTGGAACTCAGGGACTGTATGTAAGACCCTGGAAACACTTTTTACCAACAATAGAACCAGGAGACTATAATTCTCCTCTTGTGAAATACTCAATTTTTACTGGATATTATTTTATTTTAATGAAACTTCTTTCTGATGTATTAATGGTCACTGCATTTTTACATTAGAAAGTCAGTGTTCAGACCCTACTAGTCAAGAAGAGAGTTTTTTGAATAGGAGCTTGAATGAAGTGGTGTGATTTCACCCTCAAGTTCCAGGCACCTCAGTTCCCAAGTTTAACTGTTAATTACGATTCTTTATGTGAACCCGGGGCACTCTGAGATGGGAGAACATAGGAGAGAAAGGGCTAGACATCAGTGAAACCCCCCCCCCCCCCAGGCTGCCCCGGGGCCTCTCTCACTTCCAGCCCTGCTTTGTAGAGTCTTGGTCTTGACCTTTCT
Organism: Furipterus horrens; assembly: GCF_987537825.1. NCBI lineage: Eukaryota > Metazoa > Chordata > Mammalia > Chiroptera > Furipteridae > Furipterus > Furipterus horrens. The sequence continues at coordinate 171,415,059 of NW_028327172.1, forward strand.
GTGAAATAAACATTTTCTGGCTCTAGTTTATGGGAAAATTAGGAAAACTAAACACTAAAGTAAGATAATATTAACCATAGTCTATTTAGCACAAAGAACTTGTCTTCAGGAAATTATTTTTCATGTCATATTTGCATAAATTTGTCATGGACCTGCCATATCAATAGAAGAAGGAAAACAGCATGACCTTGAGTGTGCAACATCCTGTTGCCCTTTGCAGCCAAGGTCAGGCTGTTCCCTCTCTTGCTTTACTTCTGCTCCTCTTAGTGCTCTCAAGGCTGGCAGATCCGAGGCTGCAGATGATTACGTTCAAAATTGTATGTGCTATGAGTGAAGAGCCTCAATTGTGCAACATCTTATTTGGCTAATATTTCAGTTGCTTGAGTCATAGGCATGACAGGGGGCCTCATCCCATGAAGCAGCATTTTCTGAGTTAGTGCAACTGAGAAGGAAGTTGTAGATAAAGGTCAAGCACAGCAGATACTCAGAACCATTGTGTGACTCCACAGCCTTATTCTATCATGCAGATTTCTCTCTACTTAATTCAATGACATTTGTTCCTATAAGTTTAACTCAAACTTCAGACTTTCAGAAACATATCCCAAGAAACAATATGAACAGCACCTTGTATTGAGCCTTTTCCTGCCCTGAGAATCTCCCACCAGGAAATAATAACACTGTCATCTCTTAATTAATGAGCAATTCAATGCCTCTTAAGTGCCAAGCAAATTGGGAAGTGAATTTCCTGCTGTTGACATTCCAACATTTTATAATCTCTTCGATAAACAACTTTAAGTCTGCTGTTCACCTCAACAATAAAAAAAAAATTTTTTTTTTTCCTTAAAACCAAACAGGTTAAGTGTATTGACAAATGTCAGTGTGATGAGTTATGTTCCTAAACTATCAGTGGGTCTACCTCAGACTGCAATTTTTCAAAAATCCACTGAAAAATCAAAGAAGTTGAGATCATGAGTCTCCACTTTTCTTATCATGTCCCGTTGTTTGATGTTATCATAAAATGACTTAAACTAAAATGTCATTCCATTAATTGCCCAAAGACATCATACTTGAAAGAGATATATGTTTACACCCTATGCATAGATGTCTTGCTTGGAAGCCTTAACTATTGAAACTGTACCTCAGTCTTTTTCCCTAAAAGGTTCTCTCGATTTATTATGCACTTGCTGGGTTCAAAACACCACTATGAAAGCTGTGAGAACATATATACAAATAGAAAGACATTTAAAAAAAAAGATAATAAAACAGAAAATTATAATAACTATTTCTCTTCAAAACTCAGCTCTTCAACTATTTCTTCTAGAATTCCTTTTCAGATCTTCCTCCAAGCCTAACACTCTCCTACCCCATCCATATAAAGAGTTATACATTATAAACAACAATCTTTATCTGTCTTGGTTACTTTTTTAACATCTAGGTAAACTCCTTAAAGATAAGGGTCAAATGGGACAACTGTAATAGAAAAACAATTAAAAAAAAAAAGTTAAGGATCATGTGTACTTTCATTCCCAGTGTCTAACCCAGACCCTGAGTAAGGCCTGGCAACATCCTTACGTATTGACCTGTCTGTATCCTCAGCCATAGTATGAGCTCTTTGGTAGAAGGAACTGTCTTCTTTGTGCCTCTCAGAGTCCTGCTCAGAAATTTGATGCTTGACATATACTTATAGAGAGGGTAAACCAAAAAAATGTGAAGCCTCAGAACTATGTCCCTATCGAGGACAAGAGGGAAGTGCACAGTCTTTATCCCACAAGGCCTCTGACAAATAGCTGAAAAAACTGCAAAGAAACTATAAGGAGGGACAAGCTCAGGAGTCCAAAGTGGCTTCTGCACCCTATTCCACTGCCTTGGTCACACATTTCTCTGTTGCAAAGTCACAGCTGTTGGCCTTGTTCACCCAGTTGGTCTTCCTTTAAAGTTAGGCAAGGAAGCTCATACACTTTCTTCCAACTATTTTCTTCTACTCCAAAGCTGCTTTGTCCCTTTATACTTTTTCTCAGGAATGCTAGGGGTTGCTTTCCTGTTGGCTGCATTACTAACCCTTTATCTCCGAATCTCTACGTGCTGAATCACAGAGGAGTGAGGGAAAGCAGAGAGCAGTTCTGGAGGGAAGTGCTGCCTGCAAGATAATCAGGTCTTTCACAGGACTCAGATTAACAGCCCAGTGGTCTGTCTCAATTTTGTCACCTCTGCCTGTATGAACTCAATTCCAGAAGGAAAAAAGAATGAATTTTAAAGACTTATCATGTTGATGATGAGTTTCGTTTCAGACCAATTCATGCTGATGCACCTAAAGGCATGCAGCAGAGAAAATTGTTCAGGCAGATAAAAGCAAGGGCCTCACAGCCACAGAGGGAGGTGGGTAGTTCTGCCCTCCATAACTCCTTAGGGAGAGATCAGAATCAACACCTCTCTGTATGGACCACCAGAGCTCCAGAGTTCCTTGTTCAAAGCCAGACAGCTTGGGAAGTCTCTTGCAAAATTTTATGGTTAATGGCTGAAAACTCTGTGTGTACATTAACCTTACACACACAGAATTCTGTGATCCTCACCCTTGGCAGGACCTTCCCAGGGAAGGTCCCCTGTAGTCGCCTCCCCTCTCACTACGATTTTCTTTATACTTTCTATTTTTAAAAATTGTGAGATGTGTCACATTCACAGAATAAATGAAAAAGAATGAATACCTATGGTTTAAAATGTTATAAAGTGCACAAATGTGTAATCACCACACAGATCAGAAAATAAGACATGACCAGAACCTCCTTCCCACTCCCAATCCCTCTCTGCCCCTTTTGATTACCACTTCTGGTATTTTTGCTTTGCTTTGTTTTGTTTTGTGTGTGGGTTTTTATTTCTTATTTTTAATTTCTTTTTTGTAATCATTCCTTTACCTTTCCTTATTCCTCTATACCTTTACCACTTATGTGTGCATTCCTAAGCTATGTAGCTCATTTTGCCTGGTTTTGTAATTTATAAAAAAGGAATTATTCTGTTTGCATTTTTGGTTTCTCAATTCTTTTGTTCCACAATATGTTTGTGTGATTCATCCATGATATTCTGTGCAGCTGGAGTTGGTTTATTTTCTTTGCCGTTAATGATTAAGAGCAGAGACTCTAGAGCCAGACAGCACAGATTCCAATCCCAGCTCTATTAATGGTGTGTGGCCTTATGCAAATTATTTAATCTTTCTGTACCTTTGTTCTAATTTTCCTGGAATTGATCTGGGGATATAGTGTGGATGAGGGGTCTGTCATAGGTGGACCTTCTTGGGAAACAGTCTCTGATGTGGTGGTTTGTATGCAAGTGACTTACTGGCAAATGCTTTCAGGAACAATGCCCACAAAACAGTGAGGGAAACAAGATTGGACAGAGGATGAATTTGAACTTGAACTTGAACCATAGAGCAGATTCAGTGGAGGATTCAGCAGATCCCATGAGGAATTGTGAAGCTGGGATGACTTTTCTGTGATGCCCTGTATTGATAGATTTGTACCTCTGTATCAACCAGTCTTTAAGGTGGACCATTCTTAGGGAAGGAACAAAGCCTTGAGCAAGACAGCTCTTAGGCCCAGAGAAATTGCTAAGGAAGGATTCTGCTGTGAGCTTTCAGCTAGCAATATTCCTGGCAGCTGGGGAATTGATGCCCCATCCTGAAGGGAAAAATCTGGGCAGGCACCACAACATGTAATAAGGAGTCCAATTTAATTTTTTCCATACAAACAGTTAATTGTCCCTGCACCTTCCTATACCAATATGCATTACTACCTCTCTTATATTAAATGTTCATGTAGGAATCTATTTTTTTTTCCATGGTCAATTATCTAAGTACAACAGAACACTAATAGAACAGAAATAAGAAGAGATGGCTTGACCTATTAGATATCAAGAATTTCTATGTTGTTCTTGGCCCTTTGACAATTTCTCTTTTCTCTTTCTTGTACATGAAATATTCTCACCTGTCTTGTTCGCCTAGGAAACATAGCTTACAGCTCATTCTTCAAGACTAAGTGAAATGTGATTTCCCCTCAGAAGCTCTCATTAACCTCAAGTCATTCTTTTTTGTGTGTGATTCTCCAGAATATCAAGAGCTATCTCATAAGTTGTGTAGGTTAAGTCTTAAGTCCTATAGGTGTGTGATCTTAGACTAGCTAATCTCTATATACTTCAGTTACCTCATAATTTCCTCTAAGCCTTCGATGTATAATGTATATTATATTACCACTTGGCTTTTATAATATAGATAATAAACTTTTTATTTTCCATTCTAAATGATGAGTTCCTTCAGCACAGGGATCATGGACCACTTACCTTCGTACCTCTCTCTCCTAGCACACAATGTCACCATATGGATACAACAGACATTCAAATCAGTACTGCATATAGTTCCTAATATGAACTCCAAGTAGCACATTGATTTACCAGAAAGAATGATCAGAGACATTTATACACAAATGTCTTGCTTCTGGCAATAAAGCCCCAACTCTGAGTTTAATTTAAAATCATAAAACTCAATTTTTTTCTTAATTCAAAGCTCCATATGTCAACAGCTCCTTTTCCTTAACTGAAGGACTCCCATTACCACCATCACTGCCATAAACAGAATCTCATATTTCCCTGTCGACCAAGGGAAACTGCTAAACTGAAGAATAAGAAGGAGGTGAAGAGGGGGGAGGAGAAAATATAAAATATGGCAATACCTTTTCCCATAAAACTTTTTTCTAAGATGTTAAACAGGGTATTATTTTAATATTCTGACTTTTTATTTTGGGGCTTGTTTATAAATATCTGAGCAACCCCAAGGAGAAAAAAAATAAGTAAGTGCCAGAAATGAGGTTAAATATCTAGAAGATGTACCACATAGCAAAATGAATGAGTATGCCAAAGGTAAAACTTCTGCTTTACCCTGAAAGCCCAAGAAATGTTTTTGACATTCAAAAAAATATCTGTCTGATCCCTGCTTTCAGGTATCAGGCATTAGAAATATTGAGGTCCACTTTTTAAAATATTTCTGGATTTTTTTAATTTTGAATTTTTGTTTGAACAAACAGAAAGCTGAAACTCTGAACTGTTTCAAAAATGGATATGTGTAAACTATACTGGTCTATGGTAGTCACAAAATAAACATTTGGTGAATGACTCCATAGTGTGGTTTTAAGCACCAAAGACATCAAATGGCTGAGTCATTTTGGATTTAACTCAATAAAAGAACTTGTTAGGAAACAGGACCTTCCCCTGCTGTCTGCCACCCTCATTGATGTCGAATGTTAGGGGAGCCATGCTACTATCATTGGCCATCTTCTTATACTGAAGAAGATGCTTTATTATTTATTATGACTTTATCTTGTCAAGTTTGCCCTGGCTGGTTTAGCTCAGTGGATTGAGCGTCGGCCTGCGAGCTAAGTGTCGCTGGTTCGATCTTCCAGTCAGGGTACATCAGAGAAGGAAAACTCTGACTCCAAAAAACCTCCGCTGCCTTGCGGCATACCTCTTCAGGGGAAAGGCTAAGGGAGTAAACCCCGACAGAAAATCCGGAGCCGGAGTCCCTAAGGCGGTTTGACGTTGTAGTCAACACCGGCAACTCCTGCGGCGCACCTGAAGCCAAGCTGTATCGACTCCGTCTTTCCCTTGGACCCTTCAGCTGCGAAGAGAGGGGGGGTCTGCTGCATGGGCAACAGCAGACCCTCCATATTACCCTGCCCAGGCTCTGTAGCTTCAGCGTCATCGCAAGATGTCGATTCAACACGGGAGGAGACAGATACCATGTCACTCCCAAGTCGGACTGCACAGCCATTCTTGGCGGTGCAGATAGACTCTGAAGAAGCTACACCATCGTCTCTCGAGACGGACGGCTGCCGACGATCTTGTCAAGTGATGATAATAACAGGCTCAGTAGAAAATAAATTTACTGGAGTAAAATTAAAACAAAGTTCTTTGTTATTTATGGAAAGTTCGTTGGGAAAGTAGATGTGAAATGAAGCCGGTAGAGATGAAGTCCCAAGCCTTGTTCTTCACCTCGGCTGTGGAAGGAGGACATGGAGGACGAGCTCACAGGGCAATCCTCAAGGCAGGTCATGCGGCTCAAAAATGAGCAGAGGTGAAGAAACTCAGGGGCTACAGAACTGTCTGGGCCTATTCACAAAGTTCAAAGTGTTCTCCTTTTGTTATGAGGCTTATATTGTGAGCCACATAAACTAGGAGCTTTTTCTTTCCCAGAACAACCTGTCTTCCTTCCAAGAACCATTACACTGAGTTCATGACACAACTCAGAGAAGCAGAATGTGTTTCTGCCTTTGGGGTTTAATCTGCTGGGTAGCTGTTATTTAGGTGATCCTATGACACTGCTCAGAACCTCAGGAGTGTTAGTAGGTCAGCGGGATTAGGAAAGTAGGCTAAACTGGCCGCAGTCATGCAAGAACAGGCCGAGGGAGTTGGCTATTGTATTCCTCCAGGCACAAGTGAAAGAGTGCATTGTTAGTCCTGCCATGTGCAATTTTACTAAACACATATTTTATTTCCCTGAACACATATAAGCAATCAGAAGAGAAATTCTGTAACCCTCCACCACCACATCTACCAGCATGCTTGTATCTGAACCATACCTTCGGTTATAATGAATCAACTGCCCATGCCCCTATCAAGGCCAATTCCTCTACCTTTGTATGAGATCCCTTTCACTCAAGGTCATAACTCCAGCACCTGGCCTTCTCTGTTCTGTTTTAACAACTTTCTTTTCTTTCTACAGCTATGTTCTCCAATTCAGTAACCACCAATACATGCAACTACTTAATTAACAACAGTCAACATTTAAAATTCAATTCCTCAATCATATTAGCCATATTCCAAGTGCTCAATAACCACATGTGATTAGTGGTCACAGTGTAAGATAGCACAGTTATAAATAATAGAATATTTCTCTCTATTGAGAGTTCTATTGTACAGTACTCTTCTAGAAGTTTATTCTTATCTACATATAACATTTTGTAATCTTGCATCTTAAAAAAATGTAATTAAAGAACTATCCTGGCCTCTCTTCTCCTCTGGGTACTACTCTACTCCTTTATTAACACTTACAGAACAATTCTTCAAAAGAGGGTCTACATTGGCTTTCTTAACTTTTGTTTCTCTTTTGAACTCACCAAATTAAGATTTCCATTCTCACTATTCCATATACATTTTTTTTTGTCAAAGTCACCAAAGACCTGTTACTAATTTCAATCGTCTATATCAGTCTGCATCTTAATCAGCCAGAATCCATGAACACAGCTGATCTGGAAGCATATTTCTTCACTTAAATCCCAGGATACCACTCTGTTTTGATTCCCTTTCTACTCCCCTGCTGCTCTTCTCAATCTCCATGAATAGATCCTCTTCATTAACTTCAGGACTCCATTTGATCTCTGTTTTCTCTCTCTGCATCCACTCCCTTAATAATCCCATGCAATCTCATTGCTTTAAATATCTTCTTTATACTCAAAAAAATTTTTTTAAGTATATCTTCAGTCTAGACTTCTTTCTAAACTCCATCCTCCTTATCTAATTGCTTCTCACAATCACATAGGCATGCCTAAAAAGCATGTCATTGTGGCATGCCAAAAATTAATCTCCTGTTTTCCTTTTTAAACACAGCACTGCTTCTCATTAAGTTTTCCCATTTCGGTAAATATCTAGTGCATTCTTCAGATTGCTCAAGCGAAGTCTTGATTTTAGTAATGACTTTTCCCTTTCACCTACTCCCTCATCCAATTCATCAGCAGCTCCTATTTACTCTCTACCTTGCATACATATATCTAAAATTCAGCCACTTTTCAGTTCCTTTTTTGCTGTCACTAAAGTCTAGGCCACCTTCATCTCTCACCTGAAGAATTTCTAAAGCTTTCTTTTCCCCCCTCTTTTTAAAGTATATTTTGTTGATTATACTGTTATCAATGTCCCATTTTTTTTCCCTTTTGCCCCCTTCTGCCTGGTTCCTCCCTTTCCCTTCAGCAATCCAACCCCCTTCCTTAGTTTATGCCCATGGGTCATGCATATATGTTCACTTGCCCCTCCATTTCCTATACTGTTCTTAACATCACACTGCTCATTTTCTGCACACCAGTTATGCTTCTTAATCTCTGCACCTTTTCCTTCGTTCTCCTCCTACCCTCTCCCCACTGAGAACCCTCTATATTATTTCCATACTGTGATTCTATTCCTGTTCTAGTTGCTTGCTTGGTTTCTTTTTTAAGTTCATTTGTTGATATTTATGAGTTTGTTGTCATTTTACTGTTCATAGTTTTGATCTTCTTTTTATTAAATAAGTCCCTTTAACGTTTCATATAATAAGGGCTAGGTGATGATGAACTCCTTTAGCTTTACCTTGTCTGGGAAGCACTTTATCTGCCCTTCCATTCTAAATAATAGCTTTACTGGATAGAGTGATCTTGGTTGTAAATCCTTGCTCTTCATTACTTTGAATCTTCTTGCCAGTCCCTTCTTGCCTGCAAAACGTCTTTTAAAAAATCAGCTGACAGTCTTATGGGAACTCCCCTGTAGGTAACTCTCTTCTTTTCTCCTGCTGCTTTTAAGACTGTCTCTTTATCTTTAACCTTTGGCATTTTAATTATAATGTGTCTTGGTGTGGTCCTCTTTGGGTCTAGCTTGTTTGGGACTCCTTGTGCTTCCTGGACTCATATGTCTATTTCCTTTGCCAAATTTGGGAAGTTTTTCTTCATTATTTTTTCAACTAAGTTATCGATTTCTTGCTATTCTTCTTCTCCTTCTGGCTCCTCTAAAATTTGGATGTTGGTATATTTAAAGTTGGCCCAGAGGTTCCTAAAGCCTCTTCTGTCTTTTTTCAATTCTTCTTTCTTCATTCTGTACTGGTTGATTATTTCTTTCTTATGTTCCAGATCATTGATTGGAACCCTAGTTTCCTTCCCTTCACCATTGGTTTCACGTGGATTTTTTTCATTTCACTCAGCATAGCCTTCACTTCTTCCCTTATAGCATTTGCTGTACTCAATCATGTCTGCCAAGTTTGTGAGCATTGTTATCACCAGTGTTTTGAATTCTGCATCTATTAAGTTGGCTATGTCCTTGTCATTTAGTTCTCCCACTGCAACCTTGATCTGTTCCCTCTCTTGGGTCATAGTTTCTCTCCTCAACTTGCCAGCCTTCTCTGTTTGCCTCTGTGTTTTAGTAGAGCTCTTGTACTTGTTACTTTGTAAGGGGTGGAGCCTTAGTATTCACCAGTGCATGGTGACCCATTTCACCACCTTGTGGCACTGGATGTGGGGGAAGGGTCAAAGAGGGAACAATGCTCCTTGCTCAGCACTCTCCCCTTTTCCATCATTTCCCAGATGTGACTCGTGCCCTTCTAACTGTTGCCCTTGTGATGGTTCCCAGAGTGGTTGGGTTTGTGAACATTCTAGGACCCGAAGGCCTCTAAACCGACTTGTGTGAGAGACTGGCAGTTTCTTCCACTGCCCCAGCCCCCACTGGTTTTCACAGCCAGAAGCATTAAAGCCTTATATTCCCAGCACTTGGACCGTGAACTGCGTGGTCTTCCCTGGGACTGGGATAACTTCCCAGGTTTCCCTCCCAGCTTTTATAATGTGTGACTGCTCTTTTCAACAGCTGGCTGCAACCACTGCCTTCCTGCCACTGCTCCCACCACCACAGCTGCCACACCTCATCCTCTCTGCCTGAGTTCTGTCCTGCCTACCTGTCTGGATGAGTATTGCTTTCTTATATCTTTGTTTGTTGGACTTCCATGCAGTTCAATTTTCTGGTAGTTCTGTTTGTTTTTTGTTTTGCAATAGGTGTAATCCTTCTCATAATTGTAGAAGGAGGTAAAGTGTGTCTACCTATGCTTCTAACTTGGCCAAAAGTCTCTATAACTTTCTAATTGATCTAATTGGTCTACCTACTTTTTTTTTCTTACACCCCCCTATATTCTATATTTAATTGGCATATATTCATTATGAATGAATGAAAGAAAGAAAGGCTTTTGTTATGATAAGTCTTATCATGTTACTACTCAGGTCACTATCTCCAGAGGCTTCCCGTCTCACTAAGATAAAAATTATTTTTAAGTCCTCTCAGTGGCTCTTAAGTCCCTACTGTAAGGACGGTGTTGCTCAGAGAACCATGAGGACACAGTGAGCAGAAGAAAAGAAGTTTATTGAGGGAAATTAGCAAGCGAGGAGGAAGCCATGCTGCGAATGGCCCAACTCCAGGGTCCTAGGGAAGGAGGGGGCTGTTTTATAGGGGAAAGAAAAAGGCACTATTGAATTCAGTCGTTATCGTGCAGCTGATCAAGGCCAAATGGAGCTCTGCTTGACACTCCTCACTATCATGGGAAACTCCCAGACAGCTGCAAGCAGGTGGTGGGAGCGGGGACGGCATGGGAACCGAGGCTGTCACCTACATGATCTCCTTTCTCTGACCTTAGCTTCTGTCACTTTCTCATTTTGGCCTATGCGTGCTATTGCAGTCGTCTTGGGCTGAACTTGCAACTGCTTGCACTTCCTCTGCTTTGCGTGACCTTCCTTGCTTCCTTCTGTTCTCTGTGCAAATGAACCTCTTCAAAGAAGCCTCCTGACTACACTATTAAAAACAAAACAAAACAGAAATTCTCCAGCACTCTCTAGTGCTCTTACCTCCCCAGGGTATTTGAATTACTAATTCACTCAGTCTGCCAACACACTTTTCTTTTCAAAATAAGCCATGAAACCATCAAGATTAAATAAACATTTTACGAGGAAACAGCAAATAAAGCTTCAAATAAGTATCATACTTTCTTATTTTGTCCTTCTCTTATCATCTACAAATCAGCTTGGTCTATTATTACTTATCCAAACATTGGTTTTTTTATTCTAATGTTCACACTAGGACTCCTGGGCTTTCACTTCTGTGTGTTGCTTGTAGGAAGTGGCTTCTGAACTACTCACTTCTCTCAAATGTAAATTTAACCCATTATAAGTAGGTTCAGTGTCACTTTGTCTTCTAGTGTATCTGTGCTTGGGCATTTTATATAAAATACATATTATTTAACTATAAATAAATTTCCCTCTATTTATCCCCCATATCATGGAGAGGGTATTATATTGAGACCCATTAAATGATGTGTACAAAGATATTGTAGTGCTTCTGCATTTCATTTTTGCATGTTAAGGAATAGTATAAAATAATTCTTATAATAAGGAGTTTAGATATGTATGATTGTAGACAACTGACCCAAGCTAATTTCCTCCTATAACAGATGAGGAAACAGAAGAGACTTCCAAAGATGACGATATTGGCAACAGAAGAAAGGCTGGCACAGGGAAGATATGGAGTGATTTTCATTTACTCCTCTTTTTCTATAGACGATTGCTTAAATATGGCTCAAATTTACAAATCATTGATAGAACTTGTTAAAATATCCTTCTTGCCCAAGAATATTTCTTTTAAAGGAAAAATTTAATCTTAATTGGATTCTCTAAAATTACATCAATAAAAATTTAACCCTAATTAGATAGCCTAAAATCTCTTTAATTAATCATTTTACAGAAGTCTGTAATTTAGGAGACTTGACCTTTTACAAAAAGCAAAGTTTACCAGCTCACAAATATAACCTTTCAAAAGACCATCACAAGGAGTTATAGTGTGCTGTTGGTTTTAAGTGTCTGGTTTTTGTTGATTGTTTGGTTAAATCACCCTGCTGACACTCTTGAATTTCAGTATCAAATATACTTAAAATGCTTATATTGTGAAAATGTCTTCAATCCCCATAGAATAGCTCAATACTACAGTCATGAAATCAACATTGCACAGAGAGATCTACAACATAGTAGCTTTTCAAATTTAACATGTGAATATAATAGTCTCCACCAGACAGAAGTAGCAAACTAAGCCTTAGATTATGGGTTAAAATGTATTTTGTTTATTAAAATAGTATTAGTAGTTGAGACCAACATCATGTGCAATAGGTGAAAGTCAGCTTCAAAACAGTTTGAAATAAGAATTTATCTTAGGTGATAATGAAAGTTATCATTGACTTTCACTTCCTGTAAATTTATAATTTTATTTACTTATCATCAAGTAGATTGTGTGCTGTGTTCAGATATGAGTGTTTTCCACAAATATTGTCAGCAATATTTGAGTGCTACAACATGAATCACAGTACTCTTTATAACATTGTTAGATATGTGCCTGGTCTCATAGCAACACTCATTTGCTTATTAAGCAAATATTTTTTTGAACACTTTCTGTGGACTCGTTTCTAGAAATACAGAGATAAAGTTGATGGTTTGACCTTGCCTCATGGAACCATCTGTTCCTGAAGAAGATAAAGCTGTGTCTTTCACCTGTGTCCTTCTCTATGATGGCTTAGTATGAGGCTTTTCATAGTACGTGTTTGTAAGATTGAACAAAAGAATAGCAAATAGAGTTAAAAAGAAAATAACAAACATGCTGTTGATAGCAGGGCCCAGCAGGCCTAGCCTAGGCCAGAGCCTGAGAGCCTCAACTCTTTTTTTGTATTCTTTTTTTCAGTTTCTCATAATTAAAAAAATAATAATATCTTGAATAGGTAGTAAGAGAGTCTACGTACCTCTCTCTCTCGGAGATATCAAAAGAGGCAAGGAGGACTTCCAGCCAAGATGGAGACCTAGACAGACATTCTGCATCTTCCTCTGCAACTAAGAAGAAATACAACTATTTCAAAACTAGAGACAACCAGAAGTTCCAGAAAAATCAAGCTGCATGGAAGTCCAACAAACAAAGATATAAAGAAGAAATACTCACCTAAACATGTAGGAGGGGTGGAGCCGGGGCGGAGAGGATGCGGTGCAGTAGCAGCTGTGGTGGCAGCAGTGGCAGGGGCAGGGGCAGCAGCTGCAGCGGCAGTGGCAGGCTGGCAGAAATCGCACTCATACATTTTAAAAAGTCAGGAGGGATACCTGGGGAGCACTCCCAGCACCAGACTAAACTGCGCAGCTCATGGTCTCAGCGCTGGGGAAAATAGAGCATCATTGCTTTTGACTGTGCAAATGAGTGGGGGTTGGGGAGGAGGAAGAAACTGCTGGTCTCTCAGCAGAGTCCGCTTATTTAAAGGGCCCCCACAGTCCTAGAACATCCACAGACCCATCCACTCTGGGAACAATGGCCAGGGCAATAGCTGGAGGAGCACCAGTCCCATACAGAGGTGGGAGAAGTACCTGGAAAAGGGGCTAGTGCTGAGCAAGTGGCCTTGTTCCCTCTCAGACCCCTCCCCCACACATAGCGCCACAATGTGGTGAAACAGGTTGCCCTGTACTGACTAATACCTAAGGCTCTGCCCCTTTCAATATAGTAGGAGTGACAACTTTACCTAAGACACAGAGGCAAACAAACATAGGAGCGTGTAAATATGAGAAAACAGAGAAGTATGACCCAAAAGAGGGAGAACTAAGTGATGAGGAGATAGCCAACCTAACAGATGCTGAGTTCAAAACACTGGTGATAAAGATGCTCACAGGCTTGACAGATATGCTTAAGTACAGAAAATGCATAATGGAAGAAGTGAAGGCTATGCTAAATGAAACAAAGAAAAATCCACACAAAATCAATGGTGAAAGGAAGGAAACCAGGGTTCAAATCAATGATTTGAAACATAAGGAAGAAAAAAAACAGGCAACCAGTACAGAATGAGGAAACAAGAATTGAAAAATATGAGGAGACCCTTAGAAACCTCTGGGACAATTTTAAATGTGCCAACATCTGAACCATAGGGGTGCCAGAAGGAGAAGAAGAGCAAGAAATTGAAAACTTATGTGAGAAAATAATGAAGGAAAACTTTACAAATTTAGTGAAGGAAATAGACATACAAGTTCAGGAAGCACAGAGAGTCCCAAACAAGCTAGGTCCAAAAAGGACCACAGAAAGACACATCATAATTAAAATGCCAAATATTAAAGATAAAGAGAGAATCTTAAAAGTAGCAAGAGAAAAGCAGAGAGTTTCTTATAAAGGGGTGCCTATAAAACTATCAACTGATCTCTCAAAAGGAATTTTGCTGGCAAGAAGAGACTGGCAAGAAGCATTCAAGGTGATGAAAAGAAAGGGCTTACAACTAAGATTATTCTATCCAGCAAAGCTATCATTTAGAATGGAAGGGCAAATAAAGAGCTTCCCAGACAAGGTAAAACTAAAGGAGTTCATCATCACCAAGCTATTATTATATGAAATGTCAAAGGGACTTGCTTAAGAAAAAGATCAAAATTGTGAACATTAAAATGACAACAAACTCACAACTATCAACAAATGAATCAAAAAAATAACAACAAAATCCAACTAAGCAAACCGGAATAGAAACAGAATCATAGATATGGAATCATTTGGAGGCTTATCAGCTGGGAGGAGGAAGGGGAAGAAATTGGGAAATGGTGCAGGGATTAAGAAGCATAATTGTTTGATACAAAATAGACAGGGGGAAGTTAAGAATAATACAGGAAACAGTGACGCCAATGAACTTATATGCATGGTTCATGAACACGAACTAAGGGGGGTGGGATAGCTGAAGGGAAAGTGGGTACTGGACAGAGGGGAACAAAGGGGAAAAAACTGGGGCCACTGTAACAACATAATCAAAAAAATATACTTTAAAATAAAAATAAATTTAAACAAATAAAAAAATTTAAAAAGGCAAAGAAACATTCTAATTTTAGGCCATTAATACCCTAGTTTGAACTGTCAAAAAACATTAATATCTAAATAAAGCTGTAATATACAAAAGCACTCCAGACTCCCATCCATATTGCTACCACTGAAAACCTTTGGATGAGTATCCTGTTTCTTGTCTACATAAAGATTATTGATGATAAGAGCACACAAATCAACCAGTCTAAAATGTCAGGAGCTATCTTGAAAGTCATCTCTGCTTTTTCCATTATGTTCTTCTCCCAGCTCATTAATTTCATTGAAATAAAGTGCTGGCCACTACTTTGCTTTCTACATCCTGCTGGGGATCACTCCCAGGAGATGAGCTCAGAAATACATCCATCTTTTACTTCCTACAAATCCTCTAAATTGTCTTCAAAAGGCATTCGGAGGTTGGGAAACATCCGTGCCTCTCTAGCCCCTCCCTCTGGACTGTGGGTCCAGCGAGTCCATCTCTGACATTCTTCCGTGACCCTTCCAGGTCTAAACTTTACTCATGAAAACAGTCTGTCCCCAAACCTTGTTGACCTTTTTCTTCTAATAAAATATTTGAGGTCCTCACCACCTATGTAGCAGTAAATATAACTTCTCTGAGCATTGAAGAAACACTTCTAGCAGTTTATGAATTTTCATATTGATTAAAATAGGCAGGATAGGCATGTAGAGAAATCTGATACTTCTCTTTTTCTTCTGTACTTCCATTTGCTCACTCAGGAGCACCTGATCATGCTGCTTTCTTCCTGAAATTTTTTCTCCACTTGATTTCCCTGACAGTACACAATTCTGGTTCTACTGTTTTATCTGAGGCTTTGCTGTATTGAATTATTTTGCAGTGACTTTTTTCTCCCATGTTTTAAAATATAGTTCTTCCTTTCTCTGGTCTTTTTCTCTTTCCATTAGAATTTCCTTTACCCAAGTGATCATCTATTTGTTAATAACTCCCATCCTATATTTAAAAAAATTTTTTTAAATCCGCACCCAAGGATATGTTTATTGATTTTAGGGAGAGGGAAGGAGAGAGAGAGAGAGAGAGAGAGAGAGAGAGAGAGAGAGAGAGAGAGAGAGAGAGAGAGAGAGAGAGAGAGAGAGAGAGAGAGAGAGAGAGAGAGAGAGAAATAGCAATTCAAGAGAGAAACATTGATTGGTTGCCTCCTGTACTTGCCCTGACCAGGGATTGAACCTGCAACCCAGGCATGTGCCCTGACCAGGAATCAAACCCTCAACCCTTTGGTGTCTGGAATGATGCCCCAACTAACCAAACCACCTGGCCATGGCCCAACATATAATTTCAACATACACCTCTGACTTGAATCAAAGAACTATATATGTACTGTATCTTAAACACATCCATTTAGATAACTTGTGGTTCATCCCAACCAAGTATATCCTTCTTGACCCAGATTTCCCCTTCTCTTGTTTTATAGCCAGATGTCTCCTCCACTGGCATTTCACCAGTCCACATACCCAGTATCTCCTGCCTGAATTACTAAAAAAATCTTGTTTCTTGCCTCAAGTCTTGTTCCACTCTGGTTCTTTCTTTGTACTGCAGGCAGAAATGATTTTCTAAAACACAAAACTTATCATGGTATTTCTTACCTGAAAATTCTGTGATGGCTTTTTCATTGCCTTTAGGATAAAAACTAAATTTACTTTGGGAATTATAAGGTCTTCCATTAACAAGCCCTTACTGAGTTCTCCACAGTCTTCTCCCACACTGCCTCCTAATACTCCAAGATCCAATCAGTTCTTAAAATGACATGTTGTCTGTTGATGTGGACTTCTTTACAAGTTTTTTTCTCTTCCTGGAACACTCTCCCCTCACCCACACAGGAGGACTTTATACATAAAGTTTTACATTTCTTAAATCTCAGTTCTTGGATTATAGGTAGTTTAAATATCTTTTCTTTTTTACTTTATATTTTTAAATGTTAGACAATAAACATGTATTAATTGTATGTTAAAACCCAATAAGTAACTTATACACACTCTGTGACTCAGTAATTGTGCCCTGAATATATACGAAACAAAAATGCAAATACGTATTTTTCACCCAAACTCTAATTATTTGTGACATAATTTTTGCTCTTTTAAATTAATTAAAGGCAAATATATTAGAATTTTTTTAAATACTAATTGCTACCCAGTGAAGGGTACAGTGGACTTCTCTGTATTATCTTTGTAATTTCCTTTAACCTATTTCAAAATAAAAACTTTAAAAATGTAACAGTTTGACATAAATATTATCTAGTAACTTTAAATAACATTCCTGTGAAAATTACAACTCAGTTGACAATTGAGTATGTGAAAGACAATTAATCATTGATAAGATCTACCCTCAGTGTCACTTTATGATTCAAGACATTCTTTTAAATGAATAATTCAAATTACTTATTTTATTGAAATACAAATATCAAAGAAGTAAATGCTGAATTAGTATATTCTTTTCCTGGTTCCCAGGACTCAGTGAACCCAGAAGTTCATAGATTAAGTCTCAACGTGACAACTAGAATAACAAACATATCAAGAAAAGTATAGATTTCCAAAGACAAATGAGGATTGCCAAACAGAGAGGGTAGAAGCCAATTGTTACATTACTTTTCCTGGGAAGTGCCTCATATCAACCCCAGAACGATGGTCTGGAGAAGGCATGGGAGAGGGAAAGGGGGTGCGCTTCTCAGGGGCACAAGGCAGAACCACGGCTGGATTGTCTGGCACGTAGCCAATGACAACAGCTGCACAGTGAGCACTCTCTCCTCTGTGCTTCTGTGCCCCTCCTTTCTCTACTCAGGTCTCCTTCTTGTCCAGCTGTTCCCATCTGTCCTTGCAATCTGTCCATCAGTCAAGAGAGTAAAAATATTAAAAGCATATGATATACTCTAGAAGTAAAAGATACCATTAGCAATACTGCTCCTCTTGGAAGTGTTAAGAGATTTACCCAGGATCTTATGGCCAAAAAAGAGCTCTTGCCATGCCTTACACAAACCAGCTAATCCTTAACCTTTCCTTAACTTGGTAAACCCACCTAGTTGCTCAATTAAAAGTTAAGAACTTATCCTTGATTTTTCTGTTCTCCTGCCACACTATTTAATCCTTTAGTAAGTCCTCTCGCTTTTATATTCAAACTGCACCTCAAATTTGTCTGCATTTCTCCATCTCTGCTACTATCTTGGTCCAAACATCATCATCTTTCACCTGGATACAACAATAAATAAAATCACATCACTGCTCTGCTTAAAAACTTTCAATGACTTCCCATTGTGACTAGAATAAAGTACTGACTCCTTATTGTAGCTCCTCAGGATTCTCAAACTCTGGCCCATCTCAGCCTTCCAGGTGGCACTCTCCTCCAGCTACCCACATCTGCTTCTGATCCTCAGACATGCCAAGTTCACTTCTGTCTTAGGGTCTTGTGCTCTGCCTGGAAAGCTCTGTCCCCGGACCTGTGCATTACTTCAAGTCACAGCTCAAATATCATCACCATCTGAGGCCTTTTCTGAACTTCCAAGCTAAATTAGCCATTTCAATGTGAAGTAATTACTGTACTCATTTCTTTGTTGTCTATTGTTTTACTCCCTGCCAAATCCCATGTTAGCTCCAGATGAGTGGAGATCACTGATATTTCAGGAACTGAGAACCGTCTGATGCATAGTAAGCTCTTTAAAAGAATGTGTTGATTACTTTTTGTCCATTTTTTACTCCCTTGTCTTTCAACAGGATGACTAAAATGTAACGCAAAAGAAAAGGAGGAGGAGGAGAAGGAGGGTGAGGGAAGAGATTAAGATAAAACAACCTCAAGGGAAATAGAACAGTTCTTCCAGATTCAGTATTCAACATGAAGTGAAAAAAAAAATACTGCTGAATGAGATCTATACAAATTCTGCACAGACAGAGTTCAATGGAACTGTCTATTGATTTTGGTTAGTATGACTATTATGCAAATACTTTGTTTGCTTTTATTATAGTGAGCATTATTTTCCACTGTGGATTTTGAGTGCTGTAATAAATATGTTTGCAAAGCTATTTATGCTTGATCAAGAAACAAAGGAAATCAAAACATTACTCACTCTTAACTATTGCCACACCGCCCAACTTCTCCCAGTTGCCATAAGTCTCTTTCCATTTGAGGTATCAAAACCTATTATAAAAGAGAAGGAGAGAAGGAGAGAAGGAGAGATGGAGATTTCAATAATCATCCATTGAACATTGCATTTAAAGTAGTGAATATACTTTAGTTATATTTGTGACCAAGACAGCAAGACTCACCTAAGGACTAGGGGGGTTCTCATTTTTGTTCTTAATGTATTTGTTTTTTATGAGTCACATATAATAAAAGTTACTCTTTATAAGACTCCACCCAAACTGATGTCCAAACTCTTTTCCTTTGTTTTTCTGAGAAGAGAGGTTTCTATTTACCTAAGATGTGTCCTTTGGTCTGCGGATAAACAATTGGCTGACATGAATAGCATTTTGTTGGCTCCTTAGCCAGGGCAAGTAAGAGAATGATGAACTCTAACTGAAATCATTGTCTGGAACTAGCGGGAAAGAAACTGGTTACTATGCTTAAACTATCAATTAGTATTTTTTGTGATTCAACAGGGCTATAGACCAACTGTTGGGGAGCTCCAATTAGGTTGTTTTTAAGCTGGAAAAGCTACTAGAATTCTATCTGACGGCAAAAGAAGTTCAGTTAAAAAAACAACCTGAACAATAACTACTGTGAGAAAGAAAAGCAGGCATCTTGTTTGTCTGAAATCACTGTTTGGAACACCGCTGTATCTTTCTCCCACCAGCCTCAGCCTTGGGCTAAATTATGGCTCGTAAGTCTAGTAAGAGCCTACCTGTTGCCTGTAGAATTCCAGATTTTCCAACAATGTACTTTATTTCTATATTTCCTGTTTGAGAAAAGAGAAGATGCTTCTGAAATATGAAGCAATAACAGAAAACTATGAAGGGCAAAATGTTGTAATAGAAAAAATTCCCAACCTGAGAATCAGAATCCTTTTGCCTAACTCTGTATAACTTCTCTGGGCCTAATATTTCAGAATGTAAGATAAACAGAGATATCTTGGGTTCCATTAAACTCTGAAACAGTGAGTCACTGCAGTAGTACTTTCCTTAGGCAGTAAGTGATTAAGATGCTATCTCCACCGAGTTATCAGGAGAAGAATGAAGACATTATGTAAATTAAGTTTTATTTGTGGAGTCTCGTCCCACCAGGATGCTCTGTGCTCCGCATCACTGCTCTCTTCTCAGGGGAAAACAAGCAGACAGAAGGCCTGCCTGATGCTGCTGCTTTTGCAACTAAACTTAAAACCACTCTCATCCAGCACCATACCATTGAAGATGGTAAGTGGCAAGCTGCCAAGAAAACAAGCCTCAGAATCATTTAATGAATATATTTTCAAAGCCCAAGGTGTTATAGGTGATGTAATAGCCCATCTACACCCAGATCCCTGTTGCTCGGATTGGGACAGCTCGATGACTCCATTGGACCTTTTGGAGCACTTCGAAGAGGATTGCTGTGTGATGGGTTACACGACTGCTGGTCAGCTTTGGGATATTGTTTCGCCAAGAGAGTTTTTTGATTTCTCCTACACTGTGGACTATCAAGAAGGGCTTTTACCTTGTGGGATAAGTCTTGACTGGACTGAAAAGAAACCAGAATTTTTTTGCAGATATAACCATCCCAGGGGTTGGTTTTGTGCTCCACTGAGAAACAATGTAAACCAGAGTCCTTTTTTTTTTTTTTTT
This sequence comes from Furipterus horrens, assembly GCF_987537825.1. Classification (NCBI taxonomy): domain Eukaryota; kingdom Metazoa; phylum Chordata; class Mammalia; order Chiroptera; family Furipteridae; genus Furipterus; species Furipterus horrens. Next base: position 171,435,489 of record NW_028327172.1, read on the forward strand.
TTCAGGGTATAAAAAAATTAGGATTTAAAATCTTTATTTATTTACTTTTTTTTTTTTTAGAGATGGGAAGGGAGGGATAAAGATAGGAAGAGAAACATCAAATGTACAAGAGATACATCTATTGGTTGCTTCTCATATGCCCCCAACTGGGGACCTGGCCCACAACCCAAGCATGTGCCCTGAGTGGGAATCGAACTGGCGACCTTTCAGTTCGCAGACTGACACTCGAGCCACTGAGCCACACCAGCCAGGGCCAAACTAGAGTTATTTGACAAGCTATATCAGGATGGACCTTCATGGGATGATGCCTCAGTCTGCAGTACATACAACCACGGCAAGCACTTTACCCAACTTCTATGGTGATTTACGAAAAGCCTTACAAAGGCATAATATGTTTAATTTTGTAGTACCACAGGGCATTTCAATGTGTCCAGGGAAATTTTTTATGTATTTTTATTTGTGTACATGCGCACATTTGAAATCTATTTTGTTTAATGTGAGTTTTTCCTGTGTTATTATGACTGTTACATTTCTTTGTCTCTCTCTTCTTTTGGGTAATATGGAGTAAAGTGATATCTGGCTATACATGCTAGATAGGCCACAAAAAGCACACGAGCACATAGAGGTTCAAGTGTGTGAAGCTTTGATCTGTGTTTACTTTGCTGAGTTTTCTTGAGTGTGAAGAGAGCAAAAGTCGTTGTTCCTCAGTCCCATTTTGATAAAGTGGAAAAAGTAAAAAAAAAAAAAGAAGCCAAAAAAAAACCCCCACAAAAAACCTCATCTACAAAATCTTCCCTAAAGAAACTGTTACTTGCTGAGGATGGTTTCAACACAAAATGCAGTAAATCTCACAAGTTTTCTAAATGATTTGTTTCCAGTTCAACATCACTGATATTTATGAAGATTCTAATTTTTAGAAAGTATTAACTTGACCTTGGACAACAGTGTTCCTCGGCACTGTGGGTGTGCAATTTGTGGATTTTTTTCACAAGTAAGAACAGGTTTCCCACCTTCTTTAGCAACACACTTTAAGTTCTTTGGGGGAAAGGAAAGGCATATTGTTGATGAACTAAACTTTCCAAATAGTAATAGTAATCTTTGTGTCAAGACCTTTAGGTTTATCAAATCCTAACCGCTCTTAAATGCTTAGTTGTGAAGAAGGCCTTGGAGCAGCAGAGCTAGTTTATGGGGGTAGAGAAAGAAAGAGAGAGAGAGAAAGAGACTCTTTGCACCACAGTTCAATCAACTGAAAGAAAAATAATGTGGAAAACAAGCATCTATGAGGAGGCTGAAGCCACAGATAGGAAGGAGGCTTTGAAATGGTCAGAGCCCAGAGAACATGTCCCAGTTTGAAAGCAGGCAGCACACGGAGCTCCTGGCAATTTAGTGAGTAGAAGAAACAGCACAATACTTGCAAATGAGCATGCCTGGATTTATGCTCATAAATTCAAAAACCCTTTCTTTTCCTTTTTTTTTTTTTTGATTCCTCCCACATTTGCACCTACTACCTGCCTTTGGTGTGCTTTCTACCTATTGCTGACCAGTCCCACAGTAGTGGCTCCAGGTACGTTAGTAGAAACAAGAGCCCAACTCTGTACTACCAGCTCATTAATAAACAGAATGACCGAAGAGCCTCTAAACTTGCTGTTCTCTGCTTGGAATGTTCTTCACCCATTATATGCCTGTCTCACTCCCTCACGTCCTTCAAGACTCAGTTCAAATTGGTGTTACACAAGGGGCCCCCTTGCCATCTCTTTAAAATGTCAGGTTCCTATTGATCTCTATCCTCCCATATGCTATATTTTTATCAGAGTCCTGATAACCCCCTGGCATACATATTTATCTAAGTATATTCATTTTTCTGTTTTGCTTGTGTTGATGACTGGAATGTAAGCTTCACAAGGGTAGAGACTTCCATTTGCCCAGATCCTAGCACCTACAACACTGTCTGTCTGCCATCTAGTAGGTGCCTGACATTTGTTGAATGAATGAATTAAATGCAACCAATACATTTGCTCATACTTTAGAACAAAACACTGGACAGGCTGAGAAAGAAACTTTCAAGGTCATTTTCTACCCCTTGTTGTTGTCTTTTTTTCTGCTACCTCTTCCAAAGGCTTTATACGTGGCTTTTCCTCAGGAAACAATGGACATGGATCGTGGACAATATGGAAACATATTTGTTTTATGTTTTCTGGATATGACCATAAAGCTGTAATTTTTCTTACAGGGAATATTTATGAGACATGTTTTACACACTTAGTGGTAATGATAACAGAGGAGTGGCTGAAGCTTAGGAATAGGACCTTAATGGGGTTTTAGCTGATAGAAATATACAGTAATTTATATTCCCCCGCTTTTATTTTTCTCCCCAGCTTTCTTTTGATTGATCTGGCTTAACTAGTCAGGTTCAGTAAACTTGTTTCAACTTTTAAAATACTAATAAAATTTAGCAATTATTCTTGCCCAATCTTTGCTGGATGCCACACACACACACACACACACACACACACACACACACACACACACCAGACACACACACACAAAAAATGGGCAATGTAATTTCCTGGCTTGACAGATCCTAAAGAGAATTAAAAAGAAGGGGAAAAAAGAAAGTACTCACTTGCTCTTTCCCTCTTGGATTTGCATGGAAGTCACTAATGTTTTAGTTTTCTGAGTGATTCTGGAGGGAAGTTTGTCTAATATTTTATTGAGTTTTTGCTTTGCATCAGAAAGCATATTCTAGTCAGGGGACTTGAAGCCATTATTTCCATTTCTAACCCTAGTCTCTTAACATCTTACTAGACGCATCTGCTTGAATGTCCCATGAACATCTTGAGAACTCCCTGGCCCTGAATTAAACAATACTGCCATACTTACTACGTTCCTATGTTAAATAATGCTGATGTCAAGCAAAACAACTTAGCTTCTTGATCCTGGAAATACTTTTTTTATGGAAGTTAAAATTATGAGCCAATTGGTTTATTTATCAAGACTTATTAGCTTTTTGGAGCCCAGAGGATGAGGTAATTAATTCCAACCCTGGAGACTCCAGTCTATACAAAGCAGTTGAGTCTGTAGTGACCAAAAGAAACCTTTCTTCTTCTACTTAGTCTTATTTTCTTTGCTATTTCTAGTTACTGCTATATTAGAAAATAAAACCCTTACCTACTTTTTGTAAAAAAAAAAAAAAAAAAAAAAAAAAGATCCTGTGTAAATAAAGAAAAAGAAAAAATTTCAAAAGACGTTAATGTTTTCCCTTTCAAAAATATATGTGCCCTACAGGCCTCAGCGAGCAACAATTATCAGACACAAAACCTTTGTATTCAGTATTGTGTAGTGTTTCAAGCACACCCTGGCTCTTAAGAATTATGAGGATTTGAACAAATTACATATCTCTCTTTACTTTCCTTTTCTCAGATGAAAATGAGATAATGGAAGTACCATTCCAAAAAGTTGTTATGAATATAAAGTGAGATTATGCACATAAAGTGTTTAACTCAGTGCCAGCTCATAATAGATGCTCATTACAATTGGCTATTATTAAGACTGGCCCAGTAGTTCTACAGAAACTTGGCCTCAAGCATATCACTTCCTCCTTCCAGGAACCTGCTCTTATGATTGACAGTTTTCTCAGTAGTTCCTTGACCTATCAGAGAAAACAGTGGGGCAAGGTTGCCTCATTAGATGAAAAAGGTATAAGAATGTGGCAGCTAGTCTCAACCTGACTCAGAGGATCTGACCAAAACAAGGTGGGAACCCAATTCCAGGACCTCTGGTCATACAAGTATTAAAATCACTTAACAAAATACAAATTGAATTCCCCTGAATAAAACAGGATCTGAAACTAACCAGGAAGAGCCTTCTTTTCATCTTTTCATCATTATGTTACTTACCAGTGCAGAGTCAAGGTGGGAAATATCTTCAAATTATAGTAAAAAGTAGTCATAGCTGAATGTAGTGAGCTCTAACTATGTAGTCTCTGGGCTAAACACTTTATATCCATTCTCAAATCTGGTGCTCCTAGTAACCTAATGATGTAGGTACTATTTTTATGTTAATTTTTTGGACAAGAAAATAGGTCTTTAGAGAGGTCAAAGAACCAACCTGAGGTCACACAGCAGGTAAGTGTGTTGGTGCTTTTATCTGATTGCAGAAGTCCAATTCCAGAGCCAGTGTTTTTTATAACTCTGTTGCACTGCCTACATGGGCCAAACCTACTGCCTTGTTGAAACCATTTATTCTGAGTTGTCTACAAGAAACTGTACACAAGATGTAGATGCAACTTTTAAATGACCAGAGAAACAATCAAAATGTTATTTTTTAGATCAGGACTCCCCACCATGCTTCATCAACATTTTGCCCACATTGCATGGTTTCCAGTCATCAGATACCCCATGTTACTTGAATAATGCCAACTGAATATTTCATTGATTCAAAAAGGTCCTAATTGCATATGACGTGAGTCTGCCTAATCTCTCAATAGGGATGATTTCTCAATACTACAATGTCTGTTTTCAGTGAAGCCACTACTGATCCTAGCATGCAATCCCTCTTTAAGATGAAAGGCAGTGATGAGTTCCAAGTATCCTCAAGTCATATGGATGTTAGGTGAAGAGATTATGTAATAAAGTAGTCAGATTATTACACCGAGAACAATGAAATCAACCCCAGAATTTAACTCTTCTGAAACTGGGAGCCTCATGACTGTATTAGTTGGTTATCTGTTCTTGGCATTGTGAAGAGCTTGCCTCTCAATAGAAGGTTTGTTTTTGTTTTGATTTAAAAAAACAGTATATTTTTTATTTGACATAAATGTAACATTTTTGCATTGGGTATACAAAAAAATTATTAATAGAAATTCCCAGCTCTTAAAAATCTTAAATTTTGACTTGAAAATGAAAAATTATTAAAAAAGTACTTAAGAAAGTTTAAAACAAAAATACTGGTGCAAAATGGTGATCACAATCAAGTCACTGTAGAGATTATTTTGGTACATATCTTGTGCAGCAAAGCAACTCTGTAGGTTGACGCTGCTGGTGTACAGGCTCCGTACAGAATCACTAAAGTCTCTAAATTGCAATGGACAGAAATTATGATAATCTTACCTACATAGCACTTTCTGTGTGGCAGACAGGGTTCTCATTTAATCTTTATCACAACCCTATGACAGAGGTGAGAAAAGTTAGTCAATGAGACCAGAAGAAGTGAAGCAATTCCCCTGAGGTCACTTAAAGGTGGCAGAGCTAGGATTTGAACCTGGAAAATTTGGCTCCAGAATCTGACACCTTTACGGCCATATTCTGACTCAGTCTTCCTCCCAAAAAGTCTGTTTCAAGCCCAAGGCAACTCCTAGTCATAAGGGTGATAAAGTTCATGCTCTTGTCTTTCGCTCAGGGAAGACTGCTAGAGCTACCCAGGCTGAAAGTGACTGGAAATGTGCAAGCTAACTGGCCTATCCAGGGTCTGCTGGAATGGCCAGCATCACTGAAACTCCAGTCAAGAAGGTGCCAGGTAAGGATGATCACTAGAGGTGCTAATGAATGCAAATGCCCCTCTGACCTCTAGTGTTTGTGTTTTAGGAGAGAAGAAGGGTTTCTGGCACAAGTTTCTGAATTGTCCCTACAGAACGTAGTGTTGCTTTAGGTAACTGATAGGACAGGATGATAGAGAAGCCATAGGGCTCCGCCTTCCAGGAAATCACATTTTAAAGTTCCTTATTGACATCTATTCTTGATTCTCATTTTCCTCAGACTTTCCTCTGATGTCTTAAGTATCTCATTTTCAAGAAATTTTATTTATTTACTCTTCTGAAATCAGGAGCCTTGTGACCACACTGGTTGGTTATCGGTTTTGGAACTATAAAGAGCTTGCCTCTTAATAGATTTTATTTTTTTAATGTTTTAAAACAGTCTACTTTTTATTGGTTCCATCATTATCAAACTGAGAAATGAGTTGATACCAAAGTTAACCAGCCAACTCATGAAAACCAGCCAAACAAGTTACAGTAAATCCCACATCCTCATGCCTTGTGCTGACTCAGACATAGGCATTAATGGGTCTTAGAGTGTGATGGGTTGGCTCTCACATACAGATATCTCTCAGCTATGGACTCTGGGATTGATATGCCCCAACAAGCATGGGGAGAATAGAGGGATTCATGCTATGAAAACAACCCCTAATCCCACATCTACTCTGTCTATGTCAAGTAATGTCGATTCAAGGGGTGATACTGTCAGCGCCACTTGGTGCATTCACAACAGCTAAAAGGTCATTGCCAAACTGCCTAAAGTGTGGTAATAAAAAAAAATTATAATGTTTATTAAGGCCAAGACAAGAAGCTTGTCTTATAACTTTGCCACTTGTAACTTTGAGTGAAATAATTTTTTGATATATTCAACCAGGAAATGTGTCAGCTTTTTGGAACACAAAGATAAATAAGGCACAGTCACTTCCAGTGAAGAACTTGGAATATAGTATTAGTGGAAAGAACAAATATTTATAATATATACATAGCAAAGAGAGGAAAATTTGTCCTTCTTCCTCTTTGAGAGAGACAGTTTGATTTTATCTTAGAGTATTTGTTTGTAAGTAAATAGTTTTACCTTGTTAGGCTTAGATTTTGAACAGGGCAATAAAGTTCATACTGTTCCCAATGGCTAGGTGAAAACTCTTTAGAACTTTTTGACGGTGCCAAAATAAAAATCACTCTTGTTACTAGAAATAAAATTTTCATGATGCAATCTGAGAACATTCTCATATAAAAAAATAAACCAGTTTGGGGCTGACAAGCCTACTGATGCTCCCTGTGGGCTAATGTGGAACCGCCTAATTCAGTGGTAGTTTGAACAAGAAGAAAAATATTTATCAATGGTGTGATAGAAACAAACATCAGTCCAATGGCCTACGCCATTTTTCTTCACTAAGAGGATCCTGATTTGACTGTGTACTGTCTAAATTGTGATAATGTGAATTCTATCTCCCCATCCCACTCAAGGAATGAATCTAAATCCACCATGATAATATCATTCTCCTCTGCCAATGATTCCTTTAGGGTGACCTGTAACCTATCTGTAGCCAGTTGAATAACAGGGCAGTCTACTAGGGAGTCTACTGGAACAGATTTTCTCCCCTAGTAAAACAGAAATGTGTGATAGAAATGGTGTCTTTCTACTAAGGACATTGTCCTGTGCAGGTGTGATACTTGGAGATACCACCACCATCCTGATGAAAGTCCTTGTCAATGGGATAGTATCAGAAGAGCCTTGATAATATGACAACATGGCAAACTGCTGAGCCAGTCTTAAAAGCAACCATTTCATGACCTTCTGTTATGTGAAATCATAGTAAAAAATTATTTATGCAAATAAGCATAATACATTGTTCCAGCCCTGAAGGTAGAAAATAGAAAAGGCTGAGATTCCAAACAAATGTGTCTCGTTCAAATGCCATTAACTTGGTTCTTTATACCAAGTTAAAGAAGGAAAAAACTTCCCTAGCTGGTACGGCTCAGTGGATTGAATGCCAGCCTGTGAACCAAAGGGTTTCTGGTTTGATTACCCAGTCAGGACACATGCCTAAGTTGCAGGCCAGGTCCCCAGTTGTGGGGGCACAAAAGGCAACCACACATTGATGTTTCTCTCCCTCTTTTTCCCCCTTCCTTTTCCTCTCTTTAAAAATAAATAAACAAAATCTTTAAAAATTAAAAACAAAACTAAGAAAATAAGAAATGGATGTTAAATATCTTGGCTCTTTGTTTCAAAGGGTGTTCTGGCATACCAGTAAAGTGAATATCTCTATAGCATATACTGGGAAAGTGCCAGATTTGTTCAGGAGTTTTTGCTTCCCATGCCCTAAGTCAAGATCAGTTATAGGTAGCATTCTGACCAGTGGGATTTATCTAAATGATTCTAAACAAGATAATTTGTTCTAAAGCTGCTTTGGGGTTTCAAATCCAAACGTCAGAAGCTTCAACAATTCTTGATACTTTTCAATCTAAACAAACATTGCCTAAATAAACATTCTTCTTGATTTTTAGCTGTGCAAAAATTATCTTCTTTAAAAACTTTTCAGAAAAATTGAATACATTCTTGAATGTGTTCATATATATCAAATAATTTAAGAACTTCTTCCTGATAAAGTTATAGGTAACCTTCACACAAGTCAGAATTACATTAAGAGGGGCAGAGAAATTTGAAACACTCCTGGAGAAAAAAAAGATCATTCTCCTATCATGGATAAAGATGACCTCATGAGAAAAAACAATTCCTGGGAAAAATGCATAACAAAACCACAATGAGATATCAATTCATGCCTGTAGAATGGCTGTCATCAAGAAGACAAGAGGTAACAAATGTTGGTGAGGAGGTAGAGGAAAGGGAACCCTGGTACGTTATTGGTGGGAATGTAAATTGGTGCAGTCACTATGGAAAACACTATGAAGGTTTCCCAAAAAATTAAAAATAAAACTATTTGATCCAGCAATTCTGTTTCTGGATATTTACCCAGTAGAAATGAAAACACTAACCTAAAAAGACATATGCAACCCCATGTTCATAGCAGCAATAGTCTAACCATGGAAATAACCTAAGTGTCCACCAACAGATAAATGAATCAAGAAAATGTGGTACACACACACACACACACACACACACACACAAAATTGAATATTATCAGCCATATAAAGGAAAAGGATTCTGAAATTAAGGATAACATGGATGGACTTCGAGGGCATTATGCTACATAAAACAAGTTAGACAAAGAAAGACAGATACGTTATGATATCACTTATATGTGTAATCTTAAAATAAAATGGCCAAATGCATAGAAAAAAGAACATATTTGTGGCTACCAGAGGCAAGGGGTGAGGGTAGGGAGTGAGAAAATTAACTGCAGGTGGCCAAAAATTATAAACTTCCAGTTATAAGAGAAACATGTTCTGGGGATGTAATGTACAACATGATGACTATAGTTAATGCTGTTGTGTGGTATATTTGAGAGTTGCTGAGAGAGTAAATCCTAAATGTTCTCCTCACAAGAAAAAAGGAATCATACCTCCATAAGATGACGGATATTAACTACCTTCACTGTGGTAATAATTTCACAATATGTTATTGTTAAGTACTATGCTGTACATCCTAACCTTGTAGAGTGCTGTACAGTATCTTAATAAAGCTGAAGTGGGGGCAGTGAAGCAATTTCTGGGAAAGAGAAAATATCTTTTATAAAAAGGATTTTTCCCAGAACTGGGCGGTGGTGGGAAGAGAGGAGGAAGCATGTATCTCAGAAACTGACTACACAGAATAGTCCAGGAATCAGTATCATTGGTATTTCTAAGAGCACATAGGGAATGTAGGAGCTCAGACCCCTTCCCAGAGGAACAGGATCAGAGCCTGTAAGTTAACAGAGCTGCAAGTGATTCATATGCAAATCATAGTTTGAGAGCAATGGCTAAGAGCAATGGTTCTTGACGTTGGATACACTTTAGATTTTCTGCAGAGCTTTAAAAAATACTGATGTCTGGTTTCAACACCCAGAACTTGTGACTTAATTGTTCTGAAGTGCAGTTGAGGCACAAAGGTGTCATGAGCACATGTTCATGATCTAGTCCTTCCTGTAAGTCAGCTGGGCAGCTCTTTGTGAGCTGCCTGCTGAGCAGCCCGGCACCAGGGAATAAACAAGAGTCACACGCAGTCACTATGCTATTCACTCAGCTTTTGTTGAATGTAGGTTCACTCAAAGTAGAAAATCAACATACATTAATTTCCTAATCACGCTCTAACAATCTAAGAGAAATGTAACACACACACAGCAATCACTGGGGACTGACAAACCCAAGTCCCAGAGTTTCAGTCTGCAGGTCCAGAAGACAGCATGGTGGACAAAGGAGTTGTCAGCATCTTGCAAGGAAGGATCTCCAGAGCCAAGTGGGCAGCAGGGCAGATGAAGTCCGCAGTCCATCAAGGCAGAGCCTTCAGCGGCCAATGCCAAGGGAGATCAGAGTGGCGTGAAGCAGCACTCTGGTGTGTGGAGCTCAGTTGTCTCAACAGTGGCATGAAGCCTGACTCAGTTATACCCTTGAGAGTGGTGTATTCCACTCTTCTGGGTCACTTGATAAGTGTCTTGGCACCCCTGATGGCAAGTGGGGAACCTCCCCAGGAGCCTATCTATGGGTGGTCCCATTGGGCAGACAGGACCGTTCTGACTACATGTGCAGATATCTTAGGTGTGTCTCCTTGCCAAATGAGTCTAGAGTGACTTGGGTGGTTTTCCTCTGGAACCAAAGTGTCATGGCTGGCTGGCAGCCATCTTGGTGGACATGAGTGACTCCCCTGTTTTATACACTATATGTGCTCTTGACTGGACCAATGTCATTTTATTGCTTCTGCTTACCACAAGAAGTTTTCTGAAGTTCTCAAGGGATTATAACATGCAGCCCAGCTTGAGAACCATGATTTGTGGGCTGATGGTGGCAGTTCTGGTTTATTGGTTCTCCTCAATGACACTTGGAAGTGTGTGGATTTCTCCATTTTAGACCTAAAACCTTGAGATTCTGTGACAGGAGAATGCTTCATGATCTGATGTAAGACATTCAACAAGTCATGGAATTCTGACTATAAGCATGCTTTCCATATGTATCTTTCCTTACATTGTACATGTTCAATGAATCTTTATAAATAAGAATAATTTTGTGTTTTTATATCTATCATACACTAGGCTAGACAACAATATTTATTCTTTCTTATTATCCCACAAACTCTACAAGGAAGGTAATATTGTCCCAGACTTGGAAACAAGGGCTCAGAGATGTCAAGCCATTTTCCAAGGTCATGCATCTGATAAACAGCGGTGTCAGGATTGGAGGACAAGCCTTTTTGTCTCCAAAGCTGATCTTCTTTCCCTCGATCTTACTGCCTCCATGTAAATGCAAACCATTACAAATTTACCAGGTTCATCACTTCTGTAACTGCATGAGATAAATCACTTTGCAAAGCCATTTGATGCAATCAACCCTAATTCGCCTACTTTATACAATACAAAGTTTATATAGATTCCCCCAGTAACAAAGTCCAAGCTCCCATTTTAACCATCATTTGGGTGTGTTTAAAACAAATAACTAGGGTTATTTCACCTCATTTGTCTTTGTTCATCACTGTTCTCACCTCACCCCTAGCTTCAATTAAAATGAAATAAAAGAGTTTCAGGCCAAAAGAAAATCACTTTATTATTGCTATGTGAGTACATTCAGCTTTCCAATTACTTGAGCTAAAGGAATAAGGAGGAATATCAAAACTTGATTGCTCTGTATAGGTTGAGCAGGCCTTTTGTGGTAATTTTCCTAGCAGGAAACTCTAGAGGACAAGTAAGGTGCTGCTAGAACCCCTTTCTCGAAACTTTTAATACTGATATTTACACTGCGAAGGAACCTCCCCACCGGGAACACTGCTGGGGCTCCTTTTTGAACACTTATACCACAACACATTACTCTTTCAGTATCAGACCACTTTCTACCTCTGGGTCAAAGAACTGAATCTGCCTAAAATGAATTTGTTACCTGACAAAAAATGACCCATAGATGGGAAGAAAAGCCTCCCAAACATTCTGGGCAACAGGCAGATAGATGCCCACGCAGATAAAAATGGTGCCATGGGGAGTCCATTAAATGGCTACTTCACCCACAAATACAGTACTTAGAAATTAAAATAAACACTGTGCTAAGTGCCGTATATGTATCATCCCATTGAATCCTTATAGAAGTTCTACAGGGAAGATTCTGCTCGTTTCATTTTACAAAGACAGATAATGAGGCACGCAGCCGGTAAGTGACTTGCTTAAAACCACAAGACTTGTCATTGGTGGCCCTAAGAATTGAATGGCTGCTAAGTCCAGAGCCCATGTTTTTAGCTCAATACTGCCACTGTCAGGTAAGATGAGATATCACTTCTTGTAGGGACAACATTTAAAATGCAAAGTCCTGGATGGTTATCTATTCCTTCTGTTCCCCTCACCCAGAAGATTTCAGGTTTTCCTGTAAGGACACACCCATAGTAACCATGTAGTAATCATGCAGTCGCCAGCATGTTTAAGTTGCCTTACCCGCTTGCAGCTCCAGGGGACGGTCGGTCAGCATCCTCTCACAACCTGTGCCACAGAGGTCACCGTGCCTGGGTTCAATCTGCATCAAGAGCTGAAGATTTCATTTGAGATTGTGAAAAGTGCCACTTCCCACCCCAGAAATGCACAGGGAAGCAGGTAGCCCCAGGTGCTGCTCACAGCCTTCCTGGCCACATCCTGGCTGAGGAGAAAACCAGAAAGAAGGGACAGGCCCAGGACTTGACCAAAACGTGTCTGACACTAGATCTTCCTTTGGTTTTCTGTTACATGAGCCAATAAATTTACATTATTGTTTAAGTCTCATTGACTCAGGTTTTCTCCAACTGAAAGCTCTTAACTGATACATAGATTCCAATAGTGTAAACTTCGGTGCATGAAATGACTTTAAATGAGAAATTTACTTTCTACATAAAGTAATAAAGCCTTCACTGTGAACATCTTCCTAAAGATAAAAGAGAATTATCTCCAGACCAAAGCAGGGGTCACATCATTATTATGCAGCTCATCTAGATTTTGTAATCTAAAATTCATCACCACAGGGTCAGAAGAATAAAGGCGTTCACACTGTGTCAATCACACTACTATTCACCACCTTGTATAACTGTGTGAAACGTGGTTTATGTCAAACGCAAGGAAAACAAGCTTTACTTTCTGAGACTCCAGAGGGAATGTTATCAGTCATAGGTATCTTTTAGTCTCAGAACAGGAAATGAGATTGAGAAATAAAACAAGACCAGACCGATTGTTTCTCCTTTCATTCAAACCATTTTCCCCATGAAGTCTTCCTCAGGAATTCAGACCGTTACAACATAAAAGCATGACTCAGTCTCTCCATGGATCATAATTATTGTCAGCTACAAAATTTTGGCCCCCAACATTGGGCCCCTTGTGTCCTAAGAGGCTCCTCTCCAACCTATGCTTCATTTACCTCTCCACGTGCGTCCTGCTGGTATTTCATTTGTCTTTCTACTCACCCACAGATAGTCGGATCGGCAACGATCAAGTTCAGAAGAAACCTCAAAGTTTCAAAATGTCATACAAGCAAATGGCAAAAAGTGCACCAGCCAAACGGAAACTGGATTGTCATTTCTCTGTAGGCAGTTCTATGTTAAAATTGTTTATAAAGAAAGTATATCATGATATCTACATATATATGCATATATATGCTCATATATGCGCATGTATGCATAAATGTATATTGTCAAGGGTATAATAAATTTTTGTTGACCTATTTCTGTTTGAAGAACTGAAAATTGAGGAAATATTGCGTAATTAGAGAAGTTAACCTGGGGGGCTAGATTAGGATGTCAAATTTGTGACCACCCTTCTAGCCAAGTTAAATTGACATTACTAATAGGGTGAAGAAGTTGCACACCCTCGCCCAGGGCAACACTGTAGTTGAACAAGTACAGAAGGTTGCTCAGCACGTGAGGAAGAAAGTACGCCAAGGGTAAGGCTGCCTCCCTGAAACGGCATTGGGAAGAAGTTATTTTAGCATTTGGGCTTGTGTTAGGTGATTTGGAGGAGGGATTAAGAAGCAGGGCTTTGCTTTAGATTGCATGGTGTCAGGCAGTAGGACAATTCTATGATTGGGTATCCAAATAAATCTCATCTACACCAAGGGAAGACTAGAGCAATGCCAGAACTGTGACTGGTAAAGAAGCAGCAGGCATTCTGATTACCCAGGCTAGAGGAATGTTTGATCATTTTTGTGGCTTAAACCATGTTCATAACTTCATGTTCTGATGTGGTCATGAAGTGGTTTTGTCTCAGTCTTGTTTCAACACTGCATGGCTTGTCTGAAGTCTCTGTTCTGTGAAATTGTTTATTTCAGAAGTAGAACACTAAGATCTCGCTGAATGCACCAGGCCAACTCCTGAATGAGAGATGAAGCTTATCACTTTCCCAAAAATATACAAGTTTTTAGTATCTAATCATATAAAGCAAATCCTCCCAATAAGCAAATAAAGGTCCAAAAGAGATTTAAAAGAGTTGTAAATTTATCATGTGAGTAAGGAATTGTTTTATCAAGTTAACAGTAACTTTCATTAGAGAAAGTTGATAAAATTTCTTATCTTTTTCATTCAAATGTAGATAAAATTTTTAGACTTTGTCCAATTTTTTTTAGAGAAAGTTTCACAATTAGCTTGGCAAATTATCTTCATGCCAAGAGAAATTAGGCAGAATGTTAAGAGTTTACAAATACCTGAGCTTGAGGTGTTTATAGAGTATGAGCTATATGGAAACATATATTCTGATGTAAGCCACAGCAAACCTGCACAACCTTTTTGAAAAACAATTAGGCCACAGAAGACAGGAGGTACAAAATTATACATGTGCTTTGAATTAGTATGATTGATCATGAGACTTCATTCTATGTAAATATTATTTAAAAAGAGAAAAATTAACCCTGACCAATGTAACTCAGTTGGTTGGGCATCGTCCTGCAAAGCAAAAGGTTGCAGGTTTGATTCCCAGTCAGGACACATGTCTGGGTTGCAGGTTTGGTCCCCAGTAGGGGCATGTGCAAGAGGCAACCAGTCAATGCTTCTCTTTAACATGCTGTTTCTCTCCCTCTCTTTCTCTCTCCCTTCTCCTCTTTCTAAAAATAAATAAAGAGAGAAAGAAAAATTACATACTTAAGATGTTATCATCAAATTACTTAGAGTAATTAAAATTGAAAAGCATCCTAATTCCAGACAATAGCAGAAATTTTAAATAAACTTGCACCTAAACCTCTTAGATCTTTCACTAAGTTATTACTTACATGATCATTACAGGAGTTACAATGCCCATTAGAGTTGCCTTGCACTGAGTCAAGTGGGTCTTTGTGCCTCTACCTTATCAGTCACTGGGTGTGGGCAGGATTCAGAAGCGTGTGACCTTGGGTGAGGTGACTGCAGCTGAGACAATTGCTGAAGCATGTCAGCATGGAAGGCCACCCGCTTGCCATGCCCTAGTAACTGGGCCCTAAAGAAGAATCAGACGCCACAGCATGTGTGTACTGACGTCCACCCAGCACTGCTGGCGCCCCCTGCCCTTGCGCATGTGGGGATCAGCAGCTCTTCCAGGATTCTAGGGGTCTCTCTTCCTGGGACAAACTCGGGAGAGGAAGCCAGGTGGGAAGAACTATAGTCCCGCTCAGTGCAAGTGGTCCTGGAATTGCAGATGATACTTCTCCCCCTCTAGTATCCATCGAAGATTCTCTTTCTTTTCAGCTGGCACCTCTGCTTGTCCTAGAGGCTTCCAGGTAACATGATCCAGAAACTTACCCTCAAAGAGCCTGTGAACTTCTCAGGCCAGGATTGCTCCCTTTGTTTACTTACCATCAAATTGGGCAAGAGAATGTCAACAGGCACCTAAGTAAATCACCTGAATTTGATCCACTGGTCTTGGATCCCATATATCAAGCCCAATCAGAGAACACAAAGGAGATAAAGGAGTCAGCCTGTGACTGTGAACTCCACTGGTACTTAATACAGTGCCTAGAACCAAAAAGTTCTCATCATCCTCAGTAAATGTGTGAGGGAGGAAAAGGATCCTACTATGCAGATAAAATGGCTCTGTGTCTGTGTCTGTGTGTATGTGTGTGTGTGAGAAAGTGTATGCACATTTCATTTGAGCAAATGAAGGAATAGTAGGTGCTCAATAAATATGGTTTGAATGAATTATAATTGTGCATGTGGTTTTGGCAAAATAAGAAATTTTTTATCATTAACATTCTCCTTGCAATCTCCAATAGCATAGAAGCAGCTGCTTTCAAACCACAGAGAGATGACTCTATATTAGAAGATACAGATTTTCTATTGCTATTATATTCAATAACATATTCTATTAATGTTAATTTTTCATAAGGTTTTTAACACTCCTGTATTTGCCACTTCAGTCTCCTAGTTGCTGGCTAGAGAATAAGGCTAATTATTATTCTTCAGTGAATTAGACATGGTTCTCTTCCATATATGCTATTATCTGAATGAACTTGGGCAACTTTATTCATCACAAATCAAAATAATATGGTGAAAATAATTAGTTGGACAGCACGATTAGTTACTTTATGACACACTCAGGTGGAAGCTCAGGTCTCTAAACCCATGACTTCTGCTGTATAATAAAAGAGCTGAACCTCTTCTGCTTTCCATTCTAACAAGATGTTCATGTTGACAGTTCTCATTCATTTGAAAGTGTAGCTGTAACCTCCACTAAAGAACTTCTCGGTTATACCACGAGAGGGCGCCACAGCCAAAGACCTGAGATGAAGTTGGCGTCGACACCACTGCACTGCTTTGCAATGAGATACTGCATTGTTTTCTGGCTGTTGTACTATATAATGTGTTGTATTGAATTGCATTACATAAAATTGTGTTGTATTATGTGGAATTATATGGCATTTAAGTATATTGCCTTGGAGGAAATTCTATTTGCTATTATATTTAAAAATTGATGCTATAATCGATGCCCATAATTTTTTTTTTGTGGGGGGGATAACAGCGGCTAAAATTGAAGCCCCTCAAAAGCGTAATTTAGCTCAAGAATTTTTCATCAGACTTTTAGAAAAATATGACTCATTTATAGTTGAAAGGGCATGACTGAGTTAATCTACTTTCGGATCATTGCCTCTTCAGACCCTAGAACATTGCTTGCACATAGTAGGCATTCAAGAACATACTTCACTTCAGGGAATTAGATATGGTTCCATTCCATGTAAACTATTAGCTGGGTGAACTTGGGCAACTTATTAAATCAAATACTTCTCAAACTGGGTTCCCTGATTATCCATAGTTGAATTATCTGGGATTTTATTTAAAATGTTATTTCCTAAGCTTCCCTAGATCTACTTAATAATGCAGCACTCCTGTGAGGTCATGGTGGTGGTGGGAGGGAATCTGCATTTTCATAAGCGCCCATGTACATAATGAAGTTTCAGAACCACTGGCTTAATCTACCGCCAGTCTCAGTTTTCTCCCTTTCTCCATTTGAGGAATTGATGAGTTAACCAAATCAATCCTTTGGTACAAGTCCTCACCACTTGTAAAGGATAGAAATGTCCATCCTCATACTCACAGAAGCAAAGCTCAGTCAGGGAACAGCAAGACCTGAGCTTACTACCATCCATCACTTCTGGTCTCCCTCACTCAGTCACCAGCAAGGGCCCTGGATGTGGCAGCAAGGGAGGCCCAACGTGGGCCCAGGGTCCAGCAGCCAGGTTGGAGGAGGGGTATGCATCCAGCCAAAGAGAAACAGCAATGTCTGCTCTTCCCAAAGTCTGATCCTTGAGCCAGCAGCATAGCACCACCTGGGAATATGTTAGAAAAGCCAAGTTCTCACATTTCACCAAGAACTTACTGACTCACAAACTCTGGGACTCGGGCCCAGTACCTAGGGTTCTAAAAGGTCCTAGGTGATTCTGGGGCACAATAAAGTTTAAGAACCAGTGCTTTCAGTGCCCTGGGCCCAGCTGAACCTGGAGAGCTCAGCTGCTGTGCTGATGCCCCAAGGCTTCCAGTGCGCTGTGGTTGCAAGGCTGGTCTCTTCTTCTTCACATGTAAAACAGGACCTTTAGCAAGAAGGCCTTCTTGGAAAGTTTCACACACCCTTAACTAATTACTAAAAATACTTCTATAAACATAAGTGTTTGTTTATTCTCACAATACCACTTTGAAGCAGAAAAAGGAATGATATTATCACCATTTTGTTAATGATTCCATGCAACCAAACAATGTGGAAAGGTCTCGGCTTTGTTAAAATTCAGAGAAAATAAAATTCTCTTCCTATCGGAGCATGCTGTCTGTTAGGCTTAAAGTTCCTCCCCCCAGAATAGGGTGTCAGCTTAAGATGTTCACATGAACAGATGGGAATGATACTCAGCTTTATGTCTTGAGGCCTCAAGAAGGGCTTCACTGAGTGTTTGGCCAAATAGTTCATCATCAGTAAAACCACCCCCTTCTGTAATAGAGGGCCAGATACTGTACTATAGGGACTAAAATAACATGTAGCACCATGTCTTTCACCTAATAATGTGGTCCCAAATATTGGCAGATTCATTCATTTGTAAATCAACCAACAAATTTGTTCAGTGTCTACTGCTTTCCAGGCACAACTGAGGCCACTAAAATTACAGCAGTCAGCAAAAGAGATAAAAATCCCTGTCCTTGTGGAGTTTAGAGTCAAATGAAAGGAGATGAACAATACACAAATAGGAAAGCAAAAAGTAATATGTGTTATGGAGACAATAAAGCAGGGCAGGGGGTAGGTGGTACTGGGGAGGGAGTGGGATTGCAATTTTAATTGCAGTGGTCAGAGGTGACATTCTGCATTAACTTTAGATAAGTACAATTGTGTCTTACCTGGGGAAATGTATGTCAGGCCGAGGGAATAGCAACTGCAAAACACACCCTGCATGATCTCTGGGAGGCCAGTGTGACTAGCAAAAAACATGCAGGGTAGAGAGGACTGGAAAACATGGTCAGGGGTGGAAAAAGGAGCCAGACTGAGCACAGCCTTGAGGACCATTATCAGGACTTCGGCTTTCACTCTGAGTAAAATAAGGAGCCACGTGATTTTGTTTAAGTATATTTTATTGATTATGTTGTTACAGTAGTCCCAATTATTTCCCCCTTTGCTCCCCTCTGCCCAGTACCCCCCCTTCCCTCCAGCAATCCCACCCCCCTTAGTTCATGTCCATTGATCATGCATATAAGTTCTTTGGCTTCACCTTTCCCTATGTTATTTTTAACTTCCCCTGTCTATTTTATACCAAACAATTATGCTTCTTAATCCCTGAATCATTTCCCCATTTCTCCCCCTTCCCCCTCCTAGCTGATAACCCTCCGAATGATCCCCATACCTATGATTCTGTTCCTATTCTGGTTTGCTTAGTTGAATTTTGTTGTTATTTTTTTATTCAGTTGTTGATAGTTGTGAGTTTGTTGTAATTTTAGCGTTCATCTTCTTTTTCTTAAGTAAGTCCCTTTGACATTTCATATAATAATGGCTTGGTGATGATTAACTCTTTTAGCTTTACCTTGTCTGGGAAGCATTTCATCTGCCCTTACATTCTAAAGGTTAGCTTTGCTGGATAGAGCAATCTTGGTTGTAGGTCCTTGCTTTTCATTACATTGAATACTTCTTCCCAGTCCCTCTTGCCTGCAAAGTTTCTTTTGAGAAATCAGTTGACAGTCTTATAGGCACCCCCTTGTAAGTAACTCTCTGCTTTTCACTTGCTGCTTTTAAGATTCTCTCTTTATCTTTCACCTTTAGCAATTTAATTATGATCTGTCTTGGTGTGGTTCTCTCTGGGTCTAGCTTGCTTGGGACTCTCTGTGCTTCCTGGATTTCTATGTCTATTTCCTTCACCAAAATTGGGAAGTTTTCCTTCTTTATTTCTTCACGCAAGCTTTCAATTTCTTACTCTTCCTCTTCTCCTTCTGGCACCCCTATGGTTCAGATGTTGGCACATTTAAAGTTGTCCCAGAGGTTCCTAAGCCTCTCCTCATTTTTTTCAATTCCTGTTTCCTCATTCTGTACTGGTTGACTATTTTCTTCTTCCTTATATTCCAAATCATTGATCTGAACCCTGATTTCCTTCTCTTCACAATTGGCTTATGTGTATTTTCTTTCATTTCATTTAGCATAGCCTTCACCTCTTCTCTTGTGCATTTGCCATTCTTAATCATATCTGTCAAGCCTGTGAGCATTTTTATCACCAGTGTTTTGAACTCTGCATCTGTTGGGTTGGCTATCTCCTCATTGCTTCGTTCTCCCACTGGAACTTTGATTCATTCCCTCTTTCGGGCCATACTTCTCTGTCTCCTCATTCTGACAGGCTCCTGTGTTTGTTTGCCTCCATGTCTCAGGTAGAGCTATTGCTTCAGTTACATTGTAAGGGGCAGAGCCTTAGAGATTTGTCAGTACAGGCAACCTGTTTCACCACGTTGTGGCGCTGTGTTGGGGGTAGGGGTCTGAGAGGGAACCACACCGCTTGTTCAGCACTTGCCCCCTTTCCAGGCACTTCTCCCACTTCCATATGAGACTGGCGCCTCTCTAGCTGTTGCCCTGGCAGTTTTTCCCAGAGTGGGTGGGTCTGCGAACATTCTAGGACCATGGGGGCCCTTTAAACAGTGGACTCTGCTAAGAGACTGGCAGTTTCTTCCTCCACCCCAACCCCCACTGGTTTGCACAGTCAGAAGCAATAAGGCTTGATTTTCCCCAGCATTGGAACCATGATTTGCACAGTCTGGTCAGGAGTTGGAAACACTCCCAAGGTGTCCCTCTTGACTTTTTTAAATGTGTGACTGCGCTTTCTGCCAGGCTGCTGCTGCCGCTGCTGCCACCACTGCCCCCATCATCACACCATGTCCTCTGTGCCCTGGCTCCACTCCTCCGACCTGTCTGGATGAGTATTTCTTTTTTATATCTTTGTTTGTTGGACTTCCATGCAGCTCAATTTTCTGGAACTTCTGATTGTCTCTAGTTTTGAGGTACTTGTATTCCTTCTTAGTTGTGAAGGGAGATGCAGCATGTCTGTCTAGGCCTCCATCTTTTGAAGCATTATGAATGATGTGATCTAAAAGGCGATCTAAAAATGTGCTCTAGAAGGACCACTTTGAAAACCAGCTTGTGGGAGGAGGGGATTGGAAGCAAGAGGCCAATTATAGTTTTCCAAAATACACAAGTGAGCCAATGGTGCCTCCAGCCAGATGGTAACAGAGGAGTTAATAACCACTGGAGTGCCCTAAATATATTCTGGAGATACAACAAATAGGATTCATCCATGGATTGGATCAGGTGAGAACAAGAGGAGTGAGCTGTCATTATGTTTCATGGCCTCAACAATTGAAACAATAGAGTTAGTATTTACTAAGATGGAAAAATTACAATTTGGGCTGGTGGAGGTCAGGAGTCGCTGCTAGATGTAAGGTTTCAGGTGACTATTGGAAGCCTCAGCACGAAACACTCAGGCTTGAACATTAGCCTCTCTGGAAAGAAACCCAGCAGCAGTGGAAGTTGCATGGCCTCAGATGCTTGCAAATGGGAGTCAATGAGAAGAGTGTGAGAGGGCTGGGTTGAAATCCCTAAGAAAATCTGGAAGCCCTTAAAAAAGATTATTCTGGGGCTGAGTTCTGGTGCTGCAGTGAGAGAGCACAGGCTATTTAACTACGGGGTTACCATCTATGTCACGTTAAGCCCTATTTCACCTCCACGAGAGTGTGAGTGCCCACGTTTCCTTCTACAGTGGCTTCTGGGTTAAGACAAATAATTATGTAACAGGGCAGAGCAGTCATCCCCAGATTCCCCACAGCCCCTGTTCTTGGGGACTGGGTAGGAAATAATGCAGCGTTAGGGTACTTTGCATATCTATGGCTGGTAGCTAGTTTCTTAGTTATGCAGATAGCCGTGGCCACTGCCTAGCAACAGGGAGATGGGATGAACTTTTACCATAGGGTGGCAGCAGAGAGCTCAAGGGGCTGCCTTAGATTCCTGTGGGTGGTCATGGTTGGGAGCCCTGCCCACTGAGCCACAGGCTGCGCTTAAGACTTAAACAAAAGGCGGCAGCCATTGGGCATGCTGGGCCATGTGGTTTGAAAGACTGCAGAGGGACCCCACCAGCCCACCACAAGGCTGGGTATGTAAGAAAGAGAGCCATGATGTAGTAGCTGTGTAATTTGTAGTGAAGCTGGTCCATGGTGAGAAAGAAGAAGCAGCAAGCAGCTATGCAGTTCATAGGGATGATTCAGCCATGCGGCCTGGGCTAGTAAGAAAGCAGGCAGGCTGCTGCTTTGATTGGGCCTGCTCTAGCTGACTCCAGAGCCACCAAGGACTCTGCCTTGCAGACCTGGACTCTATCTGGACTCTTGGAACTCGGGACATGTGGAGAGGACACTCTCTTAGGATTTGTGCCCTTCTTGGACTTCCCCATAATCCAGTGTAACACAGCATATGGTTTCCTCTACTATTATACAGAGACTGGGGACGACATACCCCAGATCCTGAAGGAGAGAGCTGACAGATAAGGAATGGGGAACTATTGGGCTCGGTTTTGGCTTATAGCCTTTTGGGGAGCAAGGGAAGTGCTGGGTCCCAGGGCAGAACACGGCTCTGAGCAGGAGTGCTCCCAGTACCCCCATCCCAGGTTGTAATATTATAAATAAAGACCTGTTTTTCTCAACACTAATTGTTGGGTCTTACACCAAGTTGCCATGTGAATGAGCCGCACCTTAGCTTGGTAACAATTAGAGCAAAGAAGGTCAGGAACACAGCAACTCTCAGTGGTAGCAAAGAAAAACATGTTGAAGCCTGCAATGTAAGAAGTCATGAATAGGTCAGGCAGGGACACGTGTAGAGAGGAGAAACTGGGGACACTGTTCTGGAGCTGCAATTCAACATCACTGAGCCGGGCTTCCTGCATCCTCAAGTGCCCCAATCTTATAGGAATAGCAAAGGAACCAGACCCAAGGGGAGAGACTGACAGGAGCAAGGTAACCCTCAGGCTGTAAAATTGTAACCGAAATGTGAGTCTTTAAGGTTTGGCTTCCGTGGGCCTGTACCAATAGGAGCCCGAGGTTTAAAAAGCTAAACCCTGCTTCTGATGACAGCTGATGTGGGTTTGGAGGAGAGTTGCTATTTGTTAGTGAAGCCTCTCTTGTTTCCTCAAAGCCTGGAAACACGTGGGGTTTCAACCTGAAAAAGTTCAGTCTTCTGTAAGTAAAGGTGGTCACAAGACCTTAGTATGAAGGCAGGAGATTAAACCGTCTGCAAAGAGATGCAACAAATTCTCAACTCCCATCCCTGCTCTCTCTTGATCTTTTCCCCAGGCCTTCATGTTTCTGGGGTGAGTTCCAGGGGATGGGGCAGCTGGTAAGACTGATGGGGATTGATGATCATAACATTGCGAAGAACAAGAGAAACTGCCCCCCAAATACCCCATCAACCACACTCTTTTCTACCTCCTGCACTGACTACTGTGAAAGAACATTAGCCTCTAGAAAAATGCTGTAGAAATTAAAACATTCTTCCTTTTGTCTAGTGTTCTTAATAGCTGCAGTACTTGAAAACTCATTAAATTCAAACCCCTTTTAACTGTATACAACACCCTAAGAAGATTATACACATCTTGTATCATAAAAACCTTGTGAGTCTGTGTGTATATGAATATATATGTACATGTGTGTATGTATGTATATATGTGTGTGTGTGTGTGTGTGTGTGTATGAATGTGTATACACTGGAAAGGGAGGAGAGACAAAACTGTTACCTGCTTCAGGCATTAAAATAATAGCTAACACATACACATGCTTGCTGTGTACCAGGAACTGTTCTAAAGGTTTTGCACATTCACTATGTTCACTCATTTAATCCTCACAACAAACCTGTAAAGTAGATATTACTATTTTCACCATTATCCCTGTTGTACAGATGGAGAAACTAAGAGAAATTAGAAGTGGAGACAGGATTTAGGGTGAGACTGTTAGTGCTCCAGTCCTGGGCTACGGGCCACTCTTTCTGGAGTCCATTTTAAAGGCACCAAATGGGCTCAAGACTCTTAAATCTGCATTTCAATTCAATTTTGTTGATACTGCTGAAAGAGATTTTTCTACATTAGCTTCCTTGTTTAGACCTTTGCTTGCAGGTACATGTTGGGGGTTGGAACCTTTGCCTGTACAGTAGAAAATGACAGATTACAGGAATGGAATGTCACATTTCAGGACATGCCTGCAGAAAAAAATATTTAGAACATCGAGTTTTTCTACTCCTTCATTCCATCTTTTCAAACATGTCCTTCCGACCTTTCTTTTCTCACTGACAAGCCTCTACATAGCCCAAGACACAGAGAAAACACCCCACTCTCTCCCTCAACTACAGGTCTGCTGGGCTTTGAAAGGGCCGCATTTGTCTGCCGGTGGTCAGGGGTAAAGGATGGGACAACTAAAATGTTAGAGAAGGTTTATTTGACATTATGTGAATCAAGAAATGTCTTCTTCATCAATACAAATTAAAACCACAATGAGAACGGCCATCATCAATAAATGAACAAACAATTGTTGGCAAGGATGAGGAGAAAAAGAGAATTCTCGTGCACTGTTGGTAGGAATGCAAACTAGTGTGGCCACTCTGAAAAACAGGTTCTTCAAAAAATTTAAAGTAAAACTGCCTCTTAACCCAGCAATTATACTTCTCAGTATATATCTGAAGAAATCCACTTGCACCCCCATGTTCATTGCAGCATTATTTACAATAGCCAAGATATGGAAGCAACCCAAGTGCCCATAAATAAATGAGTGAATAAATAAGATGTGGTACATATATATATGTAAAGAATGAAACTTTACCAATTGTGACAACATGGATGGACCTAGAGGGTATTATGATAAGTGAAGTAAGTCATTCAGAGAAAGACAAATACCACATAATTTCACTTAGATAAAGAATCTAAAGAACAAAGTAAACAACAGAACTGAAACAGACTCATACAGAGAACAGACTGAGGGTTGCCAGATACAAGGGGTGTTACAGAGCTCAGTGAAAAAGATGGAGCAACTAACAAGTACAACTTGGTAGTTACAAAACAGTCATGGGCATGTAAAGTTCAACATAAAGAATATAATCAACAATAGTATAAAACTATGGATAGATCCAGGTTGGTTTATAAACTGTATGTTTCTGCAGCACTTATGTAATGATAATGGAAGCTACCATGTAATGAGTAGCCACTATACACTGGGCAGTATCATATGCTCTCGCTAACCCTACACGGCATTATTTCCAGGTTGCAGACAAGATAACTGAGCTTCCACCTTCTCCTCTGGCTGCCTTCACTCTAACTACACTGGGCTTTTCTCAGTGTTGTAATTTTTCCCGCTCTCTTCTGCTATCTTTTTTGTACATGCTGTTTCTTCTGTTTATAATGTTCTTTTTCCAATCCACCTTACATTATAATACAGTTTAGAACTGATGTAAGTGTGTAATTATGCATTTATTAGTGTCATTTTTAAATATTGTCTGTATCCCACGTGATACGCTGAGGCCCACGAGAGCAGGGATTGTAGTGCCTTTGCTCACTATCATGTCATCAGAACTTAGTGCAATACCAGAAACATGGCAGAACGCAATAATATAGGTCACATTAATTAATCTGACCAAATTGCTGGAGCTACAATTCAAACCAAGTTCTGCTCCAGCTGTACCATGCTGTCTCCAACATACTTATGACATTTTAGGGAAAGAAATCAACCTTAAATTAATAAACCAATTCAGAGATACAAAGGAAATAAGGCCTGGCAAATGACAATAGAACCACAACTGTAAAACATAATTCTAGGACTGAAAGACATTGCAATGTCTTTCAAATTTGGAATTGGTTGGGATATCCTATCCTAGCTACCTGTCTTCGCCCTCTGTTCTCTCTCCGTCTATCTACTCTCCCCACCTAAACTTAATTTTCGTTGTCCTCAGTCTAAGTTTGTCACTTAGATAAATATAGATATAGATCTAGATGTAGATACAGATAGAGGTATAGATATGGATATAGATAAAGATATAGATATCTATAATCCTTTTGGGAAAGATTAAAATAGATACTTGAGTCACAATGGAAAAGAAAAACTTCAAAATTTTTTCTAAATTTTTTTGTTGTGCAGTTCACTTTCATTTTTATTTAATTCCATTTCTCAGTTATAAATAAAAACTTCAGTCTTGGAAGCACTACTCTGTGGCTCTTGAGATCTTTGCCCTCTCCTGCTCACAGCAAACAACAATAACTGATATTTATTCAGCAACTCTATATAGCACTTCACTGACAACTAGTAACATACTATGACTCCCAGCTGAGGTCTCTATTAAAGTCCTCGTTTTACAGAAGAGGACACTAAGGCTCTAAGAAGTGAACTGCCCTAGTTCACACACCCAGTACGGAGCAGGTCCAAAATTCAAATCACATCTGATCCCAATATCTCTGTGTTCTTCCACACTGCAAAATGGCTAGAACACTTAAACTCAATTTGAAAGAACTAATAAAACCAGTCATCTCCGATGGCAGGGGTAGCTTAAACTTTATGAGTGTCGTAAGGGCAGAGGCCAAGCTACATTTCCCTTTCCCTTCATTGCCCCAGTCAAGCTTTCTCTCCTCTCATTTTCTTCTCCACTTCCTCCTGCATACAGAAAACTAAGAGCACCTAACTAAACAGTAGCCTGGGAAATGTCAGAGAAACTCATTGTATGTTATCTCTAATAAGAAAGATAAAAAGTAAATGCCAGTTATTGAGTGCTTCTTTGTGCCGACAGCTTTTCAAATGGTAAGCCATGTTATTCTCATGTTGTAGATGATAAAGACTTGGAGAGGTTAAGAAACTAAATTTCAGATTTAGTTATGTGTTGGTTTTTTTTTTTTTTTTTTAATTTTTCCATTATAAACTTTCTCTGGGCAATTTAATCCACATAAACTTTAAATCACCAGCTAAATGCTAATTGCTCCCAAATCAAATATTCCAGGTCCCACACATCTCTTTGTTTCCAAACAGTGATTCTCAATTTTTTAAGTTTCTAGACCTCCTTTACACTCTTCAAAATCACTCAAGACCCCAAAAAACTTCTGCTTATGTAGATTATATTTACCAATATTTACTGTGTTAGAAATTAAAACTAAGAAAAAATTTCAATGTACCTGTTAATTTATTTTTAAAAACCAAATCATTACGTGTTAATTATGTATTTTATGAAAAGTAACTATATTTTTCAAAACAAAAATGTACTAGAGAGAGTGCCATTGTTTTGCAATTTGCAAATTTATTTGATATCTAGCTTAATAAAAATCTGCATTCTCTTATCTGTTTCTGCTTTCAATCTATTTTTAAACTATTTTATTGTTTACACTATTTCAGTTGTCCCAATTTTTGCTCCTTTGCCGCCTTCCATCTAGTTCACCCTCCACTACCACAGTCAATCCCTACCCCATTGCCCATGTCCATGGGTTCTTTTTTTTTTTTTAAGCACTTTTAAAAAAAAGATTTCTATTTATTTATTTTTAGAGAGAGGGGAAGGGAGGAAGAACAGAGGGAGAAAAACATCAATGTTGTGCCCCACAACTGGGGATCTGGCCCGCAACCCAGGCATGTGCTCTGACTGGGAATTGAACTAGCGACCCTTTGGTTCCCAGACCAGCACTCAATCCACTGAGCCACACCAGCCCGTGTCCATGAGTTCTTCATACGTGTTCTTTGACTAATCTTTTCACCTTCTTTCAGGTAGTCCCCACCTCACCCCTGCCCTTTTACAGCAGTCAATCTGTTCCATGGTTCTATGCCTCTGGTTCTATTTTGTTCATTAGTTTATTTTGTTTGTTAGAGTCCAATTATAAGTGATATCATATGGTATTTGCCTTTCACTAACTGGCTTATTTCACTTAACATAACAGTCTCCAGTTCCATCTGTGCAGTTACAAAAGGTAGGAATTATTTCTTTCTGCTGCTTAATATTCCCTTATGTAGATGTACCAGTTTTTTCATCCACTCATCTACTGATGGACACTATGGCTGTTTCTAGCACTTGGCTATTGTAAATAGCGCTGCAGTGAACATAGGGGTGCATAAATTTTTTTGAATTGGTGTTTCAGGATTCTTCGGATATATTCCCAGAAGTGGAATCACTGGGTCAAAAAGCAGCTCCATTTTTAGTTTTTTGAAAAAATGTTATATAATTTTCCTCAGTAGCTGCACCAGTCTGCATTCCCACCAACAGCACACTAGGGTACCCTTTTCTCCATATGCTTGACAGCACTTGTTGTTTATTGATTTATTGATGATGACCATTTTGGCAGTTGTGAGGTGATATCTCATTGTGGTTTTAATTTACATCTCTCTGACAACTAGTGATGTGGACCAATCTTGAAAAAGAAAAACAAAGTTGGAGGGATCACAATCCCTGCATTCAGTCTATTTTAATATTGACCAAAGCCAGTGCCATACACATAGATAGTTGGAAAGAACAGTTTTTTAATCATTTCTTCTTAAAAATTTTTTTTGTTACTTGTAGATATTCTTTATTGATACTATACCAACATTCAACAAGTAGCAATTTCTTAAAGGTTAGTTGCAATGTGGAATCTAAAACCACATCAACAAACTTTTTATAGTGTGTTATAATAAAGTTCACTGGTCTATTTTGAACTTTGAATGGATCTTTTACCCATACAAGGTTTTGTGGCATTATGTATTAGTTCTTTGGGAAATATTCATTTACTGAGTTATGCAGATCTTCAAAATGTCAGTACATTTCATTTATATATATATAAAATCACATTTGTCAATATCACCACTGGTCTCACCAGAAAAGTCTTGAAGTATTAGAAAACTTCTAAAAACTCACAAAGATATATTCAAAAAACACATAAAACATACTCAACATCATTAATCATTAAGGCAATGCAGATGAATACCATGAGATACCACTACATAACTGATAGAATGACTAAAATTAAAAAGATTAACCATATCAAATGTTGGCAAAGATGTGGAACCATTAAAATTCTCATATGGACAGAATAGGGGAACAGAATCATGAGGACACTTCTAAGGTTGATGGACACATTCATTATCTTGAGTGTGATAATGATTTCATGGAGTATACATTTTTTAAAAAGTGTTAAACCTAGATCTGCCAATATGCTGTGATCATGTGACATCACAAAAATTCACCCAGGAAGGATCTCTTAGTGCAAATAGGGTTTTTCCAGGAGTTGCATGTTGTGGCTATAACCAACATTAGCTCAACTAAATCCTGTTTTCTGGAATTATACAAGCACCGATGCTTAGAATATATGACCCGCATATAGCTATAGTTATTAAGGCTGAGACAGAAAACAACTGTGGGTCCTTCTAAGACAAACAATAGTTGGTAGTTTATAACATTTTTAAAAGTCTACAATTATGTACAAGACCTTTTAAATGAAAAAATAAAAAACCACCTTGTTACCCACAAGCATGACTGCTGAACCTAGTGTAGGATGGTTGGAATAAATGTGAGATGATGGGAGCGGTCAATGATATGGTCCTTCAGCCACAGGGCAAACATGAAGGAACAAGTACAGACCTCATAGCGTACAGTCTGCCTTAATGAGAATTGTGCTATTAAACACATGTATGTCCATGATTTCCTAGCAAATTCTAATTTCATGTATTTTGTCCAGGAATCAGACCAAATACTCCAATTTTTTGTTTAAAAATAGGATCACTATTAAAATACATCCCTAAACAATGTCCAGGCAAGAATATGACATTCCATAGCATTCAGCTGTTTTACTTGTTTCCAAACTGTTATCACTTAAGTTTTCCATACAATACATTATTATTATTATTATTATTGCCTTATTTATTTTCCCTTAAAACTTGAAGAGATGTCTTATATAATATTAAGAACTATGTAGCCCTGGCCAAATAGCTCATTTGGTTAGAACATCATCCTGATACACCAAGGTTGTGGGTTTGTTCACTCCCCGGTCAGGGCACATACAGGAATCAACCAATGAATTCATGAATAAGTAGAACAACAAATAGATGTATTTATTTCTCTCTCTCATCAATTTTTTAAAAATTTTCAAAGAAGAAGTGTGTGTGTGTGTTGAGGGAGAGGAATGGAGAAACAGAATTTCTCATGTTTTGTACACAATTACCAATTTTAAACAGCAGTAAAATTTAGAAGGGGAGAAAAATTATTACATATTTCATTTATTTGCAAATGATTCTGCACTAATTTAAAGGGTACATTTGTTTAAAAACCCTTACATCTTCTACCTCTTAAGATCTATCAAAACACTATTTCTGTTCTGTGAGTCTTTGTCACTGAATTTTGAAAGTCCATGTACTTTTAAATTTTTTCTCTCCTGTGACAGAGAAGATGAATGGAGTCCATCTTAATGTTGAAGATTGTTAGCTCCTGGAGGGCAGAGATTATTTTTGTATGACATCTTGGCCCTGCCTGGTGCAGGGTGACTGCTACATGCAGCACCTCATTTCAATGTCTCTGGAGTCTTGAAAGTTGACTACCTTATGTTCTGAGCTTGTTTGGTGGTTTTAGCAGGATTGCACGGCAGCTACTTCTATACCCTTGACCAAAGGAAATTTCTCCTTTATTTCAGAAGGTGGTCCTCTTCCACCTTGGGGAGGGACAGCTTTGGGAAAGATGGACATGGAGCAGGTGAGGGAGAAAGGGACATCAGCACAGCCAACCAGATTAGCAGAATCAACCCTGGTGATCAATGGAATGACAGATATCCCCACCCAGATTTTGGTCACATTCAAGTAAATTTTCAGTGACTAAGGTGAATTCTTTCCACTGGCCATTACACTATTGAAAAACAGTCCATATTGAAGGTAAGAAACTTCCTCTTAGAGGAGAAAAAATGCATTACAAGTGGAAATTATTTGCATCATCTCTCAATTAATATAACTATTTTTCATTGTTCAAGCTATAAAAGCAGTTGTATGACATCTTTCTTAATTATTAGGACAAATCTTAGCCTGATTCAAAAGTCAATAGAAATGCAGAACATACAATAATCATTGAAGGGTGAGGTGTCAGAAAAATTCATCGTCTACCTACAAGTTTTTTTAAATGATGTATATATCAGTAGCAGCATTGCTTTAGTTAAAATTTGGGGGAATTTTAAAATGGAATTTCTTATTCCTTATCTTATTTTTCTCATCAAAGAATTTTTTTTAAATCAACGTTCTAAAGTCTTTGTTTTTACAGGAAAACAATTACATGTTCCTTAATTTAAACAGGAAATGAGTTTATTTTTCAAGCTCAAGATAAATGTTGGGACTTTTTCCCAGAGAATTAATGTTATAATTTACTAAGATTTCTATGGCAAAATCCCCAATGGTAAAATATATTTATTTTGAACTTTGTATATTGCAAATGCAATAATCATGTTTCCTTATGAGTGCCTGACTTCCTTATTAAAGCAATTTCCAGATAGGTTATTATTGGGAATTCCCTCAATGCTTGGAGATACTCTGCTTCCTTTTTCACTTCACTCAGTGCATAGCTTAGGCTTCATGTTCAAGTACTGCCTCAGATATAAAATGAGGCATAATGCCATGAAACAAACTCATATGAGTGGCCCGTGACAACTGGGTCACATAGTGTCAGAATCAGGCAATTTCTTCTCCATGTATTTTTTTCAAGTTACAATCATCTCTAAATATTTTCAGGACTGATTTAATGATTTGTGGAAATAAACCATTCTCAAGATAACTCACATCTTTTTTATGCTTTTTTTTCCCTCCTGCTTTTCTGTTTCATTTCTATGGGACAGAATTGCATCCCTGCAGCAGAATTGTGGTAGGAACACATTGTGATACAAGTATTTCTCTTACTTTCTAAATAACAATATATTGGTGTGTATGCACATTTGTATGTGTGCACATGCGTATGTGTGTGAGAAAAACACACCAGATGTATCAGCTTGTACTCTAAAACATACACAACAAAATTTAGGGTCTTAACACAACCATTGATGCAACTCATGTTTCTGTGGGTTGGCACTTCGAGCTGGGCTTATCTGGGCAGGTCTGCTGTTTTTAACAAGACTCATTTCAGGGTCTTCAGTCAGCTGCCGGTTAGCTGAGTGGCTCTGCTTTTAGGCTGTTAGCTGGGGTAATGTGGCAAGTGGGCCAAGGTCCCATCACCCCACAGACTAGCTCACGCTTGTTTGTACAGTGGTTCAGGGCCCTAAGAGCTGCAAGAGGGTAAGCCCCAGTGCACAACTGATTTTCGAGTCTCTGCTTATATCACTTCGTATTGACCCTTTGACCAAAGCAAGTCACATGGCCAAACCCAGAACCAGTGTAGGAAAGTCCTTCCAAAGGATATAGGGAGGCATGAAGAAATCAGAGCCTTTACTACAGTCCACCCAGCAGACACGTCAATGCTCTAAAAAAAGTCGTTAAACAACAACCAAAAAAAAAAAAAATCGACTTTTAGAGGACTTTCTCTCCTGGACATAAAGTCATCAATTACTGATATGCATTAGCCTGCTGGCCTAGGAGACATTGCTAATGACAACTGTGAATGTTGAAAATACTAAATATAAACTAAATCCTTATTTTTTTTTATACTGAGCAGCTATCTATAGCATTACAAGGCTAGAAATAGCAATGAAAGTTTGTACTTAAGACTTGATAAAAGTGTTCTTTCAAATCAGGAAAAAGTATGATCTATATTTATTTAGTCAACACACATTTATTAAGCCATCATTATTTGTTGATGAACCAATGTTTCTTAAGCCTCTGACACAGGCCTGACATTGTTCTAGGCACTGAGAACAGAACAGAGAATGGAGAAGTTGAGGTCCCTCTTATTATGTTTTAATGAGAGGTGTAAAATAAATAGATCATCCAAAGCAAATATACATTCAATAATAAACAAAACAGTAGAATACATCCAGGTAGTAATAATTGACATTAATACAATAAAATAGAGGACTGTGATAGAGAAAGATTGAAGACTTTATTTAGATCAGTCATGCGTGGTCTCTCTGAGTGTAACCGAATGCAGGTCCGGCTGCCTGCCGCTGGGAAAGCCAATGCTCAGGAGACAGGTGATGATGTAGAGGAAAGTGGTTTATTTGCAGATAGATGCCAGCCACCTGGGAGATGGGGGACTCACATCTCAAAGCCCATCTCCACCTCTCAGTGGAGGCAGAGGTATTTATAAGGAGGGAGAGGGGAAC
Organism: Furipterus horrens; assembly: GCF_987537825.1. Lineage (NCBI taxonomy): Eukaryota > Metazoa > Chordata > Mammalia > Chiroptera > Furipteridae > Furipterus > Furipterus horrens. The sequence continues at coordinate 171,468,325 of NW_028327172.1, forward strand.
AGAACAAAGAGATAAGGGAGAGGGTTGAAATGTTCTCTACATGCAGATGAGCACTGTCCATTCCGATAAGGCAAGTGATGGTCCGGTGTTTATCACCCTGGTTTAGTCAGCCTGGCTTCACATCATCCCAGCTTCACGTCATCCTGGCTCCATGGTTGAAGTCAGCAAATCTCCTGGATCTGGGATGCCTGAGGGTTGGGGTCTGTATCTTTTGAAGTTAGTTCTTAGGATTCTTATACAAACATGCTGTTCATCTACAAGCTTCACATCAGAATCAGCATTTACAGAAAAAATGTCAAAATAATGGCGGGGTGCATTACAGTTTCCCACTGTTGCAATTTTCTACTGTTATATGAGGAAGTGATATTTGAGGAAAAAAATCACAGAAAAATGAAAAGAAATCAACTACAGCAAGAGCAGAGCTTTCTTAGCAGAGGTGACACCAAGTGCATAGGCTGTGAAGCAGAACCAGCTTGGTCTGATCCAGGAATAAAATGCAATCCAGGGCAGCAAGTATAGAGACAAAGACATAGGAAAGGGCAAGGTCACATGCACTTTGGAGGCCATGGGGAGAAGTCCAGTTTTAGATTTTATCACAGATGGGGTCGGGGAGGTGAAGGTGTGGTCAAGCAGCAGTAAGTTTTTCAGCAAAGGCAATCAAAGATGGTGTTATGTCCCGATTTTTGTTTGTAGCGATTGCACAGGCTATAGGTGAAGGGTGGACTGTAGTGGGACAAGAGTTGAGGCCGACCATTCAGAAGGCCATCAATAATACCAGAGCAAGAACTGATGCTTCCTAATCCAGAGGGTAGTGGATGCAGAGACTAAACATCAGGACTTGCCAGGAGTGGGAAGGAGGGAGCAAAAATCAAGAGTGACTATTCAGCATTAGGTTTCAGCCACCATGAGCCTTCCAGTCACTGGACTAAGCTTGGGGGATAAAAAAGACAATAAAGCATAGTACTTGCCTTGTGGAGCTTATAATTTATAAGTATTTAATAAATGGTACTTAGTTAATAGACTATTAATTTAGAAAAAATTAAGTTAGATTTAGATATCCCATTTTTAACAACATTAAGTCCAGATAGATTGAAATGCTAAATTTAACAAATAAGTAATAGCTAAATAAATTAGAAGGAAAAGGAAAATATATGTGTGTGTATGTATATATATATACACATATATGTGCTAAGGATACGAAAGCTTTTTTTTAACACTGAAGTGTAAGCAATAATAAAAAATATTAATGGAATGATTATTTAAATTTTAAGCTTTTGTATGTCAAAAAAATCTTAAAAACTAAAAGGCAAACAATACTAGAACATATAATCACAGCATATATGACAAAGAGTTTATGTGCTTAATATATAAAAAGATCTTATAAATCAATACAGAACAGATGAACAAAGAGTACAATAAACAAAAAAAACAAAATACAGGGTAAATGTAAAGAAAGAGTTACAGGTAATAAACAAGTACATATTTAAAATATAATATGATTTTTTTACCTTTCAAATTGGTAAATATTTAAAAAAGAATAATAATTCAGGAGTTACTCCAAGAGTATAAAATTGAACTTTTTTTGAGAGAAACTCTTAAAAGATCATTCCCTTTTGTCTTGCAACATTTTTTTTTTAATGCAGCTAAACGACATAGTCAAGGTTGTATGAAGTTATATATAAACATTACTACACTGTTGTTTATAGTAATATAAATTTCCACAATAGGGAACTGATTAAATAAATAGTTATATCCATATGGTGTAATATAGTGTAGCCAGTTAAAACCGCATTGCAGGACAAAAAAACTGACTGACATATGGTAAATTGTTCATAGTATGTTTTAGGTGATAAAAGCAGGTTATAAAACAATAAGCCAAATGTAATAGCATTTTGGTAAATACCCATAAAGGAACTATGTCAATGAAGACATTCACCAAATTGTTTATAGTAACTATATTTGAGAAATGAAATTGTAAGTGATTTTTTTACCTCTACATGTCTGTGTTTTCCAAAATGTGCACATTGGACTTGTGTAATTTTATATTTTTATATTACAAAATAAACATTACATATACAAAAGGGTGAATATTCAAAAACAAAAGGAGTCATTGAGCCTCTAACTAAAGCAAACCAACTGCAAATCAGAATAAGGGTTTTCAGGATGCTTGCATATAAAACATGCAAAACAAGGTTCCCCATATACTGATAATAAACAAATAATCCCTCTGAGTAGGGGTGGAGCATGGACATGAACAACTATGCCCTGAAGCCTAGGAGCTGTCGACACTGCACATCCAGTTAGTCATCACTCAAAGGTCAGGCCATACCAGCAGGGAGTTGTGGTACCAGCAAGGCAATCAGAGTAACACCCACAAGTACTCACAAGTCACACTGTCCTCATAACTGAGGTGGTACCAGTTTTGATTGTGACCCAGTAAACCCATCTGTCTAATCCTATTAAAATAGCCCAAAGAATGATAAATCTGATTGTTTCTGATCTCCACATACCATAGATAAACTGGCCGACTTTTTGAAAGACTGTACCTATCAAATATGACCTGAAAATCTTGAGTGGTGGCCAATCTGTGAATTTAACACTTGAACATTCAAGACATCAGAAGTCAACTCTGCCTACTAGACTCATTGCAGGAGTTATATTTAATTCCTTTTGAAGGCTTTATGGTTTATACTTAAAAAACAACTTAAAAATTTATCATAATTGCTTTACTTTGTATTTCCACAGCTTCTGTCATCTGAAGAATTCTAAGTTTTTGGTGTCTCCCTATTCCTTCTCCCCACTCCACTTTTTTTAAGACTGATCTTATTTAATTTCAAATAAAAATAAAAAACTTTGTTATTTTGATAATTTTCAGAGAAATTCTTTTTTCTTTTCTCTCTTTCTTTTTTTTTCTTTCTTTCTTTCTACTGTGTCAATGCCTTTATCCACTCATTTTTTAAAATTGAGGTATAGTTGACATATAACATTATTTTAATTTCAGGTGTACAACATAATAATTTAATATTTGTATATATTGCAAAATGATCACCACAGTAAGTCTAGTTAACTAGTCCTTGGTGGCATTCTTGAAATTGGAGGTCCTGAAGAAAAGCAAAATCCCCAAATCCAATTCAATAGGTAGCATCTAAATCATTACTAATTCCCTCTTTTATACTTTATTACAATAGTTTTCAAACTTTGACGTCTACCTGATTCTTCCAAGGAGCTTGTAAAGAAATACAGATGCCTGCCCAGCCAGACCTGATCAGAGTCTCTCAGGTGCTGAAGCCCTGTTGAGGGTAGCAGGTTATACTGGGGGTTTCTGGTGCACTCAGAGGTGTGAGAAGCATGGTCCTGGGTGAAAAGGTGCTGGTGGGTAAAGGAAGCAGAAAAAAGAAAAAAGAAAGAAAGAACAAAAAAGTATGAAATTTCTAATTAGAAGAGAACATTTAAAAAAGAAAGGTGAATAATGACATTAAGTCCTAGTCCAGGTCAGTATTTATATAGGCTATTTCTCTATAATCTGGATAGAGTAGATATTAGGATCAGTCCAATTCAGTGGTTAAAGCGTTAATCAGACCCTCGATTCACTTCTCAAAATGTGTGACCAGGAGCAAAGAAGTGTCTCTATCAGCTGATCCTAAGTAAAAAAGTAAACTCCCAACATGCACTGAGGCACAGGGAGTGGCTCAGGTTTCTGACAGTTCCCTGCGGTGGTGAAAAAAAAGTAATAATTAACAAACAGCTTCTTGGGCTTGATGACCTTGTGTGTGCAGGAGGATTGCCTGCCGGGAGCAGAACCCCAGCGGTGCTCAGGTTAGCCCTGTGGCCCCTCCTCCTGTTCTGGGCACGGACCTCCAGGACAGGTGGGAGCGCGCTGATTTTCGGCCAGTTTGTGACCCAGCAGAAGAGCGAAGCAACTTCAGCCCAACTAAGGTAAAAAGGCCCTTCTGCTCACAGTGTGAATAACAGGTGAAAACGGGGGTAGGGAAAAGCAGAATCTACAGCCAGCCCTGTTGAATGCATCTGCAACCTGAAACCCGGACATTACTTTTTCTCTTGATTTTTTTCAGAGTGCTCTTTCCCGACCAAGGTATGCACGTGAGGAGAGGAAAAAGGAGGGAGGGAGCCGGGAAGGTCGGGGGCGGGGGGTTAGTGTGACCACTGAGCCCCTCCTCCCTTTTTTCCAGGGAAATAGTTCAGTGAGCACTTGGGAATTGCACTTACTCTCTCAGAAATACTAGACTCCTGCATGACATCTTCCTTTCTCTGAGGGTTCTTAGGGTTACAACATTGTATTGAATCAGCAGTTATGAAAGGTCTTTTTAATTGAGGGTTCAGCTAAACTTTTGTTTGTTTCCACAAAACTACAGAGACATCTCCCTCACAAACACACACACACACACACACACACACACACACACACACCACCACCGCCACCACCACCACCAACAACAACAAAAAATTGAAAAGGATCTCTGATATAAGACCACACAAAACAGTGAAAGAAATTAAATGGAAGTCTGTGAGTTATGGATAAAATTCAGAGGCAGGAGAGCCATAGGTTCAAGTCGTGGCTTTGTGACTTAGCATTTTGTCCCTTAGCAAGTTACTTAACTTATCCAAGCCTTAGTTTGTTATCTATAAACATGAGCATCCTAACAGGATCTACCAATAAGGCTTAGATGGGTATTAAATACTTAGCAAGTGTTCTATAAATAGCACTAAGAAATAAGCTGCTCTGCCAAATGGGCCAGATCAGGAAGCATGAGCTGAGCTGGGGAGACTGTAGACGTTGGGGAGGTACTGGAGTTGAACTGGTTTTCAGAGAGTGGATCCAAGACATGAGAGCAGATGGCAAGTGGGAAAGTATCACCTTCCTTAGTACCAACGAAATCATCTGACTTCTTGCCATTTTTGTCAAATAGAGTAGATGGTGGTGAATTCAAACTTATTTGCTACTCAATGACTTTTACTTTGGAAAAGTCACATTTATATTCATCTGTTATTTCAAATATAAAATATAATATAAAATACAATTTTAATTGGAGAATTGCACACAATCCTATATTGTGGAACCCGTGATGTTTGAGTTTTATAAGAGAGATTGCTTCTTGAATAACTGGAGAAATTAGACCATAGAGTTCATGTCTTTACACTGTAGCACATTATCATACTGTTTGTATTGAAGTGATATTGACTTGCATTTGTGCTGATGGTCAAAAATATAAAAGAAAGAGACCTGTTTTTTGTTGGTCTTTGCCTCTTAAACTTAAATTATAGGCAAGAGACCTTATTTTATAAAATTTTATTTAAAGGGCATTTTATTAATGCTGTTAGTTTTATTAATGTTGATAACTTTGAGGAAGGGGCAGATGTAGTAGCTGTGACTAGCAAAGCATTTTCATTGATGAATATGTATCATTTTATTTATCAATGTAAAACATTTAAGTGGTTTGCAGTTAATCGTAGTTTAATGTCATTTTTTTTGAATACTGATACTACCTGACCTTCTTAAATTTATTTTTTATTTAAGACTAGTTGTTTACAACCTTATATTGGTTATATTAGTTTCAGGTGTATAATACAGTGATTCAATATTTTTATACTTTGCAATGTGATTACCCCACTAATTCTAGTAATCAGCTATCACTGTGTAACTTTATCACAATATTATTGGCTATATTCCCCTTCCCCTTTTCATCCGGAATCCCCCTTCCCCTCCCTTCTGGTAAGTATCCCTTGGTTTCTGTTTTTATGAGTCTCTTTTTGTTTTGTTTTGTTTTAGATTCCACGTATAAGTGAAACCATGCAGTCTTTATCCTTCTCTGCCTGACTTATTTCACTTAGCATAATGCCCTCTAAATCCATTCATGTGTCATAAATGGCAAGAATTCATTATTTCTTTATTGCTGTGTAATATTCCATTGTATACATGAGGGTGGGAAAAAGTGGGCTTACAATTTTTCTCATGGAAAAGACATGCAGCTTATGATTATTACAATAGCAAATAAAATGTGTTTCATACACTCACAACTGTAAATCTACCTTTGTCCACTCCTGTATATGCCACATCTTTTTTATTCATCTATCAATAGACATGATTTTTTTCAAATGGTAGCGTTAAATTCTCCAATGTACTTATAATTGGATATTGACTGGAAAATTGTGGATAGACTTCTAAAGCCAGACAAACTGAACTTTACTACATTATTGTCTTCCAGGGTCTGATTGCATTTAGTATGGTTTAGCTACAAACATAAAAGAACCACTAACTGGAGGTAAATCTTCCTACTGTTTTAGTATACATATGTTTTTCTACTATTTCTGATGTATATAACATTTTATCATAAACTATTAAATGTTTTGGGAGAGAGGGTGATTAAGAAAAAATTGACTTTTGAAATATATTCAAAATAGTACAACATTATGTAATATGTCTTTTAGAAATGTAATATAAAAATTTACATCTGATATTTGTTTAACTTCCTAAAATAGAAAGCATATTATACTTTTAATTGAAACAGAACTCTAATGATAACATTCAATTTGCTTGTATAGATTCATTGGTCACAATGCAGACAGAGAATTTAAGATTGTTAGAGATACATGGGTTTCATATAAAACTTTAGGTTTTTAAAAAATATTCAGGTATGGATCGATTGAAAATACAACCCCTGAGAAAAAAACGTCTTCTGAATATTCTCTCTTCGCAGTCAAGTCTAGGGTTAGAGAGGGTTAGGCTCTTTACAAAAATTAATCTTACGTCTTTCAAAGCTATCAAACGTAGTGATTTCATCACTTTGTAACATCATCTCAAGTACCAAACTAATACTACTGCTTTCATAAAGGCATCTTCTTTTTAAGTGATACAGGTGTTCTTTTAGCAGCTGAAATGGCCGAAGGACAACTTCATCATCATCCCAGAGCCTAGTAATTGGACCTCAGGAGAAGAGCCCAGTTCTTTTGCAGACAGCATATGAACAGGAGAGATGAGTCAGGATACTTATTAAATCAACCTTAGAATCTCCTCTTAGAAAGTTAGATAAAGTGAAAAATCCTTGAGTTGTACCACAGCAGCAATTCCAGAAGATGCATTGGCAGGCTGAGCAGCTTCCTTCCAGACTGTGCTGGCAAGAAGCTTTGAGTCCGGACATGGCTTAAAGCTACTTTGCTGCTGCTACTACTCTTGCTTCCCTCACTTCCCTGAGGGCACTCTAGGAAGAACAAAACACATGGCCTTAGCACTGTGTAAATATGTAATAGGATATTAAAAGCTTGGTATTTCAAATTAGATTCTACTTGAACTGAGAGCAATGGCACGCTCACAAAGAAGTCTGCTTGTTTGAGCCACATCCTGTTTAGTCCTGTCTTAATTCAGGCATTGTGATACATTTTTTCATTTTTACATCAAAACAAACATTTCCTAACTGCAATCAATATCACTTAATAAAATGATAGTTTATATATACTCCAACTCTTAACTTTTACCATCTCTGCAAATGAGACACATTCTTTACAGAGTAAAAAAATGTAGCCAAATGTTTCCCAGAAACCACACATTTCTTGACTCCTTTGGATAATGTGTAGAAATAACAGTGTTTTTTTCTGATGTCCTTAAAATGAGATAATTGTATATAGATATTTTCTTCTCAACTACAAGATTCTAGCTTAGAGAAAACTTCATTTTCTTTAGAGCTTTATTTCAGATCAGAATACATATTTGTAACTTTCCATTGCTTCTTCAAGCCAAAACAATAATTAAAAAAAGAACTGCATGAGTGTACAACCTTGAATATAATCTTACTTCATAATTGAAACATACACTTGCTTTTCTGATGTGTTATTTTTTTTTTTTAGTAACTTTTATGGAATATGTTATACATGTTCTTTGCATATGATTTTAAAAGTAGTTATGAAATAATAATTATCACTTAGTTTCATAACTCTCAACTTTACTGTTAATATTTTATACACCTCCCCATATACTGAATATATTTATTATTTTACATATGTTTTATCTATATACTTGTATATATATATACTTAGATATCTATACTCATTCTACATAATAGAAAACTGAAATAAGTAATAATTCTATTCTAAAGGAGCAAATAGTCAAATAAAATAAAATAAAATATACTAGTTAAAAAGAGAAAGCTGTAAGTAATTAGAAAGCTGCAGATATTTTCCTGTGAAAGTTCAGTGACAGCAGAAATTCTCTTTGGCTAGAGAATCTAGGGAATTTAACATCTGTATTTTTTTTTTAATTCATTGTAAATTATGACATCCTGACGCTGCATGCACCCACTGACCTCAGAAACAAGGCCTTGCACACAAAGATATAGGCTATACTTCCTGTGGTTGGCATGGGAGTGGAGCCAGAGAAGGAACTCATGAAATATTTGTTGACTATACAAAGGAGAGAACCAAATTTTCCACTTTTAAGCAAGTAACCATTTAATTAATCCATGCTTGAGCACAGGAAGGTACTTTAAATGACTGGCCCATCTGAGCTAATTGCAGCTTGGGCTCCCCTTCTACCCTCTGGCTTCCTTCTGGTAACTGGCCAGTGAGGGCAAGCCCACATGCAGACAGGGTACAGAGCAGGGGGAGGCCACCACCAGCGCTGCTGCCCACACACTCAGTGCTCCCGTTCTGCCTGCTCAGGCTTCTGGTCTGTCTGCTGCTCAGACCCATTCTACCTGCCTAGACTCTTTCCTTCCCTGCGGAGCCACCTTGGCTGATGTGAACCTAGTACTTTTGGAGCTGTTTATTTTTCCAGAACTTAATTGCTAACCTACCTAATTACTATCCCTTGAGTTCCATTCTGTCTGGACAAAATGAAAAAATAAATAACCACACTTATTAAATAAACAATCTTATTGCGTACCCAATCTAATCCATAAGCTCTGGCACCAGGACTGAAGAGTCTTCCAGTAAAGTACAAAGATTTATAACAACTGCCTTCCTCTTCAAGTCATAGTTTATTATGGTCTCTCAAAATAATTGTGAATGTCCAAAGTAAGAACTCTAGGCGTCTATATCTATAATTTTTCCTGTTTTTATAAATCCATCCCTGCTAATCATGACCTCTGTTATCCTTCCCTTAAGTCTTTAGATTTAGCTCAGATGCTTAAATCTACCAACTCTTTATAATTTAAATCTACCAAGTCTTTATAATTTAAAAGATATTCACAAGGGCCTAGACAGGTTTTAATTTGCTATGAATCATGGTTAATGGAAATGGAGAGGGAAAACTATGAGTTCATAGATCTATTTATCACTTCAGCAATTAACAATAAAATGAGACCTTTACCAAATCACATTTTTACCTTTCAGGTATTTAGACTGTTTGAATATTTTGCTTAGCCAATTTTTCTATTCAGACGTGATCAATATTATCAATATTATTTCTTATTCAATTACCATTTGCAGCCTAAGAACAAAAATTTTATCCTGTTTTTTTCTTCCCTAAATTCCATTCAATTGTGTTTCTTCCTAAGGTTAGACAATAATGTTAAGAGCTTTGAAATCCTTTAATCCCATTTGAAATCTTCTGCTTAGCTTCAGCATAGATCATGAGTTTACAGAGCTGTTGTTTGCCATCTCTAATGAAACCTTAGCTATTTTATAACAAATAGGAAGCCAGTCAGGAAGCCACTGCAATGATTCTTCAGCCCATCACCATCAATTTGCACTTTGTGATTGGAAGAGGCTTCCGTAAGGTGGTTCTTCCATTCCAGATATCTCCAGCTTCTAGTCTCAGCTAAAACTCCATTTTAACTGTGGTCTAGAAAAATTTTATCATTGATTCATAATCCTTTGGGATTACATTTAGTCAGTCACTTTACAAATAATTGAGTTCTTTCCATGTTCCAGGCAAAATTTTAATAGTTGGATATACATACAAATTTTAAAAAGCTCCTATTGTAAGAAATTAATGTTGTAGTTAAGGATGATGGACAATGTAAATATATAAGATCCTTTTAGAGACTGTTATGTAACTAGGTGAAAATAATGTAAAAGTGATGAAGACTTGCTAGGGAAAGCCTCTGAGAGAAGAGACACTTGGGCAGAGACCCGTGTGATGGGAAATCGGCAGTCATGTGACATCAGGGGAGCAGGGGCTCCAACTAAGAGGAGCAACAAGTTTAAATCCCTGAGACAGGAATAAGCTTAGGAGGTGACTGAAAACCAGAAAAAGGGCCAATGTAAATGAAATGGAATTAGTGAGGGAAAAAGGGGAGTGAATGTTGAAGAGATTGACAGAACCTTGTGGGTCATTATAAGGAGGTTTTATTTTATTCTAGTTAATTTTGGAAGTCTTCAAGGTTTTAATCATGGGATGACAATATCTGATTCAAACTTTAAAATTATCTTGCTAGACGCTGTGTGGAGAATGGGATACTGGTCACAATGTGCATGCAGGGAGACCAGTCAGGAGGCTGATGGAATAATCCGGGAGAAAGATGATGGCGGTTTGGCTCAAAGTGGTGGCTTTGGAAATCGAAGCTTGTGAGTTCAGGTTACATATGAAGGTACAATCGGTAAAAGTTATGTCTGGATTGGAATCTGGTTATGATGAAAGAGGAAAAAATAAGGCTGAGTCTTAATTCTGGTGCTTCATGGGGTAGATAGGGAAGAAATGTGGAGGTGGGAATTTTGGACCATGCGAAAAGGTCAGTGGTTCTGTTTTGGCCACGTGGATATTGAGGTGGCTGTTAGACATCCAGAGGGATTAAGTAGGTAGCAACGTGGGTCTGGAGCTCAGCAGAGAGGCTGGGCTGAAGATGGACTAGATTACTTGGAAGAAAGTGTAGACAGGACGGCCAAGGACAGAACAAGCCAGCATTTTGCGATTGTTAGAGAAGTCAGCAGAGGAGGCTGATACGTTGAGGCCTATGAGACGGCAAGAAAATAAGGCAGGGTTGTTGTGATTGTTTTAAAAAGCCTTCAGAAAAGAGATGTTTGAAAAGGAGGGAACAATCAACCTTATCAAATGCTGAGAAGAGGCAGAGAAAATAATGAGAGAAAATAAACAATTGGCATGTAGGAGGAGAGGTGCTAGGAGGGGTAAATTAAAGAAATAGATGATAAATAATCTGGATTCAGAAGGAAGAAGGTAGTGTTTGGGCAGCAAGGTGGCCACTGGGGAAATCTTTCTAGGGAGTATCAGTAACTTTTTTTTGCCGGTGATTACATTGACAAATCTAGGGACAGAAGTCAGGTTTTAGAAGTAAGAACAAAGGCTGTGTAACCAAACAACCCAGACTAAATCCTGTGAATCAGTAACTGGAATTTGTGGGGCTCATGGAACATGCTGAGTCCCTGTCCCAAGGAAGCCTAAAATGCTTGCGTAGCTTCTGACCTACAGAGTTAATTTGCCCAGTTTGCTGAGCTTCTGACCCGTCCGGCTTTAGTGCTCTCCATGAGATCCCCTTGCTCCAATTATGTGCTATCAAAGAGGATGGCATTCCCAGCTAGAGAAACACATTCCTTCAGCAAGAGAATATGAGTAGAAAAGGTATAATAACTCAGTAACAACAATGCACAATGGAATGCAGAACGTGGCATCACAGCCGTATAGGTAACATGCTATGGGAGATTTGATAAGGTCCCACTTGCGCAAGGCCTAGAAAGAAGCAGACATCTGGACCTGTAGCGACGAGGGCCCTCTTGTGCAAAGGAACTGGTGAGAAGATTCAGTGGTTTGAGATTTCGTTAGACTAAAAGGCCTGATGTTAAAGAAAAGCTTCAATTTTGAGTTTGAAAAGGTAGGCTTGGGTGGAATTGCAGAAAGCCTGAAAGTCAGTTTAAGGAACTTGGGTGTATTTGCTTAAAAATGAGATCCCAGGAAGGTTTGTAAACAAGACAATGTGAAATAAGAATGGTAAAAGCATAATGGGAAACCAGTCAACTATTCACCTTAGAGACTACTACAATATGCCTGGTGAGGTGTACTCATAGCTTTCAAATACACTATAGAATTTCAAACTAACAATGTGCTACAAGGAAAAATATGCATCAGGAATTTTGTGAGGATAGCTTTTCTTCTTCTTTTTTATCTTATTGTATTTTATTTTGTATTGCTATTCTCCTGGAGAAAAAAGACGTGAAATATCTTCCACACACCCTACTCCAACCAAAATAATTAATTCAGATGGGAAAGAAGGAAATTTCTCCCTTTCTTTTTTTAAGTAAAAAATAAATGATCTTTTCTCTCCAGCATACCTTTTTATTCTGCTATAACCCTTGTGATTCTATAGGCTTTAAACAATGGTAATTCAATATTCCATTTTTGCAAGATGGAATAACTAGAAATTATTATACTTAAAATCTCTGGTCATACCTTAATGTCACTTACATGAAGACCTAAAGGAGGATATTATTAATGTCTGGCCACAGTTTCCAGAGCCTGAAGGCGACTTCAAGGATGTTACATCATGCTCAATCAACCCTGCAAGTCTGAGCGTGATTTTAGCTGCCTGAAAACTTAAAATCATGTTTACAGGAATGGGCAGAGTTCAGCCAGTTTGGATTGAATTTCTGTAATAGAATGAATATGTTTCTTTGCATAAAATCTCTCAGGAGAAAGTTCTTCCCAGAAATACTCCCAAAACAAGCTTACCAAATTGGTCCATCCTTTCTTGCCTTGGGCCACTTATTTCATAGTTTTTCAGTTTACCTAGTACAGTTTTCTCTTTTCTTCACACCTCCGAACATTGCCTTAAGATCTCCTCTCTACTACAGCTATCTTGTATTCCCATATTGCCACAAAAAGTTCAGTGATTACAAAATGCCTCTTTCTGGATGACAGAAGCCTCTGGGATTTAATATCTTTCTAAAGAAGATAACACTGAACTGCTAAGGAAGCAGACGTTTAAACCTGACTATATTTTTTTCTCCACCAGATTCTAGAAATTTTATTTGAAGATATAGTAACAGCAAGACATCTAAATTTTTTAAATAAGTTTCTGGAGATTTTACTATAAAATATAACCAGCAAGCCTTCATAAACATTATTCCAGTTGGGCAGAATTCTTCATGTGGCTTCTCTTTCTTTATCTTTATACTCCTCAATAAAATATAAGCTCTGCAGCAGCTTTAGACATGTCCACCCCTATGAATTTATACAGAGATGGAATAGGAGGATAACTTTTAAATCACTAAAAACCTGGTCATCTCAGAACTGTGGATAAATTGAAAAATGAAAAAAAAAAAATCCTGAGGTTGTATTACAAATCGAACACTAAAAATTCAGAAATAAGATTCTTTATAATAGGAGTAATGCCGAATTTGAACAAACTAGATACATTCCTTACCAGGAGTGTAGCTAAGGTGGCCATCAACTCTGTAAAGTGATTATCAGCATAACTTTGACCCAGGATTCTTCTTATAAATTTGCAAATGGTTAGCATTTATCATGGGCCAGCATTGTGGCTTGTATTGCACTTTCATAGAAATATTGTTCATCCCTGGCTGCCTTTCTCTCTCTCTCTCTCTATCCCTCAGTTGGCAGTCTCTCAAATTGATTATCCATGGAAAGACTGTTTGTCAAGTTATGCAATAATTCTTTATATGTCCTCTTTATCATCTTTCATTAGAGATTGTCAAAATTAAATTATATGTTCCTCTTCCTTTGTGACTATTTTCCTCAAATTGTATGAAGAATATAATTTTCAGTTTAAGATGGAAGACGATATCAAAAAAGACAAAATAGATTTATCTCAAAAGCACATGTTGGGTAATAAGAACAGGGGAAAACACCTAATCATCTAAAAACTTAAATGTGTTGGGGCTGAGGAAGGGGATGGGGAGACAGAAAAGAAAGCACATTGTCACTTGTTCCCGAAACAGATTATCTTATGAACAATCACGCAAAGGAGGGTTAGAGGATGCCACTTAGAAATATACTCACAGAGAGTTATAGCTAAAACTCTGGACTCTAAGCTTGTTTTCTTATAATTGAAGATTTTGGAGAACATCTATTTGCCCTCAAAATTAATTCCCTCAGAAAAAAGTCTTGAAAAGAATCTTAGCATGGACAGATTTATAGACAATAAAAAAAAAAAAAATTCAATCTGTATAATCTTTTCTAAACTATAAAAACTGGTGAAACAGAAAAAAAAATAAAGTCCTTGAAGACATTCAGGCCTTACTTCAAGTGATCTGTTCCACTACTTACTAAGTGTTTGAAATGGAGGTAATATGTCCATACCTTGCTGGGATGGTCTGAGAATTAAATGAGATAAGATCTATAAATTAGCTCACATACAGAGCATGAGATCCATAGCAGGCAAATGCCAAAAAATATCTTCCTTTTCCTTCCCTTGCAAACCCAACACTCATGCCCATACGTGAAACACTACTTAAATACTCTCCTCAAATACTTTTACACACCAGGAGCACACACAAAAAATACAATTTGGTCAGGAACTGATTTAGTCAGAAAATGATTTGTGAATGTATCGTAAGAACATATTATTAATATTATTCTAATGTTTTAGGGTGTCCTTACATGATCTCAGAAAGGGGGAAAAGCTGACTATGATGGCCCACCAGTGCTCTTCCTGGATCTTCGTCAATGAGAGGATGTTCCTTACTGGGTAACTATATGCCTGTCTTATATGTTATTCTAGTTGCCAGTCATTTGTACATTATACCCTAGCAGTATGCTACTCTAAGCATGATCTATGACCCACAAGATCAATTAATATAAAATCATCAGTTGAGACATTAAATAAGAAGTTTGAATAAATATGTTCCTAAAGATTGCCAAACCATAGCCTTTCATAGAACAATCACTCATATTTTATAAATTGTGGCCTAATTTCACTAATGGCTAAATTTATATTTTAGTTGGTACAATTCTCAGGAACAGCATTAAATAAAGGATCTAAGGCTACTCATAAATGATTTATCCAAAGAATTAGCCCTGGGACCCAACACAGGGCTTCCTGTCCTCTCCTCTCTCTCCCTTGTCCTCAGGACACACTTGTTCTTTACTGTTTCTTTCTAAA
This sequence comes from Furipterus horrens, assembly GCF_987537825.1. NCBI lineage: Eukaryota > Metazoa > Chordata > Mammalia > Chiroptera > Furipteridae > Furipterus > Furipterus horrens. The sequence goes on from NW_028327172.1 coordinate 171,483,348, forward strand.
CATTAGATTATGCAATATTTGGCCAACATCCACAGCTGTTTTCTCATACACAGCAAAGAGCATCTTGTGTTGCTGTGGGAATAATGAAGTGGGATGCAAAAATTATAAGAGAAAAGATGAACTTCACGTAGCTAGGGCAGCACCTGAGGAAGGGAAAGATTAAATGCTAAGCAAAAACAAGTGGCAGTGGACCATGACCCATGTCTTACAACAAAAAGAAACAAAGCCAAATTAATGAGAGAGAGTAGTGGATATAAATGGTGCAAAACTTGTAAACAGCAAAGCAGAGGGAAAAAATACAGTTAAAAATGGATAAAGTCACAGGTGGAGGACAGCATGAAGTATAAGGAAAAAGACATAAAGCAAGAGGTAGTGGATTCATTTATTCATTCCTCAAATACTTATTAACTGCTCCCCATGAACAAGTACTCCTTTTGATCCTGAGCATTTAGCAATGAGCCAAACAAAGGTTTTACCTTCATGGGTTTGCCTTCTAAAAAGCAACAGCAGTCCCTCCTTGTCTATGGTTTCACTTTCCACAATTTCAGTTACCTGCCATCTGAAAATATTAAATAGAAACTTCCAAAAATAAAAAAAATTGATGTTTTAAATTGTGTGTCATTCTGAGTAGTGTGATAAAATCTCACCACCCCACTCTGTCCTACCTGAGGCATGAGTCATCCTTTTGTTCAGAACATCTAAGCTGTATAGGCTTCCCACCCACTGGTCACTTAGTAGCCATCTCAGTTATCAGGTAGACTGCTCTGATGTCACAGTGCTTGTCTTCCAGTCACCCTTATTTTACTGAATAATGGTCCCAAAGCACTATATGAGTGATGTTGGCAATTTTGATATGCCAAAGAGAAACTGTAAGTGCTTCCTTTAAATATAAAGGTGAAAGTTCTCAACAAGAAAACATTTTTATGCTGAGATTGCCAAGATCTATGGTAAGAAAGAATCTTCCACCCATGAAATTGCCTAATATATAAATTAAACTTTATCATAGGCATGTATGTATAGGAAAAACACAGTGTACATAGGGTTTGGTACTATCTGCAGTTTCTAGCATCCAATTGGGGTCTTAGAATGTATCCCCCACAGATAAGGGGGGCCAACTGTACAGTCAATATGTTAAGATAAATGAGGAACTATATACTATTAAATGCTGAAAGGTATGAAGAACAAAAATAAAGCAGGAGAGGGAGTATGGAGTTCTGAGAGTGGAGAGACGGGCTGATATTTTATATCAGATAACCAGGGAAGTCCGCAGTGAGAAAGTAACTTTAGAATAAAAACCAGGAGGTGACTGAGCAAGCTGTGTGGGTAGCTGGCTGGGATCATCCAGACAAAGGGGACAGCAAGTTCACAGACCTGAGGCAGAGACACTTGTTGTAAAGGAGGAGGAAGCAAGTGTGGAGAAGTGCAGAAAGGACAGCTGAAGTTGAAGTTAGAGACATAATGGGGCCAGACATGGGGGGTCTCAGAAGCCGTTGTGAGACTCTGTGTTTCCCACTTACACAATGAGAAGTCATTGAAGGATATTGTGTACATGGGTGACTGTATCAGTCTGGCTGTTAAGTTAAGAGCAGATTGAAGAAGATACAAGAGTAGAAACTGAGAAACTGTCAAGGAGCTGCTAGTCCAGGGTAGAGATGATAGTGCTTTTGTCCCAGGTGGCAGCAGTGTACGGGTAGAGGGGAAAAGGGTCAGATTCTGGATACATTATGAAGAAAGAGACAATAGGATTTCCTGAAGATTTAGGTGTAGTATGTGAAAGAAAGAATAATCAAGCATGATTCCAAGGGTCTAGAAGAATAGAGTTAAAATTTTCTGATATTATAAAGACTATAGGAGGAGCAGGTTTAGGGTAGAATATTAGGAGTTCAGAATGAGTAAGATCAGCAAGGAAATAAGCGTAAACAGAGAAGATTCAAGATCCAAGGTTAGAAAACTGTGAAATAAAGTAGAAAAAGAGGAAACAAGAAGGCAAGAAAGAAGTATGCTGGATGCAAAGTAAGCAAAGTAACTGTGGAGACTGTACAGGGAGGAAGAGCAGTGATGGGGTGGGCAATATAGCAGATTACATATATTCAAGGTCTGTCCAGAAAGTATACAGCCATGTACTATGAAAAAATAGAGACATTTATTGAAGAAGATACAAGAAACATTGTACATAAGACAATGTACGCCTCAGTCCTCTTCAAAGTAGGCACCTCGGGACCTCACACAGTTCTCCCAATCACAATCTACTGCCTGGTTGTATTTTTCTGAATCTCATCAACAGTCTAAAATATCTTCCCCTTCAATGGTGATTTTAGTTTTGGGAAAAGCCAGAAGTCACAGGGAGCCAAATCTGGGCTGTAGAGGGGCTCAGTCACCTGGGTGATTTGATGTTTCGCAAAAAAACTCTACGCGAGATGTGATGCATGAGCGGGCGTGTTGTTGTGGCCACTCACCAGTTGCCCATAGCTGCAGCCTTCTGAATCATCTAACTAGTTTCCATGAAGGAATATTCAAGCTTAATGAAAAATTTAATGCAGATCCATTGCACTACTCGCTCAATAATTTTGAATGCAACGGCCACACATACATATTCTCATTTAATGGCGTCTACGGCCCCCATTGATCAGTACAATGAAGTCATCATTGTTCACACATGTGCGTTCCAGTCCATTCACCTTCACTGCCAGGTTACATTTATGTCACACAAACTGTTCTCATTATATTAACAATGGCTGCACTTTTTCTGGACAGAACTCATGTGTGTGTATGTATGTGTATGTGTGTGTATGTGTGTGTGCATGTGTGTGTGTGTGGTCTGTCCAGAAGGTATCCAGCCATGTCATATGAAAAATGGAGGAAAAAACATATATTACCCACTACATATATGCCATTTATAATATATATGACACCACTTCAAGATGTCAGGATAACTGAATGAATGACACCACTTCAGGATGTCAAAATAACTGAAGTATTGATAGAAATACAATGAGAAGAGGGAAGTTGAGCAATTATAAAATTAAAATGAAAAACAAAATTTTTTTTTTTTTTAAATTTTAGGTACAGGTGACTCACATTGAAGATCAGGGAAGGTAGGCTCCACATAAAAAAATACAATAAAAGGGACAGGAGGTCCTAGAGACTGGTAAGAGATGGACATGCTAACAAGATGGCCATTGTTGAGAGGACCAGAAAGGTGGTAGTTTGGTAAGAGAAAAAGAAAAAGGAAGAGATGAGAAAAAGACTGAGTGATCTGTAAGAGAAACAAGAGGCAAATGAGGTTCACGGTAGATAGTGATGGGGAAGATGGGAGAGCTTGTGAATAAAAAGTAAGAGGCTCCCAAGAGACAGACAAAAGGTGAAGAACAAGGTAAAACACCAGAAAGCCTAAAAAGGTCCCCCTACCGCATTTGCCTCCTCCCAAAGGAAATTACAGAAGGAAGAAAGGCGTCTCCAAAGACAACAGCCCTAGGTCTACACCAGTGTTCCTTTTTGCCTATTTGTCTTTTGTGCTGTATAAGTTTAACCAACCAGGAAAACAAATTCCCCACACCAGGAGGGAAGTTCAGAGAAGGAAAAGTACAGAGCACAAGAGAAGAATGTACTAACCCCTGTACATATTTTCCTGTTATTCAACTCTGCATGACTCAGTTCAGCTCGTGGAATCATGACTCCCATCTGCCCCACCAAGGCATTGCTAAATTGCTTCTGGGGCCCACCTCTCAGGTTGCAGCCTCTGAGGTTACAGCTATTGTCCCTTAGTCACTTCAGCTGTGACACAGCAGCTCTACCTCCTGAATTCCGGAGGAAGCAAGGGCCTTTCTCACTCAAACCTTTAGACTTACCTTTACAACCAGGTTAAAATAGACTCTCAACAGGCACCAGGTAACCTCCATCCACAGTCCCCTGTCTGCACAACCTGGCATTAACCTCTCTTCCCTGAAAAAAGCTCAAGACAAATGTTATAGAGAAGCTTTTATGCCCTCCCTGACTCCTGTCTGCTCTTAGCAGTATTTCTGTTCTGGCTAACTCCCATCATTTGTATACATGCATTTCTCTTTACTTTCTAGGTTATTTATCCTCCTGGTCCTTTCTTTAGAACAGTTTTCTTCCACTTTTATAGAGCTCCTAGTTCAGGTCTAATAAGATTTATGTCAATCTCACTTTAGCCATGACCAACCAGTGGTAACTTCTATCCCTTCTTTTGTTCATCTGTGAAGTTGCAGTATGAAAATCACAAATTTTCACTGACCAGGACACTAGTAGTTACCAGTTCAACTTCTGTTTCTTTCATAATATATTTTTTCCCAGTCTCAGCTTTTTATTTTCTTCATGAAATCCTCCCTGAACTGCAGTGTTTAATTAGCCTGTGTTAATTACTTGTATATTTGTTCTTTTAAAATATTTTTTCTAAATTATTAAGTATGATAATTTGATAAATTATTATATTTTATGTTTATATTTTATATTTATATTTTATGTAATTGTAAAGGCTGAGAAAATACAGAAACATATAGGTTAAAAAATGAAGATGATCCATCCTCTCACTACTGAGGAAGGATATACACTATTTAATTTTGTCACAGTCCCCACCTTCTAAGAATTCTGTTTGCCATAGTTGAGATCATACTGTATCTTGTTTTACACACCTGGCATCATATTAGAAATATTTTTATTTACCATTAAAAATCTTTCTAAAGATGGTTTTAAAGACATTGTAGCATTCAATGATATGGAAGTATCTTAATATAGTCATTCCTTTAATTTTGACTCTCAAGATGGCTCCAATTTTTCAAATACGCACAGGCTAGTTCACAGAAGCAAAATTACTGGATCAAAGAGTAGAAATAAATCTAACATTACCCTTTTAAAAATTAGCTTTTTAAAAACATTTGATGAGTTTCTCTCTCACCAACAGCTTACGTCTCCGGGCTTATCTTTCTTGTCTCATAGCAGATGCGTGGTTTCCTGAGGTAGAACACAAGCCCTCTAAGGGCTAGCCCTAAGCATCTTCTGCATCCTGTTTCCCAATGTGGAGCACCTGGACAATTTTAAGTGAAACATAGGTCATTGATTTTTATTTGAACATTTATGGAAAATATTAGAAAAACATAATAAACACATGAAATTTTTGATTTTACAAACATTATTGCTCACGATAAGTAAAAAACTTACTTAAAAAGAGGAGTCAATTAGAAAAACATTGACAATAGATGATACTTGGAGTTAGCCAAAATCATGAACACAGTACATGAATAATTAGTTTGGGTAGCACAGCCACAGCTCTTAGCTGGAATGTGTTCATCACTTTCCTTCAAAATAACCTTATTTTTCACCTCTGAAAATATTTATTATAAATACTTTCTAATAATCAGGAATATAAGAAGAGAAAGAAAACTAACAAAATTAGAGCACCTATATGCCTTCCCATTTTATAATGGGCCTGCAATAAAGTATGTCATAATGAAACTACATATTTTTAGGAGGATATTTCCAAAGAAAGATCTGTAATTCTAGTGACCCTTACTTTGTGTCATATTTTTAATTGACTAAAATGAGGACTGATAGTTTACCTTCTACAACCCAGAGCCCCTCTCACTCCCTACTATCCGTGTATTAATTGGAACTCCAGATGGTAAAGTAAAATATTATAACATTTATACAAACCCTTGACTTGAAGACGCCTTTCTCAAAATGTGGTCCCTGAGCTACCTGCCTCCCAATCAGAGGCTTCTGAAAAATGCAGCTCCTGGGTTCCACCCCAGAACTATTTAGGTGATTCTGACGCATAGTGAAGTCTAAGAACCACTGCTCAGAATAGGAGAGGATTAAAGCCCAAGGGCTTCAGACAGCCTGGAATAAACAAAATTCTTGGGTCCTAGGGAAATCTTTACGAAGTAGTGGCCAGAAATGATAATAATATCGCTGACCACCAATGATATTTAATATGTCACAAATCTGGCAAACACCTTTATTTATTTATTCACTTAATGAATAGTTATTCAGCTTCCACTCTGTACTAGTCATTCATTATTCTAGCAAACAAGACAGAATTACCAAGTTATTAACGGATTTTAATTTTTTCCCCACAGGATACACAAAAATAATGGGAATTAATAAGAGAATAGAACCTGCTTGATGGAAATTTTGGTTTTAGCAAATTTCATGAGAACTACATATGATCAGTAAAATGAAAGTTTTTAATATTAATAGCACCATAATCAATATAAAATTTGTCTTACTGCTGGACGAGAATTCTGAGTTTAGAAACTTCCTTGGGTGAAATGGGTTGGCATAAGTTAGCTTCATGCTTAAATGACTAAGATTCTAGTTGTTGTTTCATTGCCTGGGGTGATCACTACTCTTGTTGCTTCATATGGTTAATATTCTAAGTGAGCTGTTTTTTTTAATGGTTTCACATGAGTGCTTTTGAAGTGCTTTCATTTCAGGTCCTAGGCCAAAATCAGGGCACTTTAGAGGTGCATAAATGCCAACCCTGTGCTTGAAAAAAGTGTGAATTCAGTTTGAGAATGCAGGTTAGATTTCACTCTCAAAAGCTAACAGCTTTCCTACTTAGGAACCTAATACAAACCCTTGCAGGCTGCCACTCTTCCAACAGCAGCCACAAGGCACGTGTGCATTCCTGTCCTTGGTAAATAACTTTAATTAGCATGAGGTAATAAATTTTAGTAGAAAGTGCATTATTCCAAATAGTCTCTTTTTCCAAGTGTGTTAGCCAGCACCCTTTGCTGAAACAAAGGAACCCGCCACCGGCACCTCTGAGCACAAATTCAGCACAAAGAACCAGTGTTCAGAGGCTGCTTCTACCTGGCCAGTAAAGCCAGAAGGCAATATTTGCCAAGTTCACAGCAGGACCTCCTCTTCAGCAAAGAAACTAGAGCAAACACGGCATGCCTCAGCATGCCCTCAATGCAGGTTTATAAAGAGAAAGCACCACTTTCCTGAAGTCCACTTGACTTGTCTTTAGTAAAGGATAAGGGAGCCCACCCTCTCAGACATATTTTTATAAGAAACCAGGATTCTAAAATAAACCAGGGAGAACATTTGAGTCATGTTTAGTGGCCATCTCTTTTAAGAATGAGAAATTTTTTCTATGTGGAAATTGTGTTTAAAATTTTATTAAAAAATTCTTATTATTTATGTTTGATGATCTGGTGAAAACAAAAGAAATTTTCATTAGGATAATTTGGTTATCACATTTGTTACTATGTCACAAAGGTCAATAATTGTCCCTCTGATGTGTGAAAAAGGTCACTTTTAAGCTTTCTTTACATCAATATTTTCCCAATGAGCATATATTGTTAACAGTCATTAAACATATCAATGACTGTTATCCTCAGTAAAATGCATTTACTTCACATTTACCTGTTTCACTACTTCAATCCATTAATAAATAATAAGATCATCTACCTGTCAAAGATACACTGAAAATATTCCAATAGAGTCTGATAAAATCAAAATTCAAAGACTAAAAATATATTAACCTATGGAGTTACTTGAATTTCTGGATACATTAGTTAAACTGGTGAAAGGTTTTTTTCTATCTAAAAATGGGTCAGGATTTAATTTTCTATATTTTATTCCTTAAATAAATAATTACTGAGAGCATACTACAAGCCAGAAGCTGTACTAGAAACTGGGGAACGGAATTTTGAGCTATAGATCTCCAAACTGAGCCTTCATCAGAATCACTCAAAGAACTTCTTAAACAAAAGATTGGTGGACCCCATTCCCAGAGTTTCTGATTCAGTATGTCTAGGTTGGAGCGATCATTTGCATCTCAAACAAGTTCCTAGGTGGCAGAGATGCTACTGGTCTGGGAATTACATTTTGAGAACCACAGGTCTAAAGGCCTGATAAGAAACTGAGGGTAAGTGTTCAAAAGCAAAGAAACCCAGTTTTAGGGGAGAATGAGGACCTAGCTTAAGCAGGAAGGATCCAGAGTTCTAAAGGTGGAGGGAGCTAACAAGTTTAAGGGAAAGAACGGGAGAGCATTCCTAACTCTGAGAGTCAGCCCCAAATTTTTAAGGCCAGAGGGCACACAGTTCCAGCAAGTGAAAGGTATTCAGTGTGGCTGAGGGGCAGGACACAGAGGGAAAAAAGCATCATTTGAAAGGAGACTAAAGAGGAAGAGAGACCAAGCAGGACTTTATCTATTGTGATAAGCGTTAGGGGTTTTTATCCAAGCACAATGGGGAACATTTAAGGATGTTAAACAAAGCAGATGATATGATGAGATACGTTCTATATACTCTGTATAGAGTATGCAGAATAGTTGGAAGATGCCCAGAAACATGGTGGTTGCCTATATATATATATATATATATATATATATATATATATATATATATATATATATATATTTGTTGTTGTTGTTTTCCAAATAGAAGGAGGATCCATGGTCAGAGTCATAGCAGCATCACAGAAGAGGGACATAAAGAAAACTCCTGTCTAGCTCACGTTTATAGATAGGATAGCCCTGAGGATCAGTGACCACTTGTTGTGTTTCAGACACTCTTGTAACAACCCCAATAGTCCAAGAGGCTGAAAGGCATATCAGCAAAGTAACTGAAAGACTTCACTAGCAGAATAGATGGATATCATTTCCCCATCCCAAAGGAACAAAAGGCATCAAACTGTGAAGTCCGGGCAGTCATCCTTAACAAGCACAAAACCTCTAGCTGTTCATACACAAAGGGTGTGTTTTACAGCCAGTATGCATCTGTTCCAATAATGACTGGTGTTGCATGGCACAGCTGTATTTACTTTTCAACTAGCTTTAAAAAGTCTATAAGGCATGTATTAGAAAATCCTGAAATGAAACTTTAACTCATAGAAAAATGAGAAACAAGACTCGCCCATAGACATTAGATACCAATCTCATTGCTCCATTCTCTCATCTCTATACCCTGCCCCACAGCAAGTCCAATCAGCTCCACCTCCAAAATGCAACTGCTTCTCACCATCTAGTCCAAGCCACCATAATCTCTTGCCAGGACAACTGCAACAGCCTTGTAACTGGGCAACCTGTGCCCATAGTCCATTCTCCCCCAGCAGCCAGAAGTTTCCTTTACAATGTAAGTCAAAGCACCTTGCTTGAATCCTTAAAGGTTTCTATTGCAGAATCCTTGCCATAAGGAGTCTCTAAGGCCCAACACGAGCTGGCCTGAAGGGTCTTTAGAACCTCATCTTGAACTACTCTTTCCCTCTTTCTCTCCTTCGACCATGCCAAGCTTAGTCCTGCACACAGGATGTGGCACTGCATCCCTTGCCCGGAACACTCTCCTTGGCTCTTCATGGCTGGCTCCTTTCCATTACTGAAGTTGCAGTTTAGTGTTCTGGGCCTCCTGATGGCCCTTTCTAAAGTGTCCTCTTCAATGCACTGGATCACATGATTTTGTGTCATTGTTCTCATAGCACTTATCCCTCTGTAAACTTAGCAGATTTATCTATTTGTTCTTTTTTCTTCTCTCTTCTCTTTCCTCCTGCAGAAAGTAAGTCCAGCCACTCACTGCAGGGCCCTCATTGGTTGTATAGATTGCAGTGCCCCCAGCAGCTATCATGTTGTCTGTTAGATAGTAATTCTATAAATTTTGGGTGGTTATGAATGAGTGTGGGAGTAACCTACATCAAAAAAACTGAACGAGGAATTTAGTATTTAGACTTGACATGTGTTACTCTTAAATACTGATTTGTATCTAGGAGCAAGGTGATTATCTACATCACAACTTCTCTCCGCTTCTATGTATGTGCAAATTTCCTGGGCATCTTCATCAAAATACAGATTTTGATTTCTAACAAGATGTCTCCCAGGTGTTCCAACACTATTTAGATAGGAGGCACTCTTAAATCTCAGGGTAAGCAGAATAATGGCCTCTCAAAGTTGATCCCCTAAAACTATGACTATTTTACATTACATGGTGAAAGGGATTAAGATTACAAATGGAATTAAGGTTGCTAATCAGTTGAGATTAAAGCGAGTGTAATCATAAGGGAGCTATTTGAGAAGGTTCAGTGTCAGGGTTTTGCTGGTGAAAAGGACTCAATGGCCAGTGCTGACATTGAAGGTGGAAAAGGGAGCCAGAAACCAAGGAATGTGGGCAGGCCCTAGGAACTGGAGAAAGCCAAGAGATGGATTCTCCCCCTAGAATCTTTAGAAGAAATACAGCTCTGCTGACTCTTTGATTATAGCCAGTGAGACCTGCATTTTGACATAAAGAACTGTAAGCTAATATACGTATTTGTGTTGTTTAAAGCCATTATGCTTGTAGTAATTTGTAATAGCAGCAATAGGAAACTACAACAAACGTCCTCCCAGGAATGTCTGAAGGAACAGCGTTCTCCTGCCCCTTACTTCAGAATGGGGGGCAGGGGGGTGGTGGTGGAGCAAGTGTCAGTGGGCCAGTTACATGAAACTATTATAGTTTTAATTGGAATGACAACCTGTTTCAACCTGCAATCTGCCAGTAGAAAGATTTCCTTTTCCTTAAAATGATAATATCACATTTATTCTTAGCACCTTAACATCTAAAAGAATAGATTTCAACATCTGATAAGGGATTAATATCCAGACTTTATAAAGTACTTACAAAACTCAACACCAAAAAACAAACAACCCAATTAAAAAATGGGCAAAGGACCTGACTATACACTTCTCCAAAGAGGACATATAGATGGCCAATAGACATATGAAAAGATGCTTAATGTCACTAATCATCTGAGAAATGCAAATTAAAACCACAACAAGATACCATCTCACACCTATCAGAATGGCTATTATCAATAAATCAACAATGGGAGAAAAAGTGGGACAACTGTAATAGAAAAAAACAATAAATTAATTTTAAAAATAAAAATAAATAAATCAACAAACAAGTGATGGTGAGGATGTGAAGAAAGTGGAACCCTTTTGCACTGTTGGTGGGAATGCATACTGGTGTAGTCACTATGTAAAGAAGTGTAGAGATACCTCAAAAAATTAAAAATGGATCTGCCTCTTGACCCAGCAGTCCCACTTCTGGGAATATATCCAAAGGAACACAAAACAGTAATTCGAAAGAACATAAGCACCCCTATGTTCACTGCAGCATTATTTACAATCACCAATATCTGGAAGCACCCAAGTGTCCATCAGCAGATGAGTGGATAAAAAAACTATGGGACACTTAAAAAATGGAATACTACTTGGTCATAAAAAAGAAGAAAGTTTTATCCTTCATGACAGTATGGATGGACCTGGAGAACATTATGCTGCATGAAATAAGCCAGTCAGAGAAAGACAAATGCCACATGATTTCACTCATATGTGGAATCTAACGAAGAAACTGAACTAAAAAACAAAATAGAGACAGGCTCATGGATGGAGAACTGGAGGGGCGGAGGTTAGGGGTTGGAGGGAATGAGCAAAAAGGAAAAAGGATTCATGAACATGAACAATGGTGTGGTGGTTGCTGGGGGCAGGGGGGTATAAGGGGAATAAATGGTAATGGAGAAAAGTACAAAAAGATTAAATTTTTTAAAAAAGGATTTTGCTACTGTTGCAGGTGTCAGAAATATGGAACGATGGTTTGTTTTGGCAAATGTGTTAATGATAAGCCTGCACTTATTCTCTGTTCTCCTATTTCCTGGTTCCACCTAATCCCAAACATAGAGGCATTTATATTATGTTTTTATGGAAGTAAAATTAGGGAAACATTATGAATGTACTATGCACTTATTATGTAGAGTTTGGGAGGTATAAGAAGTACAACATATGAAATAAAAATTACAACCTTAATTCCCAACAGATGATCAATCTGTTACTTTTACATGTTTAACTCATGGTTATTTTAGAAAAACATACAGTAAGTTTAAATTGTTTTTTGAACTTAACATGCAATTGTTAGTCTCATTACTAAAATTTAACATTGGGAACAAAATCATTTGGGGTGTGGGGGCTTTTTCAGAGGGGAAAAAAACAGTGAAAGAGAGCAAGTTAGCATTTTTATTCTGCCTCAGTTTTTCATCTCTTTGAAGAGATTCTTTCATATGTTTTAGATTCCTGCTGTTGAACAAGGCAACACATACAGCAGGATGTTGTTCCCAACGCTGCTGTCACGAAGCAGGTCAGTAGCTGCCTGATTTGGAGCCTGAACATTTCTCAGCAAGACTCCAAGAGGCAGAAGTAACAAAAACTCAGGAAGCACAGTCACAAAAATGCCTTGCTGGCTATGTTGGGCTCTATTTTCCTCTGAAGTTTATTTTGTGCTTTGTGGCAGTCTCTGAAGTTTATGTTGGAATACAGAATGCAACAATTTTTCTGGTTTGCCTTCAGTGAATCCGAAGTGTAAGAATCACTTAATGAAGAATGGGACAGGGATTTTTGGTTTCCAGGAAAAGAATCCAATATCCACTTAATTATGCCATTAATCATTAGTAAAACGAGAGAGGGAACTTTTATTACTACTAATATTTGACATCCATTTTATCTACGCAGGGCATAACTCACTTTCACACAACATGCTGTCCAATGTCCATTTATATTACAGTTTTATAATATCCAATAAATTTTTTTTTCTGGGCAGCTAAATAGTGTGATAAGATTGAAGAACTCATTTCTTACTAAGTCTATTATTCACAGCAAACATCAGAATATGAGTAATTCCCATCTGCTGAGCAGCTGCAATTCAGGCCACAAAGTACAAAGTACATCTAAGAATTTTACATTTAATGCTGGATCTGCTAATACTCATTAAAACTGAGCTGGGAGCATTAAAGGAAGAGGAGCCCTGGGCTCTCCTCTGCATCTTTTTTCGACACCTGTCGCTCCATGTTAAGTCTCTTTCTGGCTAGCACTCATCCAGGAGCTGTAAGGAGAAATTCTGGACATCCATCAGCGTCTATCATGATCTTCTCTCTGCACTACCAGGGCACAGTGTCAGCTTCTGGTCTGGGGAATATTATGATTCTGTGTTCATGCAGTTAGATGCCCAGCTTACATGGAAGTTAGCCATTCCTTAGTTTTATTAAAACACTGTAGATTAGGTACTGTGTAATGTTTTCTAAAAGCATTCAGATCTTAGAAAATCAATTTCTTATGTATCACACAGAAAATTTACAGGCTGTTTGAACCTTGCATCTACTTCTTGGGTACCCCTGTAGCTTCTTTATACCACAGATTTATAAACTGAGAAGATTGGGTGTGGAATCCATTTCTTATCACCCAATTTATAGCTTTGTTGTGGCAATTGAACAGTTACCAAGCAGTCTGGTTTTGGTTGGGTGAATTCTTTGGGGGCTGAGAGGGAAGGGTTCTCTTTTGTCTTGTTTAGGGGGAGTCCCTATGTAGCATTTAAGTGTACCCTAAAAATCTGTTACAATTACCATTGACAAATCATGGTGTATATTAAATCAGTGTACCCTTTCCTGACTAGGGACTGCCTAGATAACTCGTTGGTGATTACCTTTGGATTTCTTAAACCCCATAATCCCTATACTTATTTTAGGTCCCTTTTAGAAATTAGATCATTCCATATATGTGGGACATCTGGCCACCTTTCCATGAAACATAGCCTAGCTCCTGCACTTCTACCCCAATACTGCTGCAATGGGCCCACTCATCTTGCTGCATCTTGTCCTGTGCTAAGTTCTGTTTTCCTTAAGTTCTGCAGTGGCATTAGCATCATCATGTCTTTTTATTTCCAAGAACCTTCAGTAGCTGCCCATTGCTTGCAGGGTGAATTCTAAGCTTCTGAAAATGGTTCACGCAGTTCCTGTCTGCTTCTTCAGCTCATTGCTCACCGCTCCCCATTTTACATGTTTTACTCAGAATCCCAACTCCTTGAGCTTTCTCCACAACTATAGAAAGAGCTACATGTCCTTGTAAATGTTTACTTTACCTGGTAAGCTCCTCACACCTTCCTGGTTTACTTCTTACCCTCTGAAGTTTGCTGTAAATCTATTCCTCGAAGCTCTCACTCCCCCTCAGTAAATGACTGAGGCCTCTTGACTGTGCTCACATAGTGAATGTAGGAATGAATGACCATCAGTACAGGTGTTCTGTTAGAGGACAGGATTTGAATCAGTCAGAAGATAGTCAGTTTGACAATAACACTTCAGTTTCTTGTGCCCCTAATGCCAACAAGTCAACTTAGAATGTTACAAGCTACATTTTACTCCATGTTGTATTAGACCCATTGTTTCACCAGCTGTGTAAATGAATCATCTTCAAAAGTTCCTCTGGTCAGGATCATACAATTAAAATGTGATACTCTTTCAATATTTGGAATGCACTCACTATTGCTATAGTTATTCAGCTAATTTCTGAATTTTCTTTGCTGATATCTAGCTTTATTGCACCATTAACTTACTTACTTTTATTTCAACACTGTTTTACTGAGCTTGCTCTACTCTTCTTCCACACTCCAATATTCCCTCAAAGTGTCATTGACACCCAGAAAGACCTGCCTGTGGTAAAAAAAATTAGAGGGCTTCTGTGGTATTCAATAGGTTGGCCAACTTCCTCTGCATAGGGCCAGATAATACATATTTTAGGCTTTCTGGGACATCTGGTTTCTGTCACAGTGATTCAGCTCTGCATTTATAGCAGGAAAGCAGCTATAGACAACAAGCTAACAAATTAGTGTGGCTGTATTCCAATAAAATTTTATTTACAAAAAAGCAGATGGCCAAAGACTACAGTTTGCCAATTCCCTGGGTCATTTGGAGGATTATTTCTGTGGAGGAAGATTTAGTCAGGTTTTGTTCAGATACAGAAATATTTTCCAAATAGTTTGTCCTCAGAGAATAATCTTTCTAATTATACATAATCCTGAGGTAAATATTTTGAAGGATACTTGTACTATACCTTATTGTGCAGTTTTATCAGAAACAGAAGCTGAGGGAATAAGATTATGTAAAAATCAATTTGATTTAGTAACAACTCTCACAGATCAGCATATCTGGAGTTGCATCCCAAGTGAACCAGAAATGTCTGTATGCTGCTCTGGCACTCAATGATAAAAACTATAAAAGTGTTTATGATCTTTACCAGTACTATAATTTTTAGGAACTATCCCAGAGAAATGACTCCAAGGGACAAAATCAGTGTGCTCATTGATATTTAGAACAGAAATACTTATTAACACTGAAATTCTAAAGTAACCCAGTTGGGAAATGGAATGATAGCATGCAGGAATTCTGTAGAAAAATGTTTTTGGTGATTGTGTGGAGTGTATTGATCCTTGAAAATGTGCACATGAAAAGTGACAAGAGAAAAAAGTCAAAAGGAAAAAGAATGGTTACATGATCTTAAACATGTAAAAATTAATATACATGAATTGTCATTTAATATTCAGTATTTATTGAATAAGAACTTACTATGAGAAAGTCTCTGTTCTAAGCACTACAAAGACAGCAATGAATTAAACAGACCAAAATTCCTGCCCTTGTGGAGTCAAGATTCTTTTTTTTTTCTCTTTTTCTTAAGGATATTTTATTGATTATGTTGTTACAGTAGTCCCAAATTTTTTCCCTTTGCTCCCCTCTGCCCAGTACCCCTCTTCCCTCCAGCAATCTCACACCCCTTACTTCATGTCTATGGGTCATGCATATAAGTTCTTTGACTTCACCCTCTCCTATTCTTAACTTCCTGCTATCTATTTTCCATCTAACAATTATGTTTCTTAATCCCTACACCATTTCCCTATTTCTCCCCTTGCCCCCACCCAGCTGATAACCTTCCAAATGATCCCCACACCTATGATCCTGTTCCTATTCTGGTTTGCTTAGTTGGATTTTGTTTTTATTTTTTAGATTCAGTTGTTGGTAGTTGTGAGTTTGTTGTCATTTTAATGTTCCTAATTTTGATCTTCTTTTTCTTAAATAAGTCCCTTTGACATTTCATATAATAATGGCTTGGTGATGATGAATTCCTTTAGCTTTACCTTGCTTAGGAAGTACTTTCTCTGCTCTTCCATTCTAAATGATAGCTTTGCTGGATAGAGTAACCTTGGTTGTAGGTCCTTGCTTTTCATCACATTGAACACTTCTTGCCAGCCCCTTCTTGCCTGCAAAGCTTCTTTTGAGAAATCAGCTGATAGTCTTATAGGCACCCCTTTGTAGATAACTCTCTGCTTTTCTCTTGCTGCTTTTAAAATTCTCTCTTTCATCTTTCACCTTCGGCATTTTAATTATGATGTGTCTTGGTGTGGTCCTTTTTGGACCTAGCTTGTTTGGGACTCTCTGTGCTTCCTGACTTGTATGTCTATTTCCTTCACCAAATTTGGGGAGTTTTCCTTCTTTATTTTTTTCACATAAACTTTCAATTTCTTGCTCTTCCTCTTCTTCTGGCACCCCTATGGTTTGGATGTTGGCACATTTAAAGTTGTCCCAGAGGTTCCTATGCCTCTTCTCATTTTTTTCAATTCTTGTTTCCTCATTCTGTACTGGTTGACAGATTTTTTTCTTCCTTATGTTCCAAGTCACTGATTTGAACCCTGGTTTCCTTCCCTTCACCATTGGTTTTGTGTGGCTTTTCCTTCATTTCATTTAGCATAGCCTTCACTTCTTCCCTTATGTGTTTTCCATACTCAAGCATATCTGTCAAGCCTGTGAGCATATTTTCACCAGTGTTTTGAACTCTGCATCTGTTAGGTTGGCTATCTCCTTGTCACTTAGTTCTTCCACTGGAACCTTGATCTGTTCCCTCTTTTGGGCCATACTTCTCTGTTCCCTCATCCTGACAGGCTCCTATGTTTGTTTGCCTCCATGTCTTAAATAGAACTGTTGCACTTGTGTGGATGAGTATTTCTTCTTTATATCTTTGTTTGTTGGACTTCCATATAGCTCAATTTTCTGGAACGTCTAGTTGTCTCTAGTTTTGAGATAATTGTATTCCTTCTTAGTTGTGGAGGGAGATGCAGCATGTCTGTCTAGGCCTTCATCTTGACTGGAAGTCCTGGAGTCAAGATTCTTATGAGAGAGAGACATATTGAGGATCAAAAGAATTTTGGTGATTGATATATTTGGAAGTTTAATATCATGAGATTTCTCCCATATAAATACACACACACACACACACACACACACACACACACACACACATATATATATATATATATATATATATATATATATATATATATATATTAAAGTCTCTTCCCTTTTCTTAAGTTGTGTTTTGTTGTTTTAGGAATAATAATTTCTCTGATCACTTTAATTAGCCAGCATTTACTGAGTTCTTACTATGTGCTAGACCCTCTTCTGGGCACATTAAATGGAGTGTGAACAAAACATACAGATATGCCTACTCTCAGGGAGGTAAGGTCTGGGGATTGTAGGGGGACAGAATATAAGACAATATTATAAAAACCTATGTTCTTATAATATATAGGAATATATAATTATATCTATTACAAGAATGTAAGTAAAATATATATAAGGTTAGGTGTTGTCTAAATGGCAGGAGCAAACAAGGAAACAGGATATGAATGTCTGAGAAGGAAAACTTCTACATTGGGTGGTCAAGAAGGACTCCTTGAGAAGATGACTTTTGAGTAAATATTTTTTTAAATGAACATGCTAACACTGTGATGGTGTGAGAGGATGATCGTTCTGGGCAGAGGGATCAAATATAACGGCTCTGACATGAGAATGTGCCTGGAGTGTTCAAGGTACATCAAGGGGCCAGTGACTGGAGAGTGGTGAGTGAAGGAGAGAGAAGTAGGAAATGAGACTAAAGGTATAACAGCAGAAAAGGTCACATCTGGCCTTTTGAGATCATTGGAAGGATATTGGCATTAATAATGAGAAGTTTTGAACAAAAGAGAGTTATGACCAAGTGTACATTAAAATAACTCCTGCTGTTGAAAACAGACAAAGGGGGGCTTTTAGGAAACCATTGCAACAATCCGGGTGAGAGACAATATCTTGGACCAACAGAGTAGCTCAGACAAGCATTTTGAGCTGTGGTGTCACAGTAAAAAGGACGGAGGTGTGGCAGGAAACAGTGCCCCCCCCCCCCCCATTCAGAGGCCACATGCGACAAAGGGGCAAATACTCAGGAGTAGTGACCCTTCCTGAACCTTTGATCTGTCATCCCCAGTGGGAAGCACAATGTCAGACAAATTCTAGGCGCTTCACTTAGGTTGGTTAAATGTTACAAAACAAAAAAGGAAAGCAAAACCAAATCCCTATTTTACAGCTGTCTTCTGCTATAGAACACTCTCCTCGCCATTTTTGTCCTCGTTCATGCACCTTCTTCGATTATTTATTTACAAATTAGCACCTTTAACATTTATTTGGGTCCTAAGGTTTCAGTTTTCAATGACCAACATTATGTTAAAATGATAGAACAGTAAAATCCCATTGAACCGTTTCTTTCCATCTCATACCTTTATGACTTGGAAGCACAATCATTGACTTTCACCATTAAAGAGCCAAAGGCTGATTGTAACTTTTTTTTTTTTTTTTTTAGGGAACAACTTAATTCTTTATTGAAGACCTATAACATTTTTTATGAGAATCAAAAAAATCTGCATATTTCCTATGGACAGGTAAGTCCATCAATGAAATGAAATACAGTTTATTCACAGGGAAAAAAGTCCATAACAGTGCAGAGAAGTCAGGATAAGTTGGAGTCTATAAGCCAACAGCACAAATGATCTGTGAGAAACTTGATCATAACTTTTTAACGTATATCACAAAAATTCCACTCCTGGGACATCTTTGACTTCCTAAGCACTTTTTGTGGCTAGAAAAGTGCTTTCTACTTTCAAAACAATGTATGAATAACTTTTGAACAGAAATTCTACTAGAAACCTATCCTAATATGATACTTTCTTATAAATACACCAGGATATAAGCAGAAGGATTTTCACAGGGATATCATTCTTAATGGAAAAAATTTAAGGTATCTTACATCTCTACCAATGGAGAATTGCTCAAATAAATCATAACATATCTGTAATATAGTTTAATTTGATTGTTAAAATGAACAAATATTAAAATGAATGTGTACCATGTCATAATAAAAATGTTAAAGAAACAATTCAGGAAAGTTCTGAAGCTAGAAAGCATTTTTAGGGGTGCAACTGGCAGGCTACTGTACACAGGTCTCTCTTTCTCTCTTTCTTTTTCTTTCTCTCTTTCTTTTTTTTCTCTCTCTCTTTTGTTCATTCATTCATTTGAATGCCTCATTCTCCACAGGTCTCTCCAATAAGTCTTTTATTCTAATGCTGATCACTTCCCATCTTTATAATATATTTCTGGTCCCAGGGAACATTATAATTTTCTAAGATTCTGTTTTAAATATTCAAATGTGATGGTAGAGCACTGACTTTAGGCCACCATTATTTGGTTTAAATCTGCAGTGAGACAAAAGGGTATTTACAAACCATTCTGTTGTAAACTAGTGAGCTTAAATAATTTAGTGCAGTTGGATATGTCAATTATCTTCTCAGATGTAGTAATGTACAGAAGAATAACTAATTACTTTGAAAAAAATGGGCCAAATTATAAATTATTTTAATATTGGTCTATATCTTAGATCTCTAATATCTATAATTTTAAAAATGGAAAATTTTAAAAAAATCAAAATTTAAAGAAAATGATGATTTGTATTTTATTTAATAGTTTTCACAAAGTTCATGATGTTAAGAAGTTTGTTATCTTTAGGAACATGTCTAGATTTTGATGTTATGAACATACAAGTTGAGGTGATCCCTTTCCAAACCTGTGAATCAGTACTCAATTCACAATAGAAAGCTCATTTAACTTTTAAATGAAATCTCATGTCATGTATAATTTTTTTAAATATATGAAGTATACAGTGAAAATATCCAATTTTTTTAGTCTTTCCATCTTTACTCACTAGTCAACAAAATTAGAATCCAGAATTTTCCAAATCTTCTGACTTACAACAATGTGAAAAAAGGCAGTCCACAAAGGATAACATTTGGCTTCCTTAATCTCTGATTAATGAATTAAACAAATATTCATTATCTACCATGTACCAGACACTATTCTATAAGTTGGGGATATACCATTAAAAAAACTAGACAGAAAATACTGCTTTCATGCTGCTTACATTCTAGTAGACAGACAAGAAACAGAAGTGAAATGTACAGCACATCAGATGGTGATAGTGGCTGTAGAGAACATCAAAGTGGAAGCAAGCTCCAGAATCTAAGTGGGGTAGGGAGGGAGAACATTTAACCAAAGACTCTGAAAGATGTAAGGAAGCAAATTTTGCAGAAGTCTGTGGGACACACATTTTGACAGACAGAACACCCTGCAAAAATATTTTGCCCCTGGAAAACAGGAAGCCAGCATGGCAGGAACCTTGTGAGAAGGGGAATTAGTAGACAGTGAAGTTAGAGAGATAACAGAGAAGGGGAAAGCACAAGAGTGTGTAGGGTCTTGTGAAGACTTGAGCTTCTACTTGGAATAAGATGGGAAGCCGCTAGGGAGTTACAAGCAGAACAGTGATATTATCTAA
This sequence comes from Furipterus horrens, assembly GCF_987537825.1. NCBI lineage: Eukaryota > Metazoa > Chordata > Mammalia > Chiroptera > Furipteridae > Furipterus > Furipterus horrens. The sequence continues at coordinate 171,503,848 of NW_028327172.1, forward strand.
AAGGATTCACTGTAAAGGATCTCTCAGGCTACTGGGAATATGTGGAACGGGCAAGAGGAGAATGGGATAGACCAGAAAGAAACTTGAAATAATCCAGGTCATCAATGACAATGGCATGGACCAAAATCATGGTAGTGGATGTGGTGAGTGTGGTCATATTAGGGATATATTTTTAAGGAAGAGTTAATAGGATTTGCACTAAATGTTGAGTATGAGAGAAAGATAAACAGTGACTCTAAAATTCTTGGCCTGAACAACTTCAAGGATAGGGGTGCTATTTACCAAGATGGAAAAATCTAGGAGAAGAAAATATTTATGGAAGAGCTATCATGAGTTAGTTAAAAACAGATTAAGTTTGATGTCAAGTAGGCAATGTGACAGCTGGAGTTCAAGGAGGAGGTTTGGGCTGAAGACACAAAGTTAGCAGATGTTTGTTTAGAGATGGCATGTAGGGATCCTTGAAATCACCAAGGATATTTGTGTAGCTGTGGAAGGGAAGAGACCTAAGAATTGGAACAAGAAAATTATGTAAGTGCAAATAAGCCTTCAGGGATAATTAATCTGCAAAGAGATGTTTTCTGAAATTAGAAAATATTCTGATATTCCTTATGTGATAGTTGGAGTATTTATTCTTCTTTTTTTCACTTTATTTTTATTGTTTATAATATTACAGATGTCCTCATTTTCTCCCCTTTGCCCACCTCCACCCAACTCCCATCTCCTCTTCCCTCAGGCCATCACCACACTGGTGTCTGTGTCTATGGGTTATGCATATATATTCTTTGGTTAATCAGGCAAGAATTATATAACCTCAGAAGAGCAGTTACTCTTTGAATGTTTGATGTAAGGGATTAATTGAAAACCAATTAGGTAAAGAAAGGATGCTACGCATCTATAACCGAAATGCAGTATCAGCATTATTTTCTGCCATTTCTAAGAACAAATTGTGTTTGGTTATTAAAAACAACTATTAGTAATCTGACCTCTCAGTAGTCTGAAATATGAACTCAAAAGTGGGAATAAGCAAAACTTTGTTTCAGAAGTGGCTCAAACTATGTTTACCAGCCAAATAAATAATAAGTAATAATATTTTCTGAGCAGGTATTAAATACCAGGTCCTATGATTTAGGGACTACTCTGACATTCATTCTCCTGAAGAAGCAGCCCAATTTTAAAGCTTTCAGCAACTTGTCCAAGTTCACACAGCTAAGAAGTTGCAGAGCCAGTGTTTGAACACAGATTTGTCTGATTTCAGGGTTTGGAGTTTTCATTACACTTTGAAATAAGAATTGAGTCATTTATATTTTGTAATAATTAATTTTTCATAATAACATAGTTATTGGCTGATTGGAATATGACTCTTCTTAGTTTCATTTTTTTTCCCAAATTGCCTATAATGCTAACACATTACTTTAATAACACATGACTTACATAAATAAGAGAAAAATAGATTATAAAATAAGTTTTTTAAGAATATACTTTGGTATTAATATTTACATCCACTAAGTAAGTAAATATTTAATAGATATTTGCTAATTTTTCTTTGGTTACATGGAATTCCCTTTTTTGTTATAATAGTTCCAGCTCAGGAGGCATCATTCAAATATTATTGATTGTAGTAAAAAAAACAATTTGTTTTATATTTTACACTGTTTTCATATACATTATTTTTCTCATTCTGTATAACTTTATGAATTAAACATTTCCTGTTCAGAAATTAGGAAAGAGCCACTAAATCTCTCAACAGTTATCCTTGTGACTTCCAGTTCAGTGCAGTCTTTAGTTCTACTTGAATTTTAAGTTAAACCGAATTAGAGAATTAAACTTCCACTTAATTGAAGAATCATAGAGTTCAGAAAGCATTTTAACATACTGTACCCTCTGAAAGGCATGTCATTACCATTATGAATTACTTCACTGGTTAAAGCTGTTTTCAAAAAAAATTTTTTTAATGTTTCAAAAACAAAATTATTTTGTAGATAGGTTGAAAAGCCAAACAATCCCACTTAGAAATTTATGTTTTTATTTATTAAGATGTCTTCCATATTTAATTTCTATGTCTTCAGTTAAAACATCTACCTTTTATAAATAATGCAAAAACAATGTTTGAGGTGATTGGTTTCTTCCTTAGGCTGAAGATGGTAAACTAATTGTTGAAGGAATGTTGGACATCTTCTGGGGAGTAAAACGGCCTATACAGCTAAAAATACAAGATGAAAAGCAAAGCCCTTCTTTTACTATGAAGTCACCAGATGTTTTTTCCAAAATGTAAGCTATCATTCATATTTTTAATTCTTTAGATAATATTCATATTTACCTTTATTGTATGCACTCTTAAAGGTGGAAGCTCTACTAAATGCTTATATGCAATCTCATTTAATCCCTCAACAACTCTATGAGGTAAGTACTCAGAAACCAGAGCTCTGAGAGGTTAAGAAATTATACAAGATCTCCAATCCCCGTACAGCAGAACTGGACTGAACCTCAGATTTATGGGCTCGAGGGTCTGTGCTCTTGACCTCTCTGCTGTATCTTCTTTCCTGGAGCACTGCATCCCTTCATTGGAAAAAAACAAAATGTAAAGGCAATATTTCATTAGCCCTGGCCTGGTCACACACACACACACACACAAAAGGATAAAATTTAAATTTCTCTTGAAACAAGGGCTCTTTCTGCTTTCTGAAAGGAGACTTAATTATGCTCCACCTAATTGTCTCGATCCTATTCAACAAGGCACAGCAAAGTGCATTTGAAGCTCAGTGAATGCACAAAACAGTTCTCTGTGTGGGTTTATGCCACTGTACCTTGAATAAATACGTTGGGCTGATTCTTTCATTACCTTTTATGATTTTTAGAAAAACCAGTAAATATTCTCAGAGGGAATTTTATGTATATATTCTTCTGTTTTCCTCATCCGTCTCTCCATTTTTTTCTCTTTTAATTTTCAATTAAAGTTTAGTTGGTATACAATATTATATTAAACTCAGATGTACAACATGGTGGTTTGACATTTATATATCTTACTATGTGGACACCACACTAAGTATTACTATCTGGCTCCATGCAAACTTATAACACTATTATTGACATATTCCTCTTCATATTTTTCATGCATTCTTCCACCCCTCTCTCATCTGGCAAGCAGTTTGTTCTGTGTTTCTATGAGTTTATTTTTGTTTTGATTGTCCATTTCTTCTGATTTTTTAAAATCCCACATACAGGTGAAATTATGCAATATTTGTCTTTAACAGTCTTATTTTACTTACCTTAATACCCTTTAAGTCCACCCATGTTGTTGCAAATGGCAGGATTTCACTCTTTTTTATTGCTGAGTAATGTTCCATTTTATGTGTGTGTGTGTGTGTGTGTGTGCATGCATGCATGTGTGTGTCCGTGTGTGTATGCATCTTCTGTGTTTGTTTCTCTATCAATAGATACTTAGTTGCTTCTATAGCTTGGCTACTGTAAATAATGCTGCTATGAACATAGAGGCATATATATCTTTTCAAATTAGTGTTCTAATTTTCTTTGAATAAATACCAAGAAGCAGAATTTCTGAGTTGTATGATAAACGTAAAACACTTAGAAGAAAATATAGTGGTAAACTATTTGACATAATTCTAAGTAATACCATTTTGGATATGAGCCCTCAAACAAGGGAAACAAAAAACAAAAATAAATGGGATTTCAAAATAAAACTCTTCTGCACAGTGAAGGAAACCATTAACAAAATAAAAAGACAATTACAAAATGGGAAAATATATTTGCAAATAATATATTTGATCAGAATTACTATCCAAAATATGTAAGAAACTCATACATCTCAATAATAATAAAACAAGAATCTGGTCAACAAATGGACAGAGGACATGAAGAGATATTTCTCCAAAGAAGACATACAAATGGCCAAGAGACGTATGAAAAGGTGCTCAACATCACTAATCATCAGAATGGCGATTATCAAAAAGTCAACAAATAGCAAGTGTTGGTGAAGATGTGGAGAAAAGGGAACCCTTGTGCAGCCATTATGGAAACAGTATGGATATTGCTTTAAAAAACCTTAAAAGAGATCTTCCGTATGACCTCTCTTTCTCTTTAATCCTTGAGGTTGCAGCTCAGCTCCCTTTTATATGTATATGAAGGTACTAAACCTTCACCTCATCCATCCTCCCATCCATAAGTATGTGGGCAAGAGTTCTAGCAGAAAGTAGGGTGGAGAGAGAGCTGCCAGGACAATTTCCCTAATCTGTTATTAGGCCATAATCAAGAAAAACCAGATACTTCCTTAAGGGAAGTCCCGCTCTTCCTTTGAAGAAAACGCTGAAGCCCCACTATAATTTGCATGTTGCCGATCTTTCTCAAACATGATGCTCCAGCAATTCTGAATATTTTGTAATTCCCTATGGATAGCATGCAGTTTCTTACTTTACTGACTCTTCCTGGAAGTCTACCTACTTCTCCATACCTATTTGCCTGGCTCTCTTCTACCAATGCTTTAAGACTTAGTTCAGATAACACATTCTCCAGAAAGATTTTTCTGACCCCTCAGTCTGTACTAGGTGTACTGACAACTTTTCTTTATCACCTTCAGAGCATACCATTAATTATATTGTTATGCACACATCTGCCCCTCTAGCCCATGAGTTTCTTGAGCATGAGGAACATGCCTTATTCATGTTTGCTATCCCATTGCCCAGCAGCATGCTTGGCACAAAGAAGGCACTCAAAATATAATATCAAATAGAGCCCCCAGTAGCTTGGTGGCTAAATTACTTCTGTTGTGTTGTGAGAACCATCTGTACACACACCACTTCTGATTAGTCTTACATCCAAGCTAAGGACTGGCAATGGGCAAAGAGTCCAAGACTTATGGAAGAGTGGAAGGGAGATCACTGACTTAGGCAGCCTGAGGAAGTCCTGCATCCCTCACCCTCAGGTACTATATGACTGATGAGGTTGATGATTCTCAATGAGTAGGTGCATCACTGAAAAGGAGACATTGGGTCCTGCTTTTAAAGAACTGTACAAGATATGAATTTGGCAAAATTAGCTTTCATTCTTCATATTACCTAAGAACTCATTGAGCTGCAAAGTTGTCTGAGCAAACAGCTTGTTTTGAATCATTTTAATGATTTGATTCATGAAAACTTGATAAGTATGTAATATTATGGGAAAATGTCAAGGGGATGCAGTAAGGTATTATATTATCACATTAGGCCATCATTATTTTAAATATCCCAATATAATATTTTTATATCTCAATATAAAATATAGAAACTTGTTCCTATGAATTCTGATTTTCAGGTTGAGTTTCAAGAGCCCAGGTACACAAGGCAATAATGATGTCTGTCCACATACTGTGGTAGATTATAAATTAACATCCTCATGATATACCTCCATGGACTCCATTTTCATTTTTTATCAGAACATTTCTGTGAATCAAACAATAATTATCTCCTCTTATTTAAGATTGAGAAAGAATTCCTTGGAAAACTTTCCTTGATTCTTACCACAGTAATGAGACTTATGGGAAAATGTCTGAGTGTGCACTTGCAGTGTATAAGATCTTTCTGGTGGGTAAGCATTGTCATAAAAAGATCTCATTCCTCTCTTTCACCCACACAAGAAAGATTAGATTCAGTGGTGAATAATTAGCCAAGAATCCCTCTTGGGTATAAACTGAACTCTCAGCAGGAAGGTGCAGCATAATTTAGAATGTCTGTTTCCTGGCCTCTCCTTACATAGTGGGATGCATAGTCCCTAAGGTACTAGTCTTTGTTTCATTTCAATCATAGATGCCCTCGTTCATTTAAATACTGAGCTTCAAATGAAATTGTGAAAAAAAATGGACTGTTCCATCACTCTGTAAAACTTGCCTCATGTCCCCTTCCCCATACTGGGTTTCTATGGGCAAAATTTCACCTCTGCTGTCACAGGATCACATATTTGATATTCTCAATGGGTGGATATAGAGTAAAAGAAGTAGAAGTTGTGTGTTCAGCTGCAGGAAGGGCTGCCATCTTGTCTTTCAGTTCATCCTTAGAGAGAATCATCAGTTTGTCATGCTAGTTTTATTTTTTGTATTTATTACCATTTTTTTCTTCTTTTTCCTCTTCTTCTACTCCTCCTCCTCTTCTTCCTCCTGCTCCTCCTCCTACTCCTTCTTTGCAGGGTAGAGTAATCTTGGCTGTAGGTCTTGCTTTTCATCACTTTGAATATTTCTTGCCAATCACTTCTGGCCTGCAAAGTTTCTTTTGAAAAATCAACTGACTGTCTTATGGTAGCTCCCTTGTAGATAACTAACTGCTTTTAAAATTCTGACTTCGTGTTTTACTTTTCCCATTGTAATTATGATGTGTTTTGGTGTGGACCTTTTTGGGTTCATTTTATTTAGAACTCCCTGTGCTTCCTGGACTTGTATGTCTATTTCCTTCACCAAGTTAGGAAATTTTTCTGTCATTGTTTTTTCAAACAGGCTTTCAATTTTCTCTCTATTCTCCTTCTGGAACTACCATGATGTGAATGTTGGTGCACTTGATGCTCTTTACATGCTCCTAATTTTTTGGGTTCTTTTCTTTCTCTCTCTCTTTCTTTCTTTCTTCCTTTCTTTCTTCCTTTCTTTCTTTCTTTCTTTCTTTCTTTCTTTCTTTCTTTCTTTCTTTCTTTCTTTCTTTCTTTCTTTCTTTCCTTCCTTCCTTCCTTCCTTCCTTCCTTCCTTCCTTCTTTCCTTCTTTCTTTCTTTCTTTCTTTCTTTCTTTCTTTCTTTCTTTCTTTCTTTCTTTCTTTCTTTTTTTCTTTCTTTCTTCTGCTGTCCTGATTGGGTGTTTTTGCTTCCTTATATTCCAAATTACTGATTGACTCTCAGCTTCATCTAGCCTATTTTTGAGTCCCTGTAAATTATTCTTCACTTTAATTAGTGTATCCTTTGTTTCTGACTAGTTGTTTTTTATGCTGCTGAGGTTCTCACTGAGTTCATTGAGCATCCTTATAACCACGGTTTTAAACTCTGCATCTAATAGATTGCTTGTCTCCATTTTGTTTACTGTAGTTCTTTTTCTGGAGTTTTGTTCTGCTCTTTCATTTGGGACATGTTGCTATGCAGACACCCACCCCACAGAGCAGGACTTATTTCAGAAAGGCTCTGGCACCTGCTGAGTTCACCTTTTGAGTGTGCCATTTGTGGAGATGGTTAGATGGTGATGCTTTAATGTGGTATGAACGTGTCCGGTGGGTATGCTGTCTCTGGGAGCTCTTGGGAGGTGCGGGACAAGGTCAGCCACCCTTGTGTTCAACCCAGGGCCATACTACATGAACTACAGAGTGATCTTCTGATGGCTGCTACTAGTACTGGGCTAGGAGGTGCCCAGGTAGTGCCAAGCTGTAAACTAAGACCAGCTGCTGCTAGTGCCAGGGATGGGACCACTTAGCAAGAGGTAAGGGACACACTGAGGCCAGATGCTGCTTGTTTGAAAGATTTTAGGCAAATCTGAAGCATGAGCCAAGACAGTTCATTCACATGGAAAAGCCACGAGAAACAGCTTGGGTGGGCCTGAAAGTTGGGAGGGACAGAGTCTCAGGAAGTCATCAGGGCAGGGTGAACAGGGTGAACCAAGTTGATGGAGACTGAAATATGATGTCCACCTGCCAGCTCTGTGGTGGGAGGGCTCATCACAGGAACAATGGCCTCTACCCACACTTCTGTCTGAGAGAAAGCTGCTCCCCCAGCTCTCATGCTGATATCAGACAATTCAGTTCCTCCCTGTATGTCTCTAGTGCCTTTCAAGCTACTGCTTCAGTGCTGGATCTCAAAGGGAGGGAGTCTGAGTAAGTCCATGCACAGGCCCTTTAAGAGGAACTGCCTAGGACTCCAGGAGCCCTCCATCTCCCTCAGCCTCAATCCCTGCTGGGTTTTACAGCCAGAAGTTATGGGAACTTCTCTTCCTGGCACTGGAACCTATATATTTGTATCAGTTTTTATTTCCTCTTTTCATTTCTTTCCAAAGTCACCTTTGGGACATTTTGAACAAGTCATGGCAGAATAAAATACAGACAGGTGTACATTTGCAGAATATCAATAGTGTTTTTTTTTTTCTTACAATATGAGTAGAGAAGTGACCACATTCTATTTGTCTATCAAATTTCTATTTCTTTTTTTTTGTTTGTTTGTTTACAACTCATTAGAAAACCTCCCCACAGTTAAATTTGCTAATAGTATACATCCTGGAGTTTGGTCAGAGCAATACAAACAGCCTTGTACTTGAGCAGATTTAACTATTTGGGATTACATAAAGTTCTAATCAGTTTTCTTTGAAAAACTCTGGGTAACTGCCCTCAAACTTAATCATGGACAAAGTTGTATATGGTGATACTTCAAATTATACAATCCAGAACTAAAATTGGTGTAGTCTCCTACAATGGTAGGAAGTAAAGGGTTTAAACACTGCATATATTGATTTATAAGAAACCACTAAATTATAAGAAAATGAGAACAGGTATCAGTCAAGTCTGCTAGAGTTTCCAAGAACTTATACTACATCACTGGTCTGGCATTCTTGGTTATCTATCTTATTTCCCCATATGAAATAGATCAGGTTGCTTTGCCTTTTTAGTTTTTGCTTTTCTTTGGAATTCTGTCTTTTCAACCGCCACCCAATTTTCTATGATAATTTTATCTGCCTCTCCGTTTATTAATCTTCCGTAGATTGAAGGGAATGGATAATATCATCTCTCACAATCATAACTAGATTCTGAGTCAAGACTTAAACACTTCTCCTTTTGTTAAAATTATTACCTACAATTCTTGGGAATTACAACATTCGTTCTGAGTGGCTATATGCTAGGTAGTAGAGTTCACTGTGAAACTAATTAACAAATACATTAGATTTTCCTTGTCTCCTTCAGAAGGCTATTGTGAGGCTTAAATGATATAAAAGTTGCAAAAAGACTTCAAAATAATTCAAAAATCAAGGGAGAGAAGATCATGTTTATTCATATTTACCACCACTGGTATTTTTAAATTTTTTATTGAGTTTATTGGTGTGACCTTGATTAATGAAATTATATAAGTTTTAGATGTATAATTTGCTAATACATCATCTGTATATTGTACTGTGTATTCACCTCCCAAAGTGAGGTCTCCTTCCATCACCATTTATCCCCCTTTTATCCTCTTCTACCTCCCCCTTTCCCTCTGGTAATCACCATACTGTTGTTTGTGTCTATGAGGTTTTTCCCTTATTCCCTTTACCTTTTTCGCCCAGTTCCCCAATGCCCCTCCCCTCTAACAGCTGTCAGTCTATTTTCTGTTATTTTTAAGTCTGTTTCTATTTCTTTAGTTCAGTTTGTTCATTAGATTCCACATGTAAGTGAAATCACATGGTATGTGTCTTTCTCTGACTGACTTATTTTACTTAGCATAATACTCTCCAGGTCCATTCATACTATTGAGAAAGGTAAGACTTCCCTCTCTTTTACAGCCAAGTACAATAGTACTCCACAGCTTTTTTTTTTTTTTTTGATTTTTCAATTACAGTTGTCCCATTGCTCCCCCCAACCCAGTCCACCCCTTCTCCCACAATCATATTCCTCCCTGTTGTCCATGTCCATGAGTCATTTATACACATTCCTTGACAGCTTTTTAATCCACTCATCTAATGATGGGCACTTGAGCTGCTTCCAAATACTGCCTATTATAAATAATGCTGCAATTAACATAGAGATGTAAATATTCTTTCAAGTCAGTGTTCTGGGTTTCATTAAATATATTCTCAGAAGTGGAATCACTGGTCATAAGACAGTTCCATTCTTAAATCTGAGGACATTCCATACTGTTTTCCACAGCGGCTGCACCAGTCTGCATTTCCACCAACAGTGCACAAAAGTTCCCTTTTATCCACATCTTCACCAACACTTGTTTGCTGATTTACTGATGATAGTTATTCTGACTGGTGTGAAGTGATATCTCATTATGGTTTTATTCTGCATTTCTTTGATGATTAGTGACATTGAACATCTTTTCATATGCTATTGGCCCTCTGTATGTCCTCTTTGGAGAAGTGTCTATTCAGGTCTTATGCCCATTTTTAAGTTGTATTGTTTGGGTGTCGTTGTTATTGGTGGTGGTATTATTATAAGTTCTTTTTTGGATATTAACCTCTTATCAGATTTATCATGGGCAAATATTTTCTCCCATTCAGTGGGTTGTCTTTTCATTTTGCTGATGTTTTTATTTGCTGTGCAAAATAACTTTAGTTTGATGTAGTCCCATTTGTTTTCTTGTTTGCTTCCCTTGCCTGAGGAGACATATTAGAAAAAATATTGCTATGAGAAATATCCAAGATTTTACTGACTATGCTTTCTTCTAGGATTTTTATGGTTTCATGTCTTACATTTAAGTCTATACACCATTTTGAGTTTATTCTTCTGTATGGTGTAAGACGGCAGCCTTATTTTCATTTTTTTGCACATATCTGCCCAATTTCCCTACCACCATTTATTGAATCACCTATCTTTAACTCATTGTATGTTCTTTTCTCCTTTGTCAAATATTAATTGCCCATAATGGCATGGGCTTATTTCTGAGCACTCTATTCTGTTCCATTGATCTGATTGTCCATTTTATGCTAGTATCAGGCTGTTTTGATTACTATGGCCTTGCAGTATAGTTGGATATCAGGTAGCATGATTCCTCCAACTTTGTTCTTCTTTCTCATGATTGCTGTAGCTATTCAGTATCTTCTGTAGTTCTATATAAATTTTTGGAAAATTTGTTCTAGTACTGTGAAATACAGCATTGTTATCTTGATAGAAATTGCCCTGAATCTATAGATTGCTTTGGTAGTATAGACATTTGAATGATGCTAATTCTTCCTATCACTGAACACAGTATATACATTTACTTAGTTGTATATTTTCCAATTTCTTTCTTCAGTGTATTATAATTTTCCAAGTACAGGTCTTTTACAGCCTTGGTTAAATTTACTATGAGGTTTTGGGTTTTTCTTAAATGCAATTGTAAATGTGATTGTTTTCTTAGTTTCCCTTTCTGATCATTCATTATTGGTATATAAAAAATGCAACTCTTTTCTGGTTATTTATTTTGTATTGTGCTGCTTTACTGAACTCATTTATCAGTTCTAGTAGTTTTGTTGGTGGAATCTTTAGGTTACTCTATATGCAGTATCATGTCATCTGCAAATAATGAGTTTTACTCCTTCCTTTCCAATTTGCATGCCTTTTATTTCCTCTTCTTATCTGATTTCTATGTGTAGGATTTCCAATACTATGTTGAATAAGAGTTGTGAAAGCAGACCTTCCTGTCTTCCTCCTAAACGTAAGGGAAATGCTTTTAGTTTTTGCCCATAGAGTACGATGTTGTGAGCTTGTCATAAATGTCCGTTGTTGAGTTATGTTTCCTCTGTTTCCACTTTCTGCATGTTTTTGTCAAAAATGAGTGCTGGATTTCATCAAATGCCTTTTCTACATCTGTTGATATGGTCATGTGATTTTTATCCTTCATTTTGTTTATGTGGTATATCATCTTTATTGATTTGGAGATAATGACCACTAATATTAGGAAGCATTTTTTGTTACCACCGAAGTTAATGTCACAAATTCCCTATGGGTGAATTTTTTTTTTTTTTTTTTTGTCATAAGGGAAATAGGCATTATGAAAGGAACTCACAGTAAAACTAAGACTGGCCCAATCAATAACAGTATCCATTAAGCTAGAGAGGGCCAGGAATAGCTTGGATCTCTAATGGTTCCTGGGTTATAATGTAGCATTCCCATTTTATAGAGATGTCACAGAGAAGATAAGTAACTTGCTTAAGGCCAGATAAACAAACAAACAAAAATAGATGAGTGTTGGCCCACATGGAAAAAAATAAGCAGTTGCCAGTTTTATTTATTCCAAGCTTTAGAATATATTGACAATTGTTAGTATCCCATATAAATCATGGTTTTCTAGAAAAGAAGTTTCCATACACTTTCCTTTTTTGCAAATTACATTCTTCACAGTAGTCAAGGCCTTAAAGATAGGCACCATTTGATTATTTTGAAGCCACTTTACCTAACAATGCTTTGAAAAAAAAGAACAGGAACTCAATGCATGTTGGCAGAATGAACACTTGTGTCTAATCTCTCTTAAGAACATTATAAGTTCTCTCTATAACAATGGATTATGTCGGTTCCTACTAATTCTACTTGCACATACATTTTACAGAATCTATATAATCTTGTGTTTCAGTCTGTAACTAGATTATTGTGTCAAGATATGGCAACAATATGTAAAGGAAGTATTTAAAATATATGCTGGGCACTCTGGTATAAACATCATTTTAATAATGTAAAATTGTTATAAACTAGGGTGATGTATCTACCTACAGAGGCCCCTATAATATTAATTCTGTAAGTCCAAAAACTATCACAGACCTCATTATGAATGAAATTGATGTCACTTATAAGATTTATTATTTTTCAGGGGAATGACACGCTGGGGAGAATTTGATGATCTTCATAATATTAGTGAACTGGACAGGACCCAGATTCCATCATCTGAAACAATGAATTCCCAGGAAGGTCAGTGTCAAACAATTATTAACGAAGAGGCTTTGATACATGGATCATAGCCATTTCCCTGTTACATAAATAATTCTTATTTTATGCTTTTATGAAAGGCTCTTAGGAGCACACTTAAATCACTATAGTTCCGGTATGATGTTTAAGAACATTACTTGGTTATATAAAGATACGATGATTTTAAAAATTACATCAAGTCACTTAGGGATGACTCCAGAACCCAAATTTTTAGGGAGAGCTACTGATTTAAATAAAGTTTATATTCATAAAGTTGTTCAATATTTTCTTCAAGGATTAGGATAATTTATTATACTCAGTAGCTTTTTATGTTAGGCCATACAAAACCTATGGAAAATGCAGCTTCTATAACAAGTAACATAAGTAGTCATAACAATAATAATTATTGTTGTGGTGACATCAATGGCTATCATTTACTGAAACTCTACTAAATGTCAGTTGTAATATTGCATTTTACATGAACTTTGTTTTTAGTGTAATAGATGGAGATCCAAGAAGGAAGATGACTGAGGCTGGGGGTGATATTGGTCCTGGGTGGTGATATTACCAAATTGGCTTCATACTGAACAAGGGTTCCTTTTGGCATTACCTTCCTGAGTTTACCAACAACTTCTGATGTTTAGTTGTTTTTAAACTATTATTAATTCAGCTTCTTCTGCTGTCACTGTAACAAACCATATTCTGTAATGAACATGTTTCTTTCAGGATTCCCTTATCTTTTTCTTAAGACATCTTTTAGATAAGGGTCTTTCCAATTAGCCACTTGGAAAAAAAAATTATCTGTACCTAGGGGAATTTCAATATCTGAACACCAAGGATACCATAAAAATCCACTTGTATTTTAGGACCAGTACTAGAGGAAGATTAACTACCTCATGACTATTTTATGATATTCTAATTATAATAGAAAAATACTTAAAGTCTCAAGGTAATATGGAACACAAATGTCACCAGCAGGCTCTCTTCCTACATGAGAACATAGTTATTTTCTCACTGTTTAAAAGCATTAGAGTCCATTGTTTAGCTACAACATTACTTATTAGACACATCTACAAATCCACCCAGGACGCAAAGAGGTAGGCAGCTAAATGATATGGCCTTATCATCTTTATTCTTCCCAGAGTATTTATCTTGTCACAGTAGCACTCTGAAGCTTCATGCAGATGAAGAGTCCAAATCACCGTTGCTCTATAGAACCATGAGTGAAGCAGCCCTGGTGAGAAAAAGAATGAAGCCTCCAATGATGAACAGAAAAGACAGACAGAGACAGAGAGCCTCTATTAATGGACACTTTTATAACCATGAGGTGAGTTATAATTCTACTGATAAAATTTAAAATAGTGTTGTCTATTATGCTAGCAATAACAGTAGTACTAGTATATCTAATATTTCCTGGGTAGTCTCTGTGTTTTAGGTATTAAACTAACTGTTTTGAATTGATTTTGGTGAATTTTTGTCATTAATCACTATAACAATGCTATGAAGTAGTTACAATTACTTTCCCTACTTTACATATGAGTTAATTGAGATTCACAGAGGTTAAGCAATTTGTCTTAGGTCACACTGCTTTTAAGTAGTAAATTTGAACTTGAACACAGCTTTGTCTTACTCCAGCACCCAAATTCTTAGCCACCATGTTGGATGAACTTTATCTAAGTGGAAGGTACTATGCCAAGCATTGGAAATATAAAAATGAATTCACTGGTGCCCCAGCCAGAAAGGAGTGCAGAACATGGGCAAAAAAAATCAGTACATGAAACATTAACATTTAAATAACATTTAATTTTTTTTCAGCCCTATTTACTCTATTAAATCAAAGTTCTTATTTTGCATGTTGCCTTCCAGGTCTTGCACAAATACACTTGCTATTTTTAATACAAGTATAGCTATAGTTTAGATCATACTTGTATTCTGATTTTTCACTTAATATGTGTTCATTTTACATGTGCCTTTTCATACTATTTGTAAGACATTTACTTTACTGAAAGTAAAAACTGTATCATTTTTCTAAAACAAATATTTTTTGTGTCATGTATTTTAGTAATTATTCATCCATTCATTGAATAAATACTTCAGAAGTACTTACTCTGTGTCAGGTACCATTCTAAGCCCTTTAACTCAAAATATTAACTCATTTATCTTAAGCATTTTCCTGTAGGGATTTTTATCTTATTTTTTCTTCTTCCACCTTTTATGCCTTTGGAGGCTGGTGGAAACAAACCTTTCTTCTAAATTCTTTGTTCAAATTAGACATGTTTTTGGTTCAAGGATTATCCTTCTGGCCATAAAGTGACATTGACAGTCCCCAACTAATGTGCAACTATAGATTTCCCTGGTTTCTTCTTCTTCTCAGAATTAAGCTATGCGTGGTGCTCTCGTGAGATGACTTGTGTTAAAGAAGGCTGTGAAAGCCACATTATACCAAATGATTGGCTTCCAGATGGGATTTCCTGTGATAAAAATGAAATCAGCACTAAGTTGGCCATGTAGCAGTGCTTAAATGAGTCAATGCTTGGGTGCTTGATGATCTAATTTCAAACTTTTGCTGAGCAAAGTTAAATATTTACTCAATTTCTTAGCCTGAGTTCCTTTATCTTTCCTACTTTACAAAGTTGTTAATGGGATTAAATGAAATAAGGTGAGTTAAGCACAGTGCCTAAAACAAAGGAAGAACTCAATTTACCTTAGCTTTTTTGTTGTTGATTGAAAGAGATCAGGCTGGGATTACAAGTATTTTATAAAAATGTCATTCACTGTAATTTTATAACTAGCAAAAAAAGAGAAAAAAAAATACCCCAAAACCCAAAGCACTCTATCAATGGGTATGTAATTATGAGTGTCTCTAAACTTAAATGACTTAGTCTTTAAATGTGTTTTTATACCATGAAACTCTTGATAATGCCAATATTGTTAGGCTGTGGATAACACCCATATTAGAGCTTACATTGTGATATTTGTAAATAAGTTATGAATATTATTTGATTTGTAGCATATTTCTATCCATGCAATAAGAAATAACTTTATAATGGAGTTGTATTATATGTTTTGGCCAACAAAATTGATATAAAGAAAGTCATCTTAGAATAAAACTCTGAAAAAGATTTCAAATTCATTGTATGTTGGCACATGAGAATGTCTAGGAGATCATTTAATCCTACTCTCTTGTTTTGTAAATGAACTCATTAAGGCCTCTTCAGATTTCAATCTTAAGTGAGCTGAAAAAATTGGAATTAGTGGACACTAGAATCTAGGTCTCCTGAATCCTAATCTAGTGCTACTGTCAAACTCCGTGAAGATATCAAACCATACAAGATCTGTCTGGAAAAAGTCCAGCCATTGTTAATATAATGAGAATGGTTTGCACAAAAACAATATCAATGTAACCTGGCAGCCAAGGAGAGTGGACCGGAATGCTCATGTGTGAACAATGATGACTCCACTGTACTAGTCAGTCAGAGCAGTAGATGCCACTGAGTGAGCATGTGTACTGTGGCCATCAAATGCAAAACAACTGAGAGAGTAAAGCAATGAATCTGCATCCAATTTTGCATTAAGCTTGAACATTCCTCCACAGAATCTATTTGGATGATTCAGAAGGCCACAGCTATGGGCATTTGGTGATTGGCAGCTTCATCATGACAACATGCCCACTCATGCATCAAATCTGGTGCAGAGCTTTTTGGTGAAACATCAAATCACCCAGGTGACTCAGCCCCTCCACAGCCCAAATTTGGCACCCCGCAACTTCTGACCTTTCCCAAAAGTAAAATCACCTTTGAAAGGAAAGAGATTTCAAACCATCAACGAGGTTCAGGAAAATACAATGGGAGAGCTGATGGTGACTGGGAGAACTGGGTGAGGTCCAAGGAGCCTGTTGTGCAGGGGACTGAGGCATCATGTCCTATGTACAGTGTTTCTTATATCTTGTATCTTCTTCAATAAGTGTCTTTATTTTTTTATTACATGGCTGGATACTTTATGAACAGACCTCATAGAGCTTCAGCTGGTGGCACTTTTACCCCAACCTTCAGCTGAGATATAGGCTGAACCATATGAAACTGGCAACATTGGATCATTTCTGATGAATCAAGAGGGAGTGATTTCATATGGTTCAAACTAAAAACAATTTAGAACAATTATTTCTATGCAGGAGGAAAGTGCTGCATGTGAGTTTAAAAATGCCTGCTTGTGTTACTTTTTTTTTTCTTTGGTCTTGGAAACTCAGCTTGCTGGTTTTTTGTTTTACTTTTTAATTAAAATTTTTTTTTTCAATATTTCTTTTCCACGTTTTTCTATTATAGTTTTCCATTACCATTTAGCTCTCTTTTATCCCTCTCCACACAGTAATCACCACACTGTTGTCCATGTCCATGAGTCCTTTCTCCTTTTTGCTCAGTTCTTCTACCCCCTAAGCACCCCCCTTTAGCTGTCATCCTGCTCTCCATCTATGAGTCTGTCTCTATGTTGCTTGTTAGTTGAGTTTGTTTCACATATGAGTGAAACAGTATGGTATTTGTCTTTCTCTGACTGGCTTATTCCACTTAGCATAATGTTCTCCAGGCCCATCCATGCTGTCTGAATGGGTAATATTGTCTTCTTTTTCACAGCCGAGTAGTATTCCATTGTGTAAAGTGTCCCCTTGTTGTTTTATCCACTCATCTACTAATGGACACTGGGGCTGCTTCCATATCTCATCGATTGTAAATAATGCTGTAATGAACATAAGGGTGCTCATGTCCTTTTGAATTAGTGTTTTAGGTTCCTTCAGATATATTCTCAGAAGTGGGAACACTGGGTCAAAAGGCTGATCCACCTTTAATTTTTGAGGTATCTCCATACTGCTTTCCACAGTGACTGCACCAATCTGCATTTCCACCAATTGTGTTTAGTTATAATATTTAACTTATTCTTAAATCTTAAATTATACTAAAGAATGGTGTGATTATCTACTGAAAATATTTTTAAAATAGCTGAATTATGTTTTACTAATTTACTCTAGAAACAATATGTCTGCTTAAAAAGAGGCATGATACTCAACAACAACAAAGAAAGCAAAAGCAAGAAAAGAAGTGTTTTATACTGGTGATCTTGGATTTCTATTTTATTTTATTTTTTTTCCCAAAGAAGGCCAGTTTCAAAATTTTGACTGTTGTTAATTTGCTATAATTTTAAAACATATGACAGTCTTTTTTTTTTTTTTTTTTTTTTTTTTAGACATCAATTTTCACTCCAGCCTTTGGATCAGAAACTAAGGTCAGAGTAAACAGTAACATGAACACTGAAGAAGTAATAAAGCAACTTCTTCAAAAATTTAAGGTAATTTTTATCACTGAACTGAGGTATAAATATCTTGTATATAATTTAACAACAAGACACATAAATTCTCTCTTATGAAAAAGACCTATAAACATGTAAATCTAAATTAGATGTTCAGTTCTGAAGAATCCTTTCCTATGTATGACATCTTTTATTAATTGTGCCCTGAGAAATTACATTATTCCCAGGGAGCAGAGAAGGTTTTAGGTGTAAAAATGAAAAATGAATGTGAGAAAATGGATACATAATCTGGGTCTGGTTGCCTTAGTAAACATCATATGACAACAAAGAATTCAAGTCTGTTCATTTTTTTTCCACTGACAGATTGAAAACAGTGCCCAGGATTTTGCACTTTACATTATTTTTGCAACAGGAGGTAAGAAAGCTTGATCATTCTTTGTACCTGTCTCCTGTGTGTTACAGTTCTCTGCCCACAAGGAAGGCAGAGGAGCAGTTTACTTCATTCTGTGGAAGAAAGGGAGAGAAGGAAGAAAGGAGGGGAGGGTGTTCTAGAAGAACCAAAGAATAAGGTACCCTAGACAACTTTATAACACAAAAGAGTTTGCTTCTTAGCCAAACACTTAATTATCTAAACTGATCTAGAGCCCTCAATAATCCATGAAGTTTCCCAGAAGCTTTTCCAGTAATTGTTAAGCATTAAGTCATTATTGATCTCTTGTACTCCTTTCTTTTTAGTTTTTCCTTCTCACTGTAACTCTAACTGGAGTCATCATTGCATATAATTTTTCTCTGATCTTGTTATCTTTCTTAGCAGAGTGTCTGACACATTGTAGGAGTGTTATTCTTTCTAGGTAGAGAAACAGTCTGAAGTTGTTGGTAGGGCGTAAAATGTCAGAACTAGGGCATTGGGAAGGTATTGCTTGTGGGATGCTAGGAGCAGCTAGTGAGAGATTAGAGAAAAAATAAGGTGATACTCAAATTTTTGAAAACCTCAAAATTGAAAAAAATTAAATGTTAGATTGTAGAAGTATCCCAGCTTATAAATTAAGTGTCAGAATGTTTAAGCCAGAAATGAATAAAATAAAATAATACATGTTGATGTCAAAATAACTATAAGAAAATTAAGCTGTATCTCCAAACATATACAAAAATAAGCCCTTATCTGAAAGCTTAAACATAAGAAATATACATATAAATTTTTTAAAATTCTAAGGTTGTGTGTATATATATTCATATTCTAGTTTAGGAAAAACATTGACTGGTATAAAATAGTAGAAACATGTAAAATATATAAACAGTAAATTGTGTAGGAGATCAGAAAAAATATTAATATCTAAAATATCAAAGAGTTCTTGCAACCAGTTCTGTAAAAAAAGAAAAAAGTATGATAAAGCAATTCAAAGAATAAAAAATTAAAATGGCCAGTAAATATTTTTTAGGAAAAGGCTTGAACTCAAGGAAATACAAGTATTCAAAGAAATGCAGTAGTCATGGAAATGCAGGTTCAATTTACAATGCAAAATTATCTTCCACTCATCAGATTGGCAAAATGTTTTTAAATGACCACCTGTGGCTAGTGTACACAAAGATGTACTTCCATGCAATTCTAGTGAAAATATAACTGTTGTGCTTTTTCAGAATTCACTATAGCAGTATTTATTAAAATTTACAGTATACATATGTATTCTTTATCCCAGAAATCCCACCAATGAGAATTTATTTCTAAAAAATAAAAAGACTAGTACCTACAGATTTATGGGCAAAGCTGTTAATAATGACGAAAAGCTAAAGTTACTCATCATAGGGAAATGATTAAATAAGTGATTATCATTCAGACATTAAATGGAATGAGTTAGATTTACACAAACTGAATGGAAGAAATTCTATAATATACATTAAATGAAAAAATGCAAGATGCCTAAAATGTTTATCTATGATTCTATTTTTATAAAATAATTATAAATCCCTTTTTTAAATATGTGGTAGATATGATCATATGATCAGGGTGAAAGGTATGAAAAATACCACAGTTTAAAAAATGTCTACAATAAAATATTACTATTATATTTTATTTTAGTACATTACTATCTTTACGGATTATATGTTTTGTATATAAAGAGATATATAAAGGTATGGTACTAAAATGATAATGTTGATTGTCTCAGAGTTCTGAGATTCCAGGTGATTTTTACTTTCTGCTTTGTACTTCTCTCTGTAGTTTCAATTACAATAGTGTGCGTGTGTATGTGTACATGTGTGTGTTGGTGTGTTTTGACTTTATTGAAGAATAATTGGTAATAATTGACATGCAATTATATATATTTGAAGTACACAACATAATGATTTGATACATATATACATTGTAGAATGATGATCAATATCAAGATGAATAACACATGCATCACTTTATGTAAACTTTTTTCCATTGTGGTAAGAACGTCTCATATTTACTCTCAGGAACTTTCAAGTGTACAATACCTTAATTAACTATAGTAACCATGCTGCACGTTAGGGCTTTGGAACTTATTTTTTTGATAACTGTGAATGTGTACCCCATTTTCATTCCTCAATAGCATGCGTTATTTTTATAATCAGAGAAAATGTCCATTTTTCCTGTAAAAATGTAGGTCTTTAAAATTTTATCTGTAAATATCAATATCACTTATATTTTGTGTCAAAATTTCTTGCACATAAAATCAAGAACTGAAAATAATCATAAGAGAGGAAGGAATGCAACATACAGCACCTGTCTGAGTAATAATCTGGAAAATAAAGATAGGTGCATTTCAACACCTTTATCTGATGAGGCCCATAATCTATAATAGTGTTTCTCAAATTGTAGCGCACTTCAGAATTACCTGTAGAGTTCATTTAAAATCAAATTCCAAAGCCCCTCCAGATCTGGGAACAGTCTAAGAATATGTATTTCTAATAATTATTCCAGGCGACCATGAAGCAAAATCATTAAGAAACCTTGCTCTATAATATCCAGAATAGAACAAATTGAAAATGCAAAACCAAGTTAACATAAGATACAGAGCTCAAAAAAGGATTCTAGTGGATGAGAGGAGCTAAATTATCAGGGTTCCTTATTGCTTCAGAAATGGTAGAAGAATTAAAGGAGTAAATGCTGACTTTGTGGAAACAGAAATAGATAATGTCACTTCAGTTGTGGGCTTCTGTGTTCTAGACCCTCTCTTGGTGTTTTCCCTAGGGTAAGTTCAGCCTAGGGATGAGAAAAGTTCTAACTTTTAGAACTTTTAAGAGCCCAAGGGAATTTATGTTATAGATAGATGATAATGTAAAAAGGACTAACTGGTCTATTCTTTCCCCTTCAGTCTATTCCAATATAGCAGAGACTGTTTATTTATAGTGTAAGTCAGACTGAGATGTGAGCCTCTTCTCAATTCCTCCTATGGTCTCTCTTCTCACAGTAAAGTCAGGGTTTTTACAGTGGCCTCATTACTTCTCTTCAGCTTTGACTAACCCTCCCCTCATCTTTTCCATGCTTACTACATGCCCTGGCTTCAGGGCTGCTTTACTTGTTTACTTACTCTAGTTAGAGCACCCTTAACCCAAACAGCTTCATGATTCCACCCTCATCTCTTTTAGGTCTTTACTTAAATGTTATTTGTTCATTGAGGCCTTCCCCAGTCACCCTATCAGTAATTGCAAACTTCTCCTCTGTACACACTTACTCACACATACATTCTAGCCCAGCCCTTCTTTTCTTTATTTTTCTTCTGAATACTTATTACTAACTTAGGGCATATTTTATTATTATTTTTTATTATTTGTATCGTCCACTAGAATGTAAGGTCTGTGAAGGAAATGATTTTACTTTGTTTTATTCTATAGTGTACCCAGAACTATACAAAAATACATGACACATAGTAGGAACTCAAAAATATTTGAGAGAAACAAGGAAGGAGAAAAAAAGATGATTATAAGGGCACTCTCTTCTGTTCATGCTTCATTCTGATAAAAATGAACTCAGATGTGAAAGCTACTTTGACAGAAAGCTAGAGATGCTTTTGTGGTAGGAGTATTTATATACAACTTTTGGAAATTAGAAGTACTGGGAATATACCAAACTAGAAGTTATTTTCTTTCTTATCTTATTATCATGGCTGAATGAGTGAAGCCCACAGATGAATGAAATAATAAAATACTCTAATATCAAAAGATTCTGAATATATGTTTAGGGAAGACCCAAGGATTGGATGTGGAGTAAAAGAGAAGGGAAGAATTGAAGATAATTACAAAGTATTGAACCTAAATAACTAAAAAAATGGAATTACATTAACTGAAGTAGACAAGGATGAATAAATATGTATTGAGTGAATGAGTGAATGAATGAACTAATGAAAAATTATAAAGAAATTTTGCAGTGTGTTGCTCGATAAAAGAAATAAATGGGGCTGGACGTTTGAGCATACTAACCAAAGACAAGATTGAATTCTCTGAGTCAAACTTTGAGGGATAATAAGAGAAATAAGTCCATTTTATAGTTAGTTTAAAGGTTTTAATTTCAATTTAATTATTTTGAATGAGTGTCTCCTATTGTACCTGGGTTTGTTTCTTACTATTGTTATTGTTGTTTTGGGGGAGGGGAGGTTTTTTTCACATCTTTTCAAAATGAGCAAAGAAAAGAAAGTAAATGACCAAATTATCTTTCTTCTTTTCCACTGGTTTGGCCTCTTGACTGTAGTTGGTTCTTGTTTTCATTCACAGAAAGGAGACGGCTAAAGAAGACAGACATTCCACTGCTGCATAGGCTCCTACAGGGACCTTCCAAAGAGAATGCTCGCATTTTCCTCATGGATAAAGATATCGAGGAAATTAGCAGTGATGTATGAGTGCCCTCACCCTGAATCTGCCTTTGCTTCCTCCTGACTCAATACCTCTCCCATAAATGCTCTGCTTTCTCTCTTTGTGTATGTGTGTGTGTGTTTTTCAGGTGGCTCAGTACATTAACTTTCATTTTTCTCTCCTGGAATCTATTCTTCAAAGATTAAATGAAGAAGAAAAAAGAGAGATTCAAAGAATAACAACAAAGTAAGTCAAGAACATGCATGCCGGGTGCTTGCTCCTTGAATAGGTTCAATGCACAAAATGTGTCCAAACTTTAATACTCTTTTTCTCCTTTTCATTTTCAGATTCAGTACAGAAAAGGCTATTATACTGAAATGTCTTCAAAGTAAACAGGTAGTAAAAACAGAGACGACAGTTTAGTAGTACAAGCTGCTCTTGCTAAAACACTTCAACAAAATCAGAGAGATATTATTTGATGAGTGCATATATCCTATACTTGCATTCATACAAATATATATGAACTTGAATCTGTAGAAAATTGAATATTGGAAAAGCTTGTCTCTCTTTGAGATGATGAGGTTCACTAAGGTTCACAGTTAGACTGAAATGAGCTTGAACTTAGTTTCAGTAACTGAAATAAGCTTGGATACTATGTATTCCAATAGCCTTTATAGTGAAACACTCAATGAGCTGGAATTTAAATGGCGTCTTCAATATCATACAGTTTAAACATCTTTTAGCCTGAACTATCAAGAGAACTGGAATATCAACAACCAACTCTCAGAAATGACTCAGAAGTAAAAGCTGCCACCTCATGAAATAAAGTGGAAGCACATACTTTCCCCCACCAAGGAATCTGATGGTAACAGTGTCTTATAGCTCTTTGAAAATTCTAGTATTTTCATAAAATCTAGGGCTGTCTTTATGTGGGCAGGTGACTTTTGGCTATCTATAACATCAGAGCTATCAGTCTTTTGGGAAGGAAAAGCTTGTGGACTCTGCTAAGAAATCCAAATTGTAATTTTCTCAACCTGAGCCGTTCTTCTTACTCTGTTTCACTGATGACATTCAGAAGTATTCTTAAGAATTTTTTTAGGTCAGTTAAACTAGTTTTCTTTATTTTTCCAAACATATACACCACAGAGGCCTAACATATTTAATCAGCTAAGCCAAGACTTGGCCCTCAATGACCATTGTTACTGAATGAATACAAAGGACAATGCAAACCTGTAGTAGCTGAAGTTAGGCAAGGACTCTTGAGTGCTGCTCTTTTATTTCAAGAGATCTCATTCTATAAAACAATGTTCAAGTTATTTACAAGTTGCTAAACCAATTTGAAAAAGAAAACACTGAGAATGCCACAAGTTTCATCTATGATTTTATTTATGAACTCTATATTAAAATGGAGTCATATGCAGCTTTCCTCTACTCAGTAAACTACCACCATTTGCATTCCTCATACATGCTGTGTTAAACTGTTTGAATACGATACTTGTACTATGGGATACAGTTGTCTGTACTAAACCCTGTTGGTTTATGAAACATTTTTAAGACAAAAGTATTACTTCTTAGTGTCACCAAAACCTAAACTGGATGAGAGGAAGTGTGCTGTGACCTGTTCAGTCCTAGTAAGTCTTTTTTTATTGCACAAAACGGAGGCTTGCATCTTTATCTTTTCACCTATCAATTAGTAAGAAAATTGGCAAATGTGAGTTATAAGTCAGTGTACTTAAAGGAAAACAACTTACAGTAGCATCAAGTACCTGCCATAAACATGACAAAAGATTTATTTTTAATATATTGAAAGTCTACAGAATGCAGAAGAAAAATACCGAGTGTTGGATAGAAAAAAAGGGGGGAGGGCAGATAACATGTAAAGTAAGATCACAGAAGAGGAAATACAAATAGCTACTAAGCATGTGAAACAAGTTTTGTCTTAACAGTGATCAACTGTATGAGTCTGCATCCAGCCCGGAGAGAGAGGCCACACAGTAATTTAAAGAGGGGATATTTAGTACAAAGAATTATTAAGTTATGATAGGAGAGTAAGCAAAAGATGGAAAGAGAACTCTAAAGGCCAGCCTAATGCTGAGAAAGAGTGCTCCAGAAAAGGAAAAGCTTGGATTGAGGCCTTCAGAATTCACTGGAGAAGGTGTGGTTACAGCCCATTGCATAACAAAGCTGGCTGGTTGCCCATGCCAGGGCGAGGCCACAGCCACAGAGCAAGCAGGAGCAACCTCTGGGAGGCGGGCCTGCTGGGGCAGCTGGGCAGGTGTGCAGAGAGACTTGGGACTTTGCTGCAGGTGCAAGGCTCGGGTCACATAGGGTGTGTATCTGAAGGTCCCCAGGAAATGGTTTAGAGGAACAGGTAAGCCAAGGCTCCAGGGTTGGCACAGAGAAAGAAGGGCGCTGCTAGGACTGAGAGCTGGAGGAGCCTCCTGTGAAGAGACCTAGTACAACTCTGTGTATGACTTGTTTCTGTGGCACCCTTCAGGCCACATGGGGCAAAGGTCAGGCCAGTGGCTCACTAGATGATCAGCCCCACAGGGCCCTCTGAAGGAGCTTGCACCAAGTTGAAGAGAAGGTGCGCAGAGCAATGATTTGAGCTAGTCACAGGCCTGCACTGAGACTCCAGGCTATGCCACCACAAACCCAATCAAAAACTGGAAAAGGCATTGGAGGAATAAATGCTAGAGAAAGCTGCATGCTACCATCACCTAGCACTGCAGAAACCACTCTGGGCAGAGTAGTGGAGAAAAACAGGCAGCTTCCCAAGAGCCAGGCCACCCAGCCCACAGGAGTCAGGAAACACTGACTTTTTTTCTTTTGAAGCACAGTGTTTCTCTGGCGCCCTCTACTGACAAAGCATGACACGCAAGCTGCAAAGAAAACATTTAAAGGATTCACATCCGTTTCATAAAGCTGACAGCAAAGAATGAATTTGGAGCAGAGAGACAATAAAATAACTGGCATGTCAACCAAACACAAAATAAACAAAGGTAAAATATACTTTTTGGTCTATTAGTAAAGATTAAGAAATGATAATATTAAATACTCAACAAATTACAAGATGGGCCTCAAACTACTGATAGAAATACAAATGTATATAATTTTTTAAAAAAGAATTTATCAATAAATTTATATTTAATTATACGTTTAGAATCTTATATTGAAATAATCAGACATACAAAAACATTATGCAAAAATACTTACTATATTCCTATTTATTGTTAACAGAAGTAAATAGCCTAAATGTCAAAAATAGAAAAAAAAAGATGAAAGAAGAAAAGATATATTTTTCCATGGAATGTTATGCAGCTACTAGAGTTGTTTTCAAATAAATTTTAATTATAGGAGTAAATTTTCTTTATGTATCTAAATAAGACTATAAATAAAAATATTATAAAATATTTACTATCTATAAGATATCTGTTTACATGTGTGTGAACACTAATATTTGTACATACAACTCAGAAAGCAAAACAGTGTGTTAAATGTGCTTATGTCTGTATTATAGAGTTATGGATGGTTCACTTTTTGTACATTTTTTTATGCTTACTAAGTAATCTATAATGAAGATGTGTTACTTTTAAATCAGGAAATGGAAAAGCTAGGATTAAAAAGTTACTAACAAAAAGTAGCAAGTACATGCAAATAGTTGTACTAGATCCAGAAAAGTTCAAATACATTATTTAAATGAGACATTAACATCACTTCTGTGGTAGTTTTAAAATACATCCATAGTGTCTTTGATATTCCTTCTTTCTGGAGGTATAGCTTATTCTTCCTCATATTGAAAATGGATTGGACTTAGTAAATCAATTCTAATGAACAGAGGAAAGCAGAAATGACAGACCTAACTTTGGAGACGAGGTCATAAGGCCACTGTGCCGTCGTCCTTGCTGGGGGTGGGGGGCAACTGCCATATTTAGGGCAGCCCTGGAGAAAGGCCTACATGATGAGAACAGAGACCTTTTGCCAAAAAACAAGGAACGAGGCCTTCCTTCCACAGCCATATGAGTAGGCCACGTGATAGCTCTAGTAAAGATGTCAGATGATTACATCTTTTGTCAAATAACATCATGAGAGACCCTGACCCAGAAAACCCAGCTAAACCACTCCTGGTTTCCTGGTATTTAGAAACTATGTGAGGTAACAAATGTGTGTTGTAGAACACCGCTAAATTTTAGAATAAGTTGGTGCTTCATGATAGAAAATTAATACAACTTCTGAGACAAAAATCTGTTCACTTCAGTCATCCTTGCAAAATAGAAGAATATAAATTTTTGTCACAAAACCATTTATCCTTGTTTTAATAGTCCAGATGTTTCACCACCAGTTATACAATAGTTCAAGTTCAATTCCAGATAATGTTATACTTACTAATGACACAGGACCTGTCACATTCATCTTTGTATACTTTGCTGTAGTTAATGTGTCTTGTGTATAGGATGTGCTCAATAAAAATAAACTGAATAAAAGGACTGAATGAATTATTGAATGAGTGAATAAATTATCTGAAACATTTTTTGTAAAATTTCTTGTATGTGTGCTTCCATTTTTACAAATATGATCCAGCTACTAAAGAAATACATATAGATTTGTTCTATATACTTTTTCTTAATATGGTGGTATAGTTCATTATCTTAGTTATATGAAATATTCAGATAGGCAGTTATTATGGTACTTTGTTTAGGGCTGCTCAGATTGGTTTCAGGAACTGAATGGGAAAGAAGCCCATTTGCAATACAGTTGATGAGGTAGATAAGACTACAATGTACTATTATGTGGTATGACTACATGTGAAAGGAAAGAAGGGAATAGGATGCAATTAGAGATTGCAAAAGCCTTCAATGGCACCCATTTGTCTTTTAAATTAACAATAATAGCTAAAAACTATTACACTGGGCCATTTGAAATTGTCAATATTTGACCTGTAAAAGCAACAATTTTATATTGTTCAAACTAATAGCATTTACTATTTGCCAAGCAGTATTTTAAATCCTTTACATGTATCAACTAATTTAATGTTCATTATGGTCCATTGAGGAAATTACTCCTTCAACTTAAATTTATCAACGAGAAAAGTAATTCATGAAGAGGTTAGGAGATTTGCTAAACTCTAGAAGAGGAGCTAGGTAGGAATTGAATCTATGGCTTCAGAATCCACACTTTTAAACCACCATAGTATGGCTTCACTCTAAATCACACTTCTTCAATCTGGTATTCTGTATGTGTTATCAGTTGTAAAAGAGGAATAATAGTATCTACCTAATGGGATGCTTATAGGAGTTATAGGAATAATAGATGTAATAATGCAATTAAAACATATGGTTGGCACTTTGCATAAAAGTGTGATAAATATTAGCTGTTATAATTAAACTACCATATGTCCCCATTCATCATTGTAGCCTTATCTTGCATTAAATCTTATGCCCTCAAATACTTCATTTTTGTCTTAAAACTAGCCAAATTGGGATTTCCAGTCAAGATGGAGTTGTAGATAAACATGCTTCACCTCGTTGCATAACTACAGGAAAAATTATGACTAGACTATAAAACAAATATCATTCAGATTTGTCAGAAAACCAAGCTGTATGGAAGTTCAACCAAGGATTTAAAGAAGCCACATTTATCAAGATGGGTAGGAGGGGCAGAGATATAGAGAGGTGCGGAGATACAGAGTGGTACAGAGAGGCTGCAGAACAGGTTGTCCCACATTCATGTGCAGTGGATAAAAATCGAGAGGGATACCTCAGGAGCGAGTGATCTCAGGCCCAGGCCAGACAACCCAGCCCAAAGTTCCAGCACTAGGAAGACAAATCCCCATAACTTCCGCCTGTAAAAACCAGTAGGCATTGGGGTGGCAGAAAAACCACAGGATTCTCAGGAGACTGTTCTTAAAGGACCCACAAAATTCTCAGCCTACCCACTCTGCACACCTACCCACTCTGGGATGCAGCACCAGGGCAACAGCTAGAAGAGCACAAGTTCATATGGGAGAAAGTGAAGTGATGGCAACAGGATGAGTGCTGGGAGACAGCTTCCTCCCAGACAAATCTCCACAGGTCAGGCAGTGCCATCGTCCCCTCTCTGAACCCTCCCCAACACAGACTGACAAAGCAGTGAAGCAAGTTGCCCTCTCTGGTAGTTACCTAAGGCTCCACCCCACACAATTTACAGGTGCCTTTGCTACATAGGCCATGCCACTAAGGGAGTAAAAGCAGCTATTACACAGAAACAAATATAGGGAGGCTGCCAAATTGAGGAGACAAAGAAATATGGCCTAAATGAAAGAACAGAACAAAACACCAGGAAAAGACCTAAACTGAATGGAGATAAGCAACCTATCAGATCCAGAGTTCAAAACCTTGGTTATCAGGATGCTCAAAGAACTCATTGGGTACTTCAATAGCATAAAAAAGACCCGGGTAGAAATGAAAGTTGCATTAAGTAAAATAAAAATCTACAGAAAACCAACAGTGGAGAGGATGAAGCCGAGAATCAAATTTCAACAATTTGGAATATAAGGAAGAAAAAGCATTCAATCAGACCAGCAAGAAGAAAAAAATAATTTAAAAAAAAAGAGGATAGAATAAACAGCCTCTGGCACATCTCCAAACATACCAACATCTAAATCATAGAGATGCCAGAGGAGAAAAGGAAGAGCAAGAAATTGAAAACTTATTTTAAAAAAATGAAAGAAAACTTCCCTAATTTGATGAAGGAAATGAGCATACAAGTCCGGGAAGCACAAAGAGTCTCAAACAAAATGGATGCAAAGAGGACCACACCAAGACACATCATAATTAAAATGCCAATGGTTCAAGATGAAGAGAGAATCTTAAAAGCAGCAAGAGAAAAGCAGAGTTACCTACAAAGGAGTTTCCATAAGACTCAGCTGATTTCTAAAAGAAACTTTGCAGGCTAGAAGCGACTGGCAAGAAGTATTCAAAGTGATGGAAAGCAAAGACCTACAACCAAGACTACTCTATCCAGTAAAGCTATCAGACAAGGTAAAGCTAAAGGAGTTCATCATCAAGCCATTGTTACATGAAATGTTAAAGGCAACTATAAAAGAAAAGAAGATCAAAACTATGAACATTAAATGACAACAAATTCACAACTGTCAACAACTGAATCTAAAAACAAAGTAAACAAGGACCACAGAAACAGAATCATAGATATGAAGATCATTTGGAGGGTTATCAGCTGGGAGGGGGAAGAGAGAGAATAGGGGAAAGGTACAGGGACTAAGAAACACAAATTTGTAGGTACAGAATAGATAAGGGAGGTATTAAGAATAATATAGGTAATGGAGAAGCCAAAGAACTTATATGCATGATCAATGGACATGAACTAAGTGGGGATTGCTGGAGGGAATGGGTACTGGGAAGAGGAGGGCAAAGGAGGAAAAACTGGGACAACTATAATAGCATAATCAATAAAATATATTTAAAAACAAACAAACAAAAAAACCTAGCCAGACTAACTCATCATTGCTTGAAACACCTCACACTCTACCACATCTCTCTCTGTGGAAACTATGCCCGTATTTTGTCCTTGATCATGTTCTTCCATGGTCTCGGTGACAATGTGTGGTCAAAAAACTCCTGTATATCATATTATCAGTTAAATCTGCCTGTGACACCAGAAACTTGAAACTTGTCTTTTTTTATAATTCCTTATGTGTTTATATCTTTATTAATTCATTAGTGATCTTGTTTTTTCATATTCATGTTATCCTCTGCAGCACCTAGTAGGGCATATTGAACATAATAGTTACTTAACAAATGTTTATTGGGTTTAACTTGCTAGTATATATAAACATGTTAAAATCACTAGAGCAAGGAAAAATATTTAGAATCAAGTAAAAAGCACTATAATGAGAATTGCATTTTTCCCTGATAAAAATAATTCACTTATTCAGTAAGCACTAAAATATTATTTTTTATCACACAAAAGAAAATCTGGAAAAGTAAAAAGTTCTTAAGTTCTTTGTGTCAGTTATGCCAGGATCCAGGGAAAAGACTATTATAAATTATCACTGAAAGCTTAACTTAAATATGTTAGGACCCTTTGTTTCTAATGTCAGCAACATGCATAAAGGGTAAACATGAAAGGCAAAAAGATTATGAAGGTAACTTTATTATAAAGCACCTTTCATTCAATTCTTTAATAATCATTTATAGAAGTGGTATAGATGGAAACTCCAGTTGCATTTGGGTCTTTTTGACTCTGTACACCCAGCAGCCAGTGTCTAGTGGATGTGGCAGCCCATAACATCAGTCTGAAGCTTTTCAAAGGCCCCTTGATTTCATATTTCTGTTGCTGCTTCTAAGAAGCAGAAAGCTAATGGGGAGAAGGAAGAATAAAGTAGGTGTATAGAGATTACCATAGGTAGGTTTCTCTGCTTAGTATAAAAGGGGAGACTTAGTATAGACGGGTTAGTATTCTTGAGTAATGTCCTGTGTAACTGAAAAATAACTGTTGATTCTTGTGTTATTTTGAATATTAGACATGGGTTTCATTATGCATGTAAAATAAAATGTAGCCCTCAGGAAGATCCTCCATTGACATTTTCTGGACTCATTTAGCCTCCCAAGAGAGACTGGCACTTTTCGATCAGTTTGGACTCCGAAGAAAAAAAGCAAATAAGCACATTTGTGAGAGAAGGAAAAAAATAAACAAACAAAAACTTTTAAACAGCTCTTATCCCCAAACAGAAAGTCTTTAAGACTTCCTTATTGTATGCCTGAGATGGGTTCTGAGGTGCCTGCTTCTCAATGCCTTAGAACTTCTCTCAGGCCTAGTCCCTTAGCTAGAGGATTTAATTAACTGCAATGCCTCTCCCACTTTTAGGACCCCAGACTTATAATATGTAAAAATTTGCTGTCTCATCACAAAAATTTTGCTGCAGGGCAAAAATGGACAATCAACAGCAGCTTCTCACTGAATTTTAAAACTGCTCTAGGCTAATTTAATGTTAAATCATCTCATAGTCAAGTACAGGAATTTAAGAGGAACAAACCGCTATTTATATCAGAGTATCTCTACCCCCTTCGTGTATACTGCTGTAGACTTTTCTATAAATTTCATCATTTTTCCCCAATTTTTATCTGTCTTGTTGTTATTCACATAAACATCATTTGTGGAAACCCAGATAGATCAATAAAAATGAGATCTTTAGCAAAGTTTGATGGGCAACGCAGAAGTCTACTGCTGAGATACACACATACATACACAACACATCCTGGGGCACAGAAAACTTACATTCCTAAGAGCCCCTACAATCCAGTGGAAAATGGTTAGAAGCCTATTAATTCTGTCCTCCTTCCTACCCTCAAACAGTACCACACCTAAGTCATATAGAGAGATTGGAATCTATTTAGACTCATTTTTTTTATGGTACTGCTGGATTTTAAGTTATCTTCTTCTTTTGGTAACCCATGACTTAAAATAAATCTTTATGAGGAATTTTCCCATAAGCAACCTCAGGACTTTCATATATAATCTTATTCATTTTCTCTGAACCTAACAATAGTGGGATAACTCATATTTCTCTATATCAGTCCTTCCTGACTTTATTTATTCCATAGTTTTTTGGTAAATTTCTAATTTGTTATGATAACCAGTGCTGGGAGTGGGGGGAGTTTTTGGTGAAGATAAGTTAGGAGGAAGACACTGGAGAAGACTACTATAATAATGAAGAATGCCCTGAATGAGAAAAGCAGTGAGGATAGCTCCACATCTTGAGGTAAGGCCCGAACAAGGTTATGAAATACACAACATGGACCCATCTGGTGGAATGTAGATAACAGAGAAAAGAAAGAGGAAACATCTTGTTTATACTGAGACCAAATCAGCCACTCTTTGATTTCCTATAACCCTGGACATGTTGTGAGACTGCAAACAAGTCACCCGTCCTAAGACTCTGGGATAAACATTACCAGTCTATTTCTCCATATCCTTTGGGACATGCTTTTCAATTCCTTTTCCACTCTAGATACTCTTGGGACATAATTTGTCAATATTTTTTTTAAATGTGTTGTCTTTCATATCTTCCAAAATGCCAATTTGATAACAGTAAAAATATACAAAAAAATATATAAAAGTCCTATCGGTAATATAAAAAACATATCAATGTAAGAGATATAGATGATCTTATGGGAAACAAAAAGAAAGCCATTGGTATGACATTAACCAATATACCAAAGTTCAAAAATAGGAGATGTATCAGCATTGAAAGGCCAGAAAGTCATTGATTATGAGCTGCTTTTGTTCTTGTCTTCTGCCTAGCCCATTTTTCAAACTTCCTAAAGATTCCTAAAGCCACCACTATCCTTTCTATAAACTAAATTTTACTTGGGTCAGATAGAATTTGACCCTATTATTGACAACTAAAGAATCCTAACTGACACAGCAGCAAAAATGCTATGCAAAAAATATGGACAAAGTAATATTTAAAAATACAAGGACCACCCTGGCTGGGTAGTTCAGTTGCTTAGAGCATCAACCCTATACACCAAGGTTGCAGGTTTGATACCCAGTAAGGGCAAGTACGAGAATTAATCAATAAATGCATACATAAATGGAAAAACAAATAAATTTTCTTTCTCTTCTGTCTCCTCTCTCTCTTCTCCTATCTTCTCTCCTCTTCTTTCCTCTCTCCCTCACCTTCCTCTCTCTCTAAAATCAATAACTAAAAAAATTTTTTAATGTCACCAGGTCATTTATAAATTAATTAATTAAATAAAAACACAAGAACCAGAAAGTTTATCTCCCATGTGAATATTTGAAAAAATATATACAACTTCCGGCCAAGATGGAGGCTTAGACGGACACGCTAGGTCTCCCTCTACAACTAGAGAGGAATACAACTACTTCAAAACAAAGGATAACTAGAAATTCCAGAAAATAAAACTACACGGAAGTCCAACATATGAAGTTATAAACCAGCGGTGCCATTTGGGCAGGTAAGAGTTAAAGAGGGCAGTGCTGTTTGCGGTCGCACCTGGACAACGGCGGGCAGCGAGGAATCCCAGATCCATCAAGCCCCTGGCGGTGCGCGACCCCGGCGAGGAATCCCGGCTGCGGTCAAGCCCCTGGCGGTGCGTGACTCCGGCGCTGGGGAGAGCGGCTGCCGCATCGCCTTGAACAGTGAGGCCCAGGGGGGCAGGAGGACGGATCCCAGTCTCCTAGCTGAATAACTGTGTGAATCCATCTTGGACCCCCGCCCCCAAAGAAAGCACCACAGGGCTGCGAAATAGGTCGCAGACAGGCGCCAGTCGCTGATTTGTGACGCATACACAGGCACTGCCCCGGACAGCCGGCCCAAGAAAACAAAACGCATCTGTCAAAATGAGGCAGACAACTATAGAAATCCCGGTGGCACAGCTCACCAGGCAGCAGATAGAGAACCTGACAGATGAACAGATAAGAAACCTGTCAGAGGCTCAGTTCTGGGCCATTGTTATCAGGTGGCTTACAGAATTCACAAAAGAGCAGGAAAAAGATAAGAAAGAAGCGAAAAACTTTCATAACGAAAGGAACAAAACCGCATACGAGATAGATGGTGAGAAAAAAAAATCCAGAGTTCATTTCAACAAACTGGAATATGGAGAAGGAACAAGCAGTCAACCAATGCAGCGAGAGGAAATGGGAAGCAACAATGAGAGGATCAGAAACCTCTGGGACAGCTATAAAAAGCCCAACATAAGAATCATTGGTTTGCCAGAGAATGAGGAAGATGAACTAGAACTTGAAAAATTGAGTGAAAATATAATAAAGGAGAACTTCCCAGACTTGGGGAAGGGAATAGACTTGCAGGTCCAGGAAGCAAGGAGAGTTCCCAAGAGACTGGATCCAGGGAGAACCACTCCAAGACACATTATAATCAAAATGTCAAAAATTAAAGATAAAGAGAGTATCTTAAAAGCAGCAAGAGAGAAGAAAAGAATTATGTACAAAGGGGTCCCAATTAGACTATCAGCTGACTTCTCAAGGGAAACCCTACAGGCAAGAAGAGACTGGCAAGAAATATTCAAAGTAATGAAAATCCAAAACCTACAACCACGAATACTCTATCCAGCGAAATTGTCATTCAGAATAGAAGGACAGAGAAAGTGTTTCCAGGACAAAATAAAACTGAAAGAGTTCATTAGATCCAAACCACTGTTATATGAGATGTCAAAGGGACTGGTTTAAAAAAACAGAAGCTAGGGAGATGAAACAAAGGCAAACTAAATAGGCAACGAGAGTGGAAAAGGAACTGTGGGTACGGGAAGCATATTGGGGGGAGGTCAACAGGGAGGGGGAATGGGGAAAGGGAGGGAGATGATATAGGAATTGGGGATCAAGGTAGGAGGGAATGGAATAGACGGAGAGAGGTTGGGAGGAACTGTATGCACAACTAATGGACATAATCTAAAAGGGGGGGACAACTGGAGGGAGGGGGCCACCGGGTGGAGGGGAGCAGAGGGAAGGGAAATTGGCACAAATGTAATATTTTAATCAATAAAACACATTAAATCTGAAAAAAAAAAGAAAAAATATATACATATATATGTATATACACATACACACACATGAATGCAGCCCATTAAAACTTAGAAGAACACAAGAAAAAAACACAGCTATGATTTTAG
Source organism: Furipterus horrens (assembly GCF_987537825.1). NCBI lineage: Eukaryota > Metazoa > Chordata > Mammalia > Chiroptera > Furipteridae > Furipterus > Furipterus horrens. The sequence goes on from NW_028327172.1 coordinate 171,539,184, forward strand.
AAATAATCAAATTTACCCTGGATTACACTGAAGAGAAACCCCATGTGGACAGCCATGAATCAGTGTTAGAAAGAACTAGATTCAAACTGAAAGATTAAGTCAGAGGACTTTTTGAAATATAGCTTTAAAATGATAGAATATTCATTATGAAATCTGTACGATTAAGAACCTGAAATATTTTAGTGGTGTGATGAAAGTGGGTGCTTTATTTGTCAACATAGAAAAAGGAGGTAATTAGAAACTCAGAAAGGATATACTAGAACATGCAAATTAAACAGTAAGGCATAATTTATTGCAGTTGACAGTAGGAAGAAAAAAGATTTCCTTTTAGGGGATACATAAGTCATTAACCTACGGGTCAATTTATTCACAGTATTTCTGTGAATAATATTTTAAGTAAATATATTACTGAATATACTATTTAATGGTTTTCTGTTTTTAGCATTAACTATTAACAAAATACATAAATCTATATTCACAAAGCAGGGTGAATAAATCCAGACAATATAGAAGTAATGTTATAGTTTTAAAAAGGAGAGTTGGCAAATAAATCAAAGAAAATTTACAAATGTTAATTATGTTTGGGAGAACTATCAGATGCTGACTGAAGTTGAGAAACCAGTAAACAGAATATAACCAATATAAGAACTAAAAATACTTTAAAAAAATAATTGAGAAAGAGTCTGCAGGAAGAGTTGTTGAAGACAGTGTAAGTACAGTGTACACTATATTCTTTACTATGGTAATATTTTTAAAACTATTGAAGTGATGATGGTAATAACTAGGGAAACTAAAAGTGAAAATTTAAAATTGGTGGAGGGTAAGTGGAGGTAGACAAAGTGGGGAGATGAGAATGGAGACTTTGCTTGGGGTGATGGGTACATGATGCAATGTGCACATGATGTTTTGTTAAAACTTGTAAGGTTTTGTGAACCAATGGTACCCCAATAAATTCAATTATAAAAGAAAAAGAAAATTAAAAGAAAATTTTTAATGTCAAAAAAGTAAAAATAAAAAAAATAAAATGAATTGCCTTTTGGGAATGGGAAACATACCCTGCTCTTCTGTTTGAACTTTTATCATGGTCATGTATTACTTACATAATTTTCAGAAGTTGAGTAATGTATTATAAGAAACTGAACATAGTAACCCAGAACAACCTGATCCATATAGAATGAGGCTGTCACATTGCTTAATCTGATGCTTGCTTTTTTCTTCAGAAATGTATCCCAAGATTGCAGTTGTTTTGATAGTAGACCCATCAGGTTTTAAGTACAGACTACTTAAACCAACAGCTCTTTTCATGAGAACTTGTGTTAATCACATCTAAAAGCAGAACTTTATTTTTTATTTGTATTATTTAATTTCATGTGTTATTTTCATGCCTTGGCCAGGTGGTTCAGTTGTTTGGAGCATTGTCGCATACACCAAAAGGCTGTGAGTTGATTCCCTACAGGGCACATACCTAGGTTGTCGGTTCAAGCCCCAGTCAGGAGGTGTGCAGGAGACAACCAATCAATGTTTCTTGTTTCTCTCTCTCTCTCTCTCTCTCTCTCTCTCTCTCTCTCTCTCTCTGTCTCCCGGCTCCCTCCCTCCCTCCCTCTCCCTCTCTCTCCTTTCTCCTCTCTGTCAAATCAATAAACATATTCTTGGGTAAGGATTTTTTTTTTTTAATTTATGAGTTATTTTCAAATCATCATTTTAAGCTGCCCAAATTTCTGCTAATTTATATTAACTTTTTTCTCTACATATTCTCTTCATTGCTAGAAAATATCTCAGGTTATAATTACCACTCCCCACTGAACTGAAAGACAGCATTTTCTCCTTGAACCTGCTGATATCTATAATTCACATTATTATTTCATAAAATTGTGAAACACCTTTCTTCAGATGATCCATATTCACCCTGTACAGCTGAGTTTCTTAGTTTATTCCTTCCCTATGCCTCATTTTTGCTCTTGCCAACATCCAACATTGACTTGGGTTCACTTCTTTTCTCTTTGGAACTGTCCTACATTCTGTCTTGCTTCTCAAAATATGGCTTCCATCTTGTCTAAAAACATCTCATCCTCCCAAGAGTCACAACTAGAAAGGCAATCTTCAAACCTGCTTATGTTCTCATTTAACAGGCAGAACAGGTTTACTTATATAACTATTATAATCTCAGAAAAGAAAACAGAGAAAATGCCTCAAGGCCCGTGGAGCAGTTAGTCTTTTAACTGATTTGGAACATCTGCAGATTGACAGTGGCTGAGCCTCTTTGCTTCTGGGATTGTGGTTCCAAGGAGACTCCTGAGCCACAAAGTAGTGTTCCTTTACACTACAGTCAAACTTAGACTCCTCCCACACACAGAACAAAGACTTACACAATTCTTGACAATAAAACTTCCAAAATATTTTCTTCATTTACTTCCACATTTTTTCTAAGCTTATTTCTTTACTGTAAGGTTATTTTTAATATTCCAGACTAATCTTTATATTTAATATCCAAAAATTCTCTCACTTTTTTTTTATAAACCTGTTTTTTCCAATTGTTTCATTATTTATGTTACTGTCCTTGATTCCAACTTCTCACTAATAGATAGACATATAAAAATATCAGAAGGAGTTGAGGAAACAGTTCATGATTATCTGCTTTCACCTTAGAATATTGGCTCCTAAAGTGGTCCCCAAACCAGCAACGTCAGCAGCACTTGGTAACTTGTTAGAAAGCAAATCATCAGAGCCCATCCCAGATCTACTGAATCAGATACCCTGTGGGTGAAAACAATTATTTGCTTTTAATAAGCCCTGAAAGTGATTCTGATATAGGCTAAAATTTCAGAATCACTGCCTGAGAAATATCATACAAAAGTTAACTGGGCCAAACTCTAGAGATGGTGCATAATTACATATAATTAGCATTTTTATTTGAAGAGGTAATTCTAGCAAATTTTAATTAACATATCTTTCAGATAACTTCTATTATTTTCATTAACTTGGGAAGAAACCCTACAATAAAATAGAAAAGGAAGAGGATGAAAAGAAAAAAATATTTGGGGTCTTTAACCATTAAGTTAAAGATTGCTATTAGGCAAAGAGTATGGGAAAAAGCACACAGAAATCTTCTTATGCTATTGATGAAATAGTTCCAGGAAGTACTATTTATACTCAAGAGCCAGATTACTTCAAGAAAATCCCCTTGGAAATTCACAGACATGTGCCCTTCAGCAGAAGTGTTATTTGTGTGGCTATCGGGTTGTTACTCAGGGAAATGTTTTCTGAATGTTTTACAAAAAGAGTAAAAAGCCTTTAAAATAAATAAATGAAGTCTAGTATAGGTGATTATTTTCATTTTGTGTATCAGCTAGTCTGGGAGTCAGCAGTTTTTTTGTGTGTAAACAGCCAGATAGTAAATATTGGGTGCTTTGTAGTTCATATAGTCTCTTTCACAACTTAATGCTGTGACTAGTCAATTCTGCTGTTGTAGACAGAAAGCGGTGGTAGACATTATGTAAATAAACTGGCATGTTGTGTCCCAATACAACTTTATTTACATAAAAAGGAAGTAGAACCAATTTAGCCTGAGGGCTGTAATTTGCCTACTCTTTACTAGTCGATAAATATATGACTTTTAATGTAACAGGCAGGTACAATCTAGCCGAATAGGTAGAAAAGAACCACTGAAGTTAATTAAGGCATTCATGAAAATTGTTACCTGTAAAAACATTTTCCTGGGCCATTGCAAACTTAGCCCTAGTCCCAACCAGCCCCAGCCTGTTTTGACTACAAATGCTGCCTTATTTTTTTTAACTATACCCTTGCATTTTTCTACTTAACTACTGTTACCTACCCTTTCTCTACTTAGATACTGTTACCTACCCTTTGTGAGTTTCTGCTACTCAAATCATGCCCCTAGGAGAGCAGTCCTCCCAAGTTCTCTCCATTAATTTACATGAATATTCTATGTCACCATGACATTCTTTGAAATTTGTCACACAACTTACCATCTTATGAAAAATTGTTTACTTCTTAATTATATGCAATTAGATTAATAACAGAAAATAGTCTTCTGGCAGTCAGTTCAGTGTGTGTGCAAAAATAGATACTCTTTTCTGGCCATTGTTTATTTCTCTATTTTCCAACCCCTGATCTAGTGACCTTCTGGCTACTGGGAAAGTGAAATCCTTAGGTTCCCTAGTTCAGGCCCAAACTACATTTTGTAACTCTTCCTGATTGTGCCCTCAAAAATTTCTAGAATAAAACTGCAGATCGCTCAGACAAATCTTTAAACTGTTATTTCTTTAAAATTTCTCTGTATTTCCAAGGACCTCATTTCTCTATAATTACCAGTCTTCAATTCATCCTTCTTCCTATCACGCCCAATCCTAAATAACGCATTCAGTGGCATGACTCTTGTACTTATCTCTAATCATGTTTAACAGTCCTAGTTTCCTCAAATAAACATAAATATTAACGTATCCTAAACCCAAATGTAGTCAATTACAATAATCCATCTAGACCAATGATTTTCAACCTGCATGATGCAAGAAATTTTAAAACATGCAATACCTGACTGTTTAATTGGGGCGCTGACCTCTTTTCCCTTAGACTGTCAAATAAAAACCATAACAACAATATAAATGGTCTGTCTTGAGCCATAAATGTATAGGTTATAAAATACAGTTGCATCTTATTAACCACTTTGCATATTAAGGTTGTAGATGACTGGTTAAATTTTGGTACCAGAAATCCTTATATACAACTATTGGCACCTAATTTTTTTTTAAAAGTCACTTTGGAGCAAAGAGGGTGGGTAATTGCAACACCATTATTTTGTTTGGTAAATTCATCAAAAGTACACCTATTTTTGTCATATCAGCAGAATTTTATTACCTAGTTTATGTGTGCCATGAGATAAAAAATGTTGAAGATCCCCGATCTAGACTGTAAGTTTCTCATAATCCAGTTAGGATGGAATGGAGAAAAGGTTTTTTAAAACTTTAATAACCCTAAGAGTGCTAAGAGAATAGACAAGGAAAACAGGAATACCTCTTCTTGGAAACACGTTTCACGTTTTTCTGCTTGGCAGCACATCTCCACCAGATGAGTGAAATCCACAATAATTGGTTGTAACTGCATCTCTGTTGCATATAGTTTCTGCTTCACAAGGTTGCTGAGTAGCCTGAATCAGGAATGAGTGACAAAAATAAAGCACCTCTGAGTTCTAGGAGGCCAGCTTGCAAACCTGGCTTATTTCAAGCTGCACGTGCCTTTTCACCACTTTCACTTCTATGTATAAAGGTCCTCAAAATGCACAGAGTTTTCACAGTGTTCATCCCCATGTTCATGTTTTATTTAACACAGTTTTCTTCAAGCTCATCTCTTCAATATAATTATTATAATACATTTAATTAATTTTATATAATCATTACTAGGATAAACATTTTTTTCTATTTTCATTTCATTGGATGGTATATAGGTTATATATATTAAATTAAATAGTTTTTCCTATAATATTTGTTATGAACAACATTTATTCTAAACAACTAGCTTCCAAATAAATATTATGAGCATAACACATCTGGAAGTCGAGAGTCCCTCTGATATTGTCGGCAGCCGTCTGTCTCGAGAGACGATGGTGTAGCTTCTTAAGAGTCTATTTGCACCGCCGAGAATGGCTGTGCAGTCCGACTCGGGAGTGACATGGTATCTGTCTCCTCCCGTGTTGAATCGACATCTTGCGATGAAGCTACAGAGCCTGGGCAGGGTGATATGGAGGGTCTGCTGTTGCCCATGCAGCAGACACCCCCCCTCTTCGCAGCTGAAGGGTCCAAGGGAAAGACGGAGTCAATACAGCTTGACTTCAGGTGCGCCGCAGGAGTTGCCGGTGTTGACTACAACGTCAAACCGCCTTAGGGACTCCGGCTCCGGATTTTCTGTCGGGGTTTACTCCCTTAGCCTTTCCCCTGAAGAGGTATGCCGCAAGGCAGCGGAGGTTTTTTGGAGTCAGAGTTTTCCTTCTCTGATGTGCCCTGACTGGAAGATTGAACCAGCGACACTTAGCTCGCAGGCCGACGCTCAATCCACTGAGCCAAACCAGCCAGGGTGCCCTCTGATATTATTAATGATAAAACCAATAAACTATTTTGAAACTTCAGTGCCTTCACAATCATCACAGATTTCTCTCATAGCATGAGTTTTCCCCACAACTAAATGAACAAATGTTTCAACCACCTTGAGTGTTTAAAATTATAACCTATGTTCTATTTAATAAAATAGTATTTCAAATTTTCCAATGTTATGTATCCTTTTATTTTTACTGTCCTAAACCAAGAGAGATTTAACCACAAGAAAAAAAGGGCATAAAGGGTAAAGGAAATGTACATTAACTGGTATTTTACTGCTTACCTAAACATTCATGGCACCCCAAAATAATTACAATAGTAACATCAACAATCATTAAAGAACCAAATCCTAATAACTAGACTGCCTGTCAGAAAGAGAAATTAAGAAAACAATTCCATTTACAATCACATCAAAATAAAATAAAATAAAATATCTAGGAATACATCTAACCAATTTAGTGAAAGACCTATATTCAGAAAATTATAAGACATTGAAGAAAGAAATCGAAGAAGATACAAATAAATGGAAACATATACCATGTTTATGGATAGAAACAATTAACATCAATAAAATGTCTATACCACCCTAAACAATCTATAGATTTAATGCCTCAAAATACCAATGGCATTTTCCACAGAATTAGAACAAATAGTCCAACAAATTTATATGGAACCACAAAAGACCTCAAATAGCCACAGCAATCTTGAGAAAGAACAAAAAATTGGGAGGTATTACACTATTGGATATCAAACTATACTGCAAGGCTATAGTAATCAAAACAGCATGGTACTGGCATAAAAACAGACACATAGATGAAGAGAAGAATGGAGAGCCAGAAATATATTCACACCTATATGGTCAATTAATATTTGACAAAAGAGGCAAGAACATACAATAGGATAAAGACAGTTTATTCAGTTTAGTCAATAAATAGTGTAAGAAAAATTGAACATATGTATGCAAGAATATAAAATTAGACCACCTTATTACATCATATACAAGAATAAACTCAAAATAGATTAAACACCTAAATGTAAGACTTGAAACCATAAAACATCTAGAGAAAAGCATAGGCAGTAAAATTTCTGACATTCCTCTGAACAATAACTTTTCTGATGTCTCTTCTGGCAAGTGCAAATTTAAAAATAAAAACTGAACAAATGGGACTATAACAAGCTAGAGGAAACCATCAACAAAATGAAAACAACCTACTGATTGGAAGAAGATATTCACCACTGATATATTTAATAAGGTGTTAATCCAAAATAACAATCCAATTTAAAGGCAGATTTTGGTAACTGGTGTGACAGCTCTACTTAAGACACAGAGTCAAACAAACACAGGAGTCTGTCAAGATGAGGAGATAGAGAGGTATGGCCCAAAGGAGGGAATGGCTAAAGGGTCCAGTGGGAGAACTAAGCGATGAGGAGATAGCCGACCTAGCAGACACAGAGTTCAAAACACTGGTGGTAAAGATGCTCACAGGCTTGACAGATATGCTTAAGTATGGCAAATGCATAAGGGAAAAATTGAAGGCTATTCTAAATGAAATGAAGGAAAATCCACACAAAACCAATGATGAAGGGAAGGAAACCGGTATTCAAATCAATGATTTGGAACATACGGAAGAAAAAAAAAATAGTCAACCAGTACAGAATGAGGAAACAAGAACTGAAAAAAGTAGAAGGGGCTTAGGAGCCTCTGGGACAACTTTAAATATACCAACATCCAAATCATAGGGGTGCCAGAAGGAGAAGAGGAAAAGCAAAAAATGGAAAGCATATGTGAAAAAATAATGAAGGAAAACTTCTCAAATTTGGTGAAGGAAATAGACATACAAGTCCAGGAAGCACAAAGAGTCCCAAACAAGCTACACCCAAAGAGGACCACACCAAGACACATCATAATTAAAATGCCAAAGGTTCAAGATAAAGAGAAAATCTTAAAAGCAGCAAGAGAAAAGAAGAGACTTACATACAAAGGGTTGCCTATAAGACTGTCAGCTGATTTCTCAGAGGAAACGTGGCAGGCAAGAAGAGACTGGCAGGGAGTATTCAATATGTTGAAAGGCAAGGATCTACAACCAAGATTACTCTATCCAACAAAGCTATCATTTGAATGTAAGAGCAGATGAAGTGCTTCCCAGATGAGGTAAAGCTAAAGGAGTTCATAATCACCAAGCCATTATTATATGAAATGTCTAAGGGACTTACTTGAGAAAAAGAAGGTCAAAATTATGAACATTAAAATGACAACAAACTCCATTCAGAATAGAAGGACAGAGAAAGTGTTTCCAGGACAAAATAAAACTGAAAGAGTTCATTAGATCCAAACCACTGTTATATGAGATGTTAAAGGGACTGGTTTAAAAAAACAGAAGCTAGGGAGATGAAACAAAGGCAAACTAAATAGGCAATGAGAGTGGAAAAGGAACTGTGGGTACGGGAAGCATATTGGGGGGAGGTCAACAGGGAGGGGGAATGGGGAAAGGGAGGGAGATGATATAGGAATTGGGGATCAAGGTAGGAGGAAATGGAATAGACGGAGAGAGGTTGGGAGGAACTGTATGCACAACTAATGGACATAATCTAAAAGGGGGGGACAACTGGAGGGAGGGGGGCCACCGGGTGGGGGGGAGCAGAGGGAAGGGAAATTGGCACAAATGTAATATTTTAATCAATAAAACACATTAAATCTGAAAAAAAATAATAAAATGACAACAAACTCACAACTATCAACAACTGAGTATAAAAAATAAAAACAAAATTTAACTAAGCAAATCAGAATAGGAACAGAATCATAGGTATGGGGAACATTTGGAGAATTATCAACTGGGAGGGGGAAGGGGGAGAAATGGAGAAATGGTATAGGGATTAAGAAGCATAATTGGTTGGTGCAAAATAGGGGGAAGTTAAGAATAATATAGGAAAGAGTGAAGCCAAAGAACTTATATGCATAACCCATGGACATGAACTAAGGGAGGTGGGATTGTTGGAAGGAAGGGGGGAATTGGGCAGAGGGGAGCAAAGGGAAAAAATTGGGACTACTGTAACAACATAATCAATAAAATATACTTTAAAAAAAGAAAGTCCTAGAGGAAAAAAAAAAGATTTCAACATTTCTCTAAAGAGTACATACAGATGACCAATAGATATATGAAAAATTGCTCAGCATCACTAATCACCAGAGAAATGAAAGTTAAAATGACAATGGGACATCACTTCATACCTGCCAGAATGACTACCATCAATAAATCAGCAGACAACTAGTGTTGACAAGGGTGTGGGGATAAGGAAAACTCCATGCTCTGTTGGTGGGAATGCAGGTTGGTGCAGCCACTATGGAAAACAAACAGTATGGAGTTTCCTCAAAAAATTAAAAATTGAATTGCTTTAGGATCCAGTGATTCCATTTCTAGGCATATTTCCAAAGAAATCCAAAACACTAATTTGAAAAAAAATATGTACCCTTATGATCATTACAGCATTATTTACAACAGTCAAACTATGGAAGCAACCCAGATGCCCATCAATAGACAAGTGGGTAAAATAACTGTAGTCCATATACACAAAAGAATATTAAAAAACGATTGAAATCTTACTATTTGCAACATGAATGGACCTAGAGAGTATTATGCTAAGTGAAATAAGACAGAGGAAAGCAAATACCATATGATATTACTTATATGTGGAATCTAAAGAACAAAATATACAAACAAAATTGAAACATACTCATAGACACAGAGAGAGAACTTGTGGTTGCCAGAGGAGAGAGGGGGTTGGGAGACTAGGTGAAAAGGTGAAGGTATTAAGAAGTACAAATTGGTAGTTACAAAATAGTCTTAGGAATGTAAAGTATAGGGAATATAGTAAATAATATTATAGTAACTACAAGGTATATATGGTTCAGGGCGGGATCTGTAAATATTGGGGGAATCACTTTGTAAATTATATGATTATCTAACCACTATGCTGTACACCTGAAACTATTACAGATTAATATTATATGTAAACTGTAATGGAAGATTAAAATTTAGTTATTTTTAAAAGAAAAATGATACATACTTGTAACTAAAGAACTATCTTAAGTATAATTTTATAAAACAATAAAGGAATATATTTACCAGAAAAATAAAGTCCCAAGCCAAACATCCAATAACTCTAATTATCTATGAGCACTAAATAATTAAAATGCCTTATTGTCTCAAAGAAAAGGCAGAAGGTCTCGGAATGAGAATCAGCAGGCATATCAGGATGTCATGTTAGCTTTTTTTGGTACTCCAGATGTAAAGGCTGCTATTTCTACAACTGGGGTCTATGTGCCACTTGGATGCTGGACCCTCCTTGGCCAATAAACAATGTCACATACTTGTCAGAAGCTTGAAGCTGATTAACCTCTCCTGCCCTTTTTAGCTCTCCCTAACTCTGATTTCTCTACTTACCAATCGGATGGCTTTTATTTAAAAATATTTCCCCTGATCCTTTCTATTCTTTTAGTTTACATTTTTAAATTTAACTTTAAATCTTAAATTTTATTTTTAATTCTCAATGACATCAACTTTTTTCAATTTTTTTATTTCTATGGCACTAATCCTTTATTTTCATCACATTTATGCACCATTATTATTTAAAGCACATTCTAGTCTTTATATAGTCTTAAATCTTCACATTTAAACTCAATATGTTTCAAATCAGATTAGAAATTCTTTTACTTTGAACTTCTATGTCCTTTTCATTTCCTCTATCTTATTCCATGACTTCAACTTCTACTTTCCCTTTATTATCTTGCTGAACGTTTTCTTTCCCCTCCAGGAGCCCAGGAGCCCCTTCACTTGTTTTGTGTTTGCACGCACGTGTGTGTGTGTGTGTGTGTGTGTGTGTGTGCATCTGTGTGTGTATCAGAGAGTGAGAGAGAGAGAGAGAACATGCTGCAGTAGCCAGCCAGAAGTATATAGGCGTGAAAACACCGTGGAGAGAGCCCTTAACACTGTACCAAAAAGTTGGAGGACTTTTTTTCCAGTCTGGCCTTTGATTTCCAATACGAATCCATGGAGAATAGTCCAGAAATCTGCATAATAACTGTCTCTATGTTACTATACAGAGAACACAGTGAATTTCCTGGCACAGCGACACTTCCCCATATGTCACACTTTTTATTACCTAGCCCTTACATGAAGAGCTCCGTGTTTGACACGTAACAAGTATTATAACACTTTGGTTAGAATACACTGTCTGCTAGATGTTGACCCAGACTTCTTGGGTGTCTGGGTCAACATCTAGCTCAACAACCTAGCTACTTGTTGCCTGATCTCATACCAGGTCTTCTTCCCTTCACAGCCTCAGTTTCCTCATATATTAAATGGGGTAATAAGGTTACCTAGCTCATAAATTTTGTGGTAAGAATTCAGCGAGCTGACATACATGAAGTGGTGCCTATCTATGCCCAAAGAACAACCTGAAGAGAAAGCAAAGCCTACATTCTAGTGGTAAAATAGATCTCTTCTTGTTTCCACATCAAGCCTGCGTTAAAGAAAGAATGATTAACTAAATGTGCTTTGGGTGCTTATTGGAAAGTTTTAAAGCCTACATTGTGATCAGATTACCTTGGGAAATGAAGAAAGGATTTCAAGAGTCAGCTGACTAATGAATTGCAAATACTGTGATTAAAACAGAACAAGTGGCAACCTTGTTCTTGCTGACCATAAGAATGTGTTTATTGCCAAGGCAACAAACACACTTTGCTTCACTTGGCAAGATAATATTGTTGGACTATATGAGTCTTACAGAGAAGGAAAACTCTGACTCCAAAAAACCTCCACTGCCTTGCGGCATACCTCTTCAGGGGAAAGGCTAAGGGAGTAAACCCCGACAGAAAATCCGGAGCCGGAGTCCCTAAGGCGGTTTGACGTTGTAGTCAACACCGGCAACTCCTGCGGCGCACCTGAAACCGAGCTGTATTGACTCCGTCTTTCCCTTGGACCCTTCAGCTGCGAAGAGAGGGGGGGTCTGCTGCATGGGCAACAGCAGACCCTCCATATCACCCTGCCCAGGCTCTGTAGCTTCAGCTTCACTGGAGAGGACACTCCAGCGTCATCGCAAGATGTCGATTCAACACGGGAGGAGACAGATACCGTGTCACTCCCGAGTCGGACTGCACAGCCATTCTCGGCGGTGCAGATAGACTCTTAAGAAGCTACACCATCGTCTCTCGAGACGGACGGCTGCCGACGACGACGATATGAGTCTTAGAATAAATTAATTAATTAGAAATAAGCTACCACACCAATGCTCTTGTGGGAGAAGGAACAAGGAGGACCAGGGCCTGCTTTTCCTGAGAACAGGATCAGGGGCATGTAAGGAGGGTGGGAAGCATGGTGGGCACTATAAGGGAACTGTCTCACTGACAGAGGTTGGAGGGCATTCAATGCATCCTGCTGATTCAGAGAAATCAGAATTTTACCTTTTGGCTTTTTCTAGAACAGTCACCTTTTGTGGGCCTCTAACATCATATCCATCCACAACAGAATTCATTCCAAGAGAGAATGCCTGGACTATGGGAATATCTTGGCTCTAGGCTCAGGAGTTGGGTAGGGGTGAAGAGATGGATGATTCATGCCACCAAAAAGGACATTTCTTTGTCTGAAGCAGCAAGGAAGTAGACTCTTTTCTAAGACCTGCTAGTAACTGTTCATGTAATCTATCCTGTGGATGCAATAGGGAGAGTTGAGGGAAATGTCACCCACTTGTGAGCTCTTAATCACCTATGCTGTCAGTAGCCAAGGGCAAGAGCAGCTACCCTAGAGTTGTGGGTGCTGCATGTGCTACTTCCAAGGTCAAGCTGGTCATACCTCAATCACCTCAGTCACAGTCAGAAGTCTAAGTCTCCCAGATCACCTGTCACCATACTGATGTTTCCACATGCCTAATCTGACCCATCTCCTGCTCTCTGTCCTCCCTAACTCATCCTCTCTCTCCTTTGTCACTTGAGGCTTTCTCATCAGAAACCTTCCTTATATTTGCAGCCTCTTTTATTAATTTCTCTTTCTTGCTCCATATGAAAACATGGCTCCCCAGAAAACAGCTTCTGTAAGACCTCTCAAGAGGGGCCATCTTTGCTTAAGCTCTACTGACCTTACCACCTAGTTCTCTTTTACTACTTCCAACACACCTCCCCTTCATCCTCTTTTAAAAGTCATAGTTCCTTCAAAGTATGTGTATCAAACTCTAACATCCCCTGTCCCTATTTATTTCTATTACATGTAAGAAGCTTGGCCATGCCCCATCATTTTTGATGGCCTCAGACCCACACTTATATCCTGACATTTATCATTGTCATCATTCATCCTGACATTCATCAACAACTACAGTAATAATTTGCATGTGACAGGCTGATTACAAACATGGGCCCAATTGTCCACCTTACTCTATGTCAATGTCCTTTACCAAATGACTTTCCAAATCTTCTTATCAAGAAGTAAAGTTTATTTCCACACTTCTTTAATATGGGCTGGCCCTGTGACCTGCCTTACAGCAGAGGTGGCATTGCACAGCTCAGAACCTGGGTCTCATGAGGCTTCTACACTTGCCCTTTTTCCCCAGCTACCATATATAGAAGCTTGGGTTAGCTTGCTGGGTTAGCATATGCAGCAGAGATAATCCATGCTCACCAAGGTTGCCAGCCCCCAGCTGATTTAGCAGCTGACCACAGACTTGTGTAAGTACCACTGAGAATGGTTAAAGGCTGACCCAGGTCAACAGACTCATCCAATCCACTCATAGGTGCTTGAGCAATGATAAGTGATGCTGTGTTAAGTTACTACATTTTAGTATAATTTGTTCTGCAGCAAAAGTAACTAGCGTATCATATGAGGAAAGGATGAGGGAAAGGAGATTTGGCAATGGGATGCAATAGCAGGAGGGCAAGAGGATGGACAATAGAGTGGAATGATGAAATATTCTAATACATACTGTGAAAGAAAAATAGAAAAGAGCACTGGATTGAATCCTATTGCTGAGTTTATGCAGAAACCCTTTTTACATAGAACATGCATAGGAAAACCCTGATCAAATAAAAAGATACTGTATTCTATTGTCAACATTTCTGATCAATAGGCTTCAGTATCAGTAACAGCCACTGAATCAGAACAGCACTTTGCAAAGTAATAACTTATATTGATAAAATTTTCTAATTTATAAATATTGTGTATACATTATATATGTTTATATTATATACATAATGTATACACAGAGAGACATACATTTCCATGGTCATATGTAAGTTAAGAAAACATTGCACACCATTCCTTTCTCCTTTCCCAGGAGGTCCATCTGCAGAGTAAGAGTAAAACGACCGTACCTCATCTTCAGTTTGCAGTCAGACAGTAGGGATCTATCTTTATTTAGCTCACAGAATATCTGTAAAGTATTTCTCTCTGTAATGTCAGAAGTAGAGATTTAGTTAGAGGTGACAAGGAAGTAGATTTCTGCTTCAGAAATAAAAAGATGAGCTTTTTAGTTAAGCATATCTAAAGATAAATAGGCTGCTTTTAAGTAAATGGTCTTCCCAGTACTGGAAATATTCATGTAGAAACTGCACAATGTGTTTTAGAAGGCCTTCCTAATCTTGGTGTGCAGGCAATGGATTAATACCTAAATTTCCTTCCATTTTGAGTATTCTTTGGTATTACATGTTCATAGAAAAGATGTACATGGTATTTAAATATTTATTTCCAGTACTGTGAGTTTCTAGTGATATCCTGTTCTCCTATATTGTGAGAGGTTATTACAAAGCCTTATCTAGTACAAGAAACTGTATTACAGAGGCTGGGGAAGTAGGAGAAGGAAATTTAGGATTCAAGGAGTTGAATTCACAGGCATTATTACATTATTACCCAGCTACCAACTACTAGCAAGCCTCTCCAAACCATTCTTTCAAACATATACAACAGTCATTCCTAACAACAGTCGAAGTGGTAGTAAAAGTAATTACATAATAAAAAGTGATACACATCACTCTAAGGAAATGTTCCAAAGAACGTTTCCAGCATACTGGTCCTAAAGAATCTTAGTAGTTTCTATGGCCCAGATGATGCTAAGTTAGAACAAGCTAAAGAGATTATAGAAGAACTCCAACTTCCTTGTTAATGGAAGGTGTACATAATGAGAAGAGCAAAGAAATATAGTACTCCCAAACTTATATGATCATGGAACCTGACTTGTACAAGACCCCTTATAAAATTAATGTCTGAAATTCACATTTTAGGAAAAATATATTAATATCCTTCTCTGTCAATATTTTCTGATCAACAGATATCAAACTCAATAAATGATCCAGTTGCAGGAGCACCCATGATAGCCACAAGTGCAAAGTTGCATAATATTCTCAATTCTACTTGACCTCCAATGTAACATTTAGCTACTCCATCCATTATGCAGTACGTATATCTGTGCCCACTTTATGGTTCTCTATACCTACTCCTTTCTTGGCAGTGAAGAACAAATTTGACAAAGATTCTTACTTTTGCTTTTCAGTTTGTAATTCCTCCTCCTGAGCTTTGCACAAGTCCTCTTTAAGGCTGATAACCTGGTCACAGGATAGAGGTGGAGAAATATAAGTTCCATCGACTTCCAGATCATCAAAGCATAGCTTCCTGAAGGCATAAGAGTCATCACAGCAGTGACCCACACCAGCATTGATGGGCTGTGCCTCATGTCTTCTGCATAAAGTGCCAAGAAGTAGTTTAGCCTTTCCCAAAAGAGAATTAAAATAAGAGCCATTAGGTTTGCCCTTGTTATTTTCTTACCCATAGAAGATGCAATTATATTTAAGTATTCTCAAATTCTAGCTCCTGCTAGTGCAGCCTGGGTTTTACTGTTTGGGAAAAAGGAAAAATGTCAGAAGCAACCTGTTCTGACACTTGTCCTCCCTCTTTCTATCACCCTCAAGTTGAGTTCACCTCATGTATCTCTTCATTTGGCTATTCAGCCATATCCTTTATCATATCCTTTAATCAACTGGTAAACATAAGTAAGTGTTTTCCTGAGTTCTGTGCATCACTCTAGCAAGTTAATTAAACCCTAGAAGGGAGTTGTGGAATCCACTGCTGTATAGCTAATTGGTCAGAAGCACAGGTTACAACCTAGATATAATTACCATCTGAAGAGGGTAGAAGGCAATCTTGTAGAATGGAGTGCTTAACATGTGGTAGCTGATGCTATCTCCAGGTGGATAGTGTTAGGACTGATTTAAATTGCAGGACACCCAGCTGGTGTCTGGTGTCAAAAGTGTTGTGAGTGTAGTAGTAGTGTGAGAGGAAAGAAGAAACAGAGGAGGAAGACTGGTCATTTTTTTCCTATACATTTGATTAGGATGAGTTAGTCTAAAGTCAGCATTATCTTTGAAATTGCTGACAAAGTCACTTTTATTGATTTGAAAATCCAAGAAATAGACCCAGAGGTATGGTCCAGGCAAAGGCCTGTTGAATCTGACATCCTGAATGATAGGGAAATGATAGCCTTAACCCTGTTGCTAATCAAAGTCAATTGGCATGAGCTGAGCTGAAAGAATTTCTCCCAAGGACAGAGTTATTAGGCTTCATTGACGGTTCATAGATGTGTCCACTGACATGAGATTGATTGCTGAAGGTTAGATATTAGAACTTGAAGAACAGACAAACATGAAGTCACAAATGTACTTACCGCATCCTCCATGCAGTGAAACTGTTGCTCATCACTCAAAGGGCAACACTTGGTGGCAGAAGCTGCCATGTTCTTCGTGAACATAACCAACTCTTGAGCAGGTAGTTGTGGGGCTTTCTTAGTATAAAGAACCAGGAGCCTGAAAGAATAATTTCCTCTTACTCCTGGAAATGACTATGTGCCTAAAATTAAGAATTCTAGTTTTTCTCACTATCCAACATTCTTTTTTATTCAAGTTGAACAAGGCATTGAACTGGGTTTAATTCCCTCATTATAGTCCTTGTTCCAGTGGCCCAATGGCTTATTCAATACACCTGGCACTCTCTTCCAATCTCACTCCTTGTAGTGTTAACCATGTTGCCTAGAGAAAGGTTCTTCAAAGAAACACAAACAATGTAGCTTTGGGTGTTTTCTTTCTAGCTTTCATGTGACCTTATTTATGTAGAAGATTAGTACTGCCCCTAATTACACTAGTATTTAGTAAAATCCTATATTTCTATTTGTGCTTACTGAGAAGATTCAGCTATATAGATTTTTTTTTTTTTGCTTTCAATTGGGAACATTTGGAAGAATATCAATCTATTTCCTGCACACTATAGATATGTGTATATTCATAATGCTATCAGACCTCTTCCACAACACGGGAGGGCCCTGCCCTGGTCCAGGACTTGTCAGGACCTTTTCGGTCCTTTCACATGTCAGTCAACCTCCAGGTTCTTGACTCACATAGGAAAAATTTCAAGGACAAGTTGGAGTGAGAACAAAGTAAGGTTTATTCAGGTAGAGAAAAAGAAAGAGGCCCTGGCGCAGGTGCCACTGTGAAAGAAGTAAAAGTACCCATTCTAGTGGATGCAGGCCAACTAACATGTGAGTTGTGCACCTGATCAGTTATTCCTTGGGATGTTATGTGTTTCCAAAGTGGGAGGGTTGTCTCTAAGCCTTGTGGTGCCAAATTCTGATGCCACCTTCTTGTCCTTAATATGGTCCCTTCTGGAAGTGTCAGAGCTTCATCCTCCCCCACCCCCACTCCCACCCCACCCTCTGCTTCTCCTCCTTTATGTGTGGTGTCAATTTTCATTATAATGATGGTATAATGAGCTTTGGGATCATTCTCTGGTTAGTTTAACTCTAGTTTGGATTAGTCTGGCTCTAATTGGTCTTTGTTATCTACCTTCCTGACTATGGTTATTTAAACCATGTGCCCTTAAGCATCATAAGCTAGGGAGGACAGTTTTGTGATTTATCAGCTGGCTGTTAATTGCTCAGCCATATTGGCCATTTGTTCAGCCATTTAGCTCAGTTTCCTTATGCCATTTCCCAGGGAATTTTCCCCATTTCTTACTAACCTGCCTCAGTAACAGTTTTCAACTTGTTTCTGTTAAAACTGTTTCTTTAGAAATAAATCTTGAATAACTTGGTATTGTCACACTGAAGACTTTAGAAATTATTGTCTTCAGGGAAAATTAACCTACAAAATATTTGCTCGACCCTGATCCCTCTTTTTCTACTTATCAAGAATAACTATGATAGCTAATTTGGATGGCTGCAAAATCAGACTTAAATAAACATATGCACAGGCAATTAAGCATTATTAATTGTCTACAATGTGTAGGGATAGGGATTACAGCAAGGATCAGGAAACAGACCCTACTCTTATGGGGCTCACATGCTAGTGGGGGAGATAGATAAGCACGCTTGGCAGAGTGAGAGGAGTACAAAGCGCTGTAGGTGCACATAGGAAGGCTTTGAATCCCATCCCAGGGAAATGACGCAGGTCTCGTGGAAGAAATGACAAGTGAGCTGAGATCTGAACAATAATTAAAAATAGTCAGTTACAGGGGAGTGAAAAGTGGGAGGGGAGCATTTGGGAAGTCATTGAATGGGATTTTTATTTTCTTGATGGGGGTCAGAGGATAGGAAAGAGGAGAAGGAAGAAAGCTTAGTTACAGAATTAGATTTACATTGTTTTTAAGAGAATTATGCTTTCTATATAAAGAATGGCTAGGAGGTGGGCACAAGGCAAAGTGAGTGAAGAAAAATTTGAAGTCCTTTCCAGTAATACAGGTGAGCAAAGGGGTAGCCTGATCTAGGAGAGTGGTGGCGGAAACTGAGGGATATGAAGAGACATTTTAAAGAGGAAGACTCTGCAGACTTGACTTTGAGGACAACAAAATATCAGAGTCAATTATTACATTTATATTATAATGGAGTTGGGGGGAGAATTTAGCTATAACATCCAATGAAACAGTCAACCTAATCCAGTGGTTCTCAGATTGTGATTCCTGGACCAGCAGTATCAGCTCCCCTAGGAACTTGGTAGAAGTGCAGATTTCCAGGCCTCATTTCAGACTTAGGGATCAGAAACACTTGGGGTGGGGGCTATATTTTTACAAGTCCTTCAGGTAATTCTGAATTTTGAGAACCATAGATCTAAACCTTAAACTAGACATTAGCAGCTGAATGCAACATAAAAGGAAAAAAATAATAAACCAAATATTCTCTCTGAAACAAGTATACATTTTTGGGATCATTATTCTGGACATTTAAGATCAATAATATGGGTCACTAGGTCAAAGAGAACTTTTCCTCAATATTCGATTTCTAAATAGACTATTCTAGCATGATTCTAAACAATCCTAAAACTTGGCTTTTGCTTTTTGATATATTAGTCTTTGAAATGCAATGGGATTTACCAGTCTCTCTGGTATTGAAGGAACCCTGGGTTCTTTCATGTTGACACAGTAAAGAATTACAGGTCAGTGAGCCTATCAGCATGCATGTAAAATTTATTAGTGAATGGGAGAGCAAAAGCAAGGGTGGCCAGAGGCCAGGGCAGCAAGCTCACCCTAGGGTGGCCAGAGAGCCAAGAGCCCCCACCCCACCCTCCACCCCCGTGTGGCAAAAGGGCCAAGAGAGTGAGTCCTTTGTTCTGAGGACTTATATGGTTGGCGGGATGGGGTGAAGAAGTTACATATTGATTGACAGATAAACCTGGTGCTAGCTTTCCCAGACTGGGGCTTGAATACCCAATGTTAATGGGTTTCTTTCTTTAGGCCCTATGAGCTCTTTCCTGCCTTTCAAGCCTTGGGATGTTAACACAGTTTCAAAGGCTTCCCTTCCCAGATAGCAGAAATAATACATAGAATTCCAAGGACTTTCCTCCTCCTGTGCTAACATAGTGTTTCTTGTGATGTAGGAACACATGGAAATATTATCAGACCAGGCTCAGGACTGCTGGGTTAGTGGGTGAGACCTGTCTTCCTCTGCTTCTAGCCTCCTCTGTGAAGTTCTTTTTAGATTGCAATGGTGAGGGCCCTGCCTTTATTTTCCCTCTGCTGCTCATTCTACTGTAACATTTACACACAAGAAGTTGTGCGTGTTCCCTATGGCAAATGACTAGGGTATCTGTTTATCTCTACTCTCAGTGGTGAAAATACTAAATTTGCTATATGGGACCTAATCTGAAAGCAACAAGAGGACCTTACATTAGATCTCTGTTCCAGTTTTGACTCAAAATTGCAGGCAAAGCCCTGACCTAAATGTCCAGGTATGTGGGAGGAGGCCCGTGTGAGATTTCAGGAAGGCAGCCAGAACCTGCTTGGCTCCCTAACCTCCAGGCATTCACTGAAATCTGGAATCTGGCCTGGAAAACAGTGTAAAAGCATCCAAAGTCATGTGGACATCTATTTTATCAAGATAAGGATAGCTAGGCCTCTGAGATTTTAAGGGTGGATGTAGACTCTCAGCAACTCTCAGCATCAGGAATTAACAAAAACTCACTAAACAAATATAAATCTGGACAAGATCTTACAAGCATACCTGTCATGGAAGTTACTATCTCCTAATTTCTCACGTAAATCACAGTGATTTTTAACATGCTCATGGTTTTCACGAACCACTCTTTGGAACAGCTCTTTCTGGAAAATAAAGATAATTAGTGTTTATCTACCATCGCAACAATATATCTTGAAATAAGATTGAAAAAATATCTTCTGTAAGAGTTTAATGTAGCTGTTTTCCTGCACCCAGGGTTTTATTTACTTACTGAGTTAACGAATCTTGAAAGACACATTATGCTAAAACATGAATGGCCATGTATTTATGGAGAAAAAAGTGGGACAGCAAGATTGATATTCAGTTTCTTGTGATAAAAACTCATTTGGGGTAAAATGGCATATTTTATAAGCATAAGGCAAATCATTCATCAAGCCAAAGAAAGATCATTAAAGGTAGTTTATAGATCTAAGTTTGATGAGTCAGTATGTATATGTTGGTTATTTTTAATAATACCACCTTTGACATAAATAACAAATAGAGAAATAAAGATATAGGTGTAAAAATATAGATTTGTAGTAAGAACTCACAGTGTAATAAAAACATGTACCAGCCTTGACTATAGTAAAACATTTCACAAATACACATTGAATGAATCAAATTGAATTTTAAGAGCTAACACAAATTCAAAGAGTTCTTGAACCACACAATAAATCCCAGTGGGAAGATGTAGGTGACCTTCCAGGTTTAGCACTTTGGCATGAGCACCAAACCCACTCCACCTGGTCCTAATAAGCAGCTTTTGTTATAGGGAATATTTTACCAGACGTGCAAACTGCTTGCCTGTATTAACCCCTAGCCCTGTCCTTCCTGCCTGTGTGATGTTGCACAAGTCCTTTGAACCTTCTGAAACTCAATACCCTTATCTATAAAGTGTTGTTATTCTGGAATTACCTATGTTACCAAGCTGTTATGAGGAACAAATGGAACACTGGTTGTAAATTTGCTTTGTTAATGCTAAACATCCTTTAAGATGCCATTATAGTAATGATTATTGTGGAGGTCTGCTGGTGATGCCATGAGTGTGCTAACCCATAGGTAACTAAATCACCTTCACTTATGCTTCCCTCTGGGAACAGGAGGATGCTAGATGTACCTTCCTGAGCCCAGACAGGTCAAGATAGTCTCTTCACCCTGCACCCCTACCTCACCCCAATCTCTATAAATATGTAAGCAATTGGTTTGAATAAGAAAGTCCAGAGAAACCTGGTTCCTGGTAACCCAGGAATAACCAATCATCCAGTCAGATTTTAAGGCCACCTGTATTTTTTATGTCAAATGCATAGCAGGAGCTGCTGCCTGTGAACGATATGATTTCTGGTCTGAAATAGGGACAGTTTTCAGGCCTGCATGGTAGAAGCAGTCAACCATCCCATACCCTAACAGGCTATGCTGTCATACACACTGTGCTACGCAGACATTCACTTTGAAAAGGAAATAGCACAACGAAGCTTCAGTGAAGCACAGTGTCTATGACAGTGATTTGCAGAGAGTTACTGGCCTTTGGTTTAGATGGCAATAATTCAGGCTATAGGGATGCGATTAGCAAGGGCATGCATAATCATCTTACCAAAGGATGACACTGCTAACAGCACTATGATTTTTCCTATGTTAGTAACCACTTACAAGTTAACAGGTTAAAAATAAAAAAGCATTTACCCCGTGGCTATAGCATTCCAGAGGATTTTCTAATTTACAGCATTTTTCCAATAAATTTTGATATACTGTTTCCACTCTTAAAATCACTGGAACCGCCAACTTTGGATGTCCTCTTGAATATTCATAAAGAAACCTGTACCCATATGAAACATATTTAAAAGTAAACAGTAAAATCCAAAGGCTATGAGTTTTCTTTCAAAAGCCAATTATAATTATGAACTTTATTTAATATTTTAACTGACCTTAAGGCATTTAGAAGCCTTGGGAGGCTGTCAGGGTGGTTTTATTGACTACATGTTGAGATAAAGAAACCAAATCAATAAAATTTTGTGATTTTTCTAAAACTACTCAGTAGTGAGTGGCAGATCCAGAACTTAAACCTAAAATATACTGATTAGCTGATAGTTCCTGGCTCAGGAGCCCTACTTACTTTTACTAGAAATTAATTTTAAGTATTTGGGTGAGAACATACTTTTCTCAATGATCTTTGAGTCTACAATTAATAAGCATTAAAATCCATTTGAAAGAAAATGCTAGCTAGGTATTAAATCACCATCTTCCCCTCTTTTCCATACATAACTTCAAGTATGAGTAGTTCATGCGTAATCTACACGTTCTTCTGGGTTACAAGAAAGGAAATTTATAGACTCTAGAATATTTTCAAAGGAATCATAGAATCACAGAGGGCATCCTAGAAGTCATCTTATCCATCTATCTTAATTTACAGTTGGAACACAAAAGCCTGAAGAAATTTAGGGCTTGACTTGCATTCCAAAACTTACATGTGACAAAGCTAGACTGGAACTCAAGTCTAATGTGAATTCCACTAGAAAGATGTGCCTATCAACATTTTCAGTACCAAATACATGTTTAGGAATAAAAGGCTTCAGAAAGTTACATTTACTTTTTAAGCAAGCATCAAATGTAATTTCAGAAATATAGCTACAGCCATTGTACAAAGAACTTTAAAGAAAACTCAAATTCTTATACTTTGTTAGAATTTAGTTGCTCCAGATAATGCTTCACAAGGTGACTTTAGAAGTATTTCAATTCTACAGAAATATTATCTTTTATTATATATTGAACTCAGTTTGTCTTATACACAAATTAATAGCTACTTCTGAATGGACACCAGGTATTAGTATTCTATCCATATCTCTAATCTTTAAATGCCACACATGGCTTTGGTAATGGGTGTTAAGTTGATTAAAATAGAACAGCTAATCAGGTATATCAATCTGAAGCTCTTACTCAGACATGACTCTGAGTCTGTTAGAGCAAAGCTTACAAACACTTGACCTGCACTGCATTTTTAAAAATTCTTGTATTAAGTTGTCAACATTTAAAAATCAAAAGACTTTCAGCCTCTCTCAAAATGCAGTAGACCCAATTACCCAATGCCTGCATTCCAATATGGCAAATTAGTGGCTAGAAGAGCTATACAGTAGCTTATATAGTAGCTGCCAAATTTGAATTCCACAAGACATCTCCTTCTTGGCCATAGTTCCCACTTAGTCACTCATTTACATCATTGGCTAATCTCTGTCATCATTTAAGTTTACAAATCAAGATAATATTCCAAAGAATCCATAAATATAATATTCCATCAATAAGATTTTACAAAAATCTATATTACTCTTGCAGGAAATCATCTTGCTTCTCAGTGAATTGTTTGCATACAAACTGGTCTTCTGTAAGCCGGCTGAGTGGCAGGGATGAAAGAGCAGGCTTATTGTCATTTTCTGAGTTGATAATGCATTCCCCTTGGAATGGCGCTGGCAGTGCACAGCATGGAGTGATCTCCCCTGATAGGATAGCCTGGTTGGAGCAGGTATAGTTCATAAACTGGCTCTAAACATAAAAAGGAGCAGTTATTTTGATGACTTCATTCTAAACTTATTTATGATTTTGTTATGAATAGAAAATCAGAAGAAGAAAAAACTTCACATCTTACATTGCTCTATCCTTGGCAAACTGAGACACCAAAAAAGTCATTTGTAATAACTCATTCTAATAAGAAAAGCTTTTCTATTTGACCTTACTGAGGTGTCACAATCTCTTTTTAACATCTTTTAAAGAACTTAAAGGAAGACAAACTATAATATTGTTTCCATGTTTAGCTTAACAAAATACAAGTGAAGAGTTATATTGTCTTGTTATTATGGTTATTGTTTTAAGATCTCAATTTAGGAAACATTTGTTCCTGTCATTTACTATATATATTACAATAATATTACTATTATACTTACATATTTAACATTCATTATACATACAAACATACACACAGATAATTGTGTATGTGAATAAGTTAGTTTCTACACATAAGGAACTCTTAATCTGGTTGAGAGTTAAATAATTAAACAGTAATGATGCATTACAAGAGAAGCTGTAAGGATATTGGGATATTTGGAGATTATCAAGAAAATTTAGTTGAGAAATAAAGAGGCTTGAAGAAAATTAGTGGTTTTGTAGATTTAAGAGATACTAAGAATTAGAACTGACAAAATTAAAAATAATTAGATTGGAGGTGGGGGTGAGATGAAGACAAAGAATCTAGAATGATGTAAGACGCTGGGTTGATGATAGCTCAATTTACTGAAATTGACATTCAGGAGAAAATAATAGGTTCAAAAAAGATGGCTAAAAAGGGAAACCAAAGAGTTCAATGTTGGAGCAGAGTTAAGATGATTTAAGACATCTATTAGGCATCTTCATGAAATTTTCCTCTAAGCAGTGGCACTATAGATTAAGAACTCAGGAAGGAGAATGGACTGGGTGGTAAACTGAAACTATGTTATAAGATCAGGTTGAGACTCCTAATTAAGAGTGTGTGCATTATTTAAGTAACTAGAATGTGCCCGGGTCGCTCTTGCCCGCCTGCAGACCCTTGCTTCCCGCGTCTACCCAGAGTCCCAGTGTGGCTTCAGAGCTGGCCGATCAACAGTGGACATGATCTTCTCCCTACGCCAGCTGCAGGAGAAGTGTCACGAGCAGCATAAACCACTCTACCTCGCCTTTATTGACCTCACGAAGGCGTTTGATCTGGTCAGTCGAAGCGGACTCTTCAGCTTGCTACGGAAGATTGGCTGTCCACCACATCTGCTTGCTGTGGTCATGTCCTTTCATGACAACATGCACAGCACGGTGTCCTACAACGGCGCAACCTCTGAGGCCTTCCCAGTCAGCAGCGGAGTAAAGCAGGGCTGCGTCCTCGCACCTACGCTGTTCGGAATCTTCTTCTCCATGCTCCTCCAATATGCCTTTAAGGACTGCAGCGAGGGTGTCTTCATTCACACCAGATCCGATGGCAAGCTCTACAACCTGGCCCGTCTACGAGCCAAGACCAAAGTCAAAGAGGTGCTCATCCGTGAGATGCTCTTCGCCGACGATGTAGCCTTGACATCACATTCCGAAGAGGGACTCCAGCAGCTAGTCACTTGCCTTTCCCACGCATGCAAGGAGTTCGGACTAGCCATCAGCCTGACGAAGACGAACGTTATGGCTCAAGGCACGGGGACTCCCCCATGCATCACCATCGACGGATACACCCTGGAGGTTGTCAACGACTTCACTTACCTCGGGTCCACCATCTCGAACTCTCTGTCAGTCGACTTGGAGGTCAACCGGAGAATCGCCAGGGCAGCCACAGTTATGGCCAGACTGAACCGGCGAGCGTGGAACAATTGCAGCCTCACTGAGAAAACCAGACTGCGCATCTACCAAGCCTGCGTACTCAGCACCCTCCTCTATGGCAGCAAGACGTGGACCACCTACGCAAGGCACGAAAGGAAACTCAACAGCTTCCACATGAGGTGCCTGCGACGCGTCCTGCATGTCGCCTGGCAGGATAAGGTCCCCAACACCGAGGTGCTGAAGCGAGCCAACATGAGCAGTTTGCATGCAGTTCTTAGTGAGAGACGCCTCAGGTGGCTCGGCCATGTCAAAAGAATGGATGCAGGCCGTATTCCCAAAGACCTCCTCTACTGCGAGTTAGCAGAAGGTCAGAGGATGACAGGGCGCCCAAAACTGCGGTTTAAAGACATCTGCAAAAAGGAAATGACATGATGCTCCATAAACCTCAACACATGGGAAGTTCAAGCAGACGACCGCCTAGCCTGGAGGCTCGCGGTCAGGCAAGGTACGTCACGGGCAGAGGCTGCGCGCAACGAGGAGGCGGTCCAGAAAAGATCGAGGCGGAAGCAGCGTCAACAGCAGCAACAACAGCCATCTGCCTTCACCTGTAACAAGTGCGGCAGGGATTGTCACTCCCGAGTCGGACTGCACAGCCATTCTCGGCGGTGCAGATAGACTCTCAAGAAGCTACGCCATCGTCTCTCGCGACGGACGGCTGCCGACAACAACGACGAGAATGTGCTCTTTGGCTGAATAAAACCAGGTTTGTTTCTTTCTCAACAAAGTCCTATTGGAAAAGGAGGAGTAATAGTCCCTTCCCAAAGCCAATTAATTAAAGGAGAAAACACAAATACATGGGAAAAGAAGGTGTAATTACATTATTGATATTTTTAATTATCAAATAGTAATACAACTCTATATTCCTAAATGAGAAAATGCTAATGAAGGAGACTTCTTAAAGAAAAACATATGCTTAAAAGCTTTACCAAAATAAATACATTATCATTATTCACAGCTGTTGTACAAACACTAAACTTGTGAATACTGAATCACTGACCCCAGGGAAATACAGGGTTTGGTTTCTGCAGGACTCTGGCCACATTTTCACCAAGAGATTAAGAAGTAACATTGTTTTAGGTATCTTTCTATTTAAAGACACCTCATTTAATATATATTGGTGATTTACTTACATTGAATTCACAGCCACCAGCACTGTTAGTCATGCATGAACACAGTGTACCTGAAACACGTATTTTCTTCCTAAAGCACATCACAGTCTTGTTATGCTTAGAACATTAGACAGCATTTCAGCACTATCCTTGGGGACACTTTAAACAGCTAATAAATCACCAACAAAAAGTACAAAAATGAAGAAAACGTGGCACTAAAGAGACCACAGAATGAACACTTGTTTACAGTATGAGAAGCCAGAGCACGGCTTGGTTCCATCTCAGCTGGGACTACACACAGCAGGCAACTCAACTGTTCCACCACTATGAGCATGTGCAAGTCTGAGAATGACCACAAAAGTGCTGTGAGTATTGATTTTGGGGTTACAAATAAATTTTGGCAAGTATAGAATTCATGAGAAATGAGAATTGACTGAAAAATGTAAAAATAATTCCACAACAACAGAAATAGGGCAGCTGTCACAGCAGTTCCTATCTTCATCCTTGCTCATTTCACAGACAACTTCCTTCAAATAGTCACAGAATAGGTAAGTCTCAATACTATTTAATTTTTATTTCAGAAAATTTTAAAGGAAAAAATGTTTTCTAATTCATTTTTAGCAGTTAACATAACTGAATATCAAACCCTGATAAACAATAATTAGTTTTTAAGATTCATTATACCATTATTACCTTTATTTAAGAACTACAGGGTATTTTTTTTAATTAAATTTATTGTGGTGATATTGGTTAATCACATTATACAAATTTCAACTGTACAATTCTATGATACATTAGTGCATTGTATGCACAACACCCAAAATCTAGTCTCCTTCCAGCACCATATATTTGACTGCCTTTACCCTCTTCATCCTCCCACATTCCTCTTCCCCTACAGTAAGAATTACAAGTATTTTACAGGCTGAAGTGAGTTTTAAGAAGACAGTGGACTTCCTGCCAAGATGGAGGCATAGACAGACATGCTGCATCTCCCTCCAAAACTAGGAAGGAATAGAACTACCTCAAAACTAGAGACAACCGAAGTTCCAGGAAATCGAACTGCATGGAGGTCCAGCAAACAAAGATATAGAGAAGAAATATTCATTAAGACAGGTAGGAGGGGCAGAGTCGGGCAGAGAGGATGTGGTGTGGTGCTGGCAGCAGCAGTGGCAGCAGCAGCAGCAGCGGTAGGCTGCTGGAAAATGCAGTCATACATTTTAAAAGTCAGAACGGACACCTGGGGAGCACTCCCAGCACCAGACTAGATCACACAGCTCACAGTCCCAGCGTTGGGGAAAATCAGGCCTCATTGCTTCTGACTGTGAAAAGCAGTGGGGATTGGGGTGGAAGCAGAAACTGCCAGTCTGTCAGCAGAGTCTGCTTGTTTAAAAGGCCCCCACAGTCCTAGAACCTCCGCAGACCCACTTGCTCTGGGAACAATGAGCAGGGCAACAGCTAGAGAGGTGCCAGTCCCATATGGAAGTGGAAGAAGTGCCTGGAAAAGGGGCGAGTGCTGAGCAAGTGACATTGTTCCCTATCAGACCCCTCCCCCACATACAGCGCCACAATGTGGTGAAACAGGTCGCCCTCTACTGACGAGAAAACCTAAGGCTTTGCTCCTTACAATGTAACAGAAGCGACAGCTCTACCTAAGACATAGAGGCAAACAAACACAGGAGCCTGTCAGAATGAGGAGACAGAGAAGTATGGCCCAAAAGGGGGAACAGCTCAAGGTTCCAGTGGGAGAACTAAGTGACAAGGAGATAGCCAACCTAACAGACGCAGAGTTCAAAACACTGGTGATAAAGATGCTCACAAGCTTGACAGATATGCTTGAGTATGGCAAACGCATAAGGGAAGAAGTGAAGCCTATGCTAAATGAAACGAAGAAAAATCCACACAAAACCAATGCTGAAGGGAAGGAAACCAGGGTTCAAGTCAATGATTTGGAACATGAGGAAGAATAAAACAGTCAACCAGTACAGAATGAGGAAAGGAGAATTGAAAAAAGTGAGGAGAGGCTTAGGAACCTCTGGGACAACTTTAAATATACCAACATTCAAACTATAGGGGCTCCAGAAGGAGAAGAGGAAGAGCAAGAAATTGAAGATGTATGTGAAAAAATAATGAAGGAAATTCCCCCATGTTTGGTGAAGGAAAGAGACATGCAAGTCCAGGAAGCACAGAGAGTCCCAAACAAGCTAGACCCAAAAAGGACCACACAAAGACACATCATAATTAAAATGCCAAAGGTGAAAGATAAAGAAAGCATCTTAAAAGCAAGAGAAAAGCAGAGAGTTATTATATATACAAAGGTGTGCCTGTAAGACTATCAGCTGATTTCTCAAAAGAAACTTTGCAGGCAAGAAGGGACTGGCAAGAAGTATTCAATATGATGAAAAGTGAGGACTTACAATGAGGATTACTCTATCCAGTAAAGCTATCATTTGGAATGGAAGGGCAGATGAAGAATTCCCCAGGCAAGGTGAAGCTAAACCCATTATTATATGAAATGTCAAAGGGATTTACTTAAGAAAAATAAGATCAAAACTATGAACATTAAAATGACAACAAACTCACAACTATCAACAACTGAATATAAAAAATAAGAACAAAATCCAACTAAGCAAACCAGAATAGGAACAGAATCATAGGTATAGAGATCATTTGGAGGATTATAAGTTGGGAGGGGGAAGGGGGAGAAATGGGGAAATGGTGCAGGGATTAAGAAGCATATTTTGTTGGTACAAAATAGATGGGGGAAGTTAAGAATAACATAGGAAAGGGTGAAGCCAAAGAACATATATGATTACCCATGGACATGAACTAAGGGGGGTGGGATTGCTGGAGGGAAGGCAGAGGGGAGCAAAGGGGGAAAAATTTGAAACTACTATAACAACATAATCAATAAAACATACTTAAAAAAAAAAAAAAAAAGAAAACAGAGGCTCTTACCCTGCCAAACACAAATGCTAGTGCATTTCCTTCACAACAAGTCTGATGCAGATTTTTGGTATCAATAGCCATTTTGGCAATATCAGAAAAGTTAGCTTTAGGTTGTTTTTTAGTCAACAGAACCAATTCCTTGAAAAGAAAAATAAGTCATTTTCAAAAGTTATGTGAATTTGCTCCTTTCTAAAATCAGTTCTAGTTCATTGAGGAACGAAAAGGATAGAAATGCACTTGCAAATGTAGGCTGAAGAGAGTGTATTCTAAAAGCTTTCTATTTCGTCAGTGATGGCACCCAGAGCCATACGGGATTGAAGGCACAGAACAAACATGATTCAACTCATAGCCATGGATAATGTCATTTTAATAATTTAGACTATTGCTTAAAGAGTTGAGTTTCTTAGACAGGTAATTAGGGTATTTATCTGGCTTGACTTTCCAAGTAAAATTCTTCATCATAAAGACAATAATTACAGGAGGCTTGGATATCCCTTATATCCCTTGCCTCTCTCTGTTGACAACTGAGCAACAACCCCCAAATTTCTCGAGAAATAGGAAAAATGGGCCTGCCTTATAAGAACTGAGCTTCCAGGCAGCCCAATGTCATCCTAAATTGGAGAAGAAGGTGATATAAGGAAGATGCATGTCTTCAGGGGTCAACTTGGGCAGAAACACAATCTGAGCCATGAAAGAGACATAATGAATAACACCAGATTATTCTCCCACCTCATCCTCATCCATCCCCACCCCCCAAAAAACACCACTAACTTTTTCTGTTCTGTGTAACATTGGAGCCAAATCTTTATCTTCCCAGAGAAAAGAATAGCTTTTGTTCTTCAGTCTTTCCTGTGCCTAATGATTAAGTGCCCACTTCTGCATGTTTGAAATAATTTGCACACTGAAGAGGAGACTGCAGGATTTGAACAGATGGAAGAGATTGAGGTGGGAGATTATGGGTGGAGATGAAGACTGTGCAATTTCATGCACAGCCTTGTGTTCCCTATTGAACAGTGAAGTGACATATGTGTAGAGAAAGGAACCAGGTTTGTCCTGGGAGACATTATTAAATGAAAGACAAGTGAGTTTTTAATGAGTTTAATAAACAGGAATGACCCAGCACAACAAAATGCATAAATCTAAGTAGGTAACTTACACTGCTTTTACCACTTTGTGGTTGAATTTACTCCCAATTTCACATAAGTGGTGATGCATCAAAGATATTTTTCTAATGTATTTTCTGATGGGTTCCAGCTGTAATTAGAAAAAGAACTCATCAAAGAAATACGGCAGTAACAGAAAAAAGTTAATTTCCTCATTAGTAAAGAAGAGAGAAAAGTAAAAATTGTATATTGCTTGAAAATTGGAAAGTTTTTGAGTCTTACTTAAAAGAGGCCAAATGCAACAGCACAATTTGGGAGTTCTTGTTTGTTTATTTGTTTGTTTGTTTTTATAAAATAGCATTTCTCTTCCCCAGAGATCACTTTTTCCAGTGAGCAAACATTTGAAATATAAGTGAGAAGGAAAAACTGAACAAAGTGAAGTCCAGAGAGCCACTGGAATATCCAATATGTCTTACAGTTGTATTTTGGTTTTATTCAAGTTACTGTCATCTTGGACATGTCTCCTAGTTATCTACAATGTATGCTTCAGTCTTTCAATATATATTAATGAATTCCCCCAAAATATGTTTGTATTCTTTAACTCAGGATTTTTACTTTTGAAACTATTGCAAATAAACTTTTCTAGATAAACAAAAATATAATTACACAAAAGAAAAACATCGTGTTTTGTTATGATGGAAAAAATTTGGAGACAAAAAATGTCTCCACAGCAGAGAGAGGGTTAAGTAAATAATAGCACATTATTTTTGAAAAGATGTATGTTTCTAACAAAAGGAAAGATATTTAAATCTCTTATTAGTGTGATCACAACAAAGTGAAAAATAAAATCTGTAAATAGAAAAAGGTAATTAAAAGGAAACATACCAAAATTGATAACTCTTAGCAGTGGGAAGATAAGTAATATTTTAAAATGTCAATAGAGCTCTATACTTTTTACTTTGGGTACCTGAACCTTACAGTGCTATTTTCAAGAACAAGTTAGAAAATGTATACAAAAGGAATATTCAAACTACAAAACTGTCACAATAATCATAATTATATTTTTATAATTAATTATGAATATAATTCTATTTGTACTTATTTTGTTGTATTATATTCATTTGAAATTAAGTACAAAAATACTTATCTATTTTTTTATAAGAGAGTTTCTGAGGACATAATTCATAAAGTTGCACAATTGGTTACATAATTTTTTCTGAGGTTGGAGCCAGATTGCTAGGAACAGACATCTTGGAAACATCAAGACTGTAAATGTCACAAAGCAAAGTAGAGGAGGAAAGAACTCTTAGCTAACTTAAAAATATTCATTTATGCTTAACATTATAGGGGTACGTTATCCATCAAGAAAAAAAATGAAGGGTAAGAAAACTCTGTAACTTAAAATAGTAAGCACTAAGTTATCTACAAAACTCACCTTCATGAAAAAGCTCATTCTTCAGAAATTCCAGGTAATAAGACATAAGTCTGCATGATCATTTACTTTCAGTTTTTTATTAATATGAGAAAGGAAGGAAGGAAGGAAGGAAGGAAGGAAGGAAGGAAGGAAGGAAGGAAGGAAGGAAGGAAGGAAGAAAGAAAGAAAGAAAGAAAGAAAGAAAGAAAGAAAGAAAGAAAGAAAGAAAGAAAGAAAGAAAGAAAGAAAGAAAGAAAGAAAGAAAGAAAAAGAATCTTCTGAGTCTGGGTCATAAAAGGTCATACACTTTCTGCCTTATCCATTAGAATACTCATTCATGAAGATTTTAGCCATAAGTAGCAGTCCAACTGCCCTGAGGCTACCACACTGTAAGGAAGCTCAAGCTAGCCAAGGCAGTGGGGACAAAAAAAGAGGTGTGTAATAAATCTAGCCAAAAGTAATCTCACGGGATGATCTGATCATAAATTCCTAACTGGGCACATTATGGTGAGCAGTCATGCCCAAGACATATCACTTCTTTAGCAAGAGGTTTATCTTTCCCTTAAGCAAGCCTTGTACATCTATGTTAGCACCTTTGAAATGCTTCTTTTTCATGCCCCTCAAGACAACACATAATGTTGTTAACTATCCTGTATTCAATTCCCGCCTTGCATTCTTCCACCTTCATGTAATCTTCTTGGAATCCCCTCCTTAATTCCAAATGTAGAAAAGAAACTGCAAAACTGCCATTCTTCTGAGCATTTGAGATTTTGGTTCCTTCATTTTTCATCATCTTGGCTCAAATTCTTTTAAAAATTCCCTGAAGGTTTTTTACATTCTTATGTCAATGGCAGCAAGACTGCTTGGGAAGACCCTGAGATTACATGAGAAGAAAGAGATGTTGAGTCAGCCCCTTGGTGCTTCAGCCATTCAGAGTTCCAGATCCAACCATCTATTGTCTGAGTACAACCACACAAAAGATGATGAGATAGAAATACCTAGATGAGCCTTCCTAAGTTCCTGGCCCATGGAAATTATGGGAGAATGACATGATTGCTGTTTTGAGCCACTAAATTTTGGGGTATCCTGTTATGTAGAAATAGTAACTTAAATATTAAATATTTATCATGAAGTAATATCTATGCTAGATTATGCTTCTCAAATGTAAAAGACTATACAACTTGCCTAGGTATCTTGTTAAAGTCAAGTCTTGTTTAGTAGTAATGGAGAAGAGCTTCAGATTCTGCATTTCTAACAAGCTGCCAGGCTGTGTGTGTGCTGCTGGTCATGGTCTACTTTTTGCACAGGACGGTCCTAAATAACAGTTGACATATGAGTATTTTACCTTTATCAGGAAGCATTCAGTCTTATTTTCTTCTTGGCAGCATGATTGAATACCTGTTTCATAGCAGGAAGACATGGTCAGAATAGTGGGTCCAAACAAAAATGGATGCTTTCTAGAAGTTTCATAGATGTACCTATAATTTGACAAACCCAAAGTTGTATGATTTGGAGTTCAGGAATATGTGCTGATACTATTTCTTAAAAATTAGGATTCATTAGTTTTATTGACCTGTAACATCTAGAATATCATGGTGAAAGACATGAGGGCACAATTATACTTAAATGTTTAGAATGGATCACTGTGAGGTTAGCCAGACATTTTGAGTGCCCATGAAGTGACCAACTGTACCCCTGGTCCAATGAGGAAAGGAAATCAGTAATTCAAACTTTTTACTCTTTTATAAGTAGAAAAAGGTAAAAAGTTCAATAGTCTAAACTGAATTATAAATGCAGGATTTTACATGAGCACAGAGGAATTAAATTTAGAAGCTATTGTTGGGTGAAGAGGAGTCTCTCAAGATCATCCAAAAGTTATTTCTAGACTAGGAAAGTTGCTATGCTATCTTTTAAGTCCCAAACAGATGATTTTTCTCCAGCTTTGACATAAATTACAGTTTCCTTAGTTGAGAATTAAATAAAGGTCTTGGTTTATCATTATGAGGCAAGCATTTAGAAAATTATTTTTCTCTTGAATATTTAAAGTTGTATGTACA
This sequence comes from Furipterus horrens, assembly GCF_987537825.1. Taxonomy (NCBI): domain Eukaryota; kingdom Metazoa; phylum Chordata; class Mammalia; order Chiroptera; family Furipteridae; genus Furipterus; species Furipterus horrens. The sequence goes on from NW_028327172.1 coordinate 171,573,804, forward strand.
TGTTAAAATTAGCATATAAAATAACTCCTTAATTACTGACTTAATTGTAAATGTTCAAGAAGAGATTAAATTATGGCCTGACTATTGGTTAGATTTTTTAATCTCTGAATGTTCAACCCAAATCTGATTCTATAATTCTCACCTACAGCAGACAGCACTACAGTAAATAAGTAGCCAACCTCATAGCTCGCTTCCCATTTGGTTGCCCTAATTTCAGACAGGTTTGGGAACCTGCCCAAACTCTATCCCTAAGTGGCTGAGCCTGTTTAATTTTTTTCTTGAAAGATTAGTAATTTCTGGGGCAATTCTGCCCTTTTGAGGTGATTTTTAAAAATTACATTATTCAACATTGTCACTTTGTCTGCTCATTCATCTCTGATCTAGAGTTTCATGATTAAAGTCTGCTATCAAATCTTCAACATGCTCTTGCACTCTAGACCCAACAATCAAATGTTTGCCTTATTCCTGGTATCTGAGACAGTATTAGTAAGATGGCCAGAACTGGATTCCTTGAAAACTGAAGCCTTACATTTCTCTTGTCATTTCTACCTCTCTGGGTATGGATTTCCTGCCTCTAAACCCCAACCACTTGCTAGCACCCCACTCTCAACATACAGACATATCCCGTGTTAACTAGAAAACCAAAATATAAGCTTGCCTACCCATTTGCTATAATGCTATCCATTCCAGGCAGAAATTATAGAATCAGAGTTCTTGAGTAGAAAATTCATCTTTGACATCTACGGTTGCTAATTATTCCTATGTTCTGAATAACAGACTCTTTGTCCATGCCTATCAGATACCCTCCCTGATATCTCCCGATGAACATCCTAAATGGCAACCCCTTGCCTGAGCTATTACTTGCTCTCTGTCTCCAGTACTCTCTGTTTATTATGCATTGTCTACTTGACTGTATGTTTCAACATCATTTGCTACCAGTCTAACTAATCTAACCTTTAAGGTGGTGGGTCCATTACAGGTCCTAGTCATGTTTAAAACATCCTGATGTAGATATTTACATACCCTGTGGGGTTCACAGAGACCATAATTGTTATTTAAAGGGAGAAAAAACAGATTGTAGCTCAAATTTTTACTTTAATCCCATGTAATAAAGCATTGTGTTCTCACAGCCTATTATAAAAAAAAAATTGAAAAATTCTCTTCTTCCAAGACAATGGCAAGAAGAAGTGACTTACCTCTTTTTCACTGACACTGGATTGTTTTTGTTCATTTCACAGATCTGCTCATTATTTGGAATTTGGAATATGTCCCTGTAATCTGCATCATCTTTTTTATTTAATAGGAAGCACTTGTGTCTTGCTGTGTTATTTGTCTTGCAACAGTCAGAAAGAACTTGTTTGTCAGCCATTTCTTGGTTATCACAAATATGCTCTAAGAAGGTAGTCATCTGTAGGAGGAAATGATAACTTAAAGTGGAAGCATGTGTGTCCTGCATTCCTAACCACAAAAAAGGTAAAGAATTATTATTTGTTTAGGAAAGGCAACTGAGTACAGAATGTTACACTTTGTATCCAATAATTCTTAGACATAGATATTTTGAGCAAAAGCCTTTTAGGTTTTTCAGTCTAAATTCTCACATGTTGGACATTGACTAAATAGAATCTATCATTCTCTCTTTTCCTATGTAATTGCTTCATTTTCATACAGTTCATAAATATTAAAACAACCATAAGCCAGAATATCCAGACCCTAAAGAAATCAAGGTATTTTTAATGAGAATTATCTACCTATAAATAGATAGTAGTTTGCTTTCCTTGCTTCCTAATTGTTTTTAGTTTTGTTTCTGTGGCAACTTATTTTAAGAATTGAACTCTGAAGAAAGGTATATTCATTGTCAAATTTTCAAGTGGAAATGTAATAATTCAGTTTGTTTTCAAATATATTTGGATAACAGTAAATGTGTGGGATGCTGTAAATCTCAAATGACATGTTTTCAGATTTGGGGGATAAGACATAAAATCTTCATCTTTTGAAATAAAAATAAGAATAAATCACTATAAAATAAGTGAGACTAGCCACTGACAGAAGTATTTCATTTAAAATCTGTTTATAATAAGTCTAATGATTTTTCTATATCTACAAAGAGTCTAATAAAAGGTAGGTTTTAGTCCCAAGAAGATGTAGTAAAAATATTTAAAATAAAGAAGAAAACTACTCATTTGTATTTTAAATTGTTTGGCATGAGAATAATTGATCAAGTAAGCAGATAGCTAGATAGCTAGAATGTGTTAGTGCTTATCAAGAATTTGATGATCACAAGATGGACATATTTTATAAGAGACAATAACAATTGCCGGGATTATCTACAAAGTGAGAAAAGAGCCCATAATAATATTCACTTTTTTCTTCTTTCACATATTCTCTAAGAAACTTTTAAAAAGTACTTTAATTTCCCAGGAACTTTTATACAAGGATGTCAAACAATAGTGCTTTAGTGACAGAGGCTGAGCAACAAACTTAAGTTAACAAATTGACATTATAGACTATATTCATTCTCTTGAATCTTTGATTCAAAGAAACCACTTGATAAACTGTAAGTTTATTAACATATATAAATTATATCTTGAGTATGAATAGTATATAATGCTGCATTACAATTCCTTACCAATTTATACAACAAGGCCTCGTTATAACATCTTTGATTGCAATTTAGTTTAAAAAAAAATGGAGAGAGAGAGAAAGGCAGAACATGATTCACATACCAATTGGTGAGAGCATTCTGAAGGTGACTCATGTAGTTTGAGGTTCTTGCACTTCTCTGCAAAACCTAGTAACTCTTTAACTATGGTTTGTACTTCTTCATAGATAGATTTCTGGAGAAACTGAGCAACCATAATGCTAATGCTGAAACAAGACACTGTAGGTGTTAAAGATAGAATTGAACCCCTTTGCTCCATCATTCTTGTTATATCATTGCCCCACTTCCCTACCCCCAAATAATTAATGTGATTTAGGTTTCAGACAAAAGAATATTGATAATAAAACTCACATGTCTCTAAAGTTCTCCTCCAGATAATTCTGGCTGTTAGTGTGATGCATTGCTGAGAAAAAAAAAAGACTTTATATGCATAAGAGAAAAATTTTGAAATTGATAACACCCTTTACAATTTTGAAATCTATATTTATTCACTCATACATTTCCAAATATGCGTGAATTATCATAAATTAGAAAAATTACCAAATATATCTTACTTGTATTTAAACTGTATTTTGTGAATGACTTATTCCTATTCAAATATATTATGTAGTTGAAATCTATCACTGGCTTGCAAGTAAGTTGCTTGTACTTACGTTGACACATCTGAATTAATTAAATTTGATGATTTGGTTATTTAACTCTTCACATTAGGTTAAATACCACATTGAAGAAATATTAAGAAAATTGGAGTTTGATTAATTTGGCAAAAGTAATATCTCACACATCTTGGATTTGCTCATCATCTTTGTCTTCTTCATCACTTCCACTCACCCTATTCACATAGATGTTTTCAATTAAAAACAATTTCTTCCTTCTTGTACTAATAGCTTCTAAAATGCTTAACAGCTATCTAATAAATAAAGAAACCATTATTATTTACCATAATAACACAGGGGAAGGCTTTAGAGACAGCTATTCTGAGTTCAACTTTGAGCTCTGATGCTTAATGTGGCCTTGGGAAAATAACTTAAGCTCTCAGAGTTTCTGTTTCTCTATCTGTGAAATGTACATAAATTGCATTAACACAGATAGTTGTTTGTATTAAATGAAATCATATGTGCAAAGCACTGAGCACAGTACCTGGCTCATAATAGGTACTAAATAATGTAGCTCTAATAGTATTCCTGCTACCATGAACACTTTTGATTTAGCTAAAGCCAGTTATCCAATATTAAATACAAGTTTTAAATGTAGTATTTTCTCTCCTACAGTGAAATTAAGGCTAAAACGAGGTCTTCTGTGGGTTGTCTCAATATAATAGCCTCTTCCTTTACTCATTCCACAAGTTAATTTCCAGCAATTTTCAATGACCCTGTTGACAGTGATGAGCACTGAGAATGGTAAGTCTTTTCATATGCACTTTAGTAGTCATTGTGTCTTACTCCTGGCACATGGAATTCATACATTGGAAATAGGATATACTACCTGCATCTAGTAAACTTCTTTGAAGAGTCTGACATTTAATGTAGCTGAAAAAAACAAGAAAAAAATATGAGTCTAACAGCCTTCATTATTTCAGATGAACTTTTATAGAAGGTGTTCTACCATTTGATAGAATTGAAGAATCCTTTCATAATCTTTTTAAGTGGTTAATATTAATAATTAATTTTTCTAGTGAATATTTTCTCCAGGCGACTATGAGCCAGGTCAAATTGAATTCATGGCAATGAAGAAATGTTGACAGATAGCCATTCATTAATGAACACTGGATTTTAAAATAAATCATGTCAATGTACTTGTTTTTCCAAGATTACACCATGTAGGCCTTGTAATGAATAAACACTTCTGATAAATACCTCATTTCCTGGAAATGTCTGTTGACATGTACAAAGTTCTAAAATGTCAGGGGAGAAGACAAACATGTATTACCCCAGAGTCAAATAAATGATTAAGGCCCCAGTCCCAGCATTAGGCATATTTTCAAGCCCATGGGATGAGCAGGGAGAAGGAACTTTTGGAGAAAACCTAAGGGAATGGGACTGAATTTAGTGAGTGCGTGCTGTGAGTCTAGCACTTTATATGACTACATAATAGCAATACTCATTTTTTGAATGAATAATTAAACTCAAGGTCATATTATTTGCTCATGAACTCACAAGTAGAAATGAATGTTTGTTTAACTTCAGATCCTATATCAGCCAAGAACTAGTATCAAAAGCTGAGGTCCCAACATTCCTCAGCTACTGTCTGCTTTGCCTGTCATTCAATTCTTGGGTCTAAGATAGAAAACAGATTATTACTGATTAAATAAAAAATCTAAAATAAATGTGAAGTCCAAAATTTTTAGAAATGGGAGATCACTGGTTACTGCTTTAGCCATTCCTATCCTCAGTTTCCTCATTTATAGATGGAGGATTGGACCAGGTCAACTCCAAGGCTGACAGTCCATTGCTTGATTCTGTTACCCACATATTCTCATTTCTGGTCATCAAGACAAAGGAATATCACAAGTAAGAGAGATAGGGTTGCCTGGAAAACAACAACAAGACTATTATAATTTAAATTTGGAACACATTGGCTAATGTAAAGAATATCGATGGCCAAGTGTGATAGAAAGCCTGGGTGAGCAAACAGAAGAGTGTCTTTGGCAGGGTTTCATCATCCTTTCCAGCGTCCTCTAAATAGTCTTAATGCTCAACACCTCTTCTGTCATGCATCCTTAGAGCTGTTCCCTTGATATCTTACTCTAAATCTCTGGGTATCAGAAATCGACCTGTTACTCTAGGGATGGCAAATACTTTGGGCAAGAGCTGTCACTGTCACCATTGCAGACATTACTAATTGGTGACTGCACTCTTTCCCTCTGAAGACTCAGCCTCAAAATCATTTATAGCACAATGCCACAGGACAGCCACTATTAATTGATTGGTGTTGGCAGCTAAGGGGAAAAAACCTGTTGTATGTGTTCTAAATTAATTCCCCATTTAAAAAATTGCATGAAATTAACTCCCCAGGGGAACTATCCTCTCAGAGTAAAACTCTGGAAAGCTTAAAAAGATGTTAAGTTCTCTCCTAGTGCCTAATGGTAGAATTTTACACCAGAGGAAAGACAAGTAGTGGGGATGATTTAAGTAAAGGCAGGACTCAAAAGACAGCAAAGAATTTGTTCTCTAAGACAATAAGGTCTTCATGCTGACCTTTAGTATAAAAAAATGGAAGGTACACAAGTACAAACACACTGATGATTTTTAACTGATATTATTTTCACAGCAACCTTTAGAATAACCACAATTAGAGCCCTAAATCCCACCAAAAGCTTGGGTGCTGACTGCTCATTCATTCATTAGTCTTGACATTCATTAGTGCACCACAAGACTTATCACTTTTATAACCATCTCTAGCACTAAAAAATTATTCCTGCATTAAGTTTAGGTATGTTTTATTTGCTGGTATAAGCTCTATCTGAGCAACACAAAGTAAGTTGTTCTGAATCCTCTCTTCCCCATGAAAAAAAAATGTGTTTTGAATACATCATTCCTTTTCCCCCTCATATCGCAATGGTTAGTATTAGTTTGTTCTCTGACACATCAGGAGAGCTGTATGGCAGCTTCTTCTGTGATAGAGTCTTAGGATGGTAACATGTTTCCTGGGTCTCAGGTTTCATAGTTGCTGCTGTTAGCATAGTACTGGATGCAGAATAGGATCCACTGTTAGGTACGAAATTGAATTAGCTAATTGTGCTCTGTTTCACTTCTCTTTGTTGAACTTATAATTTATTATTTAAGTAAAACTTTCTTCCTTGATATCCTCATTAGTGAGAGTACTTAGAAAAATGGTTAAAGGACAAAATAGCTTTATGAAATAAATAGTTGTTATCTGTTGGCCATTGTATTGGTATGTTATAGTAGAGTAATTTAATATGTTTCTCTGAAACCTTTGTAACATGGAGGTTATTCTCACATCCTACACAAAGAAATGGAGGTCGTAGGTTGTAGGGAACTTGTCTGAGGCCATACGGCAAGTTAATGGTAGTAGGAATTTGAAACCCCACACCCCCTTCTCACCCAGCATCTTCAGCTTACACTAAGTGCCTGTGCCAGGTACACCCACAGCTGGGCCATCTTCCATCCCTGCACCTATGACATCACATGTGATTGCTTGCTTATGGTCCTTCTCCCCTGCCCTGCAAGATGCAAGAACCATATATAATTGGCTCATATTTGTATCCACAATAACTGACACACAATAATAGTTTAATAAATATTTGTTGCATAAATGAATAAGAATCCCCAAAACTATGCCCTAAATGTTATTCTGAAGGAACTCTATGAATATTCTCAGGTAGTATTTATTAAGTGATCATCACCTTCAATTTCAGACATTGAAAGGTTAAAAGCCTTAAAATTTTAGAGACTGATAAGGATGATCAGGCCCTGAACCCATGACCAACCTTCATTTCCTGGCTTCGCAGTTCCTATCATTACCTTTCCTTAAACATCTCTGCCAAGCACTTACAGCTCCAACATAACAGCGATTTTGGCTTGGAATGAAGAGAGAGAAGAATCACTGTCCTCCCCCTTCTCTCTAAATAGCAGATTTTATAAGGCACACAATATGGCCATACCAAGAGATAGTGTGTACAGGGGCTAAGAATATTCTTCTGGAATTAGAGGACTCAAACCTTGGTTCCACCAATCACTAGTCATATGACCCTACACAAATAGCTCATCTCCCCAAGCCTCAGATTCTCTGTTTGTAAAATGGGAATAGAAATGATGTCTACTTTATAAACTTGTTAGGATTAAATGAGATAATGCATGAAAAGTACCTAGGACAGTGTTGGGTACATGGAAAATATTCAGTGCTAGCAAGTAATAATAATGGTAGTAGGAGAGGCAGCAATGCTGGGTGCCCTCAATTCCCCTTTTCTTTCCCAGTAGCAGCAAGAACGGAATCTGGGAGGATTCTGCCAACACAACTGCTATTTCGAGTCCTGCCTTCCATGGAGTAGATTTAGCCAGTGAGCCAGAGATGCTGATGGACTAAATGAATCTTGATTGCTTAATTTTGTTATCAGTTTGACACATAACATTAGTCTTTGAGAAACAGCTTTATAATTTTGTTGTTTATTGCTTGCTGCAATAACATGGTTTCAGGTAAAGTCTCCAGGAGAATCTTTTTTACTGTGTTCATCTCAGAAAAAGAAATTCACCACAGGACAGCTGGAAGTAGATAAGTTGGTCTTTCTCTTTTTTCATCCACAACCTGGGAAGAAAAAATAGTATGCAGCAGTAGAGTGCACAATATTACAACGTGGGTGATGAAAAGTCATGTTTATAAAAAATGGTCAATGGTAACTATGTTTTGCCTCTTGTAGATACAAACATACTCTCTGTGGTGGTCCAGGTCTCTCTCCTCCCAGGAACTGAACATCATTGCTATATCTATGCAACATTTTATTCCTAAAGTTTGTGCATGAGTCTTACCTGAACTGCAGAAGAAAAGGCATCCTTTATATATCTTTTTGAAATATAAACATTGCTTTTTGTTTATGTAAATGCTCCAGCAGGACTCCTGGAACAAGTTTAGTGAGACCTGTCTGCCATCCCAACCCTCCCTCTGACCGTCAACATTCAGACATTCGATCGCCTCCGCTTTCCGGTCCAGAGAGCCGAGTGCAATAGCAGAGAGGCAGGGCAATGCGTGTCTTTGGGCTGTTTAGAAATCTGCTTGAACAATAAGAATTGCCAGCTGAAAGGCAGCAGTGCCAGCCCATAAGGAGTGGCAGATGACCAGAAAAATATCACAGAACCAATATTGGGGTCTGTTAGGTACAAGGCATGTGGGATGAATCAGAAGAAGACATTGAAGCATGAGAGGAGAAAAGCCAGGGCAACCAAGAAACTTCAAATACATTTGGCATTTGGTTGAGATAAGAAGTATTACCTTTGTTGGTATTTATTTTACATTTCTCAAGCAGCCTGGCTTTTGGCTGCCAGCTCTGGACCCTGAAAGGGAAAAATTTAAATAAATAAATAACATATAGGAATTAAAATTTAAGACATTATTTAAATTTAGAGAAGCACATTGCCTTGACTTTTGGAAAGAAAAATTAAACTACTCATACACTGTATGGGGAGACAGTGAGCACTCTTTCTTCAAGTGAGCTTGAGTGCGGACGCCCTAAGCCTTTCATGAACTGTCAATGAATTTATCACTTACTTTACATGGACTGAGGTACGCAGTCACTCGGGTAGATGCTAGATATTGATTAATGCCTCTCGTTACATTAAACATTTTTTAAAATACTAAAGATTTTTTCCAGAAAAAGTTCTCACAGACTAAGCAGTCAACTGGAAAAGTAGAATGGTCTCAGCCAGGATGAAAGGCATGTGTGAGTGTGCATAAGTATTGAGTGTGCACCAAGTCCATATGTGCAGATGATTATGAGGGATCTGGAGAGGAATGGGTGTTGCTAGGAACAAAACTGTGAGAAGATGTTGGAAAATGGTGAAGAGGTACTTCCAAGGAGCCACCACTGGGGCTGACATTCACAGGTACCCGAGGATCCTGTAACATTACAGTGTCTGTCACAGACTCCAGGCTCTGGAGTGAGAACAAGCATGACACATATCCTTTCTTCCGCTTTTCCCCTCACTACTCTGACCCCCCACTTCCTTGCTTCACACACATATACCATATTTTCAACCTAGGAATGCTGGACAAGACCCAGGAAGGTGAGACGGCCACCCTCTGAGAGACTTTACATACTAATGCCCTTCCTTCTCCTCTCCCTTTGGAGCTGCTTAATTTCTTCCTGAAGTCAGTTTGACTGTGTTTTATTAAGACAAGGTGATTCAAAACAGAAAAAGACCAATGGTATAATTGAGGGAAAATGACCACCATTCAATTTAAACTAATGGCCAAGACTGGTGGCATCAGAACCCAGGTTTTCCTGACATCGTTTTTTTACACCACGTTGTCTCCAAGGAGACAGTGCCAAAACCGTATCAGAGACAGGCTGCAGATTAGCTTTTAGCAATTGTGCTCTCAACCATTAGTCTCAGAAACATTGTGGGGAGCAAACAGGATCTTATGGGGAGTTCTGTTGTATCAGATTTGACCAGAAATACCAGCAGATTTCCTACGGGAAAGAATATACCTACCTCTTCGTTAAAGCAGGCTTCAGGCCCTTCCGCTCTGCAGCACTTGTCCACTAGATTAGTGAAATCTGTAGGTAGTGACCGCAGCACCTCATCTGTAAGTTCAGGCTTCAGCTTCACTAAGTTGACAAGAAACCTGTGGCCCAAAGGTGTCAGTTAGAATTAATTAAAGATTTCTTTCTTAAGCTCTTTTTCTCCAAAATGCTGGTTATAGTATCACGTATCTTGGGGAGGGTATCACAATTCGGATGAGAATAAAAAGTCAAAATATTCCACTTTTGGAATTTTCCCATTAAACTTATGGGATAGATTTCCATGATAAGATTCTTTATAGGGTTATGTAACTACAGACAAGATGGCATAAAAATGTGAACATATATTAGGTCTTCACTATCACACTATTGTAGAATGCGTGACTACATTTGATCTTTCTAGAAAATTTATTTCCATGGCACTTGATACAGACACTGCCTAAAACTAAAAAATAGGTCTTACTTCTTGACATTTATAATATTTTCTAAGAAAATAAAAATAAAATTCCTGTATCTTTTGGGCTTCTCCTTTTTTCAACAGGAAATGAGATTCTCAGGATTAACATTTAGAGCATTCTTTCAAAAAAATCTGGTTCATTATATGTAATCCTACCCATGAGCCTTTCTGCTGGCTACCTTAACTCATCTTTCCAAATCAGTCTACTGGACACTCCATGTCTTTAACCAAGGAAAAGCCTCGCTAGGTTTTGATGTATAAACAATGCAATAAATTGTGCTCTGGTGGTTTTTTTTTTTTTCCTTATTAGAGAGACAGGACAATTTGATGGAAGGAACAGATTGCGACACCAAAATCACATATCCATTATAATAAACCTTCTTGTCAATACACAGTGTGTCTTCAGGCTAAACAAATGTTGATGGAAAAGAATGTTAGTACCTGTCTTTCTTCCTCTGGAGCTCCTCATCACCAGCCTGACACAAGTCTGTGTGAAAGGTAAATAAACCTTGGGAGGCAGATGGAGGCACATATGTTTTATCGGCTTCCAAGGCCTCAAAGCAGGGCCTTCGGAAGGCAAAGCTGGTGTTACAGCAGTGGTCCACAGCAGGGTTGATGGTTCGATTTTCATTTACTCCACATATCTCTCCAACAACTAAATTCACCTGTTCCAATGAAAGTTGTAAATCAGATAGGACTTTAAAACGGGAATGGAACTTTGAAATATGGTTAGATGGGTAAATTGTTCTAGGGTCACTGCTAAATTTACTTAGAAAAAAACCATGCACTTATAACACAACACTATGTACAAAGAAAAGCATAAGTTTCAGTCCTGAGTGGCATTGCATATAACAAAATTTCAAGCTATAGCAATTTAAATGCCTAGAGGTTAACTTCTTGTTACCATATATACAAATTTGTAATTGTTCACTGCAAACAGCTACATGAAAGTGGAAACCAAACACTGTGGCCCTAAAGTTAATTCCTTTCCTAGGGTATCTCCCAGGGCAATGTTCACCCCAGCTCCAAAGAAATACACCCAGCTTGGAATTGGGTAAAAAGCAGCCATTCCCTTACTGACCTGGTGGAGCAAGAGGGAGAATTTGTAATGTTACTTAAAGTTAGAAAGTTTCCCATAACATTTGGAAACATTATTATGATTCTTAAAACACTTACCCTAACAAATGACTTCTAATATAAATAAGAAGAGGTAAGAAAGATGATTTGGAGAACTTCAAGAAAATATTTAAGACATTCTCTTTTGCTTGTTAAGGTTTTGATTCAGTGAGTCAAAAAGAAGACTTGACATTTCTTGCTTAACAATATTGAAAACAATGAAAATGAAAGACAGATGATTGCTATAAAGCAGTAAGGATATATATATATATATATATATATATATATATATATATATATAGTCAGGAATGTGGTTCATGCTCACCAAATCATCAACGCAGGCAAACTCTTCACTCAGTGTGCAGCAGGTGGTCAAAGCTGTCACCATTTCCTCGCCAAGAAAGGCCAGTTCATCAGCAGAGAGCTGAGGGGCTATCTTTGTGAATTTGATAACGTAGCTGAAAGGACATTTGTCTGTTTGGTTCTGAATGAAGCACATACCCATTTTCTCTTGTCTAGCTAATTGAAACCCTGACCCTTCAAGGCTACAAACGATCAATTTAAGGACACTATAAGCCTCAGCTCTCCTATAAAAAGGTAGGAAGCTGTCTCTTCACGGCCTGTTTTCCTGCATCTGGTCTCCTAGATCTCTGTATTCTGGCTTCTCTTCAATTTCATAGCAATCTCAGAAACTCTCAGATTTACCTGCCTTGTTTTACCTGTGAGATTAGGAGTTCCTTGGCAACAAATACCTTGGCTAGTATGTAAAATTCTACTTGAAATAGGTAACAAATATTTTAAAGAAATAATTTTAAAAATACATGTTGGAAAAAGATAAACTGAAATGAAGGAAACTAAGTTCCTTAAGGGGCTGACTGACTTCTAAGCAAACAGCCAGATTGCAGAAGTAGTGAAATCATAGTTTTTTTTAATTGTGTTTTGTTTGTCTTGATTTGAAGATGTTTAGTCTCAACACACACTACATTAGTATGGTAATTAATTAAGAAAATCCAGAATAAACTGCATATTATTCATGAATGCTCACTAAAAAATAAATATTCAATTGTCAAGCCTATCAAGAATTATTTTGATAAACTCAGTAAGATGGGCTTAAATCCTGGGCAAACAATCCTTTCCTTGGGGAAGTGTAACAACCTAAAGTTCTGGGTTGAGCATGAGAAAAGCAAGTCCAAACAAAAACTAAAACATTATAGAATCAGTTTATCCAGAATCCTGTATTTCTTTCATTGCTAGCCTCCTTCCTGTCAAAGGCTTAATATGGCAGCTAAATGTGGTTTTATTCTTTCCCAGAGTTTATGAATTCACCATAAGTGAGAGACTAAGCTAAAATATTGACACTTGGTGGATCTCTTCCTTTCCTCCTGGTCACAAGAGTTAACCTAATTGTGCAGACAACTTACTGGTATTTCAAGTCATCCTTCCCCAAATTCTGGAAATGTTCACATTCTCGTTGTACTATCTGGAGGCTTTTCTCAGTTGTCTCATTAAATTTTTTTTCCTGAAAATAAGATTATGTTTTTGAATATTTTATCCAAAATTCAACTATAAACTTCATGTTGACTTGTCAAATAGCTTTTTTTATTTATATAATATTTGTAAACTATCATTACCATATATTACTAAACTGTGGATACTTTTCTTTATATGTGTGTGTAAATATTTAAATTTTATCAATTATTGTTATTGTTAAGTATGTTTTTTGTTTAAATATGAAAGTCCACGTTTTTCATCATCATTATTTTGTACTGTTTTGGAGCTTTCCAGTTTATAAAGTATAATTTAAATCTTATGGTGACAGTAATTATACTCAATTCTCATTTTGAAGTGGCCAGAGCAGGTATTTTCTCTGTTTTTACATAAAGGAAACTGGTCTTGTAAAGTAGAGAGATGCCTAGAATGACCCAGATAGTAAGTATTGCTACAGAATATTTTAAATCCCATTTATCTTTATTTTATACTTTTTTTTCATCATTTAGAATTGGAAATTAAAACTTTCAATAATTGTCTTCAAATATTTGACAAACTCTCATGAGACATAAAATTATTTACTGAATGAACACCAGAGAGAAAATCACATACCAATGGAAGGATGATGTGGGACAAATTGTGCCTCCATGTAAATATATATATATATATATATATATAGCAGCATGATTCATTTAAGGATTAGAAAAAGATCTCCTCACTACACATCGTGGAAGAGCTATACCGAAACACGTCTTCTTACTTCATTGCTCAACTATGAATGGGTATAAACTGGCTTTTATGGCTAGAGGAGGAACTTTTTAAAATAAATCAAAACCAGCACATATCAAATGAATGAAAAACAAATCAGAAATGTCAAGTAATTTCTATATACATAGGAATCCATATACATTGATATTAAAAACACTAATTTCAGTAGGAAAATGGGTAACAAACATGAATAAATTGTTTATAAGAAACATAACTAGTATAACTAAAATTATATGACAAATGCTTAATTTCATTTAAAAAATAAAATAAATGTTTGCTTAAAAAGTACTCACTATTTTTTACATGTAAATCTAGTAAAGTTAATTTTCATGTACAATGTTTGATGTGGGTGAAAATAAAACAAGCATTTTCAAGCATTGTTGTAGGACTACATGCTGGTAAAAACTTTCTGGAAATTAACTAGGTCATTTGTATTAATTTTTTTAATATACATATTTTGATCTAATAATTTTTTTCTGATAACCTATCTTAAGAAAATAATTAATAAAAGGGGTTAGCCAAAGAACATATATGCATAATCCATAGACACAGACAACAGGGTGGTGATGGCGAGAGGGAAGGAGGGGTAAAGGCTGGGTGGGGGCTGGCAAAATGAGGGAAGAAACAGGGACAGCTGTAACAGTGTCAAGAATAAAAGTAAGAAATAAAAATAAAAATAAATATTAATAAAAATGAGTGAAGAGATATTTCAGGGTCACCTATAAAATTAAAAACAACCTAACTAAACATCCACAATGCCCATTACAGTAGAAAAGCAACTACATAAATTATTATAATGGTATGCTACCATTTAAAATAAAGTACATTTTGATGTCTGTTTAATGACAAAGTTTTCTATGACACTAAATAAAAATATATCCAAAAATTCCTTAAGAACTAGTATCTCAATCTTATTTTTAAATGCACACATATACAGGGTAGAGCAAAAGTAGGTTTACAGTTGTGAGTACACAAAATACAGGGTTTATCCTTGTATTATTATTTATTAGTAATTATAATCATTATCTATATTGTCGGCAGCCGTCTGTCTGGAGAGATGATGGTGTAGCTTCTTAAGAGTCTATTTGCACCGCCGAGAACGGCTGTGCAGTCCGACTCGGGAGTGACACGGTATCTGTCTCCTCCCGTGTTGAATCGACATGTTGCGATGACGCTGGAGTGTCCTCTCCAGTAGAGCTGAAGCTACAGAGCCTGGGCAGGGTGATATGGAGGGTCTGCTGTTGCCCATGCAGCAGACCCCCCCTCTCTTCGCAGCTGAAGGGCCCAAGGGAAAGACGGAGTCAATACAGCTTGGCTTCAGGTGCGCCGCAGGAGTTGCCGGTGTTGACTACAACGTCAAACCGCCTTAGGGACTCCGGCTCCGGATTTTCTGTCGGGGTTTACTCCCTTAGCCTTTCCCCTGAAGAGGTATGCCGCAAGGCAGCAGAGGTTTTTTGGAGTCAGAGTTTTCCTTCTCTGATGTGCCCATCATTATCTATATAAACAACTGTAAACCTACTTTTTTATCTCTCTGTATATGCATACTTTTATTAAAAAGATGAAAGAAAGTGTTAATTTTAACTATTTATTGGTGACAGAATCAGAAAATTATTCTTTTCTTTATAACTTTTGGTACTTTTCTAATCATCTTTAATAATTATTTATTACTTTTACAATCATAAAAATATCCAATATAGCTCAATAAAATACACAGTACATAAATAAAAATATAACTGTAAAATGTTTAATGGGAAGAGTTTTTTGTATCAACAACACAGGATTAGTAGCTCAAAACATTATGCATAACCCAACCTAAAGATTTGGGTCTTCCCTGTGGTAAGCTTCCACTGAATTTAAAGTGGACTCAGATTGATCAATCACATCTTCTATCCCCTAGATTAAAGTAAAACTTCGACACCAACTTTTAAGTTTTGTTGGTTTGATTTGTTTGTTTTGTTTACTTCTTTGATGGAACCTACCGCATTGCTGTAGCAGTCTGGAGGGTTTTCTGCATTGCAACACTCTTTTAGGAGGTCATTGTACACGCTAGCAATTCTTAAGAGCTCTGGTGTAGACAGTTCTGGATGTCTCCTTGAGTGTTCATAAAGGAACCTGTGATACGTAAAATATTGTGTATGTTAGAATTTAGAAAAAGCTACACACCAAATCCAATCCTGCCATCTTTTAGTGTAGTCAGATCTAATACTGAGTCTGCTCTCAAATGGTGTTCCTTCTCTGGTGTGGCCAGGGAATGGTTTGAGAGGGCATTTTGACTATCGGTGATCATTTTACCTAGATTTGTTCTCTCTCTCTCTCTGGTTCTTGTACTTCTTGTTGTTTCTGAAATTTTTTTTTCCATTAACGTTTAGTCCCCTTATACCCCCTTGCACTACCCTGAAATCACCACACTGCTGTCCATGTCCAGGAATCCTTTTTCCTTTTTGTTCAATCTATCCACCCCCTTCCCTCCCTACACCTTAGCTGTCAGCCTGCTCTCTATCTATGAGTCTGTCTCTGTTTTCCTTGTTAGTTCAGTTTGTTCATTAGATTCTATATATGAGTGGAATCATGTGGCATTTGTCTTCCTCTGACTGGTTTATTTCACGTAGCATAATGTTCTCCAGGTCCATCCATAGTGTCTCAAAGGGTAAAACTTCTTCTTCTTTTACTGCCGAGTAGCATTTCATTTTGTAAATGTCCCATAATTGTTTTATCCATTTACCTACTGATGGACACTTGGGCTCCTTCCATATCTTGGCAACTGTAAATAACACTACAATGAACATAGGGGTGTTTATGTTCTTTCAAATTAGTGTTTTGGGTTTCTTTAGATAAAATCCTAGAATTGGAATCATTGGGTCAAAAGGCAGATTTATTTTTAATTTTTTGAGATATCTTCATACTGCTTTACACAGCAACTGCACTAATCCACTTTCCTGCCAGCCGTGCGAAAGGATTCCCCTTTCTCCACATCCTCCCTGCACTTGTTGCTTGTTGATTTATTGATGATGGCCTTCCTGACAGGTGTGATATGGTATCTCATTATGGTTTTAATTTGCATGTCTCTGATGATTAGTGACATTGAGCACCTTTTCATATGTCTATTGGCCATCTCTATGTTCTCTTTGGAGACGTATTTATTCAAGTCTTTTGCTCATTTTTTAATTGGGTTTTTTGTTTTTGTTTTTTGGTGTTGAGTTTTATAAGTTACTTATAGATTTTAGATAGTAACCTGTCCTCTCATTCTGTAGGTTGTCTTTTTATTTTGTTGATAGTTTCCTCTGCTGTGCAAAATTTTTTTAGTTTGATGCAGTCCCATTTGTTTATTTCCCCTTGCCTTGGGAATTGCTGCAAACAATATCTGAGATTTTGCTGCCTATGTTTTCTTCTATGGTTTTTATGCTTTGGGGTCTAACCTTTGTTTATATATTGTGTTTAAACTAACAATGCTTTTACTTAAAGGATAGAATTGTTATACTTATTTAGAATTAATTATTCTGTTGGCAGTAAAGGATTTATTAGGTTGATGGAGCAGTAACTTAAGGCAGACCAGCTGTAACCGGTGTCTTTATAATATGAAATGGCTCATCTAGATACAGAGTTATTAGACTGAATGCTGGGTTAAATTTTTTTTGCAGTTTTATTTTATTTTATTTCATTTTAAGTGTTTATTGATTTTATTTTTAAAATTTATTTTTATCCCTCTTATCCCCCCTCCCCACTCTAATCACCACACTGTTGTCCACACTCATGAGTCCTTTTTCTTTTTTGCTTGATCCCTCCACCTTCTAACGCACCCCCTCACCAGAGCCATCAGCCTGCTCTCTAGTAGCCTATCTCTGTTTTGCTTGCTAATTAAGTTCAGTTAGAATTAATTATTAAGAAAATTGAATCCATAGAACATCAGAATTAGTATATCATCCCACCAATACTTTAGAAAATACATATCGAGTATAATTCTGCTGGAAAATATATTTGGACTTTCAACTTGAGATGATGAAAATATGGCTTTCTCCCACTCCCAGTGCTGCCTTGGTGAGAGATTGTGGAGCAGCCTTGTTCATTACTTCTTCCTGTCATTTCTCAAATATGGGAGTCATTGCCCCTGTAGTCCTAAATTATTGGCAGTAATTCCCATGGCCTCAGTGAGAGGCTCCAAGGGTATAGGTGGGTGTGATTTGGGGAGAAAGTGGAAAAGGGAGCGCAAAGAGGCTAGCACTTATTAAGCTCTTAGCAGGTACTAGGCATTGGATCAGCCTTTGAGTGACAGAGATAAAATATGCTTCCTGACCTCCATAAACACTTTCTCATTTACATTTACTGAATCCTCAAGATAAGTACTATTTTGTAGCTGAGGAAATTAAGTCTCTGACCAGCTAAGAGCCTTGCTGTTAATGGAAATATAGAATTTGAACCTAGGTTCTATTGTGATGCCGACTTCATTCTTTTTTAAACTATAAAACTCTCTTCTTAAGACTTCTCAAGAGAGGAATTTCTTCTCTAAGTACCTCAGCTGTGTGTTTACAACCTTCTTTATAAGAAACTCTTATCCAGTTAAGGTAAATTAAAATGATCTTTCATGTTTTGTGAGAGCAATACCTCAGGAAAATAATTGAAGTCCAGGGAACTCTTTCAACCCTTTTGTTTTGCAGCCTTTGACCATCTTGATTAATCTTGGTTTTTCTGACCTCACTTCTCCTGCTTCTCCATTTGCTATCCCAAAATATTTGGGATATTTTTCCGGGTACCAAAGCAGAGGTGATTAGTCTTCAGAGAATGAGGGGTTTCTCTTAATATCTGACCTAAGTCATGGACCTTTCCCCAAGAATAAAATTACATTTAAAAACATGCCACCAAAATGTTGCACACAAAAACCCTTGGAAGCCTACCCTACTTGGCAGATCCATTGAGGTCCTGCACCAAACATTCACACCCCAAAAGACTGCACCCTAAAACTGTTTCCAACTTAACATGCTCCTTGTTGCTCTATCATTTCTCCTCATACTGCAAACACTATCTGTTCTAATAGGGATGATGATGATAAAAATTGCTTTCATTGAAATGCACTACATCTATCAATTGGTTTACTTCAATTTGACTTAGTACCATGACTTGTGAGAAGCAATAGATCACA
The DNA here is from genome assembly GCF_987537825.1 of Furipterus horrens. Classification (NCBI taxonomy): domain Eukaryota; kingdom Metazoa; phylum Chordata; class Mammalia; order Chiroptera; family Furipteridae; genus Furipterus; species Furipterus horrens. Next base: position 171,592,621 of record NW_028327172.1, read on the forward strand.
AGTGGTTATAAGAACAGGAGCCTGGAATCAGACTGCTTGCATCTGAACTCTGGCTCTACCACATATTTATTAGCTATGTAACTTTGGAGCAAGTTGCTTAACCTCTGTGCTTCAGTTTCCTTGCTGGTAAAATGAGAATGATAAAAGTATTCTAACCTCTCAGAGGGTTGTTTTGAAAATTAAGTTTGTTAGTAGGAGAGAAGCACTTAAAATCTGGTAAGTGTTCAATAACCCTATCTTTAGTGCAGGCCTACTACCAGAGCTCCAGGTTTTCATATAAAAATGTCTCATAACAGTCCCAACTAGTTATCCTACAGGGACTTGAAAGTCCATGTGTGTAGATCCAAACATACTCTCTTATCCCCAAAACCTGCTTCTTCATGCATGCTTCCCATCTCATTGAATCTGAAAACTAATTATCCAGCCACCTAAGCCCCAAACTGGGATTCATTCCAGATGAAGTTTCTAAAAGACAAAAGTGATTTTGTCCTTCTTTATTCTCTATTGAAAACCCTGCAGTGGCATCTCGTTACTTAGCATGCCTACATGATCTGACCCCCTTTATCTCTCACTGCCCTGTTTCTCACTGCAGATACCCTTCTCATAGCCACACATACACCAAGTGTGATTTATCTTCGATCCATGCTCTACCCACTCTGTCTAGATTACTAAAATTTCCTCAAGAACTCCCTCCCAATCAAATCTTTCTAGAGACCCCAGGTACAATTGCCCACTGCCTCCTCTGCCCTCATATTACTTAGCATATAGTGCTATTAAAAATAGAAGAATATTTCTGCACTCATTTATATATGACTGTTTCTTCTCAAATTATCCTTCCTACTGATGAAAGCTTTCTGGGGATAGAAACCCTGTCTAACCTAGTAAAGTTCCTGGATTATACTTCATTACCAATAAACTTTGAATGAATGAATGAATATTCCATGAATTATATATATGATGAATGGAAGCACAGAGAGGATAACTTGTCCCAGTGACTCAACCAGGACTCAAATCTTGTCCCCTTGGTTCATAGCCTGACAGTTAAGCCTAGGTCAGAATTTCTGGGGTCAAGTCCTTACTCTATCACTTTTTTAGCTGTGACCTTTAAGCAAATTACTTAGTTTGTTCATCTGAAAAATTTGGGGAAATCATTTTTTACATGATCTTGTAAGAATTAAATAGATAATCTATATAAAGTATTTAGCCCATTGTCTGGCACATATCAAGTACTCAATAAATGTTAGCCATAACTATAAGACAGTTGCATTTTCTGAAAATTGTAAAAATACTATAACCTATAACTATTTTTTACAATTATGTAATACCCAATGACTTAAATGATTGCCACTTCTTCCACTCAAATTAGCCAAAATAGGACAAATCATAAGTTTCTATTTGCCTTATAAATTTCAGTATTGAGTTATCTTACTTAGCCATGAAGATATCTTGGTCAGCATTTCGTTCTTCACACAGATTTTCATTTTCAGTAAATTTTGCTTCTCTTGGAGATAAATCTTTTGGTCTGTCATCTTTATTTGAGTAAATTATGCACTCGCCACGCTCTGGTATTTTCATTTCACAGCACTTTTTAATTTTGCTGGAGATAGAATCTTGTTTTGAACAAATATGGCTCATAACTTTGCTCTGTACCAAGTAAGAATGAGAAATGAATTTATTTTGATGATTTTGTCAGGGCTGGATTTTCCTTCACAATGGAATGCAAAACCAACCATGGCATAACATCTGAAATTGCTTCATTTTGATGGATAAAATTTATTTAAATTTTGTATTAATTTAATACACATGAAGTTTTACATTAAAACAAGATTTATTACTCAGGATTTTAGATGATATAAGTATAAAAAAGGAACTTTATTATAAATTTACATTTATTGTTAAATATTAATCATTTAAATAATTTACACCTACTTCTCTGATATATTGGCATTTTTAATTCTACATGTTGCTTCTGGATCATAAAAGTTTACCTGTGGATCAATGAGGGCCACCAAAGACATGTTATTTTAATATCATTAACCCTACATTTCTTCTCTTGTGACCTGAAACTACATTGCCAAGCACGTAGTAGAAACTCAATAATTATTTGATAAGTAAAAGAAAGAATAGTAAACAAAGGAACAACTACAGCAACTACCAGATGAAGACTTCTGAAACAAACTATTTTACTTGTCAGTTGTCATTTTCTAATGGATACTATCACTTGAAGCTGTCAAAATTATTAAATAATGTACAAAATAAAAAATTTTACTCTATCCCTTCATCCTTGTTCTGATCTCCACATAAAGTTGTGGGACTAAAATGGAGGCTGAAGTTATCTGATTTACACAACAGCTGGGTAATTTGTTAAAAGCTGATCTAGTCCCTAGTTTCTTCTCCAGACACCCCAGAATAAGGCTGCATATTGTTCCTACTCTGTTCCAGCTTCAAATGAACTACACTGAGTTCCATCAAAGCAGCAGGCCATTCCAGGGCTCTGTGACTTTGCTCAAGCTGTTCCTCCTACCTAGAATCACTTTCTGGTGCACACTGATGGTGAAGAATAGGATGAAGCTCTGGGTTGAGCTAACAAGTGGAATGGGGGGTTGGCGTCATGTTTTCAATAAACCACATTGACCAGTCTTTGCAAACATAAACACACACATCTCACTCAAGGCCATTATTGTTTCAGGAAACACTTATTGTCTGGAATGCACTTCTATTTTGAATGAACTACAACTTAATTCCTCATATTTATCTATAAAAGCATCAAAGAAGATATTAAGAATATAATATGATCCCTTTGTCTCAGCTGCAAACGTCATAGAAAAATCTTCAATTATAACCTAATTCAGTGCATTATATTTAATATTATAATACCCACATCTCTATAAACAAACAACACAAAAATAAATAGCTAGTGAGATTGCTTTTAATTGGAGTATGCTTAGGAGCAAAATAATTCTTGGGGACATCTGTTGTCCACTGCTTGAAATAAAATATACATATCTTTATGTTCTAAAACTCAAGTTATTTAAGTAGCATATTCTTCCACTGTAAATCTAAAAATCTAAAACTAATTAAAAGTCACTGAGAAAACATCTAATTTCAACCAAAAATCAGGAAACTTTTAATGAAATTGTTTATCTTTGTGTGCATGAACAATTTAAACTAGGTCAATATACTTACCAGTATACACACTTAAGAGTAATTTTAAAGAATAGATTAAAGGCTAATTTTTATTATATTTTCATTACTATTTTGCCCCCTTATTTTAAATTAACATATCCACTTATTCAGAAAGATTTTTCCTAAATAACCTGAGGAAACTCAGGAAAAGCAGCTTTAAAAAGCAAAGGTGACAAATCATTCTCTGGGCTTTACTATTGATTTCTAATATCTTTAAAAGAGGATTTGCAACATTAAAAAATACTTTCATCTAGTCTAAAATGTTCACAAATCCTAAATTTATGAAGTTTTATGTCAGGGACATTTAGCCATATGAAACAGAATCTGCTAAATAATCTAAAAACAACCCCATATATTTCAAAAAATCCCAAAGTTTTATTTGAGCTTATTTATTAACATATTACTTTTTATTCTATTTATTTTATTTTATTATTTAATAATATATTAACATTGTCATTTCATTGTAGTACAGTAGCCATGCATTAGTGCTGTCAAAAGCTATTACTTTTATTTGGTTTGGGAGAATATTTACCCTGCCACGGATACACTCCACAGCATCCCCTTCACAGCACCCATCATACTTGGAGGAAACATCTTCTAGGAGGGAAGTAAGTTCCTTAAATTCAATCTTAGGAAATTTCTGACTGAGTATAACAATGAACCTGGAAAGATAATTTATAAACCAATAAAAAAACTTGAACAGCAAGTAAGACAAGAGGGAGTTATTTGGTAATATAGTATAAGTAATTGCAAAGGCATTGGTAACCTTGCTTTTTCACAGATGTCTTTATCAAAGGCCATTTATGCATTGCACAGCTTGCATGATCACTTTGAAAATCCTAGTTTGAGTCTTGGACTGGGGAGGGAAGGAAAAGGCCTGAGAGATGTGCTCTCTCCCATAATTTTTATAGCAAAGCACACCTTGGAAGGATCACCATTTGCTGCTGTGAGCCTGTAGCCAGCATAGGTAATCCATCACAGAGCTCTTTCCTTCTCATCAACTTGAAATCTCAGAATTTTTCTCAAAACATTGCACTAGCACCATTACTAATTGATTAGGATGACCAAGTGAGACAAAATTTATCCATATAAAGTTGTCTCCTAGTCATTAAGGTCAAAGATGTATAGATACGTCATACTAAAGCACTTGAAGGATTTAGTTCCTAGTTGGGAACTCCCAGACCAATGCAGATTCCCAATTAACTAAAAACATATCTGGAAGTAGCCTCCTTTCTCTCTGCTCTCACCCCCTCCCAAGTCTTTTTTCATCCTGACACAATGTCCTGGTTCTGAGTTATCTACATAGACTGAGGAAGTAGGGAAAGTATAAATAAAAATCAACAATTTAACAAAAATAGAACACAGACAAGAAAATATAATCAGAGATGAGGTAAATATTATAAAACTCACATAGATTTTAAAACTTGTGGTTCAAATTTCAGTAATGCCCCACAGACATTTTTTTGATAAGAAGACATCCCTCTTAAATATAGTATGATAGCTACTGCCTGAAAGAGAAAGAAAATTCTGTTGAAGCAAGAGTAAAATCCCACTTTTCTCTTATTTCTTAACTACATGTCCGCCAAACTATTCAAAATCTTGCTCATAAATTTAAAAACCTATGGGATTTTTATTGCAGTAAATTTGCATATCAGAAAAAATATGCATTCGTGGCACGTTATAAAAGTGAAACCAGTCTTTCTGGTAACTGAATTGCACTTGGTGGGACGGTGAATCATACATTGTGCTGTGACCTTCTTCATCTCTACTGGGGTGACTCCATTTTATGATTAGCTAAAAGAAGACTGCTGAGGATAGAAGATAACACCAAATTTCACCCTGAGTATTCACTCACTAGGGTCTTCTTTCAATTTACTAGGAAGGAAAAAGTCAGAAGAAAGACCCTGAAAATGGGTGATTGTCTTTAAAGGGTCTCAAGAAATAAGAACTTTTAGATCAGCAGCAGATGGTCTATGGGTTTAAAACCCATAAAAGTAAAAAGGAGAATATTTATCAATGGTAAACAACTATTTTCTATAATTTAATTTTCAGTAAGGATCTACTGTGTTGGAGGACTCCTTACTCTTATTCATGAAATAAACATAATACCCGCCTTTATTCGAAAGCAGTTAGCTTTATCTTGTTCTTCGCAACATGTTTTAGTCATCTCCTCAATATGAGCACTGATTCTTAGAAGTGTAGGGGCGAAAACAAAGGGGTTCCTTCTGGAAACTTCATAGATGTAACTATAAAAGAAAAAAGTAGAGAAGGAGGGACAGGAAATAAGTAAAGGAATGGTAGACAATGGATGGGAAGAAAATAGAAGGGAAAGGAAAGATGGGAAAAGGATCAAGTTGAGAAAATGAAAAGTACAAGGAAGAAGGATTGCCCATTAGAGAAGTCTTCAATATAAGGCAGCATTATTCAGTCTCCAATAAAAGTCTTTTGGACTCTTGTTATTGAATCACCAACTCTAAAGTGAGTGATGATTGCAGTTCTAATCCTGAACACTGAGCTGTGGCTCTTGTCCCTACCTCCCAGGCTGACAAATGCTGAGCTTCTCTCTCATGTTTAAAGAGCAGCTACCTAGACACACTGCCTCTGAGAGTCAGGGATCATATTCACTTACATTCATATAAACTTGTGATTTAGGTTTCACTGAGTACACTGGCTTCCAGAAAATGTCTCTGCTTCTGCAGTTACTACACTATGAAAAACAGGTTTTTACTAAACATTTATTGATTTCATGTTTACCCTCAGTTAAAGTTGCACCTTCCCCTTGGGATGGCAACATTATTACCTCCACTAGCAACTTGTAACCATGCACACACTTCTGTTCTAGGGCTTGTCACATTAGAAAATATACACCATTAGTGAAAGGACCTTAAAAGCAGCTTTCATGTCTTATTCATGTTTATATTCACAACACTGAACACAGATCTGACACACAATAAACAGTGAACAAATTAATTGCTCAATGAACACCACTAATTTCCCTTTGAATAGATATTAAGTATTCTCTAGCCTAAGAATAATTCTTCAATTACATCATTTTTAATTAAAATGAAACTTACTTGCTTAGAAAAGATGCACTGTTATTTTTATAAGCTTGGCATTTCACTTCAGGATCCAGAGTAGGGAGAGGCGGCAGAAATCTTACATCAGCTTTCTTATTACGAAAGAAGCAGAGTCTTCTTTCAATGTCAACCTTATTGCAGCACTGTGAAAAATTATGCTTTTGTGGCAGCCCCTCCAAAGCACATATCGCTTCCAGTAAAACATCATTCTGTACAACAGAGAAGTAAAAGACACTTTTCATTCATGGTAAAGTTCCTCAACCTTTTGAGCTGATGCAATGATTAGTGAGCATCACCCTTCAGGGAAAAGATTGCAATTTTCACAATATCAGCAGCACAGCGCCTTGACCCACATCCTTGACAACCATCTCATACTCCATGAAAGTTTCTCTAGCCTATCCTTAACCTCTTACTTTTTTCTTTGCTGCTTATATTTCCCTTGCATAACAACTTTTATCCCTCATCTCCTAAGGTGATGAAGTCAGAGTGTGAATGTGTTGGTAAAGTATTTAGTAGTGGTGTTTAGCAATGCTTTTCTAGAGATGCAGATGGTGACCTTACAGGGGAAAGGCCAAGAAAAGAGGGTGTGATAAAAGAGGACATAATGAGAGAGGCAGCTAAGGAGGATACCTCTGTACTTCTGTGCACTTTACCAGGCTTTTGGCTGTCATGTGCCTGCATACATACAGCATGGACTGCAAGCTCATGGTCAACTCCCCCCATGCATTGTAATACAGAATTGCATCTCTTTTAGGAAACTACCTCATCCTGAATACCAAAGTCAAGCAAAATAAAAATGAATGGCACAGAGTACCTCTCTTTTTAGATTTTCAAGCCAAAACTTTTCTCAGTGTTGACAAATAAGCCAGTTTGCTTAAGAAATGCAAACAACTTACTTACAGGAAATTTTGAACACTGAGGGAGTGTCCCGTCGGCTAAGCATTGATCTTTGTATTCTGTCATGGCTTTTGCCAACATTTCTGCTTCCTCAAAGGATGCCTCTTGAATATATTGAGCAAATGCAATGATGGTGCTGCAAAAATCCACACAGAGTACACAATGATTACCTGAAGAACTACCATGTATATCCAACAAACTCATAGGAATATCTCACTTGTTAACTAGCCTCGGGAAATTATCCAAATGTGAGGCTATAAATTATACAACTTCTTGACAATTCAATTACCTCATCTGAATTTTATGATTAATACTGTATTTTCTTTTTTTGATATGGTTTCTATTTAATTAAATTACTTATGAGAATCATGACCTATTCTGGAATATATCATGTAAAATTATAATAAACATATCATCATCAAGAAGAGTTTAGAGAAACTCACATATATCCAAGATTCTCCTCTATAAATTTCTGAGTAGTACTTAAATAATCTGAAAAGCAAAGGTATTTAAGTTATCCCATATCCTGGCATTTTAACATTTCCCAACAAATAACTATTTGGATATCTAAATTTATCAATACAAAGTATAAAATAGAAAACTAATGGTAGAAATAATTTGGTATATTTAACAAGAAAAAAGTCATATGAATGAAATTTGGAATCTTAATCACAGCTGATTATGTGTTCAACATATATTTATTTAATCAAATTGAATTAATCTCATACTGACCAGACTTCAGAGTTGCCATTGATGGTTCTCCAGTCACAAATGTCAAATACAAACATCATTTCCATGTTAATTATTTATTATGTACGATTATAAAAGTAATATGAAGATAAACTGATAGGTGATGTAATGTTACAACAGAGCCGAACAAGAGCTGCCATTGCATCCTGGTGGTCAGTATAGTTTACAGTGCTATCCAGACACATATATTTAGATGATCTCTGGACTAGTCTCAGATCATTGAGTCCTTCCCAATGAATATAACCCAAGCACATTTATATGTGTTCACATAGACCACATTTGTGGTGTCTTTATTTTTGTCAAGTAGTGTGCTGTACGTAATAAGGCAATCAGTGATGACCAAGACATATCCCTTGTACCTCAGGTTCCTAAGTACTCTCACAGTGCAAATGACTCATGAACATGACTATGTATAATCCATAGTTATTACAATATTATTGACTATATTCCCTATGCTGTGCTTTACAGCCTCATGGCTATGTTGTAACTGCCAATTTGTACTTCTAAATCCCATTATGCTGTATACCTAAAACTAATACAAAATAATATTGAATGTAAATTGTAATTGAAAAAAATTTTTAATATGCTTTATTGTTTACACTATTACAGTTATCCCAATTTCTTTACCCTTTGTTCCCCTCCACCCAGTGACCCTCCTCCCCTCAGTTGTCCACCCCCTTAGTCCATGCCCATTGGTTGTGCATATAGTTTTTCTGAATAATCTTCCTATCTACTCCACTCCCTACTACTATGCTTCTTAATTCCTGGACCATCTCCCTCCCTTTCCCTCCTTCCCCCTCCCCACTGACCTCCCCACAAAATGTTCCCCATACGTATAATTCTTCTCCCACTCTTGTTGACTTTTTAGTCTGCCTTTGTTTCAATTGCCTTGCAGGTTTCATTTTAATGTTCATAGTGTTGATCCTCCTTCTCCTAAAGAAGTCCCTTTAACATTTCATATAACAGTGGTTTGGATCTGATGAACTCCTTCAGTTTTATTTTGTCCTGGAAGCACTTTCTCTGCCCTTCTATTCTGAATGACAACTTCACTGGATAGAGTAATCGTGGTTGTAGTTTTTGCTTTTCATTACTTTGAATATTTCTTGCCAGTCCCTTTTTGCCTGCAGAGTTTCTTTTGAAACATCAGCTGATAGTCTTATTGGGACCCCTTTGTATGCAATTCACTTCTTCTCTCGTGCTGCTTTTAAGATTCTCTCTTTATCCTTAATTTTTGATTATAATGTGTCTTGGTGTGGTTATCCCTGGGTCCAGTTGTTTTGGAACTCTCAGTGCTTCCTGGACCCATAAGTCTATTTCCTTCCCCAAGTTAGGGAAGTTCTACTTCATTATTTTTTCACATAATTTTTCCATTTCTAGTTCTTCTTCTCCTTCTGGCAGCCCTGTGATTCAGATGTTGGCCTTCTTATAGCTGTCCAATAAGTTTCTGAGCCTCTCCTCATTTTCATCACTTCTCATTTTCTCTTTCTGCACTGGTTGACTGTTTGTTCCTTCCCTATGTTCCGATTGTTGATTTGATCTCTGGTTTTCTTGCCCTCACCACTAGTTTCGTATGTGTTTTCATTCATTTCAGCAGGACTAGCCTTCATTCCTTCCCTGTCTTGTTTAAGATCTGCTCTTAGGTCTGTAAGCATTTTTATAACCAAAGCTCTGAACTGAGCCTCAGAAAAATTGTCTATCTGCTGAGCGTTAGATTAGATATTTGCTGTCTGGTCGGCTGCATCACCAGGATCTCTATCACAATCTGTGCCATCCTGACTGTTGTGTTTACCTGTGCTTCCTGGGCAGGGCTATCGCACCCCTTATGCTCTAAGGGGTGGAGCCCCATGCACTCGTCCCAACCAGATGACCCATCTCACCACGCTGTGGCATTTTCTGTGGGGGTGGGGGTCCAAGATGGATTCCTGCCCTTCACTCTACACTGAGAGACCGGGAGCCTCCTCCTTCATCCCCACCCCCTCTGGGCCTCACAGTCCAAGGCAATGGAGGTCTGCCTTCCCTGGCTTTGGAATTGCAAGCTGATGGGTCTGATCTGCAGCTGAGGGTGCTCCCCAGGTGCTTCTTGCCTTCCCCTAAATATGGGTGTCTGTGCTTACCGCTGTCCTGCCTCCATCGCTGCTGCTGCCTCGGACAGCACAGCTTGACCTCTCCACCCCAGCTTGGCCCCTCCTACCTGTCCACATGAGCCCCACTTCTATATAACTTCATATATTGGACTTCCATTTATTTTTCTGGAACTTCTAGTTATTTCTGCTTTTGCAGTAGTTGTAGTTCTTCTTAGATGTGGAGGGAGATGGAGCATGTTAGTCTAGGCCTCCATCTTGGCTGGAAGTCTCCTGTGTTTGTTTGCTTCCATGTCCTAGGGAGAGTTGTCACTCCTACTACGTTGTAAGGAGCAGAGCCTTAGAGTTTCATCAGTAATGGATGACCTGTTTCACTATGTGGTGGCGCTGTATGCGGGGGAGGGGTCTGAGAAGGTACAATTCCGCTTGCTCAGCACTCACCCCTTTTCCAGGCACTTCTCCCACTTCCGCACTGGACTGGTGCCCCTCTAACTGCTGCCCTGGCTGTCCTTCCCAGAGTGGGTGGGTCTGTGAATGTTCTAGGTTCACGAGGGCCCTTTAAACAGGTGGACTCTGCTGAGAGACTGGCAGTTTCTGCCTCCATCACGACCCCCACTGGTTTGCACAGTCAAAAGCAATGAGGCTTGATTTTCCCCGGTGCTGGGACAGTGAGCTGCACAGTCTGGTGAGGAGCTGGGAACACTTCCAGGTGTCCCTCCTGATTTTTTAAAATGTGTAACTTCACTTTCTGCTAGCCTGCTGCTGTTGCCACTGCTGCGACCACAACATTGTGCCCTCTCTGCCCCAACTCCGCCTCTCCTACTTGTCTGGATGAGTATTTCTTCTTTATATCGTTGTTTGCTAGACTTCCATGCATTTTGATTTTCTGGAACTTCTGGTTCTTTCTAATTTTGAGGTAGCTGTATTCCTTCTTATTAGTGGAGGGAGATACAGCACGTGTGTCTACACCTCCATCTTGGCCAGAAGACACATTGCATCTCCCTCCACAACTAAGAAGGAATACAACTACCTCAACTAGAGACAATCAGAAGTTCCAGAAAATTGGGCTGCATGGAAGTCCAACAAACAAAGATATAAAGAAGAAATACTCATCCAGACAGGTAGGAGGGACGGAGCTGGGGTGGAAATGATGCGATGTGTTGGCAGCAGCAGATGTGGCAGTGGCAGGCCAGTGGAAAGCGCAGTCACACATTTAAGAAAGTTTAGAGGGACACCTGGGGAGTGCTCCCATCACCAGGGAAAATAAAGTCTCATAGTTTCTGACTGTGCAAACAAGTGGGGTGATTTCTAAGTAGGATCTGCTTGTTTAAAGGCCCTCGTGTTTCTAGAACATCTACAGACCTGCCCACTCTGGAAATGATGGCCAGGGCAATAGCTAGAGAGGTGCCAGTTCCATAAGGAACTGGGAGAACTGCCTGGAAAAGGGGCAAGTGTTGAGCAAATGCCATTGTTCCCTCTCAGACCCCTCCCACACACACAGTGCCACAATGTGGTCGAATGGGTCTCCAGTACTGACGAATACCTAAGGCTCCACCCCTTACAACATAACATGAGTGACAGCTCTACTTAAGACACAGAGGCAAACAAACACAAGCAATTGTCAAGATGAGGAGACAGAGAAGCATGGTCCAAAAGAATGAACAGATCAAGGTTCCATTGGGAGAACTAAGTGATGAGGAGATAGCCAACCTAACAAATGAGGAGATAGCCAACCTAACAGACACAGAGTTGAAAATACTGGTGATGAAGATACTTACAGACTTGACAGTTGTGCTTAAGTATGGCAAACGCATATGGGAAGAAGTGAAGGCTCTGTTAAATGAAACGAAGGAAAGCACACACAAAACCAGTGGCAAAGAGAAGGAAATCATGGCTCAAATCAATGATATGGAAAAAAAGAAGAGAAAACAGTTACCAGTACAAAATTATAAAACAAGAGTTGAAAAAATTAGGAGAGGCTTAGAAAACTCTGGGACAACTTTAAACGTGCAAACATCTGAATCATAGGGGTGTCAGAAGGAGAAGAGGAAGAGCAAGAAGTTGAAAGTGTATGTGAAAAAATAATGAAGGAAAACTTCCCAAATTTGGTGAAGGAAGTAGACATACAAGTCCAGAAAACACAGTAAGTCCCAAACAAGCTAGACCCAAAGAGGACCACACCAAGACACATCATAATTAAAATGCCAGAGGTTCAAGATAAAGAGAGAATCTTAAAAGCAGCAAGAGAAAAGCAGAGAGTTATCTACAAAGGAGTGCCTATCAGACTGTCAGCTGATTTTTCAAAAACTCTGCATGCAAGAAGGGACTGGCAAGAAGTATTCAATATGATGAAAAGCAAGGACCTACAACCATGATTACTCTATCCAGAAAAGCTATCATTTAGAATGGAAGTGCAGATAAAGTGCTTCCCAGGCAAGGTGAAGCTAAAGGAGTTTATTATCACCAAGCCATTATTATATGAAATGTTAAAGGGGCTTATTTAAGAGAATGAAGATCAACTCTATGAACATTAAAATGACAACAAACTCACAACTGTCAACAACTGAATATAAAAAATAAAAATAAAATAAAATAAGCAAACAATCAGAACAGGAACAGAATCATAGGTGTGGGAACCATTTGCAGGGTTATCAGCTGCAAGGGAAAGAGGGAGAAATGGGGAAATGGTGCAGGGACTAAGAAGCATAATTGGTTGGTACAAAATAGACAGGGGGAAGTTAATAATAGAGGAAAAGGTGAAGCTGAAGAACTTATATGCATGACCCATGGACATGAACTAAGGGAGGTGGGGTTGCTGGAGAGAAGGGGGTACTGGGAAGAGGGGAGCAAAGGGAAAAGAAATTGGGCCAACTCTAACAACATAATCAATAAAATATACTTGAAAAATTATAATTGAAAAATTAAAAAATAAAATGTATGTAACATTCTAAAATAGTGTGGTTAAATATCTGACAGGATTTCTTTCTGATCCCTGGGTAAAGAATTAGAAATAGATTATAGAAGGAGTGACATGTGAGTTGAATCTGAAAAACTGTACAAGATCTCAGTTAACAGAAAAATAAAGAGCCTCATCTTTCTTGTGGATAGAATGATGTGAGTAAAAGCACAAAGGTGAGGAATCTTAGAATGTTTTTAGGTAAAGCCAATTAATCTATTTTGATGAGAACATGAATCATAAAGAAGAAGAAGAATACCTAAGATAGAAAGGACCTGGGTCTAGATTATAGGAGCCTTGCATAGAAAGCTTGGAGTTTGGGCTTCAACTGGAAGCCATAAAGAATCGTTGAAATGTTTATATAATTATTATTTCTATAGGCTAAGAAACACCAGCCAGGTAGTAGTAGACCTAATATGCTGAAATCTTCCGCAGTACTTGATAAATAGAAAGTGACAAGTACTATTTGTCAAATATATGGATGGAAGAACGAAGGGATGGGTGGAAAAAGCAAGAACTCTATCAGGAGACTTTTGCAAACATCTTGTTGAGAAGTCAGCAGGACATGGATTTTGGCAGGATAATGGAAATGCAAGGAAAAACATAGATACAAAAGATATCTGAGACAAAAATCAATAGAATTATTGAACAAGTTGTTACAAGGGCAAATGAGAAGGGAAACTCAAGAATGACCACCCTGTTTCCAGCCTTCTGACTGGGCTTCACTAGCAGGCATCATGCAGGGCATCAAATTGAGTAAGACACAATCCTCATCTTCAGGGGCCACAGTGACACTTACAACACCTTTGTGCACGTTACAAAAAGTGCCTTTTCCAGGCCAGAGAGATTACAGAGAGAAAGCTCTTCTGATCAGATGAAGCTCAAAATGTTCCCCCTTTGGTTAGAAGAAATATAAAAGTCACCCTTTCCTCCAGATTGACACTGCCTTGGGCAGACTTGCAGGCAAGGGGAGATTTATTTATAAACTGTACAGCTGGGGGAAGCAGGGTCCTGCACACCATAAAGTGTTCTCTACCCAGTTAGAAGATGTGTTGAACAGCTAAAGGTCCCAGAAAAATCCCAGCTCCAGTCCAGTATTTCACTGTTACCATGCACTCTACACATTTGCAAGAAATATGAGCATTTTAATATGAGATATAAAATTATATCTCCCAGCAATATTTTCTATACTGGCATAAGACTGTTGACCATTTACTGGGTGTGATAAGTTTCTCTGTCTATAGATTGGATAATATGGCCACCAAAATACAAAATCTAGGATAGCTCAGGAGATATCTGATCAGTATATATAAACTAGTAGGGGTAGCAAGGGGGGAGAAAAAAACAAATGAAAAATTAAATTGAAAGAATACAGGTTAAAAGAATTGAAATTATCCTAACTTAGCCATTCTTTAGCTGAGTTATACAAGTAAGTTTCTTACCTACATCTTGAGGCTTTGTGGGCAAGTTTAGGGATTGAGTCAAAAAGAATGAGAAAATAAAAAAACCTATAAGTTTTAACTGTTTCATTTCTTTAGAAATCATATTCACAAAGAAAAATAATGTGATTGAGGGAAATCATGTTTTTATATTATTCTTTGACACTACTAGTAAAAAAGTAACCTGTTTAACCTATTTATCAGATACTCAAATTTGATTGTTATTTGATCACACTGCAGAATTCTTGCTAATTATTAACTAGGAAAAATTATCTCTGTGTTTCACTGGAAAATATCTATTTCCTAGAAGAAAAGGTCCACAGGTTAAGTATGTACATTACCTAATCAAATAGACAACTGAAAAAAAATTGAAATATTGCAAATGCTAAGAGAAAAAGGACTAAAATAAATAATTCACCAAAAAGAGAACACAACTAGAAAGATGTTAACTTTTGCTGGTAATCAAAGGAAGTTTAATTTAAAAATAAAAAAGTTTTTATATCTAATAGAATTAGGGAAAAGATAACAATTAAGATATCTTATTCTGGTAAACAGGTAGCAAAACAGGTACCCATACATTCAAAGTTTTTGGAAAACAAGTTTATAATAAGGATCAATAGTCTTAAAAATATTCACATTGTTTAAATCAATCACTCAAGTTTTTGTATCTATACTAAGAATATGATCTGAACTATGAAAATATTTTTAAGTACATGATTTTTAAAAGCTAATAAAGCTGGTGTTAATGAGAACAAGAACAATGTAGGCCACTGGTTGTAATCTTACTGGAACAAAGAAATGGAAGGTTTCCTAGAATTGCTTTACCAGAGGGACTGGGAAGCTGGGACATTTATCCACTGATGGAGGAATACATGAGCAAGAGAAATAAATATGAAACCCCAAGAAGAAGAAAGGCTTCTGGGCTAAGGGGTAGTGTAAAGCAGCACTACTGGACAGTCAAACATATTCTAAAACATTATAATAATTATAATTATGATGGCATTGGCAATTGAGAGAGAAATACAACAACCTAAAATCTAAAATTATATTCAAATACCTATTTGAACACTAGAATGATTCCAAATAGATCAGAGATCCAAATGTAAAAAGAAAAGAAAAACATAAAAATACTAATCTATGATGCAAAATCCAGAAAAAGAAATAAATTCAACCCCATAAAATTTTTTTCTAAGACTTTACATGGAAAAATACTATAGGAAAAGTAAAAAACCAAGAGAAAATATTGAGAAAAGATAGCTGCAGTTTGTATTATAATATACAAAGAGGTCCTGGAAATTGAATGGAAAAAAAGAAGACCAACGATCTGATAGAAAAATAGAAAAATAATATAAGCAGATAATGCCCAAGAAAAAAAATTTTTATGAGCCTTAACCATAAAGAAAGATCCTTATAATAAGAGAAATGCAAATCTAAACAACACCCCAGTACCATTTCTCACCTGATTGGCAAAAAATCTGAAAGTCTGACGATATTTTGAGGATAAAACTGTTGGGAAACAGGTTTTTTTACTCATTGCGATTTGAATGGTGATGCAATATCTATAAAGGAGAATTTGGCAATATCTAAAACAAATATATACATTTGTTCTTTGAGCTGAAAAAATTTCTAATAGGTACACATACTAAAAATACATTGCCACCATCACTAAATGATTAAAGCACTAGGTTATTCATTGTGGCATTGTCTGCAGTAGTAGAAGATTGGAAATAATTCAAATGTCCTTCGATAGAAGGTTGGTTAATAAACTATAGCATATCCACACAAAAAAATTAGGAAAAAATTTGTGGGTAATATGGAATTATTGTCAGGATTATTTTTAAGTGAAGAAAGCAAAGTATAGAACAACTTTTGTCATATGTGTAATAAAGATAGAATGGTGTAATAGAAACATTTGTATGCAAATTTGCTTGATGTAACCTCGATCATTTCTAATATTGATAATTTCTCTTCTCTTTTTTCCATTGATAAATCTGGATAGAGGTTTATCAATATTATTAATCTCAAAGAATAAGCATTGGTTTCAATTATTTTTATCAATTGCGTTTTCTGTTTTCTATTTTATTAGTTTCTACTTTTATCTTTATTATCTCCTTTCTTATTCTTTCTTATGAGTTCATTGGTTTAAGATCTTCCTTGTTTTAGTGGCATCCCACAAATTGTGATATGCTGTGTTTTCATTTTCATCCAGTTCAAACTATTTTTAAATACTTTTTGCTTCTTTGATTCATGAGTCCTTTAGAAGTGAGTGATTTAGTTCAAAAACATTTTTTATTTTTATTTTCAGAGACCCCACTATTATTTATTACCAATTTGATTTCATGCTATCAAGCAATTCTCTAAAATCTCACTTAAGTCTCTTTGGGAGAGAAAAATTTCTTATATTTGTAATTCACAATCAGGGTGGGGTGAAGGGGCAAGGGAAAATTTGAAAGAGCTAATTCCTAAGAGTGGCTGCTCTGTGCTCACTTTTTTTCAACAGCTTGTCACTTCCACAGGAGATTTTAATTTACCAATATCAGGAATGAAAGAGGTGACATCACCATAGATATTAAACTAATAAAAAGGGAATATTCTAAAAAATATTTGCCATGAAGTTTTATGACTTATATGAAATGGACAAATGCCTTGAAAGGTAGAAACTACCAAAGCTCGCTCCAGAAAAAAAAATAGATAATGTAATCCTGTCAAGACCAGGGAATCTGGTCCACTGTTTCTGATTTATGCTTCACAGTGGCAATGGTCAAGTGACAGTCTTCTATGAAATGTAGTGTACAGACAAAAGAAAAAATTACCTTCTATCCCCCCTCTGCCTATTCATACTATTTAAAACCAGCTTCTGTCACACACTCACACACACACACACACACACACACACACACACACACACACGCACACACGGTCACACTCACCAGATCTTTAACCTCCTCAATGAGGAGAAATATGTTTTCTCATGTTTTAATATTCATTTTTAGACTTATGCTTCTTCCTCTCCCCAGTGTGCCTTTTAGAAGATGAAGCAGTAAGGAAGACATTATCACCCAGTAGATGATAATAAGTAGAAGTTTGAGGAGATGATGGAGTGAGCCCCATACATGTCTGAGGGCAGTTTCCCAAGAAAGAAGAATCCCAAAGGCAAAACTCTGAGCAGGAAATTAACTGGTAACTTGAAAAACAGCAAGGAGATGACTAGCCTAAAAAAGAGAAAGAGGGCAGAAAGGGACCACCATGTAGGGAGGGACATTGTACAGACTTTACATTTTACTCTGAGTTAGACGGGAAACCACTATAGGTTTTAAGTTTAAAAGGGGCGTAATGTGTGTGTGTGTGTGTGTGTGTGTGTGTGTTATGTGCTCTTGAGTCAGGTCCGAGTCCTGGCAATCTTATGAATGAGTGATTCCACAATGTCCTGTCCTCAGCAGCCCTGCTCAGCTTCTGTAGATGCATGCCCTATGGCTGCTTTTTTGGAGTCATCCATTGCACATTTGGTCTTCCTCTTTCTTGCTGCCTTCTGTCTTCCCAGCATTATTGTCTTTCCCCAAGAACTCTGCCTTCTCATGATGCTTTCAAAGCAAGACAACTTCAATTTTGTTATCTTTGCCTCCAGCAATGTTTCAGGCTTAATTTGCTCTAAGACCTTGTTGTCTGTATTTCTGGCAGTCTAGGGTATCCATAAAGCTCTCTTCCAACACCATCTTACAAATGAATTGATTTTTTAATATCAATCCTCTTTACTGTCCAACTTTCACATCCATACATAGTAATTGGGTATGGGTGATTTTAGCCTGTGATCTAATGAAACATCTTTGCTCTTGGTGATCTTTCCTAGTTATTCCATTGCCATCCCTCTGAATATCAACCTTCTCATGAATTTTTGGCTGCAGGCATAATGTACTTAGATGTAAAGAATCACTTCAATTAGTACATTGAGGTCAGAGCTGGGGGTAGGGCAAGGGTACTAGAAAAGAGACCAATGAAGAAGCTATTGCAATAATCTATGTGTGATATGTTTGGGGCTTGTGTTACATATATTGAGAAAGAGTTAAATTCTGGATACACTTTGAAGACAGGGCCAACAGGCTTTGCTTATAGATTAAACGTAGGGGTGATATGGAAGAGAAGAACTATAATTCTAAGGCTTGTGACTTGAGAAACAAGAATTGACAAGACAGAGAGAAACACAAGTTTAGGACAGGACACAGTTAAGTTTGGAATGTGCTAAGTTTTAGTTCTTTCTGTATTATCAACATGGAGATGTGGGGCAGGAAACTGACATATGAGCCTGGAAATTAAGGAAGAAATCCAGGCTGGGGATATAAATATGTGTGGTCAACAACAAGCTGGTATTACTGAACCAAGTCTAGATAAGGTGACCTAGAGGGCAAGTTTAGGTTCAGAAAAGGCTTCTCTGAGACACTCTAACATTTAGAGGTCAAAGATTTGCAGAAATTGCAGTGAAGAAGACCCAGGATATTCAACCATAATATGGGGGGAAAAATTCAAAAGCCAAGTAGAAAAATGTTTCAAGGTAAAAGGAGTGATCAATTGTGTAAGATTTTACTTAAAGAGATCAGGTAAGCTAAAGACTAAGAAATGACTACTGGATTTGCAGCCTGGGAGTCGCGAGTAACCTTGGCTAGAGGTAACCCTGAATCTTTGTTTGCCTAACTTGTTATTTCAAAGAAGTAAAAACCATTTAAAATCTCCAATTTACCATTATATTGATATCCTTTGTCCTTGCATTTCCAATCATTTTTTCTTTATATATTTCAATGGAATATCATTTGGCTCATAATTTTTTCTACCAGTTTTATCTTTATTGCTCTTTCCTCTTAACCAAAAAATTAGTTTTCCTCTTTAATGCTTTCATATTGAATTCTCTTTTATCATGATCTCTAAATTAATATCTTTCAGAATTAGAACAAAATCAGATGAAGTCTACGGATTTTGTAACAGAATTGAAAGAAAAATGTTAAGTCCAGAGCAATTGAATTAGAACTGAAAGCTTATTGTATTGCTCTGGATCAATTGTTTTCTCCTGGAAGAAAGGCCAGAGTACTAATGTAATTTTTAGATTTCTATTCAAAGCTAATACAACAAACAGCCTCCCTGGTAGATTGATCTTTTTTCCATACTTGCTGAGCTTGGCCCTCTGTACTCTGTCCCCTGCCTCTGCTCCCCATCCTCCATATCTCACAGATTATATTTCTGAAAGCTAATTACTAATTAAAAATCATTTTGGCACCCTGTTACCTATAAGATATTGTCCAAATCCTTTGAAATAAAGCCCATGAGAATCTGGCTCAATCCTACACAGCTTCCATGTCTATATTCTTCCTTCTCACCCTGTCTACCCCCAAACCACTTATCATGTTTTGTCATAGGCTGTTTCACTCTTTCATGAATTGAATGTCTCTCTTACTGGAATTGATAAGTGCCCTCTCATCTCTAAGACTCTTCCTAAATGATGGTCTCTTTCAGTGTGAAACTTTCCCCAGTCAGCACTGGTCTCACCCATCCTTTGATTCTCTCAACAATCAGTCATCACATCTCTAATAACCATAATCTTGTTGCATTGCTCTTAGCTGCTTCCTCTTCTGCTAAGCCAACTGGAGGGCAGTGGCTGCACCCAGAACAGCAGCTGGTATGCAGTGAATGCTCAATAAACATTTGTGGAATAAAAATTAACCGGTGAAAATATTAATTATATGCAATTAAAACTATAGTACATGAATACTTATGTTTTCAAATGTCAGTGACTAGAGAACTTAACAAGAGTAAGAAAAAAAGAGGTTAAACTTTGAGTATTCTTGATGGATTCTATAACAACCTAATTTCTTTTCTCTTCTTCAGCTTATCTGTTAGAACATTTAAGTGGTTATTTAAAGAAAGATGTGCCCTGGCAGCACCAAACAATGCTTAACTTGGGAATATTTTTTTTAGTTCACCAAGTACTCTAGACCTTAGTATTATAAATGCATCCTTGATTGGATTTAATCTCCTACCATAACCAATACTCAATGCTTTTGACCAGAATCTGCTTAAGACAATGGTATACAAAACTATTTAAAGAAATTACTTTTAGATTTTCATAAATAAACAAATAGAAAAAATAAAATATTTGAAGACACTTTATTTCTATGATAAGGAAATCTCACACAAAAATCTTAATCATTTTATTAATTCATAAAAAGTACTAAGTCATTTAGAATTAAAGAGAAAAGTTCACACCAAACCCTAAAGATGTATTTTATCTTCTCTTCACCCTGTAATGTGAACAAAAATATATTAAGTACTAATTAAACTAAGTTAAATAAATAAATTCAGTTAGTACTAATTAAGTAGTAAGTACAGAAGCTAACTGGTTTATTATTTTATAACAGAGAAATATTAGGTAAGTAGGAAATTCTTCTGATTGCTTTCTCTGAATCATTTTAATTAACCTCAAATAATTTTGAGTTAGTTGAGTCACTAACTTAACATTTTGGCCATAATTTTGTTTCATTGTCTTTAAAATATATTTTTTATTGAATTACACTTTTTTTTTTTTAAAGAAAAGCATTTAATGTTAGTGCTTAGAATACATTTCATTATAGATTGATATTTGGGAGAAAATCAACATTATTTAGCCTTGTTTGAATTCTTTGTTACCTGAAGTAATTTAAACTCCCAAAGCAGCACGAGTTTTTGAAATTAGTTTTGGACCCTGAAAATTAAGAACAAATAGGAATCATCAAATAAAGAAATGGATAACTGTGCCAGTCATACAGTTAATTTTCCACTATCCAATGGTGAATTCACACATTTATAGATTAACCAAGTTAAAAATAAAAATTTACATTTCTGATACCAACAAACTGAGACAGTGGAAGCCAGAGAGAGGAAAAAAAAAAAACATTCACATCAATAGTAGATTTTGAGTTGTTTTTTTTTCACACCAATCACATACTGATAAGTGAACAAGCAAGCACATTTAAATATATTATTTATTTCTAAATATTACATATCTTTGAAATTTATATAAAAAATCTTAACTTGCATTATAAAATAAATAAAATTGGCAAAAAGGTTAAGTTATACAGTCGTCGTCGGCAGCCGTCCGTCTCGAGAGACGATGGTGTAGCTTCCTAAGAGTCCATCTGCACCGCCGAGAATGGCTGTGCAGTCCGACTCGGGAGTGACACGGTATCTGTCTCCTCCCGTGTTGAAGCTACAGAGCCTGGGCAGGGTGATATGGAGGGTCTGCTGTTGCCCATGCAGCAGACCCCCCCTCTCTTCGCAGCTGAAGGATCCAAGGGAAAGACGGAGTCAATACAGCTTGGCTTCAGGTGCGCCGCAGGAGTTGCCGGTGTTGACTACAACGTCAAACCGCCTTAGGGACTCCGGCTCCGGATTTTCTGTCGGGGTTTACTCCCTTAGCCTTTCCCCTGAAGAGGTATGCCGCAAGGCAGCGGAGGTTTTTTGGAGTCAGAGTTTTCCTTCTCTGATGTGCCCTGACTGGAAGATCGAACCAGCGACACTTAGCTCGCAGGCCGATGCTCAATCCACTGAGCTAAACCAGCCAGGGCCAAGTTATACAGTACATTTTAAAAATATAGTGATGCTATATTTGAATATGTTTAGTAATACAAACTGCCCTGGCTGGTTTGGCTCAGTGGATTGAGCATCGGCCTGCGAGGTAAGTGTCGCTGGTTCGATCTTCCAGTCAGGGCACATCAGAGAAGGAAAACTCTGACTCCAAAAAACCTCTGCTGCCTTGCGGCATACTTCTTCAGGGGAAAGGCTAAGGGAGTAAACCCCGACAGAAAATCCGGAGCCGGAGTCCCTAAAGCGGTTTGACGTTGTAGTCAACACCGGCAACTCCTGCGGCGCACCTGAAGCCAAGCTGTATTTACTCCGTCTTTCCCTTGGACCCTTCAGCTGCGAAGAGAGGGGGGATCTGCTGCATGGGCAACAGCAGACCCTCCATATCACCCTGCCCAGGCTCTGTAGCTTCAGCTTCACTGGAGAGGACACTCCAGTGTCATCGCAAGATGTCGATTCAACACGGGAGGAGACAGATACCGTGTCACTCCCGAGTCGGACTGCACAACCATTCTCGGCGGTGCAGATAGACTCTTAAGAAGCTACACCATCGTCTCTCGAGACGGACGGCTGCCGACGACGATGAGTAATACAAACTAAAGGCTTACAAAATGTAGCCACTTATAGATACAGCTAAAATTGCTAACTAATTACATTAAGATAATTCCTAATTAATATTCTTTTGATATTCAAAAGTATGCTTCCAAATGAGTTCAGATATATTTTCTATAAATATTCCCTCAGTATCCTGTGTGCACGATTCATTTGCTAATAAATTCTTTTAATCCATTTAGCTGAAATGATAAATTTTTGCTCAGAACCCATCTAAATTATCATAAGTCAACTATATATTCACTTTATTGTTTTTTCTACTAAAAAATAAATCAAAATCACTAATTCTATTAATATTTTTAAAAATTTGACTTCTTTCTATTTGGTGAGAAAACTGTTTCTATTTCTAAATGAAATTTAAATCTCTCTGGCATTATTCTAAATCTGTAGATTAATAGGGTGTTCTTTTCATTATTCATTGCAGAAAATTCTGTACCAAGTATTTTGTGTACGAAAATGAGCTGCACATACCTCTTCTGCAAAGCAGACTTCCTGTTCTTGACCTTGGCAGCACTTTTCTAGTAGGCCAGAGAAGTCTGCAATGACAGCCTCAAGTTGTTCCTCTGTTATTTGTGGCTTTTGCTTCACAAGGTTAATGAGAAACCTATGATTTAAGACAAAACAAAATACAAGGGAAGTCTGTTATGCAATCATATTTTTCTAAAGCCTTCCCAGTAGAGAATTTTCAGAGCCTCAGCAACCCTCACCATAAACCCTCTATCCATCAACCCATAATCAGACTTAGCTCATACACCTTGTCTAATACTTTCATCAGAAAGAGAGGCTAGAAACATGCCAAGTGCTCCACTGGTCTGTGTTGTGCAGATTATAGAGGAACTACTATTTCATAGTTCCACCATGCTTATATGTAGGGAAATACAGACTTTTCTTACTTACCTAGAATATCCTTTCCAATTCTCTTTTCTAAATTGTCTTATCCATACTCAAAGGCTCAGATTTTCCAACACCTGCCATCCATAATTATGATACCCTTACATGAGCACCAGCAATACTTATTGTCTGCTCTATTCATTTAGCAATATATTCATGCTGGAATTTATGTGGAATGGAACAATAAGAAAGGCTTGTCAATGCAGGTAGCATTTTTACTTTACTTTGAAGCATGCCCCAGATTTTAACAGAGCAAAAAGGGAAAAACAGGTATTCCAAAATGAAAGACCATTCACAAAGCAAAAGAGTATTAAAATGCATGGAAATTTGGACACCATGAGTTTCATTGACATGCATCAGCATCACCATTACAGAATACCTCCCCCAATGAATTGAAATGTACATTCCACTTCTTAACACCCACACTTCATGGTTGAATCAAACATTATCATTATTCTCTTCAAAGAGTAAATAATGTGAAAAACTGTTCAGTGGTGTTTTGGAATGAAAGTACAGACTTACTGCAAAGATATATCCTAATTTCCCAAAATAGATTGCTCATTTTCCTCAATCTCAAAATAAAATTATCATGAGTTACAATGGAGACTGTTTTTACAAACAGGAAATTATCTGCCTTACCAAGTTTTCCCAGACCAAAATCTCAGAGAGACTGTAAAGATATTGAGAGAAAACCATTCTGAAAGTCACTTTAAGTGCTTTGGACTCATAGTGTTCTCCTGATGAGCCAAGAGTGTTGGGTGTGTAGCACAGAAATATCATCTGCTATTTGGTGTTGTCAGTCTTCCCCATGCTAACAAATAACAATTTCTTACTGTTGCTTCATTGTTTGCAGGGCTACACCCTGAGCTTGGCACAGATCCTTATGGAAGATGAACTTGTCATCAGAGAATGGTGGAGGGACATATGTTTCATCCACCACCAGGCTGCTGAAGCATGGCCTCCTGTTGGCATACGAAGAAGTGCAGCACTGACCAACAGCAGAGTTTATAGGAGTCTCTCCATGCCTGATGCATAATTGTCCAATAATAAGGTCAGCCTGTTAGGAGAATGAAGAAAAAAAGCAAGGGGATTAAGCATTAGCCATAACACTGATTCCGGTTCCCAGAAAATTGTTACAATAATTTTTTATATATGGTCATTTTTAATTAACATTACAAGAAAATTCTCTCTCTTTGTAGGATCATGTTTTGCTACATTATATATTCTTGTTTACCAATTTATTTGGGATGAATCTCAGCATTTAGTGAGAGATGCTCTACAGGTGATGTTGAAGACAGTCCCTTCAGCTATTTGTGTCAGTCAAAACGTGCTTCCAGAGGGGGAAAAGTCTCTGCCTTGACCTAGGAAATCAATACATGGCTTACATTTTTCATGTTTATCTGGCTGAGTTTTCTATTTTACTTTTGGGACACAGAAAATCACTTTCTGAAGGTAAGAATAGCACAAACATAGTCATTCCTAACTGAAAAGGAATAGGGTGTGTGTGTGTGTGTGTGTGTTTATGTGTGTCTCTGTGTGTGTGTCCTTAAGGCTTTCCTAATGTAGACTTCTCCTACCTTCCACACTTTGGAGATATTTCTTAAGCACCTACTAATAACTTGTAATGAGGGCCAGCACATTTAGTGTGCACACTATGTATCAGGATAGTCCTGAATGAGTTGGGCACATTACCTTGTGTTAGTCAATTTATGAGGGTGGCACCATTTTTGTTCTCAAATGTGAGATGAAAAATCTCAAGCTCAGTGAAGTAACTAGCCTCCCCAGAGACATCACTAACAAGTGCTGAAAGTGGGAAGGGACTGTAGGCATGAGCCCTCTAGAACACACTCCTGAGTCATCACACCATCCCGCATCCCTGCATCCTCCCAACATGTAAAAATTGATAAATACAAAAGATGATGCTTACAGGAAAGTCTCCTTTTCCTTCTAATCTGGTGAAAGGTTTCAAGGACTAAAGACTAACTAACAAATCATCAAAAAGAGGAAAAGGAGAAATTTTGTACACAATTTTGGTCACAATTGTGACTTTAAGGGAAAAAATAATGAGAAAAAAACAACAATCTGTAATCATATGTAGGGCACTAGTGACATTAGTCATTTTACAATTGAGAATATGGGACTTACCCTGTTTTGTACCTTATACCCTGTTAAAGGGAACAAATTATTACTAAGATCATAATAATAAGATTATACTACAAAGGGCAAAAATATAACTATGGCTAAAATAAAAAGACTAATTTTAATCCATCAAAGATGAAGCTTACGTTTCCTTTTAAACATTAAAATAAGTATTTAGTGAACAAGGAAAGGAAATCATGAATTGAATGATGTGTTGGTCACTGTCTCTTCCCTTTACATAAAGTTTGCTCAGACATTGTTGAATAAACTCTTGGCACTTCCTCCAGCCATTCTAGAAGGGCAGGGAGCCTGGCCATAGAGCTGAATTCTCACACCCCCTCCAACTGTAACTGACCAAACAACTCTAATAAGTCACCTCCACATTGGTTTTTGCCATTTTTCCTCACTGGGAATGATGAGGCCATTTAAACAGGGCAGAAACAAGACAGGACTAGACGAGATACTCACTGCACCCTCACCACAGGCCAGTTGTTTCTCCTCACTGAGCTGGCAACAAGCAGCTGCTGCAATTGCCATTTTCCTGGTGTAGGCCAGCAGCTCAGGTGGGCTCAGTTGAGGGGCTTTCTTTGTGTAAGCAACAAGAAACCTGGAAGACATTTTTCAACAAATCCTGCTGAGTCATTCACAAGTTTTTGGACTCACTTCTTCTCAAAGACCCTCTTTTGGTATCAAAAGACATGATCTCATTTTATCATCCATATGGTACTTGGACCAACTTTTGAGATGCGATTATTCTAACAATCACTCTTTATATTCCCCTTACATTAACATATCACAATGGGAAAACAAACTCTGGGCAGAAGATTGGCTCCTATTCCCAATGTCACAAGCTTCTTGATTTTAACTTTAATCTTTTGGTATTTTAACTAGGACTATGACAGAATGGATATCTTTTCTGAAAAAATCTGCATGATCTGGGGGAACCCAAAGCTGATGCCACAGGTCAGAGTTCACAGACCATTCCTCTTGTTTCCTAAACCAGGGGAACAAGAAGGCTGCCTTCTCTAGGGAAAATTGGGTGATCATTTTACACTATGATTTCCAATCTGAAAGAGGAGCTGAAGGGTGAATGATGTAGATGTATATTTCCCTCACCAGCTCATGATTTTAAATTACTAAAAGTACTACTTAATAAAACATACGCATTTTGTAAGTAGTATTCTCCTAGCTTCTGAAAGAGACCACAGCTTCGCTTTGCCAGTGCTTGGCTCTCCTGGATATATTTCTCCAATTCTTCTTCCTGAGAATACAAGCATTATTAAAGACATTTTCTTCCTTTTCTTAGACGCGTAACTTTGTATGTAAAAATTTCCCAATAATATTGTGTTCTACAGTGATACCAATCTTAGAGAAAGCAATTTTAAAGGAATTTTTAAAATGTTAAAGATGGCAAAGTTTGAATTGTGAGAATTAAAACAAATAGACTCTGGGAAGATTAAGTTTAAACCATTGTGAATCACCAAGTTATTTGATGACAGAATTCAATCTTTGGATTAAGGATTACAGTTCTTTCTATACAAATTCTTGCCTTTCTTGAGCTGTTTAAAAAATTAGAATCATTTTTATTTCCAAAGTAAGCCACTAGTTCTTAACAACTAATTTAATAACTATTTAATAGCTAGATGCTAGTTAGTATATATAACTAGGTAACAATTAGTTAATAACCATATACTTTCAAGCTAACAGCATTTTTTAATGGATGACATCAATCCAATATTTCAGATTCTGCCTAAAAAGCTAGAGCAATTTACCCCTTTATCCTGGCATTCAAGAGCGTTTTGAGACTGGGAACATTTCTCCAATAACTCCTGATATCCTTTAGCAACTCTTAGAATGACTGGGACAGCAAACTTAGTATGTCTTCTTGAATATTCATAAGTAAATCTGAAATATGTGTGAAAAAATCATGTTATTAGAATTTATTTTTTTAATTCTGCCTTTGTTATATGGCAAGCAGAAGTTAAAATTCAAATAAATAACCCTGGAAATCAAATATGATTTTTAAACTATATGCATGACAAAACTATCAGTACAAACTATAATCCCTCAAATTGCTTTAAGATGGTGTGTCTTGTCTCCTTGGGCATCCTTCATTTTGGCTTTTTAATTGTGGACTTTACATTCATTTATTCAACAAATAATTTTCCAGTGCCAACTCTATGCAAGCATTCTTTGAGCAGTAAATTTTCAATAATGTATAAGATAAAATGCCTGACCTCCCAAAAGCATACATTATAGCCCTGGCCAGTGTGGCTCAGTTGGTTGGAGCATCGTTCTGTAAACTGAAATGTAGCGGGTTTCATCCCTGGTCAGGGCACAGGCCTAGGCTACAACTTCAGTCCCCAGTAGGTGTGCATGAGAGAAGCAACCAATCGATATTTTTCTCCCACACCGATGTTTCTCTACCTGGGTGAAAGGAGCAACACAAGTATCTGGAGGAAGATCATTCTCAACTGAGAAAATTTCTACTGCAAAGAACCTTTCCAGTTGAAGAACTGCTTGTATTACACAAACAATAAGCTGTATATATATATATATATATATATATATATATATATATATCTACATATATATAAATTTAAAGATAATTCTTGAATTTACTAATTGTATTTCCAGGTTATAGAAGGAGGTTATGTTAGTTCTGCCACCCATAAATTGTCAATATGGGTTCTTAAATCTTGACTTTGTTCTTTTTTGTATAATTTTCATTAGCTGTGCAAACAATGTGCAGATGTCTAAATTTAATGTAACAATAAACTAATATCCTCAAGGAATATTAAAAAGAAAATTGGACCATTATTTTCATCACTACATTAGAAGCAGACTCTTAAATTTAGAAAGACCCTTGGAGATCATTAAGTATAATGTCCTAAGAGCTTCATAAATCCCTCCTCTGATAGTGTCCATAGATACCCAGATGCACACTGTACAATAAAGGAAAATGTATTAACTGTTTGCTTCCCTTAAAGGCAAATAGAATGACAACATATCATATCAACTACATTGCAACAAACTACTACACTGCAAATGTCTCTAAACACCTTTATATTTTCTTACAAAAATAAAACATGAATTCAATAAATAACTAAACTTTTTCAATAAAAGTCCTTTTAACTAGCATTATACTGAGTTATATTTGGGGGATTTTTAAAACATGCACAGTGAAAAAGCACATTATTAATAACAAGTCCTTATTATTACAAAAATATTCACATCCTATGTGGAAGTTCAATAGTTCATATGAGTAACTCCTACAGGGATGACGATACTTCAGATTCTAAAGAAATTCATGCAAAATAAAATACAGCCTAAAAACAAGCCAGTTAATAATAGATTTTGTTCCATATTCCCTAGTTATCTGTTAAATATATTTTAGTTCAGGATATTCTAGCATTATTCTCACATAGGGAGCCACAAAACCATAGTCTCCCCTCCACATTTCAACAACACAAAGCTGTCAGCCACATAATCTTTACTTGTGTGAATACACATTTACAGAGTGTGTTTACCTTGCCAAAAAGAGATCTTTTTCCTTTGAAGTAAATTGGTTGAAATCTCTTTCTCCTAAAAACCTGTTTAGAGTTGGAGATAAGCCTTCTGGTTTGTCATCATTTTCTGCATGAATTATGCATTGACCAAGTTCAAGTGTGGGTAATTTGCAGCATTCTGTTATTTTGCTTGAGAGAGTATCTTGTTGGGAACATATGTAAGACATAACTTTTCCCTGTAATAGGAAAAATAAAGTATAAATTTTTAAGGTTTATTCTTTAATGCAGGACTTCAGGGCCAGTTTTAGGAAGGAAAGAAGGAATAAAGGGAGGGAGGGAAAGAAGAAAAGAAAAGATAAAATAGGAAGGAAAGAAGAAGAAAGAAGACATTTTACCTCATCACCTATTTTAGTGCTTTCTTGCATTTGCCTTTCCTCACTCCTTTCCACCTACTGCTGTTTGGTCAATTTTTCTTTTGAGAGATGTCAACTAAAACCTACCCATTTATTTTAATAGGAAGTTTTTCAAAACAAAAGAGAAATGTACTCCTCAAGCCAAGTTACACACACAGTTATATATATCTTTCTATTAATATTGAAATTTGCTACTAGACATTTGCTGTGGATGTCATAACACGGAGAGCAAACTGCTCCATTTTTAACTAAACAATCTGCAGTGACCCACTGTGACCTCCAGAGGGAAGTCTATAGATAATAAATGGCAGTGCACCTGGGTGGCCAGAAAGAAGCAGAATTTACACATTCTAATGACAGGACTGAATGTTTGTGCGTTTTCAGGAAGAACAATTAGAACACATTATTGATTCATTAAAATCAAACTTACATACTATACTGAAATTAATGTTTTCACTTTAAAAGAACAAGTGGTTATGAGCTCTAGAAATTGAAAAACTAATTTTTAAAACATGGCTATACAAATTAATAAAATTATCAATTAAAACTGAAAACACTGACCTCAAAGAAAGGCAAAAGAGTTTTTATCACTGTCCCTATATGCATGTAAATACTTCTAAAAGGAAAAATAAATGAAGTAAGAAAACCTGTCTCTGTGGCAGTCTCCTCCCAGCTCATCTCCTCCAGCTCCTTACACCAGCGTCTCTGCCTGGGCTCAAAGGCTGCCACCTCCAGCCCTCCCTGCAGCCTTGGCTTCTTGCTGGCTTCTAAGACTACCTCAGTCAAATCACCACTGAGACAAACATTTTATCCTCACTTTCAGCCTTCTGGAAACCATGTTTAAGCCTCCTTGGAGAAGAAGGTGTATCATACAGACCAGAGAGGGAGTAATTTGGGGATAGGCCTCTCGTACATTATCTAGGAAGCATAGGATTGGCCAAAATAGACGAATGCCACACTGCTCAAATTGTGATTCTCTTGTTTGAGTGGTTTGGTTTTGGTTTTTAATTCTCCTAGAAGCCTTTTATAAGCACTTCTCTCTGGGATGGCCAGCTTTACCTTGTAGAATAGGTTTTTGCATTATTTTTGTTGTTTATTTTGTTGTTGCTTTGTTGTATTCATATGCTAGATACATGCATGTATAATAAATTGCCTCTCAGGTGCCAGGCCTGGTGCTGGCAGTCTATGGAGATAACAATAAATGAAAGACAGTCCTTCACCCCAAGGAGGTCACCAGTCTTAACTCTCCCATCAGCCTACAAATACCTGAGGTCAGCCTGTGCCTTAATAACAAACATCTCTCATAGTGGCTACTGAATAGAAATTATTTAATATATATTAGCCAAATAAAAGAACAAATAGATAAAAAAACAAATACATTAGAAGTGACGAGTCTGCACCCCAAATTCCAATGAGAAAGCCCTCTGAGAGGTTACCATCTTTTTTAGAAGTAGGAATGAATGGGTGCTGGTGTCACAAAAGGAGAGCATCCCTTAAATGACAGGCAGAATCAACAAAAGACATTTTTTTCACTAACATGAAGTCTGTAACTTCACTAAGTCAGCTAGTTACCAAAACCTGTGACCAACTCAAGTCAAAAAAACTCCTCCCATTTAGCATGAGAGCAAAAGAAAGAAAGGGGAGTGGAAATATCTCTTTTTTAGGAAGCAAGGCTCTTCACCCCATCCTGCAGACACTCCAGCACATCTCCTCTGCAACATTCCTCATGTGTGTGAGCCACATCCAGGAGCAGTTTCTGAATTTCAGTAAAATTAGCTTTGGGAAACTTTTGACTCAGTTTTGTAATAGTTCTAGAGGGGAAAAAAATAATTAGAAATTAATCTTGGTTTCTATCAAAATTAAATGATCTTGGTTTCCTATCAAAATTAAATAACGTTATAGAGTAGTAATACAGTTGCAGTAGCAAAGATGAAGACCTGAAATGTTCTTGTTGTCTAAAAAGGAAAGGAAAAGTGTTGGGAGTCTTGTAGATTGCGGCACAATCTCCCAAGGGTACGGCTCTGTAAATTGCGGCCTGGCTTCACAAATAGTTTGGAAGTGACTTATTTTTATCTAAAACTCTCCCTGTGACTTGTGATGAAATCTCTTTTTACTGTTCACTCCTGATGCTGAGCACTTAGGATTACAGTAATGAGTGAGCCAAAAAAATTAAAAAGAATAAACAATTAAGAAATTAAAAATTCCATGAGAATGAAAATCATTTTTTACGTGGGAGGGAAAAAATACTTCTGAGAATACAGGGAGGGGTGCATATGTGAAAATCAATGAAATGGGTCAAGGAAGTGGAGCAGACTAAGCATTCAGATGTGCCATGACACCAAGACATGTAGTGTGGCCCAAAAAGGAAGAAAGAAAAAAAAATTCTTTTTCTTTCCATGTATCGCATTAAATTTAAAAGATGTCTACGTGAAACCCCTACTCCCTGAAGCGGCTGCTGTTGCTTTACCAATAAAGATGGATTTTCTTCACATTTTAATTACATAATTTATGGACATTAGATAATAAAGTCTGCAATAATATCTAATTTATATTTATTACTGAGCTAAATTTAAATAAACCAGTTCATAAATGAATCTTTTAGTTTCTAATAGAGTGAGAGGATAAAACATAACTCGGGCCTCTTCCAAGAAGACATTTCAGTCTATCTTGACCTAACTTCATAACTAAAAACTTTAATCTAGGCTTCCACTGTGTCATTTGACAAACAAATAAACAAGTAAATAAAATGTGAATGTATATAACTGATACTCTTAGATTAGTGGCTCAGATGTTTTGCTATACTAGAAATATTTCATCCTAAAATTTGAAGAGTATTTTAACCAGTTATATAATTTAAAAATTTCTAGCAATCACATTAAAAAGTAAAATAAAACTGGTTAAATTCACTTTAATAATATATTATAATACCACATATAAAAAATATTATTTTAACACAGAGAACAGACTGAGATGGAAGAGGATTGGAGGGCTGGGTGAAAAAGGTGACAGGATTAAGAAGTTCAAGTTGGTAGTTACAAAATAGTCACAGGGATATAAAGTACAGCACAGGAAATATGATCAATAATATGGTAATAACTCTGTATAGAGCCAGGTGGGTATTTAAAATATCTGGAAAATCACTTTGTAAGGTATCTAAT
The DNA here is from genome assembly GCF_987537825.1 of Furipterus horrens. Lineage (NCBI taxonomy): Eukaryota > Metazoa > Chordata > Mammalia > Chiroptera > Furipteridae > Furipterus > Furipterus horrens. The sequence continues at coordinate 171,625,331 of NW_028327172.1, forward strand.
TTATTAACCACTTGCTGTGCACCTGAATCTAATACAAAATAATATTGAATGCAGATTGTAATTGAAAAACATTTAAAAAATATACATCACTTTAATATGTAATCAACATAAAAAGCTATTAATGAGCTACTGTGCATTCTGTCCTTCATAATAAATCTCTGTAAGTGGGTGTATATTTTACGCTTACAGCACAGTTCTCCATTTGCACTAGTGGTCCTTCAAATGCTCAGGAGCTACATGTGGCTAGCAGCTGCCATTTTGGATAGCACAGCTCCAAACCATTGGTAGTTCTATTTCTATATATAACTTGAATGTCTCATTGTCAGGATATAGACAATTAGAGGTCACTGACATAGTAGAAAAATCAGGTATAATGAAAATAAATTATGACGAGGACCTAGAAAAATTGGCTTCTGATGTCCAGCATTGTGGTCTTGGGTAAAGTACTTTAATTTCTCTGGCCTTCAGGTTATTCATTCACAAAAATGAAGCAGTTGGACTGGATGATTTAACTGGATTTATATTATATTCCTATTTATTGTAACAACAAAGCTAGAATATGAAATAGAGGTAGGATGGATGGATACATTAGATAGATAGATAAGGTAGATTGATATAAAAAGACAATTAGGAAAAAAGAAATAAGGTGAATATGCTAAGTGTAAGAGTAAATATGGTCAATTAAAAAATTCCAAACTTGCCTTTGAGCTTTTTAGTAGCTGGGACAAGAAAACGAACTTCAATGAATGATATTGTTTTCATCAGCTAGGAGAATACATCCTACTTCTTCAAACATGACCATTTTTTATCTTCTGACACTAGATTCTAATATTATTGACTTAAGTGTTTTCATAGGAAGGAATAATTGACATAATGGACTTTATAGCAAAATAGGAAGCAGAATTAATATTAAAAACTTGTTCTTAAGCCAAAAAAGTTAAATGACACATCAGTTAAGACTAATCTACTTTGAAGAGAATCTAGGAAAACATAGCCTAATATTATAAAGTATATTTTGATTGCAGGCCAGAAACTTAAGAGTATCTAAACTAGATCAACAGTATAAATCTCAGAAATCTCTAAGTATTTCCTCATCTAGGTTAATAAATGAGAAACAGCAGATTGATCTGTTAGCTTCCTTCCAATCCTCAGATTCCATGATTCTTAATCACATTAACTCTCATCAAAGGGAACTTTATTTTCTATACCAGTGACAAAGAGAAAATGAACTTAGATTGTAAAATGGTAGTTCTGCAGACCTCACTTTCTTCCTTAGATAGAACTTAAACTTACATGGCTCTGAAGGTTCGGGGTCCAAAATTCCTCATTACTGCACATACATGTTGATTTAACAAGCTGCTTTCTCTTAATTCTTTTGTAATTGATGCTGCCTAGAATTTGAAGAAACAAGGCATCAAGAAAGCATGTATTTTTTTATAGGCTCTAATAGTTACAGAAACAATAGATGTAGGTAAAATGTGAAACTCTATAAAGTTTTTACTAAAAATTGCAAATGCAATACATTTTTGTAGAATTGTATTCATTTATTCATTCTTTTAGGCTTATTTATATGCATCTGTGCCAAATAGATTTTTTAAAATACCTTAAAACAAAAACCTTACAATTTTCATATTTGGAATAATAAATAAACAACTGTAAGACATATTAAAGACTGATAATTTATTAAATATCTCTTCAGTTACAAAAAAGATTGTATCATAGCCTGATATTCTGGGAATGGTAATAATTCTTTGAAAATTTTTGTTGTAGGGGTTCTGGTGGCAAGTAATTAATTGTGGATATTATTCTAGCTCTTTGAACCTCAGAAAGCTATTCACTTCTCTAAACCTAAGTTCTCTTGACTGTTAAATGACAATAATATAGTTGACCCTTGAATAAGATGAGTTTGAACTGCGCAGGTCCACTTATAGGATATTGTCAGTAAACACCAAGACCTGTGCTATTTTTGATCTGTGGTTAGGAGTCTGCGGATGTGGAGGCCTGATTGTATGCATTGACCTATGCCATTTTATATAAGGAACTTGAGCTGTCATATATTTTGGTATCTTGGGGGGACCAGGAACCTATCCCCCATGGATACCAAGGGTAGTTAAATTTGGGCGGGAGTCAAAAGTTATATGCAGATTTAAAGTCACGGGAGTTGACATCATAACCCCTGCATTGTTCAAGGGTCAACTGTACTGACACCTCAAATTTGTTCTAAGGATTAAAATAAATAATGGCTATAAAGCATAGTTATCATAGTTTCCTTTTCACTGTGTTCTCTCTTCTTCTGCTCCTCCTGTTCTACTCCCACTCCATCTTCTTTTACTTCCTTCTTTCACTCTTACACATTTTCACCTCTTTCATTTATCACCTCTACATTTGTCTTTCTTTATTCCCACTGGACTCACTTCTTTAATAATAAAATAATTTTGGTTGAATGAATGAGTAAGTGAATGAATAAAAACATCTAGGTTGTTTAGCCCAAAGAGGTTCAGACTACTGAAATAAGCTCTATTCTGGAAATGATATTCCACACACAAAGCACATTTTCGTTTTTTAACTTTGTTTGGTTTTAATGAGTCATAGCCGAATGAAAGTACTGGTTCCAATATTCACACAAATATAATACCTTCGTTTGGAAGCATTCAACTACATTTTCAGCTTTGCAGCAAAGTGGAATTATTTTGTCATAGTGAGCAGCCAAAGAAAGAAGTGTAGGTGCATACAGGAAGGGATGCCTCCTTGCTATCTCATAGATGTATCTGTGAAATGAAATAGAACTGATAAGGTTTACAAGCACATAAAAAGACTGCTCCTGCTTGGAACTAGACTCTGGAATGTGTTTAAAGAATCAGAAAACTATCATATTTCTCCCATGTGCTATAGCAAATTTTCCTCACTAAAAATCCCTAGGGGAAAGAAATCCAACACTGACTATGGTTCTTATTAAAGCGTTCTTTCAGTAAGCCTACTCAGACATGTTTCAAGGGTCAGCAACACCAGACCACCACTAAGTAAAACAGAATGGTAGGTCTATTTTTTCCCTCATCAGTGCAGAATGGAATTAACCATCTTGGCAGTCTCCAGAGCAGAGATATCCTAAGGGAAGGCTCCCAAGTCTTCTGGTTTAGACAGTAACATAGGAGACACAGTGACTAAGAGTTAGATACAGGCTTTCTTAACAGAGAAACTGAGTCCAAAGCCAAGCCTGGGGATGTACCCTCGCCCACTTGTTCTAACCTTCTAAACGTAAATCTCCTCATCTGCAAAGTGAAAAGAGAAAGAAAAATAAAAAGAAGGCGGACAAGGAGACCTCACAGGTTGCTGTGAGCATTCACCTGATCTTATGCACCAGGCACAGATGTTCTTATAACATCCTTAGTGGACAATAAATGTTAGGCATGTTTGTGTACCTTAAACATTCCTGGATCATGAACACTTTTTTATTCCCAGGAAACTTGTTCAACACAAAACACCAAATATTTGGCTCCAGAGGAAGACATTTTGCGAGGTACTAATACAGCCTTGGGCAAACTAAAATTGAGATTAGAGGGGAAAAACCAGTGTATCTCAAGAGGCTAGAGAAGCACTGATGGGTCTGGTGTGTGATCTCTACTGCAATTCTCTGGCATGCTGTGGAAACGGGTACATTGAAAATTGTTCACCAAATCTCCTAGTTCGGGACTTCAGGAGCTCAAATGCCGAACATTATTTCTACTTCATGTTCTGTACTATATCTGCAATTTGCAGAAGTACTAGATTCTGCTTGATAATGCTCCCTTTCCGGGGTGTTAATCTTCTAACTAACTTACATCCTTACCGGTTCATGAATGCCTCCCTGTTCTCTTCATATTCTTTACAACTTGTGACAGGTTCTGGAAGCTGGAAAGGTGGGATGGATGCAGCAGGGGCCTTTTTGTGCGCTAGGAAACAGTTATGTCTTTCCTCTTCTCGTTGGCTGCAGCAGTCCGAAAGTCCATACTTCTCAGAAATTTCCTTCTCATGGCAAATTTCTTCCAGAAAGGCATATAGCTATAAGGAAGATTTATTTTTAATAAAAGACAACTAACTTTACTTACAAAAATCTGTAAAATATTAAAAATTTTTTAATGTCCAAAATCAGGTCTATGGATTAAGAAAATAATTCCCCATACAAATTCCAACATATTTAGTTTTAGCTGGATGAAATAACTCTTTTTGATGACTTTTGGGAAATGGAATTTTGGTTCCCAATCTTAAGTAATGCACATGATTATTAAGCAAAAAATTTTATTTTAAAAGGGAAAAAACGCCAGGTAGTATTTTTTTTCCTGCCCCCAAGAAATATGAAATATTTTATTTTTCCCTTTTATGTTGACATTTTGGCCCCATGATATATGCAAGCTCTGCTTTTTTTGCTATAATTCACTCTTCAAACATAGATACTCATTCTACATGGGGCTTTTGTAATGAGACATTGATATAAAATTGGATATTATTTTTAGATAAAAATAAAAATAACTTGAAATTGAAAAAACTCATACATTTTTCATGGGTCATAATTACAGATTTAGCTAAAATATTTGAAAATGTACATTTTAAATATTTGAAATCTACTTTTGTTGCCTAAATGTTACCAAGGTCATGAAGGATGACTATGAGGAATATTGTTTTATTCATTTCAGGAAACTTTTCATTTAGCTTTTATTACTGCTAATATTTAGAGAATCTTGGATATCTTAAGTAAGACTTTCAGTTCTTAATCTACATAAAAATCATGTCTTTAAGTTTATAAAGATAAATTACCAATCTAAAATTACCTGAACTTCTCCTCTGAGGTAAAGTTGCAACATGGAATATATATTGTTTAATTTATAGACATCTTTAGAAGATTATCAGAACAAACCAAAAACAGAGATGCAAAACAGGGATTTTTATTAAATCATCAAAGTCATAGTTGGAAAATACTTTAAAAGGGCATCTCTTCTACAATATTCCAGACACGTTATCTTTTAGTCACTTCATCAACCCATCAAGACAAAGGATTCTCTGGGTATTTTGTTCCATAATTGGGTAACTCTAATTATTTTAAAATTCATTTCTATATTGAGATAAAGTAACAATAACTATTATTTATTGATCTTCTGCATTAGGATATCCTTTTACTAGAAAACTATTTATTGTTTATCTGAAATTCAAATTTAAGTGGGCTTCATGTTTTGTTCTTGTTTGTTTGCTAAATCTGGCAACCCCATGTGCTATTCACTTCACATTCACAATAGTATAGGCTATAGGGTGATGAAGCCACCAAGAGTATTAGCTCTGGAGCCACATGGCCTAGTTTAAATTCTGGTTGGGTCTGGGATCCCTTAAACAAGTTACTTAACCTTTAGGTGACTCAGCTTCCTCAACTGAAAGATTAGCATCTATCTTTTGGATTATCATAGAGTTTTAATAAGTTTATATTTATAAGAAAAGCTGATATTCTGCCAATAAGCCCTAGCTGGCATTTCTTGGCTCACTGGATATCCACTCTGATTCATCAGTGCTATCTATGCTCTATGTCATAAAATATTTTGATCATCAGTATATATGCAATGCTCCTTAGGATAATGTGTGTCACTATATGCTTAATAAAAATTAATTTCTATTACTATTATTATACCAATTTTCATAACAATCCCAAAGTAAAAGCTATTATTATTCCTTATTTCATAAATAAGGAAATTAAAGCTCAAAGAAGTTAAGAAATATGCCTATGGTGACCAAGATACTCTTATTTCAGAACCTTAGTTCTTAGTCATCATGATTATATTTTCTCTTTATAATAGGCACTCATTATTTTCTCTTCTACCTTCTTTAGCAATTCAGAATTAATCTAATGCCTCTTTCACACAACACTTCTTTAAATATTGAAACATTTTTATCATACTATCCCTGAATCTTCTCTTCTGCATGTTAAATTTTGATCAAACACCACATTATTATTTTTATTATACATATTATCATTATATTTATTGTTATTCACTCACCTGGTTCTCTAGACACCCTGCAGCTTGCTCATTGCCAGAGGGTTTCTCAATTGTAGTCAATACATCTTTTGCCATTTTGTTTACTTCCTGGTAAGTGGCTTCTTGAACAAACTGGGCAAAAAATATGGTAGCCCTGAAATAAAAATATATATGAATGTTTAAGGAGCAGACCTATATCAGGCTTGTTTTTCTCAGGTTTAGTTTTTATTTGTTTTTTTTTTTTTTATTTGTGTTATGTTGTGACATATTTAGGGGGTGACCTTTGCTAAAAATTCATGTGAAATTAGGTTCCAGCCATCCAGGAAAAGTATCAGTCTTCTTGTCTCCTTTACCCAGAAAACTGCATATATCTGTTAAAAATCAAAATAAGTGAATTTCCCATAAGAGTAGTTCCTCTTTTTTGCAGTGCAAATGTAATTGAGGATATCTATATTCTTTATAGATATTATTTTAAATTTAAGCAAAGAATTGGCCATCAGACCTCTGCTTGTAACTACTCTCAAAATGATCAAGGTTTGATCCAGGGCTACGGTGCTCATGGATTGACCCAAAGCATTGCTTTAGCAGGTTTCTCTGTGCAAACAGAAGTAGTAATACATACCTTTAATTCCTTATTAGAAACTTCAGATGTGTGGAACTGAAAGACAGCATTCAAAAGAACAATACAACCTCTACAAATAACAGTAAATCAAATCTTTTACCTCTTATTTTTTGTAACTAGGATTTAAATAGTACTCAGAATAGAGAAAATACTGCAATGTCATCTCAATGGTATTGAGAAGAATACCAGAATTCTTTTTGGTTGTCACTGATCATATACTAATCTTCAGTTTCTAAAACCTGATTTGGTTTGTCCCGTGGAACTGCAAGGAATCTAGATGTTAACATCTAAGGCATAGGCCGACAGCTTAACCTCTTCAATATCAACCTGATATTGAATATAACTGACTTCACTTGGCATTGCCCAATTTTCTCTTACACTTTAAACATTCATAGGGTTACCCAATTTCATTTAATTACCTAACTAAAATTATAATTGCTTTGCATGCTTAAAGTGAAGTTATACAAGCAAAACTTACAGGTCAACTAAATTCACTTCTGCAGAGCACTGGGAAGAATCCAGTATGGAAGCTGGAAAGCAAAATAAACTTCATGAGAAATAGTGTCTTCATTTGCCAATAAGAATGTAATCATTACTACATGTAAATGTTTTTATTTAAGTTAGAAGCATACAATTTTAGAAATGAGAAGACATTAGGGATTATTTAAACACCTTAATTCTGTACTTGAGAGAACTAGAAAATGAAGAATTAAAGTTAAGAATAATTTATAGTAAACTTAGCACTAAAATCCAGATTTTATATCTTCTAATTGTTTGCTTGGCTCCTGTACTATGATGCTCTAATAGGCTTGAAAATAACAAGGTTAAAGTATTAATTTTAGTCATCTTTTTTAACATGTTTATATCACAGTTCCCATCCCGATTTGTATCCCAGTCACACTATTTCTTCTTCAGACAGTCAAATAATGAACCATATTTTTCTAAAGTAAAGAATAAAGATGTTACTTATATTACTATTTTACCAGTCTAAGAGGATTTTTGCATGTAATGGAACCAAGGTTATGATCTAATATATATATCAAAGTAAATAAATGTACAAAAAATAAATTCAGCATGAAGAATACAAACTGTGATAACGTTAAGCACTGTCATAATTTCATAAACCTCATAAAGTTACAAGTTTATCATGCATTTAAAGATACTAACTAAATATTTTTCCTTGTGTGGAACATTAAGTGTGATAAATAAATCAAGACAAATGAATAAATGCAAAATTTAAGAATTTTGATGAGAAAAGACAGAAAATAAAACACAAAATATCTTACCTATTCCATATGCATTATTATGCATTGTTCTGGATTCAGTAGTATTTAGTAGGAAAATTAAAAGTATTGATACCACCCACTTCATGATTATTAGTTATTTTGCTCTTGTTGGCAAAGGTCAGGACAGAATATTGAAAATCATGCTGAAATTCTTTTATACCCTTCTCAAGCAATGCCTGTTAACTAGTAATCTTTTATTGGTGTATCTGTTACCTTATTTCCTTAGGTTGAAATGGACAACTTGCCAATAATTAACAGCACAAGGATTATTTGTATTTAATGTTCAAGGACACAGGCCCCTTTTGGTTAGAAAAAGAAAAAAACTTGGAAATTCATTCCATGTTGCAAATATAACAAATATTCTCCTCAAACTACAGAGTATCCAAAGAGATGATTTTCCCTAAATTGTACAATAATTACCTCCTTTCAAAAAAAAAGTTAATGAGCCTATAAAGAAAATAGACCAGTTTTTGTATGAAATTCAACCAAATACATTAATTCATTTAAAAGTATTAACTGAATGCTTATCACATGCCATACTCTGGACACATTGACCAACTCAGGCTTTTACTGCAGAATCCATTGCCTAATTATTATGTTATTGTTTAGCTCAAAAATTCTTTTTACCTGATTTGTATGTCCATAAGATCTATTTTTAAGTACTTAGTACACTGTGTATGACTTAACATATAAAATTTAGAGCACAGACCTGGGAGAACCAAGTCTTATAATTGTTTTGTTACAAAATAATATTGCATGTGTGCCAAACTTTGAAGTGGGTCAGCTGTACAGTTTATTTAGCAACTCAAAATGATTATGTTAATGTTAAATAAAGAGCACTTACACATGCCACCTGACTCTAGAAATTCACCTCAAAGCTTCCCTATCGATGAGGATGCTCAGTCTTGGCTGCACATTAAAATCCCTAGAGGAACTTTTAAAATTCTCAGTGCCTAGGCTGTACCCCAGACAAATTAAATCAGAATCTTTTGGAGCTGAGACCTACACATTAGTATTTTCTAAAGCTTCACAGGTGGTTGGTTCACTCTTCTATGGTTACTATTTAAAAGTTAAATAAGCTATGGTAGGAAATAACTATGATACAGTCATAAAATAATTTTGTGGAAGAAGATTTGATGATATGGAAATATGCTCAAGGCTGGACAATTCAATCTCATCATTTCATCAAAAAATAAGAGGGAACATAGGTTAAAAGCCTGGTAATTAATAGGAATTTATACAATTATGATTATTTTAATATTATAGATATAATTAGACAAGTAAATATAAATAATATGTGCACATCAAGTTAGAGGTGTGTGGTGAGTCATGAGTCTCATACATCCAGACCCTGATGAAATTAAACCAAAAATAACTTTACTGTCAGTCCGGTCTTTTTTGGATATTTCCTGATATTGACCTGGTTTTGTGTCTTTCTCTAATTTCTTCCCATATTCTCTGTTACCAAGCAGACCTCTGTGAGTTTCTGCCCTGTGATCAGAAAGGCAGTGTGGTGTCATAGTTAACCATGTGGGTTCACAACCAGGTCTAAATCCCCGGTCCCCCACCCATTTATTTGTTCTGTGACTCTTGGTGAGTTATTTAATTTCTCTGGGCTTCATTTTCATCATGTATATAACACAAGGATGGTGATAGACCTCCTTCATGAGCGAATGAGGGTTAAATAAATAAATGAGCATAAATGACTTAGAATAGGGCATTGTACAGAGTAGCACTTAATAGATGGAAGTTTTATCTATTCATTCCACAAAAGATGAAGTCTGCATACCAGGCGCTACAATTTGATGGGAATGATGAGTAATAAGAAGCAGGTGCCAACCTGCTCTTGCTGAATTTACCATCCTGTGGGAGAGACAGATGGTTCTGTCAGCAATTGCAAAATAGTGTGATGGATGCAGCAACAAAACTGAAAAGAAAAACACCTTATATCTTTGGAGAGTGTCAGGTAAGCCTTCCTGATATGGCAACATCTTACTGGAGATCGGAAGAAAAATTAGAAGTGAGCCAAATAAAGAGGGAGGAAAGAATGTGAGGGGAAATGTGAAAAAAAAATAACTGTGGAAACGGCCCCTTGTGAGGGCGAGTGTGCCATATATAAAGAACTGGAAGAAATGAATTTTCAATAAAATACAAAGCTTAAAGATGAGGAAAGTTACTCTATGAAGGAAATTTTCTGCAAAGTTGGCAGGGGCCACGTCTCAAAGACCTTAAATCAAGTTTATTCTTCACCTTAAGATAATGAGATATTACAAAAGGAAGCTAATAAAAATTCACATGTGTGCTTTGAAACCCTCTCTCTTGGTATAGGGAGTACAAGATTGTGATAAGGAGATAAGTTAGGAAGTTCTTTGCAACGATATGATCCAGTAAGTAGCCTGGATGAGGATTGTGGATGAAGTGACAGGGCATAAATGAGATAAAAATCAAAAGAACTTACTGAATATGTGTTCAGTTTTGGATATATTGAGCTTAAGACAGAGTGACGAGTTTACTCAAACAGACCTGGTTTATGCCTATTGACTTGGTGTAATTATTAAGCAGAACACCCTGGTTCCCATGTTGAAGTATCTTTAAGACCTTGAAGTCAAGAAGCTGATGGGCAGTTGAATAGTGCTTCTTACCCTCTGGAACCAGATTGAGGCTGGAGATGGAGATTCAGGAATCATCATCTTGTAGAGGGTTATTTTAGCCATGTAATTGGAGGAGAAAGAGAAATTTTAGAGGAAGGAGGTATCCAGAGGAACACCAACTTTTAAAAGACAGCAGTAAGGAAGATCTTTGAACTGGAGTTTGTATACTAACTGCAAACAACCCTTGATCTATATGTCATTGCTCAAAGTTTGGCCTAAGTACATAGTTCACATCAAATGTTTTTCCATTCTGACTCTGTTTACTTTTTCATAAATATGTGAAACTGCTCAGAAGCAACAGAGCACAGTAAACTGGACTTCAGTATCAGAGAGATTCTAACCTTGCTGTGTCAATTATTAGCCATGTGACAGTAGGCAAATAATTTAGGCTCTCTGATTGTTTGTTTTCTCATATATGTAATGAAAAATGATATCTGCCCTGAATTCTTTTAGGTATAGATGGAATAAGCTATTTATAGTGTCTGATACCTAACAGACATTTGAAAACTATAACAGTTACTTTCATGATTAGCATTGCTATTTGTGTTAAACATTGGATGTACCTTTCTTCTCAGTAGGTAAGCTATGCCTGTCACTGATAGAAAATGCCTTATCTTCAGACAATATTGGACTACTTATTCTTTTGGGGATCCATTTCTTTTTTGTTGGTTGATTTGAGTAGTTGGGTGTTTTTTCATGGTGCTTCTAATTTGGCCTTATGTTACTGTCATTTGCAACTTTATGTAATTCTTCCTAGATAAGTGACTTTTTGGATTCAAGGATTCATGTTTATGCATCCTGTGATGCCTACCACAATGTCTGGCACAAAACAGAACCTTTGTAGGTAGAAAACGAATAGCCATGAATCAAACTGTTGTAGTAAGGATCCCTAGCTGTCTTCACTCACTAATGTTACATGAATACCCTTCTCAGCACAGCGCATTACTGAAATTTTTGAATCTATATTTTCTCTGATATTCAGGGACTGGAGGCCTTGGGGCAGATCTGAGAAGAGAATAATGTCTCGAGTCTTGGGAGGAAGATGTTGAGTCTGATTGCAAGCCATAGAGCTTAAAACAAACTCCACAGAGTAGGTATAATTCACAGTCTAGTAGGATGAACATCCTCATAGCCCTTGAGCCCACTAGTATCCTCTTGTCCCTTTAGATTTAGTACCTTTCCCTTCGTGCTGCCCCATCTATGGAGAGCAGCCAGAATTACCAACAACAGCACCTGACCCAGATTTCTAAGAACTTAAGAGTTAGGAAGGACTGCTTGCATCTATCCTTCACATCTCTGGCTCTTATTTCTTGGTGCTGCTATTGTCTGTCTTTACCTATGTTTTATCTTCTCTCCTATACATACTCTCTCTTCTCTGTCCTGAACCCTACGTTGGTTACCACTCAATCACTTTTTTCACGAATCACAACACAAGTTTGTATCAAGGAACGTGAAATCAAACATGAAAAGGCCTTTCGTCTTGTATCAACACTGCCTAACTCATCTCATGTTGAGCCCTGACCAACCTCCTTTCTTGGTATATAACCCTCCTTCTTTCTTATCTCATCTATCCCTGGCTTCTACATTCCCTTTTTATAACTGTTTTCAGGCAGAGCAAACCATATTTACCTTTGTTTAATTTAAACATATCAAAATAATTATTTGGAGGTAGGAGATCACCTTCCACACTTGCTGTCTCTGACAAGCTATCAAAGTACTTTGTGAAAGAGAGAGAGAGAGTATTCCTTCATCAAATAAATTTTGCCTTTGTTTTTGCTGGGGAGGGGGGCATTTTTTTTTTTCTCTTTTCTATGCTAGGAACTGAAAGAGACATATCAGCATTGGAGAAAGCAACCAATCCGTCTGCCAAACTTAAAAGGAAAAAAGTGCAGCAATGTCAGCAAGGTGAAGTAAGACATCAGTATAAGTAAGACATTGGTATAAGAGATAGAGAAAAAAAAGTCAGGAGTCAATCAGAAAGAAATTCACACACACACACAAAAAAACTATAGCTGATTAACATTTCTTCTTATGTGAATTGGATGATCCTGCTAGGCTAGGAATGGGTCCTTAAAATAACTAATTCACATAGATAATAAACTGCATGAGGAAAATAACCATATTTTGAAAGTGTTTCCAAAAAGTCTTAGAATAATAATATATAGAGAAAACACTTTCTAAATACTTTTTATAATGACATGTACTTTGACTTTTGAAGAAATTCTATGACCCCTCTCTTCCCAGCTTCTATAGCAATGACAGGGGATGACAAATAAGAAAGGTAGTCTCTGGTCTTGTGCCATCATCCACATAATTGCTAGATACTGCTTTTCCTCAGAAAGGTTTCAAGATGGCTGATTGTCATAAGAGATTCAGAAAAATTCCCTACATGGACCAGAGGTTTCACACACTATTATGAGCTAAGTGTTTGTATCCTCCCAAAACTCACATGTTGAAGCCTTAGCCCCAAAATATAAACCCTACCAGCATCCAGAACTGTGAGAAAATCAATTTATGTTGCTTAAACCACATAGTACATGGTTTTTGTTATAACAGCCTAAGCAGATTAAGATGGGTGCATGCACACAAACTCACACCTGCATGAACACACACATACACATACACACATGTCTATGTAAATATACATTCCTTTCTTATGGAAAACACATGGAATAAAAACCTAGAATTATTATGTGTTATCCTTCAGCAAATCATGCTGCTTCCAGAACATAGACTATATATTTCTAAGCAATTCTTCTTTATTTAAAGAATTGCTGCTTGGTTTTGATGGTTTACAAAAAAAGAATAACATACATGCTTGCCAATATTCTGTGGGAGGTAAGAAATTTGTGAGTGGATGGCACTGTGGACTCACAATTTGTCATGAGAAAGGTAATAAGATGGGTCAGAGCACACATATCCTTTCCCATACTCGATACCTGGTGATCATGTCTGCACTGAGTTATTTTTGTCTCAAGCAATGCATTTGTTGTCCACATCATCACAAAGTTAGACAGGCCAGTTCTCTCACCCAACACTGTTTGTTAGATGGAAGAGGCAATCCTGTAGCACTGGGAAGAAGCAGTGTCATAAACGCCTGTTTGTGGTGTTCTGTTTTTTTTTTTTTCCATATTGTAATTTCTTTAAAAAGATACCACCATTCTCATAATGTGGAGGCATCTTAATTTCAGCACATATTCTTCACAACCACTGGCACTAACTCTGCATTCTTCTCCCTGATAGCCTCTCCCATAATACCAACCCCAAAGACATGGACTAAGGCTATCTGAAAAATTTTTTAATATGCTTCATTATGCTGTTACAATGTCCCAAATTCTTTTCCATTTGTTCCCCACCCAGTGACATCCCTCCCTCCAGTTGTCGCCTGCCCACCTTATTCCATGCCCATTGGTTGTGCATATAGTTCTCCTCAACATCTTCCTGTCTACTCCACTCCCTCCTACTATGTTTCTTAATTCCTGTACCATCTCCCTCCCTTTCCCCTCTTCCCCATTGACCTCCCCCCATAATGTTCCCAATACCTTTAATTCTTTTCCCATTCTCGTTGCCTACTTAAGTTTGCCTTTGTTTCGATTCCCTAGCTTCTGTTGTTGGTTGTTGTGATACAGGTTTCATTTTAATGTTCATAGTTTTGATCCTCTTTCTCCTAAACAAGTCTCTTTAACATTTCATATAAGAGTGGTTTGGCTCTGATGAACTCTTTCAGTTTTACTTTGTCCTGGAAGCACTTTCTCTGCCCTTCTATTCTGAATGACAGCTTCATTGGAGAGAGTAATCATGGTTGTGGGTTTTTGCTTTTCATTATTCTGAATATTTCTTGCCAGTCCCTTCTTGCCTGCAGAGTTTCTTTTGAGACATCAGCTGATAGTCTTACTGGGACCCCTTTGTATGTAATTCTCTTCTTCTATCGTGCTGCTTTTAAGATTCTCTCTTTATCCTTAATTTTTGAAATTTTGATTATAATGTGTCTTGGTGTGGTTCTCCCTGAGTCCAGTTTTTTGGGGAATTCTCTGGTCTTCCTGGACCTGTAAGTCTATTTCCTTCCACAAGTTACGAAAGTTCTACTTCATTATTTTTTCACATAATTTTTCAATTTCTAGTTCTTCTTCTTCACCTTCTGGCAATCCTATGATTCAGATGTTGGCCCACTTATAGCTGTCTGATAAGTTTCTTAGCCTCTCCTCATTTTCGTCATTTCTCGTTTCCTCTTTCTGCACTGGTTGACTGTTCCTTCCCTATGTTCCGATTTGTTGATTTGATCCCTGGTTTTCTTGCCCTCATCACTAGCTTCGTATCTGTTTTCATTTTAAGCAGGGCTAGCCTTCATTTCTTCCCTGTCTTGTTTAAGATCTGCTGTTAGGTTCTCTAAGCACTTTTATAAACAAATCTCTGAACTGTGCCTGAGAAAGATACCTATCTGCCGTTTAGTTAGATTATAAGTTTGCTGTCTGGTCAGCTGTGTCACTGGGATCTCTATCATGATCCGTGCCATCCTGAACAGTTTTGCTTTACCTTTGCTTCCTGGGCAGGGCTGTCACACCTCCTATGCTATAGGGGGGCGGAGCCCTGTGCACTCGTCACAACCAAGCACTTTCTGCGGGGGTGGGGGTACAAGATGGATTCCTGCCATATATTCTCCGCTGAGAGACTGGAAGCCTCCTCCTCCATACCCACCCCCACCAGGCCTCACAGTCCAAGGCAATGGGGGTCTGCCTTTCCTGGCTTTGGAATCGCAAGCTGATGGGTCTGGTCTGCAGCTGGGGATGCTCCCCAGGTGCTTCTTGCCTCCCCTTAAATACGGGTGTCTGTGCTTACCGCTGTCCTGCTGCTGTCACTGCTGCTGCCGTGGACAGCACAGCTTGACCTCTCCTCCCCGGCTTCACCCCTCCTACCTGTCCAGATGAGCACCACTTCTTTATAACTTCATACGTTGGACTTCCATTTATTTTCTGGAACTTCTGGCTATTGATGGTTTTGTAGTAGTTGTATTCCTTCTTATTTGTGGAGGGAGATGGAGTGTGTCAGTCTAGGCCTCCATCTTGACCAGAAGTCTCCTGTGTTTGTTTGCTGCCATGTCCCAGGCGGAGCCTTAGGGATTCACCAGTAATGAGCGACCTGTTTCACCACGTTATGGCGCTGTATGCATGGGAGGGGTCTGAGAAGAAATAATGCCGCTTGCTTAGCACTTGCCCCTTTTCCAGGCACTTCTCCCACTTCTGCACTGGACTGGCGCCCCTCTAGCTGCTGCTCCGGCCGTCGTTCTCAGAGTGGGAGGGTCTGTGGATGTTCTAGGTCCATGGGGGCCCTTTAAACAAGCGGACTCTGCTGAGAGACTGACAGTTTCTTCCTCCATGACAACCCCCACTGGTTTGCACAGTCAAAAACAATGAGGCTTGATTTTCCCTAGAGCTGGAGCTGGGAATGCTCCCCAGGTGTCTTCCTGCCCTTTTAAAACGTGCAACTGCACTTTCCGCCAGTCTGCTGCTGTTGCCACTGCTGCCACCAACACACTGTGTCCTCTCTGCCCCTCCTACCTGTCTGGATGAGTAATTCTTCTTTATATCCTTGTTTGCTGGACTTTCATGGACTTTGATTCTCTGGAACGTCTGGTTGTTTCCAGTTTTGAGGTCACTGTATTCCTTCTTAGTTGTGCAGGGAGACACAGCATGTCTGTCTATGCTGCCATCTTTACTGTAAGTCCCCACTCTCTGAAATTTTATAACATATCTACCAAGGCTATCTGAAATTTTTTTAAATGTATTTTATTGATTATATTGTTACAATAGTTCCAATTTTCTCCCCTTTACTCCCCTCCACCCAGCACCCCCCTCACCCAGCAATCCCCCCCAAGTCCATACCCATGGTTCGTACATACAAGCTTTCCCGCTTCACCCTTTCATATATTCTTCTTCTTCTTCTCTCTTTTATCTTTAGTAAATATGTGATTAATTGATTATTTTAACCATAAAAAATAACAATCCCTCCCTCTCAGATATTAAGACCCTTTGTAATCTTATAAAGGACAATGGGCGAAGGTCTCAAGCTCCTCTAGCTGCTTCAAGCTGGAAATGGTCGTCGTCCTACCTACCCTTGGGTCCAGAAATCCCTAATAAGAGTAGGGGTGTGAAGGGGAGGGTGGCCTTCCCACATGGGGAAGGATCGTGCAGACTCCAGGTCAGTTGGCTGTCTCCGGACAACAGTGTGCTTGGTTTAACAGGCTGGCATCCTTGTTGTGTTCTGGGGGCAACAGATTTGGCAAAAAGGGTTAAAAGACATCATTCAATCCATAACTACTAGATGACAAAAGACAGAGATTAATTTTTCAATGTTCCACATTAGGGGAAAAAAAGAAAAAGGAAAAAAGGGCTTCTTTGGAGGAAGGTGGGCTAGGCACATCTCACCTGTCCAAAACCCTTTTGCCCATTATACTTAGTTTGGGCTGAGGGAAATAGTTTAGGTTTCCCCCCTCTCAGATGTCTGGGTCCTTTCTGTCCAAGCCATTAGGATAGAAAAGAGAAACCAGTTTTAAAGTGAAGCCCACAGACCACCCCATTCTTCACCAACCCAGCCATTTAGTTCAGCCAAACTGTTGAGTCCCAGGAGGTAGCGCTGCAGAGAGGATTAAGTGAGGCTTATATGTACAGACAATCACTCAGGTAATATGGTCATAGGCTTATGCCCTTTGAAAACAGAAAACACATGTTAATTTATGTAACATAACCCACAAACAAGTCTCTAAATCTGTAAGACTGTCTTATTGGGAAGACATCCAGTTGCAAGGCACTTGACGTTCTACTTGCCTGCAATTTAAATATCTTTGATGATATCACAGACATGGTTTAACTTTCAAGTGAAAACATATTTTAAATGAAAAGAAACTTTTAAGACGGTTAGCTGCACTACTTTATAGTTTACCACTGATCATTGTGATTTTCCTTGAATAATAATTTTTCTCCCTAAGATTACCCTCCTTGTCTTTAAAGGGACTACATTAAGTCCATTTTTAATTTATCCTGTTCATTTGTATAAACACAACAAGAGCAGCAAATGATCAATTATGATCTTTAGTTCTGCTTTGCTGGAACTTACCCAACGAACATTTAGGGTGACCCTCAGTCTGCTCTTCAGGGCACAGAAGCTGGCCACATACCTTGCATTCAGCCTTGCCTGTACACACCTGTACTTTCCAAGTCTTTCTGGTTTTTCATTGTGCCTTAAGGTCCCTTCTAGCCATCTTTCAGGAAAACAACCTTCGTTCCTTCCCTGGAAAAATTGCTGTGGACTGCACAACCAACCATGGTACCAGGCCTTTTATCTTGCGGGCTTTTATTACCTTTTAAAGTCATTCCCAGTTCCTCGGGGATTTTTGGTAACAACCTGGGCCCAAGCATGTCTCCTTTAGGCTTGACATTCCAGTCAAAGACTTGGTCAAAAAAAAGAAAAAAAGAAAAAAAAAAGCAACCTCTATTAACAACTGGTCTTATTAGTTTGATGCAAAGAAACTTATGTCATTACTTACTTGTTTAGAATGCCAAACTCTGGAGGGATCAGATAGGGAGAAAAATATACAACGTGAAGGAAAATCTTTATCCTAATATTCACTGAACTGGCATTTCCATTCTTCATATTTTCATTTTTCCCCCACTAAAAAAAATTTTTTGTTTTTCCATTACAGTTGTCTCACTTTTTTTTCCCTCTTGCTTCCCTGCACCCTACCCCTTGCTTACTCCACATTCAGTCCCCACTCAGTTGCCCATGTCCGTGGGTCATTTATACATGTTCTTTGACTAGACCCTTCCCCTTCTTACCCCCTTCTCTCCCTCCCACCTCTCCCCTTGTTACTGTTAGTCTACTTCTTGTTTACATACCTCTGGTTCAGTTTTGCTCATTTGTTTGTGTTGTTCATTAGTTTCCTGTAATAGGTGACAGCATAAGGTATTTTTCTTTTGTTGCCTGGCTTATTTCGCTAAGCATAATTCTCTCTAGTTCCATCCATGTTGTTGCAAATGATAGAAGTTCCTTCTTTCTTTCTGCTACATAGTACTCCATTGTGTAAATGTACTACAGTTTTTTGATCCACTCATCTACAGATGGGCATTTAGGTTGTTTCCAGCACTTGGCTATTGTAAATAGTGCTGCTATGAACATCGGGGTGCATAGGTTCTTTTGAATTGGTGTTTCAGGATTCTTTGGATATAATCCTAGCAATGGAATTGCTGGTTCAAAAGGCAGTTCCATTTTTAGTTTTTTGAGGAAATTCCAAACTGTTTTCCATAGTGGCTGCACCAGTCTGCATTCCCACCAGCAATGGACCAGGGTTCCCATTTCTCCACATCCTCTCCAGCACAAGTTGTTTGTTGACTTGTTGATGATGGCCGTTCTGACTGGTGTGAGGTGGTATCTCATTGTGGTTTTTACTTGCATCTCTCTGATGGCTAGTGATGTTGAGCATTCTTTCATATGTCTATGGGCCCTCTGTATGTCCTCTTTGGAGAAGTATTTGTTCAGGTCCTTTGCCCATTTTTTAATTGAGTTGTCTGTCTTCTTGGTGTTGAGTCATATGAGCGCTTTATATATTTTGGAGATCAATCCCTTGTCTGAGATGTCATTGGCGAGCTATCTGAAATTTTTTAATGTATCTACCTTGTTGATGTCCCCTTCCATTGCTGGAAGATAATTATGATTCCTGATACTCAACTGTGTCACTTCTCAAGCAAATTACTCCACTTAAAGATGGTAAGGGACTTCAATTCTTCCCTTGAGACCTGTAAGACCAGCTTCTTGACCAAGCAGTCCCTAAGGTCCAGGCATCAATTAACTAAGATGAATAAATAAAGAAATTTGCAACAAACAGAACTAAGACCTGAATGGATATAAAGAGCAAATATGGAAAAGTCACCTGTTCGTTTGCATGTAGTATTTTTCAGATGTTTTTCAGGTAATGGTTCATAGTTTAGTACAAGAAATTATACAAGGTTCACATGAATTTAATAAAAAGGAAAAATGGCTGCTAATCCATCTATATACCAACCACCATGTGTAACATTTTATTAACACAAAGTCTTTCATTTGTCAAAAAAGGATTCTATTTTTTCCTGAAAGATGTACCTCAAAATGCTTAAGGAGTTTCTTTGGTGGCATGTTAATATGCATGTATTTTTTCATCAGCTACTCATACAAGGAAGATAATTAAGGTAATTTTAGATCAGCAGAACTGATGCGAAAGTGACACTATCACATTTAACATTACCAGATCTATGAATTTTGAATATGTAGTTTTTGATATATTTTAATTTAGGAACTTTTATTATTTTACATGTTAAAATAGAATTTATCATTATGAACTTAGAGCACAAACTTGCATGATTCAAATTTGAAGAAAGTTATTTGAAGTCAAGATTCTGTGATTTGTAATTTAAATATTTATAGCCCACAGTATAAGTCAGTTTGTTCATCCAATTTTTATGAAATGTCCATTATGTACCAGGCTATCCTAAGTGCCAAAGGAGACATATGGACTTCTAATTCATGGTACATTCTGGTGAGAAATGCTATCTAGTTGAAGCAAAAGATATATAAGTGAACTGTAAAATGAGCCTGCTCTCAGGACTCAGAGCCATATGTTCAAATTCAAACTTTACCATTCAGATTTTACATACTCAAAATGTACATAAAATCTACCATTATTAAAATAAAACGTGAAAGCTGTAATAAGTAAGGTTCAAAAGGAGAAGGAGCATTAGAGAAGGAAGTGGCTAACTCTATAAAGGGGTGTTTTCTCAAAGAAAATTACCTTTGAATTGAATTAAGCAGACAAAAAATAGAGAGAAAGAAATCCCAGGTAGAAGGAAAAAGCATATATGAAAAAGCAGGGTGTGTTTATAGTAGAGTATGGAAGGGAGGATGAATAAAGGGACTGGAAAGACAGTGAGCTATTTTTAAAGAGATAAATGAGCAAAGATAATTGTTACATGGGAAAAGAAGGGTAGAAATGGTGTGCTCATTTGTAATTTCTACGTATTCAACACACGTTATAAAACTAGAGTCTTACCACATTTTCAGCTGTCCCTTCATAAACCAAATGCCTAAAATTATCAGCAACAGTAATAAAAATAACTGAGTGCTTGTTGCTTAACTCCAGAGAGCACCGTTCACACATTAATTATGTTCTCTGGATTTATGAAACACAAGCATGGGCCAATTTGAAGTATACTAATTTATCAATTAAGATTTTGAATAATGAATAAAGACGTGACAGTTACATACTTGCTTATTGTCCAATCTGTGCACAAAAATATTCTTTCTAATGTCCAGGCACCATATCTTCCCATTCAGATTCAGGTACCATCTCTTTGTTGTACCATCTTCTTTATTGTCAAGTACATCTCATTCCTGGTTAATTTTAGATATGCTATCTCAAGAAAAAGGTAGTAATGCTGTTATTACTCATGATACAATGGCTCTTGGAGACTGTTTACATTGAAACAAATAAATCTTGCCTTGATAGTTCTTTACTACCATGTATTTACTCTAATACTGGTTTGTTCATGGTGATGCATTCTCCATCATGTCACTAGAATTCTAGCTCCCAATGACTCTCTTAAATTATCCCCATGTTTCACTGATGAAAATCAAAACGCAAGTGTCTGGTCATCTTAAATTTACTATCATGCCTTTTTTAGCTTAAATATACCTTTCAATGCCGTTTTTTCTTAAACTTTCAGGCCATAATCACTGCACATAAAGAATGTGACTTTTGTCCATGTTAAGTGCATCCCAGACTTCTACACACAACCACCAACAGGGAAGAATGGGGGGGGGGGTCTGTGGTGAAGCCAGAAGAGTGATCCCCTTTCTGACAGTCATGTTTGACAGGGCTCAAGACCAGCCCAGGGAAGCACAATATGACCACAATGGCAGAGGCAAGAGAGACATCAACCGGAAGAGCCCAGGGATGTTACAGAGCAATGGTCTCCAAAGCCCTCAAAAGAGATAGACTTGTCCAACCTTGAAGACTGCATGACATTTGATGTGAAGTTTGTGAGGGAATTAGAGTGCCCACCCTGGTTGCCAGTGGAAGGGAGCCACCTTTGTGTGTGGTCAACAGAGGCTGTTCTATTGGAACACAGACAGGACAGAGCTCCCCACAGAGGCAGATCCTCAAGTTCAGTCAATGGCCCAGACCCAAAATTCATGCTGTGTCTAATGTGAGTGAGTCACCCAAAACTCACCAGTCATAACCTCACTGGAGGGGGGAGGAAAAAAATGGAGCTGACTCAAGTAACTTTGTAAAATGATGTTTTGACCAAAAACTATAAGGCTAAAGATAAAAGGAACTGTGCATAAAACAGTTCCCTAGTTGTAAATTGATTTCTCTTGAAGGTATGGGTCAACAATTCTGAAACTCCTTCACATGTATCCAGGGGCTGAACAATACGTAAATAGATGGGAGACAGTAGTAGCCAAGTTTTTCGCTGTCAAAGAGAGAAGTTACAAATAAGCAAGGAGGGAGGATGAATAAACTCTGTGGTTCTGGAGCAGAGTCAGAGACATCAGGATGAGCTCATATTTAGCCATATGGGTAGACAGGTAAATAGACACAGAAATAATTAGTTACATGTATGTACATGGGTTAGTATACAAGCCTACATTTTTTAGCTCTGTCTCCTGAAACAGTCTAGAAGCACTGATATCCTGTTAGCAATGAGCACACCCTTTGTTTCTCATACCATTCTGTAGTAACCACAACATGGTGGTTTCCAGGTCTGAGGAAGGGGAAAATAGAAGATGAGCCTGAAGAATTTTGTAATGCCATGAAGTTGAAATGTGTTCAAAAAACAAAGTTTAGAGGCATTTCAAAGGAACACAGGGAGCCATTTTGAGAATCCCCAGAAACCAAAGCTGGAATAATTTAAGTTACAAAATCAATAACGTAGGATTGAATTATAACCCAAAGTATAAAATAAATATGAGTTCATAGTAATATAAACAAGTGAACCTTTTTTTACAAAAGAATTCTGAATATGTATGTTGATACTCATCCTTCCAGAAGCTTCATCTCCTATCTCACTCCCTTTGAGTGTGAGCTACATTTAGAGACTTGCTTTTAAAACTAATAAAGGGCAAGATAATAAATGTACAGTGGAGAAACCTGGCAAACACCACCTTAATCAATTGCTCAGTCTTAACATCCTTGACAATGAGTTTTGTACCTCTTGATAGGAGATGAGAAGAACACTTCACACACATGTGCGCGCACTCACACACACACCAGTGTGTCTGCACCCTTCTGGTGGCCCAATGCCCTGCACTGTGCAGTGAACGACATACAGTGAAAGTCAGCCAGCCAGAACGATGCCCTTTCCAGGCCACTATCTGAGAACCAGAGAGGGCATTGAGATCCTGGATCACTCCTAGGTTCAACTGAGCAACTTTGAGAATCTGGTTCACCCTGCAAAAAGCAGAGGAAGCTGGGCTCCAGGAGACCCATATTTTGGAACATCTTTCTGCAAAAGTTTTAAGTCCCCCTTCAGTGCCTGGACTGCAAAACCTTCTAGGTAACAGTCCTTACACCTAGTTTAGTGTGGGTCTAGTTATGTGGAAACATCTTACTCAAAATTTCCTAGGTTTGCCTCAACAAACCATTCTATCTCCATTTCTCCCCTCTAAGGATCTCTTCGACTTTTGTGATAATTGCAGTGAATGTGGAAAAGTATTTGATTCAGTCAACATGAGGCCAAAATGGGGGTTGGGTGGGGATAGGGGAGACTGTGGAACAAAACATGCCAGATATAAAATGAGTCTTTTTTTTTAACTTGGACCAAAATCTTTTGCAAGAATCATACTTAAAACTATAAAACACTATTATTAAGGACAAATAAATTGTGAAATAGCACATACACTATAAAATCAATTCTATAAAAATAAAAAATAACAAAGCTATAAATGATTTTTAAGTATGTAAATTTATAGACAATGGTCTGATAACAGTGGCTACATCTGGACCAGGGGAAAGAGGCCTAATATTGAGTATAATATCTGAGTTTCTACAGGAAAATTTTACCCTCCAACTCTTGTACTCCCTCAATTCAGCGCACCTTACTTACGCCTTACAGTATCTTGTCCTGATCCCCTAATTCTCTCTTCCATTAATGCTTCTCCAAAATTCTTAAATTTCTTACACTCTTTATGTATTGTCATCCTAAACTGCTAAAGTTCTCCTAGGTTCAGTGTTTTTTTCCCACTCAATTGACTGTTCTTATAACCATCTATTTCTCCTTTGTCCCTCACATTTCTTAGGGTTCTAGTACTAAAGAAAAGTCATGTTTTATATACCCTACCTATGCGACAATCTTTATTCTTTTATTCAGAATTATCATAATGTTAAAATATAACTTTAAATGTTTATAATCAACAACTCAGAAGGGTACTAATGTTTCTTTTAATTAATCAGCCCATTAGGAACTAGAAGTCCTCTTCTGTAGTGGGGAATGAGAGAACAGCAGGACATTCACAGAACTGACAAATTTTCAGGATGGCGACTGTTCTTTGCTAATAATAGTCCTGAGCCATAACATTAGATTTTTACATTTTTTATTAATTGCAGCACAGAGAAAGGAAACAAAATATTTAAAGAAATTTATGTTCTTTAGATAAGCTCTTGATTTTACACCAAACAAAAGGGAAAACAGAAAGCTTTAGGTCTTCATTTCTCTTTCTCTTCTCCAGGGTAAGCTGAAAAACAAAAGAATAAACATAAATACTATTTCTAAAATGGCCAGTGTTTTTCAAATCTATTGAAATGAATGTCAAATTGCTTAGACTGTCTTTCTGCAACTTTCCAATTTTCACCAATGAAGCTTGCCTTAGACACAAGGCAGCTGAATTCCTCTGTTGAGCTAGGGAAGAGGACACCCCAGTAAGTATTGTAAAGTCCTCTCTTCATCTCTGATGTCCTCATGCTCCTCAGGCTTTCAATTCACAAGCTTTCATCATCACTCCTGAGATTCACTTGCTTAACACCTGCTTCTTACCTATGTTAACCACAAACGAGGTGTCTTCTCTAAGTTAGAGCCCTAGGAAGAAAATCTTGACATTTAGGACTAAAACAAACCACATTTTGAAACTACCAAATCTGTAGAGTTACAAAGTTGCTTCTTTGCCTGAATGCACAATGTGTAGGTATTATGTAGGCAAAGAGTAACTTCAAGTATAGTAGTGGATTGAGCATTACGGTCAGTTTGTGAAATTCATGCTAAGAAATAGTTAAACGATTTGTTTTTAAAAATAAAATTTGTCCTATTTTTTTAAATTTCCCCAAAATATTACAACCAAAGTGGATAAAACATGTTTATGGTCAAACATCTAAATTTTAAGGTGGTTTTTTTGTTTGTTTGTTTGTTTGTTTGTTTGTTTGTTTGTTTTTGTCCTAAGAAGAGAAATTCTATTAAAATGTATCATGTTGACACACTGGAGACTTAATAGTATATTATTTACTATTAAGTAGAGTTCAGACAAGGTAGATCTATCATATTCTCCAATGACATGAATTTGTTATTAAGCTACTAGTTTGAACTTTGTGAAATCATTGTCTTTCAACTTTTTGTTTAACCTACAAAAATGCATATCGTCCAGCTTAACACTTGAGGTAATCCACCACTGAATCATTGTTCAGCTGAATGGCTCTGTCCACTGTGTCACACACATTAGGTCAGAACAAGTCAGTGATTAACTATCAAGCTCTGGTTTGAATTTTGAGTTGTGCTCCATCTCTCTCCAGCTGGATGATCCTTGGGTGAACTACTTAGTTTATGCTTTGATCTGTGGTTTCATTTTCTCATCTGAATATGGGAATAATAATGGAACTCAACTCAGGCAACTATTTTGAGAATTAAATAAGTGAAAGTATACAAGGAACTTAAAAGAGTGATTGGCACTAGTCCATAGGGCTCTCAGCAAATGGTCAGTGATCTTTGCTATTTTAATATTAACTGTTATGATTAACTTTTTAAAGAAAATCTAGAGGATAGTTACCTGAGATGCTTCTGATTGTGTTGTTTTTAGGCTAAGGCAGCTTGACTTGAAGCAACGAGTTTTGGACCCTGAATGCAAAGAAATGACAGATTTGGAGGAAGTATTAGCATCATTATTAAGATAAAAATGAACATTCACACAGCCATTGATGATTACAAACTAATTTTCCATGCCTCACAGCCTTTAATTCCAGCTTAGTACTAAACTATCTAAAAGGAAACTTACTGACACCAATTGCCCCAAAGGAACAAAAACATCGCTGCCAAGTCATAGGGAAAAATATTAAATGACTCAGGAATTTAAATGTAAGCTTCCCCACTAACCTGTAAAATTGAGCACTCAGATTCACCCAAATTACAAACCAGCACTTTTTTAAAAACATGCTTACATAATAAATTAATGTTTTAGTTTAACGATGCCTCTACTGAAAGATTTCAGAACTTCTGTATATTTCTATCTGTATTCATAAACGTCCCAACTTTGGTAAAAGAACAACTATTACAAACATTTAATAATATGCTCCAGTGTAGAGGAGATTAAAAAAGAGCTAATTTAAGTCATTTTTCAGACAACCGTATGTAGAATAAGATTCCTGTCCCTCATGTAGAACATGGAACAACAAAGAGAACTAGGTGTATGAAAATGAAGATAACTCCAGCACCTCCTCAGCAAAGCAGGCTTCTTTGTCATCAGCTGAACAGCACTTCTGTAGGAAAGCTGAGAAATTCCCCAGAACAGTTTTCAGTTGTTCCTCAGTTGCTTTGGGCTTGTGTTTCAACAGCTCAGCAAGTGCACTGCATTTAAATGAAAACAAAACAGGGAAAAGTTTACTCACATAAAGAAGACTGGATACAGTCAAGACAGTAGTGCTGCTGTTTGAGACTACGAGCCTTAGAGGCAGGCAACTCTGAGCTTGAGGCCCAGGCTTCCCATTATACACTTCAATATCCTCATTTGTTTAATGAGGAGAGTATAATCTACCTTCACAGGGTTGGTGGAAGAAGCAAATAAAATCATAAATGTATATTATTCGATATCTGTGGTGTCAATAAATCTCTTTGCAGTTAAATCTTTGGAAAAGATTATATCATTGCATTTATATATTATTCAGAGTTTGAAAGTTATGCCATATTGAAGTCTATAGCAATTTAAGAGCTACATATGATCCTTAAAACTTAATTATCTTGGACTCCATTTAAAAGTTTCTAATCTGAGAATATTTTTATATTTGGTCTTTGGAATTTGGCCCAAAGTGAGTAGGGGAAGTCGTTGGAAACAAGACCATCCAAATTCATGGGAGCTGGTGGTTCTCTTTCTTTGACATCTGCACAGATAATAGTACTAGAGAAAGGCATGTTAGAGCAGTAAGTTTTGCAATATTACTCTCAAGTGTCTGGGCACGATCAGAGCCCACCAGACACGATAGCAGCTTTATGTTACATTTCCAACCCCTCATGAGAGCAGTCAGGAGTCAAGCCTGAGAGCTCACACTTCTAGATGTTTTTAAATTCCAATCTCATTAGTTACATTTTGCCTGTGGGTTGCCATAGAACAAACTTAAAATAAAAAGTTATTTTAAGATTTCTACTAACTAATTTGCTATCTGCACTAATGAATCAGTTAATTGTTCATCTTTTTCTACTGAACTTGTATAAAATATTATTCTACTGCAGCCTTTATCTACAAGATTATTTCAAATGATTTCTAGGCAGGATTATAATACAGTCTTGTTGTTGTTTGTTTTGCTAAGAAAACAAAAATCTATCCATTTTATTTTTGACATTTTTATCAACGTAAGGCCAATACTTAAATATTCTTTTTAAAGGAATATAGTAACTACTTCAGGAAAAGTTACCCAACTAATTTACAGTTCTCACTACTGAGATTACAAACACATGCAGTAGTGAAATACTCCTCACGTTTGTTTCTTGACTTGTTGCTCATTCTCAGGAAGTGCGCATACATCTGCATGGAAGGTGAATGTTTCTGCACTAAATTCTTTGGGAGCATAGGTTTCATCCACATCCAGAGCAGAAAAGCATGGCCGTCTGTTCACCAATGAGTCTGAGCAGCACTTGGTAACTCTCTCGCTCACTGGTGCCTTCTCGTGCAACACACACAAGTGGTTCAGGACAACGGACAGCTGAAAAACAGGGAGTAGGGCAGAAATTCAAACGAAGCATAATGCAGTAGTGTCGACAACGCAATAAATAAGTAAGAGGAAGAAGTTTCCCATAAATTCCTGCTTTCCAGTGGACCAAAAGCAATATTGTATTATAACTAGCAACACTGAATCAAAGGTGAATTTATCTTTAGAATTACAAATAATAAAGAATGTTTAAAAGTCTTTTCTCCTTTAGATGTCTACATTTTAAGAATAATTTATTTGAGAAAATAATTTATTAAAATAATTTGAAGTGAGTCCTAAGGTATGTGTTGGAGTGGGGAGAAAACAGTCGTATACTAATACATCAAGGGAACAACTCCCCCCAAACTGAAAAATTATTAAATGCCAGAATGAAACATTAAACATTCATTGATTTTTTCAAAACAATTTATCATCTTTGGGATCTTATCTAAATCCTCCTTCTGATGGTCAGGATAATAGAGGTGAACAAGTCCTGGCTGTTACTACTCCCTCCACCCCAGCCCACTACACACACACATTAGTTCACCCTTCCTTCTGAAAGTCAGCCTGAAAATTTTGAAAGATAAAAATTCATCATTATTGACTTATATTTTAAAGGACTCACATAGTCTTCAACACAAGACAATCTTTGTGATTCAGGAAGCTTACAACATTTGGTGCCCACTCTTCCTAGTTTTCTTGAGACATCCACAAGAGTTGGAGTTGACACTTGAGGTACTTTCTTGGTGTAACGAACTAAAAGCCTATAACAAAACAGTCCATGTGTTTTCAGCAAGGCAAAAAACTATTTTCTTCTAACATTGTAGGTGAAGCAGAGAACATTTAAATAAAATTATTTAAAATGGTTTTCCATTCATAAAATTATCTCCATTTCCAGGTTGATGGGGTGGTATTGGGAAGACCTTGTCCTAAGCAACTATTAAGCCTAACTTTAAATTCCACCTGTGCTGTATTTTAGGAAAGTGACTTAGCTTATTATGATTCAGTGACATTAATATCTTTATTAACTGCATCATTCTTTCAATAAATCCTACTGAGCTTAATCTACAGGGGTGGGCAGTGGTAGGTTTAAAGTTGTTCATATGGGAAAAGACATACAGATTGTGATTGTTAACAATAGCTTTATTAACACTGTGTTTTGTGTACTCACAACTGTAATCCTAATTTTCCTACCCCTGTATATCAGCACTGTGCTAAATTCAAAAGATATGGATGAGTTTTCTCATCTATAAAATGGGAAGACATATACCTGACTCAATAGGGATGGTGCAAGGATTAAATTAAAAGAAATAAAGTAAGCAATCAATTGGCATGATATCTATCATGTAACAATCATTAATTAAGAATTCCAATCACCATTGAAAGTCAATGTATAATGTAGTCTACTCAAGAGAGGGGACTTGTGCATCATTGCTATCCCTAGCACCCGCAGTGAGAAGAGTGCTGACATGCATAAGTTGAACAATAAATATCTACAGAATGATGTGTCACTTCTTGTTTTTACCTCCATAGGGAAGGCTATATTAGATAGGACATTAGTTTGTCAATTTATATAATATGGTACTTCTTGAGCTACTTCTATTCAAGTCCAACTATTTCCTGCACTGTAAAGCATTGCTGTCTTTAGTTTGTCCATAAACTATTCCTTAACCTTAATAGGGCATTCTCAGATCCTATATCCCAAGATTTAGTATTTTTCTTCCCAGTCTCAAGGGTCTAAGTTTAACACTGCACTCAAATATACATCTCTTCATCCCATCAGCTATTTTATCTCTCCTTCTACAGTCCTTCTTGATGGAGAAGGATTAAAAATATATGCTGTATTTTCATGATTGAAAGTCCTATGGCAGGTGGTATCTACAAAGGGAAAAAAAAAACAAACAATAAAAAAATTATTTATGTTCTGGATTGCGGGCCCCTTGTAGTACAGGTTTCTCCTGATATGTGTGTTCTAGAAACCCATCTGTGTCAGCATACCAGCTGGTGTTGTGAGAGGCTGCGTTCAGCTTCAGTGATTTTTTTAGACTCTTTCAATGCCTTTACCCATTTCATGATGGGTGATATATGAGTGCACCTGACAACACCGTGCTGAGTGTTCAGCAGTTTTTGACCAAAAACAGCAGGACCCCCATGCCCCACCCTCCCTAGTCACCTAATCTTGTCCCAAGTGATTTTCTTTTTTTGTTTGTTTCCCTGGATGAAAAAAAGTCCTTAAACGGAAAGCTTTTGCTGATGTGGAAGAGGTGAAACAAGAAATGGCAGAAGCACTAAAAAGCATCAAATTCATTGAGTTCAGAAACTGTTTTGAGCAGTGGAAAAAACATCTCAATAGGTTTACTATACAAATGGAGAGTACTTTGAAGGTGACTGAAGTTTAAACATGTAAAAATAAATACACAATTTTTTAATAAATAAATTCTTGGGTTTTTTTGGTCCCCCCTCATATATTAAGTCTTAAAAAACTTAAAACTAATTAATAAAAAAAGTCAAAAACCAAAATACGTACGCATTTTGGAAGCCATACTCTCCAACGTTTTCAAAAAGTTCACAATTCTTTTTGACTAAATTCTGTGGTTCTTCCACAAGAGGTTTAAGTTCATCAAACTGAAAGATAAAGGAATTGTGTTTACAGGAGTCCACCTAAGGATCAGATGCAGGCTGTTTTTAACCCCTATAGGCAGAATGAGATCCTTGTTTCTTTCTGCCCAAAACAACGTAAATGCCAAATCTGTTAGAATACATCCAAACTGTATAAGTGATTAAGAATATTCAGGCTCTGGAGTGTGACTGCTGGTATTTGGGCCAGGTCATCTGACTCATTTTCTAGTTGTGGAATTTTACTTCCAATGGCCAGGTTATAGAAACCTCACCTCCAAGGTGGTGATGTAGATGGTACACCTCAGAGAATTCCTTTATAAAAACAACCTGAGCTAATGAAATTAAAACTGCCTGGAACATAGTGAAAGCTCACTAAATTACAGCTATTATTATAAGCATTATTATTATTAATCTGCCTCTCCAGTTGAATCCTGAGCTCTCTAAAATAAGGGATTGTACTTTGGTCATTGGATCCAGTATCATGCCTGGCATATAGCAGATTCTAGAGGAAAAACATCACTTCCCTATGATTCTAAAGTTTGTAAACCACTATGTTAAAAGTGCTAAATATCCTAAACATGCTAAAAACCCATTGGAGCATAGCTAAAGATGCTACAAATCCTCCAGAACAGATTTTTCACCTTACTTAATTTCTTATAAAACCATTTGTAAACCTTCAAAATTTTTTCAAAATATTCTAAATGAATAGCTTTCACAACCTTCCCTTTAAGATACTAATTCTTGATATCAGGTTAACTTTCTTTATATCTAAGCTATAATCCATCTAATTCACAATTAAATTTACTACACATTACTTTGTTCTCAGGACTATAAAAAAAAGAAAAAGCATGGTCAAGATTCTGTAAAATCTTGAGACTGCTCTCTTCAGATCCTTTTTTTTTTTCCCCTAGACTATTCTAGGTTTTATTTGCTATTCTGTTGAGGTTATTTTTCCCTAAAATTTTTAAGAGCACAAAATTGAAACCATCTGAAGAGAATGTCTCAATTACACTATGTAAGATTTTGCATTCTGGCATCATTTTTCTTCCTTCTTATTGGAACCACCAATTAGAGAGCTAGCTACATGTCTTTTCCTCTGAGAAACGTACCACTTTGGAATAGCATGCGTGAGCATCAGCAGTGGGGCAGCACTTCTCCAGTGTAGCTTCATATACCTTGGCAAGTCTCAGTAACAATGAGACAGAGTATTCGGGATGCCTTCTTGAATATTCATATAAAAACCTAATTAAGATGAAAGTAAAACAGATTTAGTGGAACTAATAATCAAGAAAAAGAACATAACTAACCACAAGACTAATTCATATCCCAAAGGTTTCCATTTGACTAAACTCCATGCAGTATAATAAGCTTGGTGGCTAAAGGTTTGGGGTTCAGAGTTGAAGCTACCTTCATTCAAAATCCTGCTCTAATACTTATTTCACTATATCACCTTAGACAATTTATTAAAACTCTCAGAACCTTAGTCTTCTCCTCTTTAGAATGGAGATAACAACAGGTTATTTCATAAGGTGGATTGTGAGAAATATATGACAAACAGATGACAAAATGTATGCATACCACACTGACACATATTAAATGTTTGATATATGACATCTGTTATTTTGCATATTTTGTTTGATTTGGGCTACATCTCAAAAAGGTTCAGATAGAAAGATAGTTGTAAATTTTTCCCTTTCCTCTCTGTATAAAATAAATATTAAAGGATACATAATTTTATAAAATATTATTTAGTGCACAGAATACTATTATAATCCTACAATAAAAATCCAAAGTTTATCACCACTGACTACATATAATCACTTATCTTATCACTTAATTGAATGATGCCTTGCCATGCTACTGGATATATGGTTTTTACAAACAAATATAAAGCATCTAGTAGCAGGCTTCATACTTCTTTTTATAATTCTTTGATGTCATCAGATAGATGGATGTATGGATAAATAATTAGTTGACAGATGATAGATACAGAAATATAAAGATGTATTATATATATTCATATATATGTTATGTTAAGTTCAAGAAATACTCTGAATAAATAAGTGAATAATATGTATCTAGTTTACATATACATACACAAAATGTTTCTAGAGGTAGTTCCAGAAATAGTACTAAGGCATAAGGAATGGAGGCGTGGATGATATAAACTTTTACTTATTACTTTATCCTCTTCTCTATTGAGCTTTGGCCATGAGCAGTTATTATTTTATGACAAATTTCTAAATTAATTATTTTTTTCAAAAAGTCTTAAAGGTTCATAGAGGAAAGGATAAGTAAGCTTTGTAGGCAATAACTGTAACAACTCCAAAGAAAAGCCAAGACCTGTTTCCTAAATCCTCAGACCATATAAAAGTTATGAAAGGAAAATTTCTTATCCACTTACGTGCCCATGAACACATCTTTTGCCTCCTTATAGTTTGTACAAACGTCCTTGTCCTCAACAAAAGTAGCAGCTAGTGGGGTCAGGTCAGTTGGTAAATCGTCATTTTCCACCTCAGCAAGACAGTGGGATTTTTCCAACAGAGGCTTACTACAGCAGTCTTTCAATTTACCAGAGATTGAATCTTGATTTTCACATATATACTTGGCAAGATCCGCCTATAAGCAAGGTGATGAAAAGTGTTCAATGTAAACTGACATCACTATAGTTTCTCTCCAGGCTTTTATTATGTTGGCAGAACATGTCCATTGTATTCTAAAACCACATACACACCAACCTGCCTTCGAAGAACATTTTCAGTCTGTGCTCCTAAACCTGGAAACGCAGACAGAACTACTAACACATCTCTACTTGATTACAATCTAATCAGTAACAGGAGCCCATATCAGATATTTATTAATTTTAAATTTCTACCATTAAGGCATTTTAGTTTTTAAATTAAAACCCAGTATTGGGGGGCTGGGTGAAAAAGATGAAGGGATTAAGAAGTACAAATTTGTAGTTACAGAATAGTCACAGAGATGTAAATTACATTATGGGGAACATTGTAACTAGTAATCACAATGACTATGTGGGGGAACAGGTGGGTACCTGAAGCAGGTGGGCCACTCTGTATTGTAAAGTACATGATTTTCTACCCACTATGCTGTACTTCTGAAACTAACACAGAATAATATTGAATGCAAACTGTAATGCAAAAATAAATAGATATATAATGCATATTTTTTAAAACCCAGTGTTGTTTTTCCAAATATTCCCCAAAATTAAGTGTACACACTTTAAAACCAAATAATTAAATAAAGTGTGAGAGATTTTTGAAGAATTAGTCAAGACTGTAGTCACAGGCCCTACTTACACATGTAAAATATCTGCCTTTAATTTTCCAGAAAGTGTTCTAAAAGGTTAGGATTCTAGTATTTGGTCATATGTTTAAGTTTTGGAGGAAAGAGACATCATGCTAAATATTTGTATATTCAGAATATACAAATATAGGAGAATATATAGGAGAAAATTACATAATTTCCTTACATCTTTCCAGCTCTTTGCCCACTTTACCCACCTCCCCCCAAAAAACCTTCTGAGGAGTCTACTTTTGCAGCTGTCCTACTTTGGTTTAAGACTTTGTTCTCAGTTAGAATATGACAGGAATTACAAATTAGTGAATATGTTTATCAGATCAGTTAGTGAGTGGGATAGCCAGGTTTACAAAAAAAAATAAATAAATAAGAAGTACCATAAGGCAGGGAAAGAATTGAGCATGTTAGGCACAAAAGACTCTCAATTCACTGTCAGCGGTCACCAACTATACTAAACAAATTCATTGTACCAACTGAAGCATGTTACCCAAGCAAAGTTACCAAAGAAAGTATTGAGAATTCTTTACCCTATCATCTGCACATTCCAGCAGGTCACCGTGGCAGCATTCCTTGTGGATTTTAGTCAGATCATTCACCAGCCTGGTAACCTCCATAAAATCAGCATTAGGAAATTTCTGGCTCAGGCGAGCTACGGACCTAAAAAGAAAATTCCCCCATCATAACTTTAATAACATGCGATATTTTATGTGAAAGCACTAGGGAAATACTTATAACAAAAAAAATTTCAGGACAAAATATAATATGAAGATAATTTGTAAAATGCATTAGTCCTTATTTTAATGACACTTCAGAACCAAATTGTTATCTTAGAGCAGAATATTTCCTTAGGGCAGAATGTTTCCTTAGGGCAGAATTATCCATTGTAAGAGTGTGTGGTGGGTGGAAAGAAGTCAGCAAGTCATAAAATCAGATGTCAAAGAGGGGTTCTAAGAGAGGTGACATCTGAGAAGCACCAGGCGTGGAGCACAGATCTGACTTCCGGATCTGACTTTGTTGCTAAGGAGCGGACTCTCTTGGCTTCAGCCCCTGCAGCACCACAACTGCAGGTCAAATCAAAGGATTGTTGTGAAGATTAAATTAGATCATGCACAGGAAAGCACTTTGTAAACTGGAAAGGGCCATGCAAACTCCAGTTATCTTTTTTTATCAATTTAAAAGCCTTTTTTCTGATTTCTGAAGGACACTGAGAAAAGAAATTGCGTAACTTTTCAAAATTAGGAGCTTTGATTAAGCTTATTTTACCACAAAATTTATCCAGCATGGTCTTGAAGCCCAAAGATGAGCTGTAAAAGGCTTAAGTCATATCCACATGCGCTCACGAATCATTTCAGTGTTGCTAAAATCTGATGAAAGATACTACTTCCCCCAAACTAGCCACAGCCTATTTAAATGTGTATTGTATCACATTGCGGTTCTTTTGTTTATTAAATTGTTTGATATTAGTGGTGTAGCCATATAGAAGTGGCAGGCAAAGATAGTACAAATGATGGTTTCTAGAGATGTGGCAAAATATCTATTCTTTTCATTTTATCTTCTGTTCGTGTTAATTGTTGACAAGCAAGTGAGGGATTGGGGGCTGGCGTGCAGAGGCTTTCAGCTCAGATGTTGAAGGATATTCCTAAAACCAGCTAAGTAACATAAAAATAGAGGTCCAGGCAAAAAGAAGAAGTTAAGAACAGAATTATGTTCTTAATTTCTATGAGAAAATGAGAAGTAAACTTTGATGGCTGGATTTATTTATCAGAACATAGGAGGACAAGAAGACAATTTCAGATCATTGTTGGGGGCAGAGGAAGATATAATTAAAGACCCTGACTACAACTGTATAAAAATTGTGGACCATTTGAATAAGATCCCTATGAAAAAAGTGTTGGGATTAAGAAGTACAAATTCATAGTAACGGAATAGTCATAGGATATAGAGTACAGCATGGGGAATATAGTCAATAATAATCTAATAACTATGTATGGTGTCAGATAGATATGAGATTAGTAAATTATATAATGTTTAATCACTGGGGTGCATACCTGAAACTAATATAATATTATGTCGGCTATAATTGAAAAATAAAAAATGATTTGAAAAAGAATAAGATCCCTAATATTTAGAAATAAATAAGTTTAAATATCTGTCCTAGCATAACTAAAAAAGATATCCTCTAATTTTTAACTACCTTGAAAAAATATGATAAAAAATAATGACAAATTGTAATTTATGCTCTTTTTACTTGTTAAGTTTCTACTTTTTAAATAACCAAAAAGATGTATGTGAAA
Source organism: Furipterus horrens (assembly GCF_987537825.1). Lineage (NCBI taxonomy): Eukaryota > Metazoa > Chordata > Mammalia > Chiroptera > Furipteridae > Furipterus > Furipterus horrens. Next base: position 171,661,299 of record NW_028327172.1, read on the forward strand.
ACGCTGTATGAACACTCATATAAAAGTACAAGTTTGTCAACTGTATCATCATTATTAACATCATTATAAAGTACAAAACTAAATCTAAAATACCATGCTTTGAAAGCTCTATCTCCGAATTTTTGGAGGCTGGAGCACTTCAGTCTCTCTTTGGCACCTGCCACCAGTACTCTATCCTTCAAAGTATCCAGCTGCAAGGAGAAATAATTTTGAAAATATTTTTAAAGATTCTACATGAAACACCCCTTCATAAGTCCAAGTAGATTATGACAAATTAAGTTTTAAAGATACAGTGTACAGTTAAATTCCCAAGTACTTACTACTGGCAAACAATTATTTTGCTATTTAGTTAGTGGAAAAATCACCCTGGTCATAGTGGAATCCCCTAGGTAGTTAACAGCCAGCATGTGGGCATTGCCAGGAAAAAATGGAACTGAAGGGAAGGTAGAAGAGCAGACTACACTAATATCTCAGGGACTATAATTTTGCTCACTTCTTAATACTGCATAAATTAATTTCAATCCCTCCTTCACCAACTTTCACATCAAAAAGTTTTCTAGAAAAGATGATGCAGTACATAATAAATATATATGGAAGAAAGGAATAAATTCATGCTTCTAGATGCAATGAAATTCTCCACTTTTAATTCCTTCCCCAATAAGAAATATTCATGAAAAGACAAACAAAAACTGTGGGCCTTTGCTGTGCAATTTTATAAAATTTCCTCTCTATTTCACTACAAAAAGAGGAAGGATACTAAGACATGTACACCGAAATTCCCTCTAACAAATTCACTTTGGCAAAACTTAGAAGGAGGAATGAGGATGTTACAGGCCTTCAAAAGGGTAAAACATATTTGGGGTGGATAAAAGTAAAAAAGGCTTTTTTCACCAGGTAAAGAAGTTTATATCAGAGACTTAGGTTCCCCAAATCTGGCCATAAGATGTTCCCAATTGGAGGTTTGAGTGTGAACTGGTTCCTCTAGTCTTCTGCTGGGGCATACCTTTGATCCCAGGCAGGCAGCTTTATCAGCAGCTTGGCAGCATTCTGTCAAAACTGTTTTATATTCATGAGCATAGTAAAGGAGTTCTGGGGCATAAAAGTAAGGGTGTCTTCTGGCAACTTCATATAAGTATCTGAATTAAAAAAAAAAAGTCATTTTTCTGTAGCAGACATTAGAGGAAGAATTACAATCAACGTTTTCCCTAGACACTCCAAAACCCAAAGACAGCTGACTTACCAACTAAACTCAATTTGCAATTTGATGACTTTCCCTTTGTCATTTTTGAAGTCAATGAAAAGGTTAAACTTGTATATGTAAGGCATATACACACATATAAATCAGTTAAACATTGGTAGTATAAGGCTATAAACCAAAATGAAATAAATTCTGAGAATAAATATATATCTTCATAATATCTTAATACGTGTCAATTATTTTCATGCAGAGCATGTCTTGTTTCTCTGACTTTCAAAAGATCTTTGATCAAATATTTTTTGTGTAAAATTTTATAGTATCAAATATTACTTCTTTGAAAACTGTCATTAGAACAAAAGCTTCTAAGTCTTAATGTTGAAAATATTTTTGTTATAGTAACAATTACAGTGAGTCTTGACCTATTTTACAATTTTTAACTTTGAAGCATGAAAATTTGATTCCTTACGATCCCAAAAACTTCTCTGTATTTTCCTGAAAGGCAGCACACAGTGCATCTGGCTCTGGTCTCACCAGCGCAGGGAGGCCTGGACTATCGTCTTTGTATTTCAGGAAGCATTCATTTCTCTCAGCTTCTGCTTTCCCACAGCAGTCAGCCATCTCACCATAGGTGTCACGAAGAGATGCAACTGCACACATTTTATCTCCAAAGAGGGTGTGCTAAACGGAAGAGAAAGGGCTTTAAATTGCTGGGCAGTGTTTTGTTTTCTTTATACCCAAAGAACAATATTAAAAATGTAATAAACCTTGGTGACAAAATCACATCAAAATCCACTTTTTTCTCATATTTAGAGTTTCCCTTGATTGACCACCTATGTATAATTTTTTAAAAAGGAACTGTCACACTTTTGAGTTGCAGTGGATCAAACAGAAGGGCAAAATGACAGTCAGTGACTTGAAGGCATGAATGTTACTTCTCTTTCTACCTGCAGCTCAAGAGTAGGAGCAAACATAAAAGTCAAGGGAAAATAATCCTCTAGGTAGCACACGAACTCATGTTAGAGAGGAAAGTGTTACTCGTTTGATCTTCTTCTTTGTGAGAGGTCCAACTGTCATTTTGCCCTTCTGTTTTATCCACTGTAATGCACAGTGTGACAGTTACTTCTTAAAAATTACACAAAGATGGTCCAACTGAGAAGTAACACAGTTCACTATATGTAAATTGTTGTTGCATTAAATATAGATTTTTTTGTTCTAGAAATACTTGCCTCAAATCACAGTCCATTAAATGAATTCTTTCCATCCTCATTAATTTTTACTGTGAAAATAATTGTAACTCCAGGGAAAATATACTGCTCAAGACAGAATTTATTAATTTGCAAAAAAAAATGCATTTTTAAAAATTTATATTTAGAGCCATAATATTGTATAAAGTTAAAGTATTGATTCTGACTTGAGGGAGAGATACATATAAAGAGAAATAAGATGAGGAAAAGCTTCAGTAATAAATGGACTTGCCACCCAGAAAACTATACATAAAGTGAGTGGTGAGAGAAACATAAACCTATCCTTGTATTAAAGATCTATCTAAAAATACCAAAAGCTCAAAGACCTTTAAAATGTATGAATGCAACAATATTTTATTGTATGTAAAAATATAAATATCCCTAAAATGAAGAAAATATAGCTGTACTAGTATTTTACCCAGGTAACAAAATTAGCACAAAAATCAGCTGAGGGCTCTCTGAAGCTTAAAAAGCATGCTATCTCTATCAGCCTCTATGAAAACACATCAAACTAGATTTTAAAAAGAGACTTTTACAAATGACAAATTTCCATTTAAATACACTATGACCATTGTGTGTGATCTCAGTAAAGAAGTGTTTTTAAAATTGTGAGCATAGCTAGAATTTACCTTTACCCATTTGAGAGGGTTGCTTACAAATATGGTCTTTTAATAATAATTAAGAAAGCCAAAATGGGCTGTTTCCCCTTCGTAATGCCCAGGATTACTTAAAGTAAGAAGAAATAACACTCAAAAGCACAGTGTACTTACAAGTGACTTGCCACAATTTTCAGCTGACTCATCAGCAACACATGTTTTTGCAAACTCAGTTACTTCATTTGTTAATTTTACATGTTCTTCAAATGGGCACTTCTGGAGATACTGAGAGAAGGCAACCAGCACCCTGAAACCCAGGACATAGAAAAATGTAATAGAACAAACCTTTAATATAAAGCAGGTAACTATGGTAGGGAACAAATTGTGTTATTAGTATATGTTCCATAGAATTTTATACATCTTACTATTCCTCAGAAAGCCTATTCAAATCAGCAATTATCTCAGGCTATATGTGGTTTTCTAAGCAAAAAAGATATATAGCTTTCTAAGTGAAGAGGATATGTATTTCCTCTTTGTTTAAATCTACATATGTGCATGTAAATAGGTGCACACCATACAGCAAGCAAGGAAAACGCATTCTAATCAGGTTAACTGTTAAGATGAGGGTCATTAAATAGGCCCTTTGACTATTTAAAACAGAAACCACACTCATACCTCCTTTAACCAGGCTATAGAATGAAACTGACCTTTTTAAAAAAACTCTTTTTTCATTCCTTACTAGACTAAAAATATATATATTAAAATACTCTCGAGTAACCACAGATCTATTTGCTAGGTAAAGGAATTTAGTAACTGTGCTGGAAAAGGAACCATATTTTGAAGTCTTCCCATCATCCAGCTAATATGAGTTCCAGAGCTACACTTTCCCACACAGTAGCCATTAGCCACAATGTAAATTTTTGATCTTCAGTTGCACTTGCTATATTTAAAGTTCTCAATAACCACATGTAGCCAGTGGCTACCATATTGGACAGCACCGACATAGAATATTTTCATCAATGCAGAAAATCCCATTGGCCAGTACTGTTCTGGAGTCTGGACTCTGATGATAGGGGAATATAAGAACTTCAGAAGAATAACCAATGCTATTAGAAACATTAAATTTCACTCTTCAATATTTTAACTTACAGGCCTCTGAAATTTTCTTCTCCCAAATCTTTAAACCGATGAGCAATCTCACTTTTGGCTAGGGGGAAAAAAAAGATTTGTTTAAATTCTGAAGAAAATGGTTATGATATTATTTTTTATGTTTCTCTCCATTTGATTTAGGTATTCATTTGCGCCAAAATATTCAGCTCTGATCATAAGAGAAAATCTTACGGTTATGGTGAACTATTTCTTCTGTTTTTAAACAAAAAAGTTATTCAATTACCAATAATACTATTTGAAAAGTCATTAAAATAATTAAATATTTATAGCTTTATATTCAAATTTGGATAAGATCTAATGCTCTCAGTATCTACTAAACAATCCTCACCTTTTTTTTTTTACTTAAGATGTTGGAAATATATTCAAAAAACTTCCTAGGTTTCATAAATGTAAACTATCATTACAGTCTAGAAATTAATGCTAAAGGAAAACTTACTTCATCAAAGATGCAGGATTTACTGCAACTTTAACCAAGAAAACAAAATAAATTTGAACAATAGAAAAACAGAATTCTTACGTGCATCTCGACGAAACACACCCCTGGAGTAAGCAGAGCTGAAAAGAAAAAGAAGGCAAATAAAGGTTACCCACTTCATTGTGCCAAAGGCTTGTGGGGTTGAAAAAGGAAAAAAGGCAGGATGAATAGAGAAATTAGCACTAATATACTTCTTGAACTAATCATTGTAGATTATTAACTAGACTCATCTTAGTATTTCATTGGCTCTCAACTGATTACAAAATTCATAATGTTCTTGCCAAAAAATTGTTTGACTTAATCCCTTGCGTATGTTTGCCATCTGAAACTGTTTGTCAATTCATTAAAGTTATGTAAAACACTGTATCAAGTTTTACCTAAGAGTTTAAAACAATCTGTATCTATCATTCATTACCCTGTTTATTGTCTGTGAGTTACCATTTGAACATTTTAGTTTTTAATATTTGTAAAAATTAAGCTAACACTAAACTGTATAGATTACTATTCCCAAGTATGCTTTTATCATGAGTAATGGAACCAGACTTCTCTTTCAAGCCACAGATAGATAGAAGTAAAAAAAAAAGCTGCATATGGAATTATTTACTTTGGGAAAAACTTTTAAAGCCCCAAAACTTAAATTAGGAAAGAAAAATGAAAACAATTCTAACTTTCTAAATAGAGAAAATAATTTCCTTTTGGATAAATTATGCCAGCTCTCTGGGAAAAAGTAGCCACCTTTTATTTGAAGTCAGTGTCTAACGCTACACTTCTTTAAATACAAGTTTCCAGGGAGGACTCGATCAAATATGCAATCCTTATAATTGTATTACTGATTCACAAAATAAGGCCTTTGTCATATACACATATACTTTGTGCATTTTTTTATTTAATAAATGAAAAGAATAATATCTGTTTCTCCATCTACTTTGCACAGCAACATCATATTGTAATAAAATAGTAAATATAGAAAATCAAAAATATCTAATTCATCATGATTCTAAAAGCTAAAAATTGATTTTCCTATATTTTATAAAGATCCCATAGCTCTCAAATATAAAAATAAAAACTTGAATCTTTTCCTACAGTACCAAAAGGTGTTTTCCATGTGTATATTCTTATTAATGATTAGTAGATGGTTGAGAAATTATAATATTTAATTTTTAATACTACTGGCATGCTTAAAATCAGTCTTAATTAATAAACAACCCTTAAATATTTGCATTTTGTGGATTCCCAAAGTAAGAATTCCACATTTTTTCTTCTATTAATTCTGCATACACATTCTATACTAAGAATAAAACCATGTAAATGTTGGTTACTTCTAGATACTCTGTTCTTTAAGATTTTCAACTCTTGTGTTATCAAAGGACTCTGGCACAAGAATACATGCATACATTTAAACCAAGAGTTATTTATGGACTCTCTATTCTGTTCCATTGACTATGTATTTGTTTTTATGCCAATACCATGCTCATTTTATTACTATGGCCTTTTAGTATAGTTTCATATTAGGTAGCATGGTTTCTACACCTTTGTTCTACTTTTTCAGTATCACTGTTCCTATGTAGTATCTTTTGTGGTTCCATATAAATTTTTGAAATATTGGTTCTAGTGCTGTGAAATACATCATTGGGATCTTGGTAGGAATTGCATTGAATCTATAAATTGCTTTGGGTAGTATGGACATTTTAATGATGTTAATTCTTCCTATCCATGAACTATATCTTTATAGTTAATTAATATTCAACAGAGGAAGCAAGGATGTACAATGGGTTAAAGATGGTTTATTCCATAAATGGTGTTGGGATCATTGTGCAGAACAATAAAACTAGACTAACTTATTACACTACACACAGGAGTAAATTCAAAACAATCAAAGACTTAAATGTTAGACCCAAAGCCATAAAAATCCTAGAAGAAAACATAGGCAGCAAAATCTCAGTTATTGCTCGTAGCAATTTTTTATTGTATATATCTCTCCACAAAAAAAGAAACAAAAGGAAATATAAACAAATGGGATAATCAAACTAAAAATATTTTGCACAGCAAAGAAAATCATCAATGAAATGAAAAGACAACCCACAGAATGGGAGAACATATTCACTGATACATCTGATAAGGGGTTAATATTAGAAATTTATAAAGTATTTACAAAACTCAAGATCAAAAAAGAAAAACAATCCAGTTAAAAAATAGGCAAAGAACATAAATGGACAATTCTCCAAGAAGGACATACTGATGGCCAATAACATATAAAAAGATGCTCAACATCACTAATCATCAGCAAAATGCAAATAAAAACTACAATGAGAAACCATCTCACACTTGTCAGAATAGATGTCATCAATAAATCAACAAATAATAAGTGCTGACGAGGATGTGGATAAAGGAGAAATCTTTTGCACTATTGGTGGGAATGCAGACTGGTGCAGCCACTATGAAAAGCAGTGTGGAGATACTTCAAAGAATTAAAAATAGCTCTGCCTTTTGACCCAGCAATTCCACTTCTGGAAATAGATCTGGAGGAACCCAAAACACTAATTTCAAAGAACATAAATATCCTTATGTTCATTGCAGTGTTATTTACAATTGTCAAGATTTAGAAGCCGCCCAAGTGTCCATCAGTAGATGAGTGGATGAGACAATTATGGAACATTTACACAATGGAACACTACTCAGCTGTAAAAAAGAAGAAACTTTTACCCTTTGCGACAGTATGGCTGGACCTTGAGAACATTATGCTAAGTCAAATAAGCCAGCCAGAGATAGATAAATACCATGTGATTTCACTCATATGTGGAATCTAATGGACAAACTGAACTAACAAGGAAAATAGGGACAGACTCGTAGATGGAGAGCAGATGACAGCTAGTGGGGGTGGGCAGAGGTTAAGGGGTGAAGGGATTGAGAAAAAGGAAAAAGGATTCATGGACAACAGTGTAGTGATTGCTAGGGGGAGGGGGTGTAAGGTGTCTAAATAGTAATGGAAAGAATAAGTTAAAGATTAAATTTAAAAATTAAAATAAATAAATAAAAAGTTTATTTATAATAGGTCTTTTTAAGTTACAGGTCCCTTGCAATCAAAGATCTGTATGTTTAAATAAAAATAGGAAACAGATCCATATAACTTTGCAACTCTTCTTGTAACTAGACTGAGAAATAAAATTTCTCTTTTATGGGAAAAAAAAAAGAAAACCAAATTTAAAAATGAGGCTTACAGAATCTAGTTTCTAAGTAAATATGAAACAAGCCCCAGTGAATTGAAACATGCTAAGCAATTTAATTTCTTATTTACTTGCGAAGATACATTTCCCATGAAAAAGTTTTTTTTTAAAGAATTGTTCAAAATGTATGAACTTATATAGGCATTTCTAATGCGAATTAAAGATTGTAATGTAATTCAAATATCAATTTTCCTCTCATATCATTTCATAAGCCATCCCTGCTCCCAAACATATACCCACTTGCATCAGTGAGCAATATAGAATTTGCTGAAGATTTCATAAGAGACAAAGAGAAGAAAGTTTATATTATAAAAGCCACACTATATCACCATCTTTGGCTTGTCCCATCTCTTAAGTCTGTCTCTCTCCAAACCTCGCATGGCCAATGGGTTCCTATTTCTGCCTTTCCTCATGTTCGCTGAGCCTCTGGGATTTATATCTACCTTCTCTCAGATATGCTAACCATTTGGTTCAAAATTTCTCAACTCTTTACTCTGCAGTTTAATTCAGCTCTATGTCAGTTTCTAGCTTCAAACTCACATACATATCTGCATATATCTCCAGGCCATGTGAGTTAAGGTATACTAAATTATTTTTAAGGACCTTTCTACCTTGAAAATTCTATGATTCCATATTTCCAACATAACAGTCCTAAAGAATGAGTAGAGGACCTGACTGGTAGAATGACTCTCCAGGTACCCCACATCACTTTTACAAAACACCTACATTGCACCTGTTTTTTTAATAACTGAAAGATATCTTAAAAGGATTTTTGCTTTTACAAGAAGAGTGGAAATGAAAATAATGTTCAGCATTTGTTTTGCAGCAAGGCATCATAGAGGTGGCACATACCCCCTGCAAAAAGTGGCCCCTGCCAAAGCTCCTTCCCCAGGAACTACATTCAGCAGTTCAGCCTCAAGCCACCATAGCTTTGAACTGCGTCTGTGAGCATCCGTGCTTTATCATGATTTATCTTGTGCATCCATTAGCAAGATGTGCCCTAAGGTACCAGAAAATCTTAAGAGAGCTGGTAAGGGTGTTAAGATTTGCATAAAAATGAATGTAATTTAGCATTTCAATCTGGTAAGCAAAGTAAAGACACTGTGCATGTGTTCAGTTTTGGATTTGGGATCACTCAGAAACTTTTACCATAGAAATTCATGGTAACTGCTTCTTTGCACAGTTTCAGCTTACAAAATATTTCATAGGAATGGTCTGCTTTCAGGTAGTGTGGGAAAACCTGTATCAAGTTAGGGAGTTAAGGTCCACATCTGAGAATTTGTTCATTGCTGAGCTGCCCAATGGCTTCTCAGGCATTATTCCCTATCTAGTTCAAGATAAGATTTTTTAAAAAATAAAAAAGGTCATTTAAACTGGTCTAAACTACATAAATAAAATGACACTTTCCCATATTTTTTACCATTTCCCAATCAAAAATATATATATGACTAATGCCTAGAATCCATGCTTATCTATTCTACATGTAAGTTAACAAAAAATAGCAACTATCTATAAACATATATATTGAAAATAATGGTAGTACATCCTTTCTCATAATAATAGCTACAGATGAAAATCAAAGAAAATAAGTATACTGCTGAGAGTTTAATAGTTCTTAATCTATTCTTATTCTATATTTTTTCCAAAGGTAATTCAAGAGACTTACTACCTAAAAAGGAAGTTAATTTGAAGTTACAAAATTCAACTTTTTAAAATCTCTTGTAAAACAACACATGTTACGTGGCTAAAATATTTCTACGTTAAACTTCAGTGGATCAAGTTTAGAAAGTTTCAGTAGAAGATATTTTGTCTCCTAATGTCTTCTAAATCATAATTTATTTGATGTTTTATAATCTCCCAGTGCCAATATTTAATCAAAAAAATTCTCTAGCCTGTTGCCTACCTGAGTCTTAGAATATGTCTTAAAATTTTTGTCAGTTTTCCACGTATCTCTGTACGGGCTAACATCAAGAAATTAATTATTTCACCCAAAAAAAAACTTGCAACTCCAAGAAATACATCAAATAAATAATTGACCCATGTTTTCTTCTTTAAAAAATATTAGTACTGTATATAAGTACTGAATTTTTCAAAATTATTTTTCATTATGTAGACATTAAAGAGAACAAAATTCTTTTAGAATACTATTTATAGGTTTGAAGGTTCTGTTTGCAAAAATAGTTCATTTAATAATATTGTATTACAACAAAAATATGCATTCAAACAACATAAAAAAGTAATTTCAGTAACATGATGTTGACAATAGCACTCTCTTTCCAAAATGCTTCTGGTTCACAATTGTGAGATATTCAGTGCATTTAGCACCAAAATAGTTTACACTACTAGATGAAATACACACTATTACTATTTCACTTCAATTTTAATTTTTATACTTATACCAGCTATTTATTCATTCATTAAAACTATATAAATTAGACTTCAACTTTTAATGTCTTGAAAGTAAATGACTGTTATTGATGAGTCCAAATTTCTCTCTGTTGTTACATGGAAAATTGGCCAAAACTACACATCAGGAATGATGGTATCTAAAAACAAACATTGTCTTGGCATTAACAAACTCAATATTTATTTAAGAACACCAGCATTCTTGCTGACAGAGCACAATCCAGAAAATAGTGTTTTATACTCATTTTAAGTAGCACCATGTAGATTTCATTCATGCTCAAAATTTATCAAGTTCCCACTAAATGCCAGGCATTTGCTAGGCTATGGAGAGTATAAAAGATTAACAAGACAGTGTTTCTGACTTCAGTGAGACTGCAATCTATTAAAGGAGATAGCCATATACAAAAATAATTATAATATAACATTGTAAGTTTTCATACATGTAGAATACAAGGTATTCCTGGGTGATAAAGAAGTAATAGTGGAGAAGCTATAAATTCAAGGGCAACCTCATACATAAAGATGTGTGGGCTCTAACCTCTTTAGCTACCTATGCAACTCGACAAACTGTCGTCGTCGGCGGCGGCAGCCGTCCGTCTCGAGAGACGATGGTGTAGCTTCTTAAGAGTCTATCTGCACCGCCGAGAATGGCTGTGCAGTCCGACTCGGGAGTGACACGATATCTGTCTCCTCCCGTGTTGAATCGACAATCTTGCGATGACGCTGGAGTGTCCTCTCCAGTGGAGCTGAAGCTACAGAGCCTGGGCAGGGTGATATGGAGGGTCTGCTGTTGCCCATGCAGCAGACCCCCCCTCTCTTCGCAGCTGAAGGGTCCAAGGGAAAGACGGAGTCAATACAGCTTGGTTTCAGGTGCGCCGCAGGAGTTGCCGGTGTTGACTATAACGTCAAACCGCCTTAGGGACTCCGGCTCCGGATTTTCTGTCGGGGTTTACTCCCTTAGCCTTTCCCCTGAAGAGGTATGCCGCAAGGCAGCGGAGGTTTTTGGAGTCAGAGTTTTCCTTCTCTGATGTGCCCTGACTGGAAGATCGAACCAGCGACACTTAGCTCGCAGGCCAACGCTCAATCCACTGAGCCAAACCAGCCAGGGGAAATATTAACAAAACTGTAAAACTTCAAATTTGCATTATCTGCACTCATTTCTGCTCGTGAAGGAACATTACACCTGGAGAAGTAGAATGAATAGGTAGAGAACTGACAGAAGTAAACATACAAAGATGTGTAATTTCTAAATATTTAATAAAAGACCAAAAACAGAAAGAAAAGTGTCCTTGTTGGGGTAAGAAAGAGAAGGAAGACAAGCAGAGCTTGCAATTACTTATATTTTCAAGCAAAGCTAAGAATGGGAATAGTCATTTTAATATTACAAGCCCCAAAGAAAGATTTTATCCTTGTAGAAAGCTATCAAGCTTTCATGGGAAAATATTTTATCTAAAATAACCAACAAAGTTAGTAGGCCACCCAAGTAACAAGGGATGAAATAGTGTTCCTGATTCAAGCCACATTTATTTAAAATATCATGTGCCTAGCAGCCCGAGAAGGCTTTCCTGGAGACTTGACTTTTAAACTGAGAATTTTTTAAATGGATCTGAGTAATGAGGAAATAAAATAACCTACCAGTCACAGGGGACAGCATGTACAAATGCTTAAAGCATGAAAGAAACAAAAACTAGACAAAGAGTTGGTGGTAAGTAGAATGTAACATGAACTATGACATAAGTGGCATTGCAAGTCATCTTAGCTACATTAGGTATTCTTGGTCTTTATTCTAAAAACAATGGAAAGAAGTTCAGTGACTTCTGTCAGCTCAATAATACAATCTGATTTATGCTTCAGAAAGATTATCTGGCTACAGTGTGGTGAAAAGACTCAAGAAGGCAAGAGTATATATTGGAAGACTAATCAGGGGACTAATGCAATGGTCCTAACAACAGATGGTGAAATCTTGAGCTACATCAATGCTACAGAAATGCAGAGAATTGGACAAATTGGAGAGATATTTAGGAGTGGTACTAAGCATGGACTCAAACAAGAGAGCTTGTTCTCTAAAGTCCATGGTTTAGAAGGCCCTCTCTGGCCTCTTTCAGCTATGATCTGCCCCAAAGGGCAAAAAGTTTATATGTCCACCAAAACCTGTCTTCCTCTTTTCTAGACCATGATTCAGGCACCCTGACCCTGGAAGTTCCTTTTGAAACAGCACTGAATCTCTTTGAGAGCCTAAGAAGGCCTCTTACACATTCCCATGAGCAGATCATGTCACTGAGGTATTTACCCCCAGTGAGAAGAGGCCAAGAGGCAAGTGTTTGGAGGAGCTAGGGCATGAGGCGTGGCTTCCACATGCACATAAATGAGGCCCTTTCACAGTCCAGGATGGAGCCAATGGTGACCAGAGAGAAGAGGTGGGCCAGTGATGAGAGCTGAATCTCCCCAGCACAAACTCCAAGGAGATAAAATTAGCAGTACTACTTGATGGATTGAAAATTGGTGCTAATATAAATAGAGGTGTCTGCCTTGTACAATTCAATGATTGTGGTATGATAAAAACAAATGCTATGTAGGAATATAACTAGTATGATTTAGACATGTTTGATTGCAGGCATCTTTGAGACATCTATAAGAAGAAATGTCAAGCAGATAGTTATATATACAGTCTAAATAGAGTCTACAATATGAAGAGGTCAGAGGCAAAGCCTAAGATTGGAATATGATTTGGGAGCCATCAAGCGGTGCCAGATTGAGAAAGACTGGGGGGAGACTAATGTAGGAGAAGAAGAGACCCATTATGGAATCTTGAAAAAATCCAAGATCAAGAACAGGTAGCCAGAGAAGAGGAAAAATATCATGGTAGAGTTATGCCAGAGACCATAAGGGAAGAGAATGTTGAAGGTGGACTAGGTAAAGAGTTACAAATATTACAGCAGGAATGGTAGATATTGAAAAGAATTTTTGTTGCATGGGAATTACTGATCTTTTTAATAGAACTCTTTGATAGACTGATAAGGCCCCAACCAAATTAAAGTAGCTAGAAAAATGAATGGGGTGTAATACATAACTGCAGTTTAGACATCTCTTTCAAGAAATGTGGATGTGAAGGGGAGCAGCTGAAGAGGGTTTAGGATCAATGCAAACGTTTACTTGTGAACCACTAATGGTGGCTTCTATTTTCTCTGTAAGGAGTGTGAGGGGATGCTAAGAATGAAAAGCTAATATTTGAGGAAAATGGAGAAATTTGAAATAGTCACAGAAAAATGAGGAGATGCACTAAGTAGAGAGACACTGCCTTGGGCTAACCTGTAAAGTAAGAAAATTTTCTGCATAGCTCCATCTCCCTGTCCAGCCCCTCACTGGGGCTCATGGTAGTCCCTCCCTTTGCACTGCCTCTGCAGATTTCAAACACATGTCTTAGATGCACTATTCTTCTCTCAGTTGCCCCAAGCCCACCACTAGGACCCTGCCTCCAGTTTATGTGCCTCTCCTCTGCACACTCCATGACCAAACTGTCATTTCTTAAGTTGTAGGAAAATTCAGGTAGGTGTCGCTCTATTTCCTCCACTAACACCTAACCTTCCTAGAAATAGAGGCATTTTAGAAGGGACTGCCATTATGTCAGTGAATTCCTAATGGGTAGGATCTCAGACAGAGAACAATATGAAGAGAAAAGTCTGAGGCAGCAGTTCAAAGATTCCTCAGATTTCACCAGGTAGATCCCATCCCACTAGGGCAGAGCTTAATGACCTTTGTAAATAGCCATGAGGGCCTGAACTTTTGTGCTGAACTTTGGAATGTCTATTTGATTGTTCGGAAACTTCTCTTCTCCTTTTCTGGATCATTGCAGTTGTTAGTTAAATGTTTACATGGAAATGTTGCAGGTTATGTCCCACATCCCTTATATAATGTCCTTGAAGGTATAAACCATTCTTTGTCTCATTACATCAAACACCAGACCCATTGAATACCTTGAATATAGGAACCATTCAAAACTTTAATTGAGTGTCAGTTTAATTTGACTGATCAAGAGGCAACTAGACCCATGTAGTAAGAGGTCATGAGCAACTTGATATTGTGTCTCCTTCCACATTTTTCTTTTCCTATTGCTACGCATCTGGGAATTAGTTTAGTTAGAGGGATAAAGTAGGGGTAAAAGGGTTTACAGTGGCTGACTTCCTTCAATTCTCACCAACTGAAGAGGCTGGAAACATTCTAGCCACTAGGTATTAGGGGTTTATTTAAGTAGTCCAATGATATATCCCAGTAGCCCAGAATATTGCTCAATTCTTAGCATGTGCCATATGGCTGGCACTTCTTTGCCCTCTCCACCCAAATTCAAGTTCCAAGACAATACTAATTCCCATTTATATTCTTTGGTATTCAGTTTAGGTGAGTAAGCAAAGACAGTGATTAAAAAGATAAAACATGAAAATCTCCAATGAAGCAAGGTCATCTGTAGAGAAAGTTACACATGGCCACTAGCCACATAGGTAAAATTCCTTCCTCTTCAGCCAAATCAAACTTCCATCTACAATAACCTAAATCAGTCCATTTAGTGATTATTCTTTGGTTCCTTCTGAGCATATATTAAAATTGTGAGCATATTCCTGAAAAGTATCAAATATGAAATGTGTCTGCAAGGATGAGGAGAGGAGAGTATGAATAATACTACTCAATAGGAAAAATCTGGTACAGTCAGACATCAACACAGATACCCTTTTTTAAAAAACTAAAACAGTTTTTATAGGAAAAACATTATGATTGGATTGCATGCTATTTCCAATGCTTTTTGATTTTCTACACCCTAGAGTATGTTTAACTAACTTATTCATGTGTTGGAATTTCTCTGTAGTTATGATCATCTAGAAAGAATTTCTGTACCCTGTGAACTAGAACTTATTTCCTAATGTTATATGGCACAATCCAAAATCTGTACTAGCCTTGACTTTTCTCTACAAAAAGCTCCATATTGACAGAAAGCTCTAAAATACACCTATTATAGCAAGGTCTCAATTTTCAAATATTTTTAGATCAGTTTTTTATCAGTGTCATGAAATAAATTTAGTGTGTCATGACCAATATGTTTTAGTAAAATAAAATGAATAGAATTGATGAGAGTACTTTACATATAATAAGTATAAGTATCATTTTGTCAAATTTTTGATACATATAGTAGTATCAGAAAAAGAAAAGGTTTTCAAAATGATCATTTTCTGGGAGAAATTAAGGAAGGTTATCATATAAAATGTATTTCTTACTAGAGTCACTATCAAGAAACTTGAAGATCCATTTCTCCCCTTAAAATTCACTTGCCATAAGTTCAGTATATTAGTATGTTAAATATCAATTTGTCATCTTCCCACCATGACTCACATCAACTTTGTTCTAAATTTACCCATTTGGCTTATGATTAATTATCCATGGCACTCATTTTCATAACCTTACAGTAATTTTAATATCTTTATCCTTAATCTCATGTATCTGATTTGTTCCTACTTTTGATTCTTCCTTTAAAATCTCACATTTATCCTTATGCTCCAGAACATTGTCATCACTCTTGTTTGGGTACTTATCAAATTATGCCTGAATTATAATAAACTCTTAATTAATGTTCGGACCTTAAGAATATAAGCAAGAATACTATGCAAAGTGTTATAAGACCATCTCCATGTTTCCCAGCATGCCAAGTTCATTTTCAGACCAAAGTCTCTTTGTTAGGTTGTCTCCCACCATGACAACTCCTTCTTGCTTTCTATCTATATAAACCGTCCTCTTCTTCGAAGCATATCTCAGAACCTCCTCTTCCCCAGTCTTATATTCTTCTCACTCTCTTCTAATATCTAATTACTTTTTCTTAGTTCTTAGTCATATCTCTTGGGTTTTTGGTTTAATAAATTATAAACATGTTATAGGAGTAAGCATTTGTCCTATTCATTGTAATCTCCACACAAAAAAATTAGTTCAGTGCTAGACACTTAGTCGATAGACATTAACCCTGAATTAAATAAGTCAAAATTTGCAAAGTGTTGTACTGTAGAAAAAAATTAAGAAGGGCTATTAAGTATCCATCTCTAGCAAATTTAAAATTAATGTAAGTAATCATATACATTCTTATCATGTAATCAGTACTCCATAAATATAAGTAGAATGAATGAATGAACAAACAGTTTCCAGTCTGGTATTCATCAACTCCTCCTTGATATCTACAAACATAAAATAAATGTCTATGAGCTTATTTTCAATATTGAAAAAATAATAACAACAGAAATTTTACATTTATTCATGATAAGGCTATAAATACTCACTCATGTGCCTTTACATTATGTTAGAACTCTGTCAACTCTACTAAGTGCTTCAGGAGAAAAATGACAGCAGTTATTTAACAAACATTTATAAAGTACCTACAATGTACTCAGGAGTGCTCAACATTAGCTCATTTACTTCTTAAAACAACCTTAGGAGGATAGCACTGTTATTAACTCTATTTACAAGTGAGGAAACTGAGGATAAGGTAAAGTAACTGAAATTAAAATTTGCCCAATGTCAACAGTTAATGAGCAACAGAGCAAAGATTATGAACTCAGGTAGTCTTGGATCAGGAGGATATAGATCTAATTTATGATGACTTAAAAAAACTAGGACAGTCATTCTATACTGAAAGTCCCCCTGAATTCTCTTATATTCAAAAAGATATATCCATTAGCATGGGTAATAGAAAATTTTTTTCTTGGACTTGAGCTGCGGAACATGACATGAGGATGGATCCTTTTTGTCTTATGCTTTACTTTTTATTCTCCTGAGCTAAGATCTCCAAGTATCATCAAGACCTTGATTTTTATGTTTCCTAGAACAATCCCAGGGGCTACAACAGCAAGATGGACAGTTGGTAGAGGTGGCAGTGCAAGCTTAAGAGGAAAACAGACACTGGCAAGCAGGCTTGGAGTGAGGCACTAAAGCATCCACGAATATTTCAAATTTCAGATAATCTGACAGTAAGTTAAAGGTGGAATCCACAATTTTATATTATTTTATTCTACCATTTAAAAGTCATACAAAGTTTTATTTTAAAGTATTTTTTCAATGATTGCTTTGCCACTTCTAAAGACATGTAGAGAGAATATTCTTTCATAACTCTAAAAGCAAAGTCCTTCTAACTCACACAAAGACCTGCCCCGCTGTTCTTCATAAAATGTAGTTTAAGTTTGTTTTCAGTTTAGTTGACTGATAGTTGCCCTTTCAAAGTCAGTAGATTAGAAGAGACATCTGTAGAATTTGTTTGGGGACAGATGTGTGCTCAGATGCAAAACTGCTGGGTTAAGCAGAGGCAGGGTGGACTATAATGATGAATACAAATGCAAGCTTTGTGAAGGCAGCAACCAGAAAAAACAAGGTATTCATTGTAATAAGTATTCTCTCAGTACTAATTTCCTAGGAGTTTTCTGGGTGAGATATACAGCCACTCCACAGAGCTGCTGCTGCTGCATATTTTTCTTTCTTTCTTATTCACATATTCAATTTCTAGTGCCATTGTAGATACTATATGAGGCATTATCATTCATTAAGAGCATAGGTTTAGAAACAGACTTCTCAGTTTAAACACTAGCCACACTACTGACTCTATGTATTTGGCAAGTTGCTTCAGTTCTTTGTGCCTTGATTTTTTTCTCCTCCATATTAGAAATAATGTTATTTCATGGGGCCTGTATGAGGATTAAATAAGTCAATGCATGTCAAGTATGAACAATGATAGCACATATTGACACTCAATTAATTTTAGATAACATTATCATTATTACCACGACAAAAAGCAGACTGGGACCAGCATAGGCTCATACCTCGTGAGTATTCAAATGAAATTGCACCTATAGACATACCTGCAAGAGCACTTCACCAAGAAGGTAAAACAGTATATGGCTAACCATAGACTGGCCCGTAGAGACCCCAAACATAGGAAGGGCTAGAGAGATCGCTGTGGAGCAGGGTCACAGGTGTGACTTAATCTACATCTTTGAACATGGGTGCACCATGGACATTTTGCTCTCCTCATTATTCAGTTCAATTCAGTGTTAAGAAGCTAGAGCAAAACTTTTAGGACTGGAAAAGTTTTTAGTGGTAATTTGTTCCATGCCCTTTGTTTTATAGATAAGAATATAAAGTCTAGTTAGCCAGTCCATCAGCAAATACTTTTTTGATGACCTATTATGTGCCAACCACTATTCTGGAGGTGCTAGAGATTCAGCATTGAGCAAAACATACATATTTCTTAATTGCATGAAGCTTATATTCCAGTGGGAAAGACAGAAAATAAAAAAGTGAATGCAAATAAATGAATAAATAGCTAATTTCATGCACTGATAACTTGAAGATAATAAAATCAGATACTGGGAGAGAGTAAGACTAGTGAAGGCCTTTAGCTTTACAGAAGGGTGTCAAAGGAGACCTGTCCGAGGAAGTGACACTTCAGTTGATATCTGAATGATGACAGGGAGACAGGCATGGGGAGATGGAGGCGGGGGATGAAGGTCATTTAAAGTAAAAGATATAGTAAGTAAAAAGGTGTTAAGAGGGGATGAAAAGAAGGCCAGAGTGGCTATAGTGCAGTGAACAAAGGAGTAGAAAAAAGATGAGATCCAAAGGGAGGCAGAAACTGAGCTCTCTAGACCTAAGAAAGGAGATTGAACTTCATTCTAGTCATTGTGCAGAATCACGAGTTAATTCTTAAGTAGCAGCATGACAAGATCTGATTCAGGCTTTGGAAAGATCACTGTCTGGGTGTAACAGACCACAGTGGGCAAGAGTGGCAATAGCCCAGGCAAGAGATGATGTGGTTTAGACTAGGATTTTAGAAAAAGAAATGGTGATAAGTGGTCAGACTCTGAATATATTTTTAGAGTAGTGCAGTCAGCCCTTATTTATAAATTAAAGGAGGTATTAGGAGGGGAAAGAACTCAATAATGACTTTAGGTTTTGGCCTATGCTAGAGCCATTTATTGGTAGGGGTACTGGAGAGAAAGGTGAGGCATGATATACCAGATTTAAGGAAGATAATTAATAGTTTTGTTTGGACTTGTTAAGTTTAAAATATGTTAGACATCTGGTAGAAATGCCATGTTATTCAATATATGAATCTAGAACTTAGGGGAGAAGTCCTAACTATGGATGAAAAAATTGAAAAAAAAATAACATAGATGTATTTAAACATAGATGTATTTAAAGCCATGGGTTTAAATGAGATCATCTGATTACCTAGGAAGGGAGTGTAGAGAGAGAAGAAATGTGTGCCAAGGACAGAACTCTCTATACTACAGCATGTAGGCAGGGAACTTGAGGGTGGAGAAAGAGCCACAGAAATCTAATGAGAAGGACCAGCTGTGAAGTAAGAGGAAAACCTAAAGTGTCTGTGATGCAGAAGTCTAGAAAAGAAGTAATACAAAGTAATGGTGCTGGTTAATGGCAGTTTGGACTGCTAAACATGTATGTATGTATCTTGAACATAGCAGAGGCCTTAAGTTTATGGTTATTTTATTCCTGTGTCACCAACAGTACTTAGTAGAGCTGAATATATGGTAAAATATATGGTGAGAACTCACTAAGTAAATGTTGATTGATAATACATGTATGTGACACATGGAAACCAAATTTACCTTGATAGGAAAGATAATAAATTTCTATTTTTACTTATCTGTAGTCCCACTGACTTGCAAATAGATATTTCTGTGTGATATCACTCAAACTCATAAACAATTACTGTTTAGTCACATCAGACTCTCTGATTTAGTGACACACCTACATACCTTGGGGGCCACACGTATGCATCTTGACCCTAAGATTTAAATACTCCTGTGCAAAGAATGAGATGGATTTATAGTTGTGCTTGATTTGAACAAATAGTTCATTTAAAATCTTTGAGTATCTGTATTATATGAGAAACAATTTGGGTCCTTTATCAAAAGCACAAAAATGTGAATATGCACAGTAATCTATCTCAAGGATCTTACAAATTAAAAAGCAAAGAAAAGCCCAAAAGAATCTACAATGTAAGACATTAGGCCATGACTTGATAAATAAAGGTACAAGTAATATGCACTTTTATTCATTCATAGTACTTTTAATTTTAATATATAAAGATAGCCAACCTCTTAAACTTTATAACTATCTGTAATCATAGTTGCTTACTTTTATACACACAAAAAAGCATCCTGCAGAAATTCTTCAACATATTAAAGAATGAACTCACTAAATATTTTTAAACTAAAATATCAGACCATCCTCCACATTAAAGGCCAATGACCTGATGTTTTACACTTTAACTCTTTACCACAGATAATTTACAAAACCCAAGGAAATAGCAAATACTTTACAGCTCTAATAAACAAAGAGTGAACTATGTCCATGGAAAAGTATACTCTGGGCAAATGAATTACAGAAAGTCCACATACAAAATGACCTTCAGGAAATAGCCTAGATATGGGGACAAAGAGAAATGCTGAATCCAGCATGTTATCGATCAGGGAAATCTCACAGGCAGAGATTCAACAAATATGTCCCATCACTCTATAGGGTGGGTGACAGCCAACACATCTGAAAAACCCCAATGATAAATACTAAAACAATCACTGACTTAAATAAGACAATGATCTAAATTGGGGAAATACTGAAAAAAATGTTTGTTATGTCTCATATGTTCTGCATAGCCCATTTTATCACACTAGTGAAGAGACATTTGTAAAGAACAATGGGGTGAAGTAAAACTAGAGATTGTAATATGTTTTCTACAGCACCTGGGAAGATCATTGTTACTCTTTCAATGTCAATAATCTTAAACATATTGCAACTGGTGTCACAGTACACACAATAAGGAAACCAATTCCAAAAACATTAAATTTATGTTGTAGAAGTTCTTTCTCCTTTCAACCTGCTGTCAAAAACCCATAATGTACAAGAAGAAATAGCTCTCATATTGCCACCTTTATATTCAGATGGAGAAGCAAATAAGCACACAGACACCTGCCTGCATGTTATCCTCCTTCTGCTACTTGCTAGTTTTTGCCATTGGACCAGTAATGTAACTTCTGGGTGTTTCAATTTCCTCAACTATATATTGGGGATATGAGTTTGTTTTAAAGGAGTCAGTGACTTAATACATATAAAGTGCCTAGGTAGTACCAGGCACTTAGCAAATACTAAATAAATGTTGGCTATTATTATATCTAGTATTCTTTTTATTATATGCTGTTAAAACACAAGTATATGCATGTGTGGTGTCTTTAAGAAAAGGCAAGCAAATGGGAATGAAGAATACAAGAAGCTTAGAAAACAGGATATCCTTTAGGTAGAGAGAGAGAGAAAGAATATACTCACTCACTTATATCCAATTCTTTATTTTATGTGCACAGGTAACTCTATAAAGATTTGCAAAGCTAACCTGTACACTCTTCATAAAGAAAGTTTACATTTTCCTGTTTCAAAGTCTTTTAATGATACAGTTAAAAGCAGCTAAGATTAATCTGGAATCCCTAAAGGGAAAAACTTAAAAACACTAGAAATCTTTAAATTTTTTTCTCTGCATGTTAAGCAGCTAGAATAGTACCAGACACCTACCAAAATTCTGATATGAGTGTTAAAACAGGATCCGGAGTCAGTTCTGAACTCTGTCACTAACATGCTATGGAGTGAATTACTTCTCTGTCTCAGTTTTACAGCTACCAGTGGAAGAGATAATAGTTACTATGTATTATTCATAAGTTTCCTTGGTGTTCAGCACTACTTAAATTTTTTAAATGGATTAAGGTTCACTGTTAAATGGCCCTACTTTATAATTTTCCAAAGCATCACAGGAAAGATAATTTCTCTAAAGATCCTTCCCTTCTATTTTAATTTGACAATAAAGAATAATTTAGAATCCCTTTACTTTATATGAGTATTCCCA
The DNA here is from genome assembly GCF_987537825.1 of Furipterus horrens. Taxonomy (NCBI): domain Eukaryota; kingdom Metazoa; phylum Chordata; class Mammalia; order Chiroptera; family Furipteridae; genus Furipterus; species Furipterus horrens. The sequence continues at coordinate 171,683,547 of NW_028327172.1, forward strand.
AAATCTTTGGGGTTGACATAACAGTCACTGGATGTATACCAAATACTCACAAACTGAAGAAGACCTGTCCCCACCCAATAAAGTACAAGTATCTATGTGATGAGATAATGTTTCTTAATCTAGCGAATTATCTTCCTTTCGTCAGAAAAACATGTTGATTTTTGCCATCAGTTAGGCCATTCTGTGCTAAATGCTTTGGAGGAGGGAAGTAAAATGAGGAAAAACATAGACAAAGCGTTCCTTTTGACATTGTCCTAAAACTTAAGGTCTTGAAGGAGCTGACAGTATTGCTGAAATAAACAAATGTTTGGGAGAAACAGCTGGGGAGGAGTAAAGGACATGAGAAGAGACTAGAAGTAATCCCTCAGACTGAGAGGAAACAGATATGAGGGAAGTTATAAGAATATGGTTCCTGAAGGTCAAAGAGAAAGGCTTTTCTGATAGACTCCCTTTTTGTTGAATAGCACAGTAAAGGTAAAGAAAAAAATTAATATTTTAAGAGGGCTGGGCGCCATGTTCTATTCCAGGAAGGGCTTTGGGAGAGGGCAAGACGCCAGAACAGAAATGACTGGGTGACATTTCTTAAGCAGCCTCAACCTTGGCAGGTTAAGAGAGACAGGGAGAAGCAACCATATGATTGCAACATCCCCATGCTTGGTGTGGGAGAAAAAGAGAACTCAGTCAGAACTACAGCACTGCCAACAAGATGGAGGAGCCCCTCGAGTAAGCTATGGGGAGAAAGAACAGAGGTCCAGAGGAGCAATGATTCACATCTTCGCAGACAGCTGTGTAACCAACTAATAGGCCAATGGGCCCTTCATCCCATGTCTTGACACCCCCATGTCACATCTTAACCAACTCAAGAAAGCAAGGAGACCCCAAACTGATGAAGATAAAAATTTCTCCACCTCAGCAGGTTCAAAATTGAAATGAATTTGACTTAAAAAATATTAAGGAAAAGTTACATTCTTATATAGCTGCTCTATTTACAAAACATACATATATACACTAACACCTACATGTATTTTAAGTATATTAAAAATAATTTTGCTTTGGAAATTTATCTACACTCCACCAAATTTTTATCAAACCACAGAAGTTTCACAAGTGCATGACATGTGTAAGAACCCAAGATAGCATAAATTAATAAGTGAAAATTTAAAGTCATTTAAATAAATTAATTATTCAGGCTCATTTTTCTCTTATTTATAAGTTACACGAGCTTATGAAAATAAATCATATTCAAATGTTTTCAGAAGAAATAGATATGCCATTTTCAAAAGTTCACTTATTTGGGTTATATTGTCAGTATCTCACAATCAACATTTGTCCAATATATTGCCACAATATTATATATATGCACATATTTAATGACTACATATAACATTTATCAATAACTTTTACTAAGAATTCTCTTTAAACCATGAAAACAATTTCTGAATAAATCTGACAACCTAGATTTGCTACATGTCTTTCTTTTTTTACTTCACTGTTAAGTATATTCATGGAACTTAATTATATATGTTAGTAAATAATCTAAAAAAAACCTTGAGATCATTTTGACATATATTATGGTCTTTTGAAGCATTCATTGTTTTAGTCCATCTCCCCACAAATATTTACTGAGTGCCAGTTGAGTAGCAGGAATTATGCTAACAGTGTATGCCAAATGCCTTGTTTTCAATACCCTGTTGCTGAATAAATACACAGTAAATATTTTTAACATGTACTTTTTAATATATTTTCCTAAAATCTACTGTGTGACTAGAGATTATAGTGATATGTCATTACACTACTAGAATTCTATAGTTTGCAAAAAAATTTTAAAATTGAAAGAGCTAGTGAAATTTCATTAATTTGAAAACTCTATAGGAATAACTGCTTAATTTATTTCTTTTTAATTACTTACCTTTCATGAAATTGAAATGAAACAAAAATTGATAATCTCAGATTCTGTTTGACTTACATTATCCTTCCATTTCAATATGTCATCAGTTTTAGATATAATTTAATAATTTAATAATAATTTAATTTAATAATAACTTTTGGGAAGAGAGGAAAGAAATAAAAGAGAAAGTTACCACTGAAAAACATATCAGTTGAAAGATGCTTCCTAATTTCAGAAATGTTAAAATGATAAAACAAATGTTCATCTTAGATTAGGGAACTATGTTATTTTTAAGGTCATAATTTGAAGTTAGTATTTTATTTCCACTCAGCAGGATTATCTGTGCTATTAAATTGAGTGTAGAGAATATAAATCGAAATGGCCCTGCTCCTTGACTTATCTTTTTTCAGAGGAAAGTCTAGCAATACAGGAAGCTGCACTGCTTCAAATAACAAATCTATTTGAAGCTATAAATTACAATAAAAATTGATCAGCTGATTTTAATACCTTAGTGATCATACGTATCTTCTCATACTCTATTGATCCTGAATATATATCAAATTCATAGATCATTGAAATATCTGATGCTTTGACCTAAATTTAAGAAATTTTTCAAATACATTGTAGCTAATTTCATGTTTATAAGCACATATCACAGCAAGCTTACTATGCCAACAGAGCAATTATAGAATATAATTTTATAAATATGGCTAATGAATTAAGGACATTTTTAAAGAGAATTTAATTCAATTTGATTCAAAATGACACAAAAGATGGTATTCTGGGTACTGGAACAAATAAACAAAGAAATAGGTGATTTCAACAAAGAGAATCTAGCCAAGTAAAAATAGTATATCAGACCTGTTCATCAGACCCTTTCATATTAACTACTCTTTTAAAGATTAAAATATATGAGAAAATACACAGTAGATCCTTAAAATTGTCTTCTTAATTCTGAATTTTTTAACACCACACAGCAATATTAAAATATATATGGGATTGGCTAGACCTCCTAGGTGATTGACTGACATATAGTAAATGCACAATAAATATTTGCACAGTGAATGAAAGAATAAGTGAGTAACTCACTCCATATCCCCAATCCCCCAAGAGATAAGACTGGGAGCATCAGGTAGGGGAAATGAGTTTTTACTCCCCCAAAAGAAACACTTAGATAGAGCTCATGATGGACCAGTCCCTGTTCTAAGCACTTTAGATATATGCATTCATTTAATCCTCACTGCTGAAGCAGGTACTGTTATTACTGTCATTTACCAGATGAAAAGCTTCAAGTATCAGGTTAAGTAGCTCAATTTTTTTAAGGATGCAGAGCTAATTAGGAGAGGGATCAGTGTGCAAAGCCAGGCAGTTTGGCTTTAGAATCAGCGCTCTTCACCACTCTACTCTGCTGACTACATAAAATTCTCCAAGAGCACAGACTTCATCCATACAGTTGACACTGATTATTCAGATACATAGAACTCCTCCAGGTTCCCTACACATTAACCAAGGTCAGGGGGCAAGGCTGACCATATGTATTTTGTTGGAGCTCTGAAAGGAAATGTGACTCAAAACTCCTGATGTTGCAAATTTGCCTTAACTGTGGTTAAAAGTAAACCTAGCCTTGAAAGAAACAAACAAAAAAATTAACACCCTGAAATTCCACTCAATATTATAATGATATTTGCTATTATAATTGAAAATGGAGTTCTCATGAAGAATTCAGATTTCTTGCCCACTGTCTTTTTACAGTTTGAATTTCATCTGAATTATTTTTATCTTGCCTTTTGAAGGCTAGCTGGCTCCTCACTCTTAATTACAAAACAACTCTCTCTTGACTGTGGGCTCCTTGAGAACTGAGACCATCTATCTTGACTCTCTACCTCCAGTGAGTAGAAAACTGGACGTTCAGTGAGTATTTGTTAAATGAGTGAGTAGATATCCAACAATGTTTGCATACAATATTATAGTTTCAAGTGTACAGCATAGTGATTTGATATTTATATATATTGTTATGTAACACCACACTAAGTCTAGTAACTATCTCTCACCATTCAAAGTTATTACACTATCATTAACTATATTCCCCTTCAACTTTTTCACTCATCCCTCCACCTCCCTCCCCTATGACAACGAACAAAGTTTGTTTTTATGAGTCATTTTTTGTTTTATTTTCATTTGTTTTGTTATATAATTGAAATCATGTGCTATTTTTCTCTGTCTGACTTATTTCACTTAGCATAATTCTCTAATTCCATCCATGTTGTGGCAAATGACAAGGTTTCATTATTTTTATGGCTCAAAATATTCCATTTTATATATGTACTACATCTTCTTTATCCATTCATCTATTGATGGACACTTAAATTGCTTCCATATCCTGGCTATTGTAAGTAATGCTGCAATGAACATAGAGGCATATATATTTTTTCAAAGTAGTATTTCTGTTTTCTACAAATAAATACTCAAAAGTGGAAATGCCAGGTCAAATGGTAGTTCTATTTTTTGTTTTTTGAGAAATTTCCATACTGTTTTCCATAGTGGCTGTACCAATTTACAGTCCCACCAATAGTGCACAAGGGTGTTGTTCTTCCACATTCTCACCAACACTTGTCATTTGTTGACTTTTTGGTAATAGCCATTCTAACTATTGTAAAGTGGTATCCTATTGTGGTTTTGAATTGCATTTCCCTAAAGATTAGTGATGTTGAGTATCTTTTCATATGACTTTTTTTTTTTTCATGTCTTCTGCCCATTTATTGATTGGATTTCTTTTGTAATTGAGTTGTATAAGTTCCTTATATATTTTGGATGTCAACCCTCATTGTTTATCATTTGCAAATATCTTCTCTCATTTAGTAGGTTATATTTTCATTTTGTGGATGATTTTCTTCAATGTGTAGAAGCTTTTTAGTTTAATGTAATCCTATATGTTTAGTTTTGCTTTTATATCCCTTGCTTGAGGGAACATACCCAAAGAGCTATTACTAAAATTGATGTCAACTAGTTTACTATCTGTGTCCTCTAGGAGTCTTACGGATTGAGATCTTACACTTAAGTCTTTAATACATTTTGAGTTTATTTTGTAGATGGTGTAAGAGAGTGGTCCAGTTCAAGTTTTGCATGTATCTGTCCAGTTTTCCCAACACCACTTGTGGAAGGGACTGTCATTTCTCCATTGGATATTTTTGCCTCCTTTGTGTTAGATTAACTGACCATATAAATGAGAGTTTATTTCCGGGCTTTCTATTCTGTCCCAAACTGATTTTTATCTAATTTTATTCTGTTCAATATTATCTTGGTTAAAAGCACAACTGAATATGATTTAATTTTCTGTATTTTAAAGCTTGCTATTTAAATTCACAAAAAAGACTTCCAGCCAAGATGGAGGCTTAGACGGACACGCTAGGTCTCCCTCTACAACTAGAGAGGAATACAACTACTTCAAAACAAAGGATAACTAGAAATTCCAGAAAATAAAACTACACGGAAGCCCAACATATGAAGTTATAAAACAGCGGGGCCATTTGGGCAGGTAAGAGTTAAAGAGGGCAAAGCTGTTTTCGGAGCGGCGGGGCGGGGCGGCGAAAAATCCCGGCGGCAGTCAAGCCCCTGGCAGTGCGCGACCCCAGCGCTGGGGAGAGCAGCCACCGCATCGCCTTGAACAGTGAGGCCCAGGGGGGCGGGAGGACGGATCCCGGTCTCCTAGCTGAATAACTGTGTGAATCCATCTTGGACGCCCGCCCCCAAAGAAAGAAAGCACCACAGGGCTGCGAAATAGGTCGCAGACAGGCGCCGGTCGCTGACTTGTGACGCGTACACAGGCACTGCCCCCGACAGCCGGCCCAAGAAAACAAAACGCATCTGTCAAAATGTGGCAGACAACTATAGAAATCCCGGTGACACAGCTCACCAGGCAGCAGATAGAGAACCTGACAGATGAACAGATAAGAAACCTGTCAGAGGCTCAGTTCTGGGCCATTGTTATCAGGTGGCTTACAGAATTCACAAAAGAGCAGGAAAAAGATAAGAAAGAAGCGAAAAACTTTCATAACGAAAGGAACAAAACCGCATACGAGACAGATGGTGAGGAAAAAAAATCCAGAGTTCATTTCAACAAACTGGAATATGGAGAAGGAACAAGCAGTCAACCAATGCAGCGAGAGGAAAGGGGAAGCAACAATGAGAGGATCAGAAACCTCTGGGACAGCTATAAAAGGCCCAACATAAGAATCATTGGTTTGCCAGAGAATGAGGAAGATGAACTAGAACTTGAAAAATTGAGTGAAAATATAATAAAGGAGAACTTCCCAGACTTGGGGAAGGGAATAGACTTGCAGGTCCAGGAAGCAAGGAGAGTTCCCAAGAGACTGGACCAGGGAGAACCACTCCAAGACACATTATAATCAAAATGTCAAAAATTAAAGATAAAGAGAGAATCTTAAAAGCAGCAAGAGAGAAGAAAAGAATTATGTACAAAGGGGTCCCAATTAGACTATCAGCAGACTTCTCAAGGGAAACCCTACAGGCAAGAAGGGACTGGCAAGAAATATTCAAAGTAATGAAAATCCAAAACCTACAACCACGAATACTCTATCCAGCGAAATTGTCATTCAGAATAGAAGGACAGAGAAAGTGTTTCCAGGACAAAATAAAACTGAAAGAGTTCATTAGATCCAAACCACTGTTATATGAGATGTTAAAGGGACTGGTTTAAAAAACAGAAGCTAAGGAGATGAAACAAAGGCAAACTAAATAGGCAACGAGAGTGGAAAAGGAACTGTGGGTACGGGAAGCATATTGGGGGGAGGTCAACAGGGAGGGGGAATGGGGAAAGGGAGGGAGATGATATAGGAATTGGGAATCAAGGTAGGAGGGAATGGAATAGACGGAGAGAGGTTGGGAGGAACTGTATGCACAACTAATGGACATAATCTAAAAGGGGGGGACAACTGGAGGGAGGGGGGCCACCGGGTGGAGGGGAGCAGAGGGAAGGGAAATTGGCACAAATGTAATATTTTAATCAATAAAACACATTAAATCTGAAAAAAAAAATAAATTCACAAATAAAAAAGAAATCATTTGTTAAACCATGGGTGTTTATTTTCAGTTCAAAATATAATCCACATAATTTAACTAAACAGGCACTAGTCTTTTATTCCAGTACTTAATAATGATTGCAATAATTATATATAACATTGCAACATAATATATTGTATAATGTTAAATATAATTCTTCCAAAAACACTGGAAGGCAATGAGTATAGTCCAGATTGAAGAACAAATTTGTCTAAGGTTAAAACGAAAATGAGTGTTAGACCTAAGACAAAAAAACCTTAATTATTCTAAGTTGGGGTTCATTATCCCCATCTTCATTTAAAATACCTAAAATAGATAATCTATGAAAAAAATCTATAAAGGTAGATTTACCAACTACTAACACAAATATCCAAGGAAAAAAATGACATTTTTGTAGCAAGTGAAAGAATAAAATCAGGAACTAACAATAACAATTGTGGTTTGGTTATGCCTTATAAAGTAGAAATTAAAGTTTGGTTTTAGAAAACTGAGAACCCATCACATTAATACTAAGGGAAGTCTGAATGAACTTTAAGAGGTACTCATTGAGTAAATATGCTTGTACACTGAGCATCTTTTAAATGAGTTTGAGAAGGTTTAACCTCAACTAGTTAGCATTGATATGTTCTCATTGAAAGATTCATCTTTGTTAACCAGCAAGATTTTTGTTAAAAGTGAGATATCTGGATTATAGAATAAAATAGCCTGATTTCACACACACACAGAGTCTGAACTTGAGTTTAGCAATCAAGTTGCAAGTGATTTAATCCTGTTGTTGGCATAGAGACCATTGTAGATTCTCTAATAAATGTGTAAGGCCACCTGACATTGAGTTGAATAAACTGAATTAAAATTAAACTTTAAATATAACAATTTAAAATGGCAAGGCATGGGGAAAAGGAAACATAAAATATAGTCACTCAGCTGTAAGAACCAAGTAATCTATAGTGGAATATAATTACCTGAAGCTTGAGCGGAAAAATTAATGATTTAAATGTGGGTGTTGAGTCTGAGATTAATAAATTTGTACTTCTACTGAGAGTCAAGGTTATCACAGCTTCTCTAAACAAATTCTAAAGCCCACGCATGGTAACCTTTGAAATTTTAACAGAGCATCACCAGGCTTACACTGATTGCTTCAGTTTACATGCCACTGAACATAGAACTTTGAACTGGCCATTTTTGTTTGGAAAATGTGAAGATAATGTATCTCTTTAAGTTAAACAAACCCTTGACTATACACACATGGTTCCAGTACAAGTGGAAATTTTCACTGGTAAGAAATTGAATGGGATGGTACAAACCAAATCTAATAGTCCTTGAGCTGAAAAAAAAAAAACAAACTTGTATTTCTCAGCTTTTCTTTCACCTATACTGTATATAGAAAGATGTCTCTGCCTTTCTGTTTTATTATTCAAGAGAATGATCCTATAGGATATGGAATTACACCTTTTTGAAACTAATGTTGAAGTATCTTATTGTGATATAAGTATTATAAAACTTTATCTTTTTGCTTCATGATATTCTTTATTGAAATAGAGGAGTTTGTAAGCAAATTTCTGATAGATAGTGTGATTCTACTTTTCTGTTAAATTTCATGAAAATATCATGAAAAATATGACCCCTTGATAAACTAAAACTATGTTTAATTATATAACAAAGCTTAAATAATTTAATTGAATAAATAAAATTAATTTCCCATAAGCATTGACAATAATGTTCAGAATATTCTATTATTAACCTATAATTTCTACATCTTGGGATAAAAATACTAAAGAGAAAATAAACAGCCATGTTAAATTCTGACAATATTCACTGAGGTTTTAAACACATTTGCTTTTGCTTTTGGACTAAGTTTTTCTACCACTTCAGTCTTGTCTAGATGTGGGTGGAAGTTAGATTATATTTTAGTACTAACAATACAAAAATTGACCTGTTCCAAGCTCTAGGATAACACTTTGGCCAATCATAGTGACAATTCAGTGAACTATTCTAATTGCCTTTTTAGTTCCTAAACTTTTAACTCAATCATGAGCAAAGATATGATATAAAATCTGAGGTCTGACCTGTACATCTATTTGACATAGGGCAAGTTGTGTGACTTGCCCATAATATGACAAGAGCAGAAATTCAGCGGGAGGTCCTTCTCTCTACACCTCAATTTTACATTAGCTTCATTAAAACACTTTGCTCAAACACATACATATTCATGTTGTCTACCCTGCAGTGAAAAGTATTTTAAAAGCATTTTAATGTTCGGATTATTGGGTAGAGGATCCAGTTTACTAGAAGTCACTCTCAATAGTCTTAAACCTATCCTAATTCACAATTTGTGTCACACCTGCCTGGTTTTGGTAGACAGTTAATTTTCTAATCCTTGTTTCAATCTGATTGATATTCCATCAGATCAAAGAGAACTTTAGAATGATCTTCCTTTATTGGGACAACTAAGGAAAAGTTTTTGTTTTAAAATCTAGAAACATTTATAACTTTATAATTCCTTCAATTAAAAAGTATAGTCACAGCCAATCAGAGTTGTGTCTGGAAGCCCAGAGCTCTTCTGCAAGTCTGCTGCCACAGCAAAGCATTCCTGGGCATGTAGAATGCCTTCACAGGAGCTGAGGCAGGCCTTTCTAATGGTAAAAGAATACAAAACTGGGGTGTCCTGAGCAAGCCTCCCCACACCTGCAAGGTACATGAATCAACTTATAGAGCTCAGGTCTTAACTAGAATTTTCAGTTGATCTTGCTGTGAAATACTACAAAAAAAAAAAAAAAAAAAAAAAAAAAGTGTGTCGTAGCCCTGGGCCCTGCATGCACAATTACCTGATAACTCTTATTTCCCTCTCAATTTCCTCCAAATAACTTCTGTCTCTACCTCTGCTCTGAAACTGAAGCTCAAGTATTCAACCTTAGTAGGAAAATAATTGCTACATGTTTCATGCATATGAGAGAACTCAGTTAATGACATTTATTCACCACTCTTATGTTGATCTCCATGAAAGTATATTGTCCTAGTTCCATTTTTGCTTCTTATTTGCTGACAATTCTTTTTTATCTTGTAACCAATGACTTCTTTACTTTCTATTTAATCAATCAGAAATCATTTAGTTCTTTCAGTCTATTTTACTCCTCATTTCTATTTTGTTGTAGTAAATGTATTAATGTGTATACATACTTCAAACTACAAGCAATCCTGTACATTACTCTTGTAAATATCCTCCCCAAATGTCATGTGTAATCATTATTCTCCTGCTCAAAAATTTATAAGTAACTCTTTATTTCCTGTAGAATAAAATTCAAACTAGTAGTGTGCTGGACCTGTTCTTGGTACATAAACGGAAGCAACATCACTTCAATATAGAAATGACAACCTCTTAGAATTGATATCACTTGACCAATTTAGGATTTAAAAAATGCTGAATCTTTTAAGACACCGAGAAGTCAACAGATAGGTGAAAGACAAAATGCCAAAAGAAAATTACACATAATCAGTGTCCAATCAATTCTTGCCAATGAACTAGAGAGCCAGGTTTCAATTAGGGCAAGGAAGTATATAGAAAAGGTAAGAAATAGGCTTGGGATTAAAAGGTCAGGGATCCAAACATGCCTAATGGATAAAAGGGACAGACAAGAGGAAATGGTGAACTTAGAGATAGCGTGAGATAGATGACGGTATAAGAAGTAATACCCATAAAAGTCTGGATGCCAGTAGTGATCCACAAGGATCTCCTAGAGACAGTGAGAAGAAAATACAATTGTTTTTGAAGCAAATGTTAAGAAATAAAACCAATTTACTGGGGGCAAAAAGGCAGATGCAGATAAATAGACATGAAAATACATACATGTTTAAAAGAAATAATATTTTTGAACATTTTTTACTTCTTTGTATATGATCTCCCTATTCAATGTTTTGGGGAGGATTAAAACTGTTACAGCAGAAATGCAGAGAAAAAGAAGTGTTAATACTTATCTATCATAATATGATTGTCAAGTGAGAATAATTTTGAAAGGTTTACTCTTTAATCTTGTTCACCACATATAAAAACTTGAATAATGTCAGCCTACATTGCCTTTCTACTTTTTCTTTTGCTTTTATAGGCTCTAGATAGAGAGAATGCTGAGGGTGAATAAGCGATATTCCATTCTAACTAGGAATAAAATGGAGACTGTTTCCAGAAGAAGAATATGGGAGCAAAAAAGAAATTGAAAAGAAAAGAGAACAGGATGAATACATGGCTAATGTCCCTGAGACCTGTTGTCCCCAACAAGGAAAATAAGAAGATTTGGAATGTTGAAAAGAAAGCAAAAAGCAGTTTCTACTGCTTCCATTTGGAACTTTTCGAAAGGGAGGATTCCCTCACACAGTATCAATCTGAGGTGATATGAGAAGGTCCTCACAAAGCAGAGAGCAGCATACTTGTATAATGACAGAGAATTTTTTATATAATCTTCAACACTGTGTCTTGCTAATTTATAATCACATTTTACATAAATGGATGACAAGTATGTATACTAAGCTCATATGCCCATCTCATGAATTTGAAGTTGGGGGTAAGACAACCTTATTTGGTGATTTCATCTACTATATCTAAGTGTAGCCAAATATAATCCTCAGAGAGCTTTATTTTAGGTACAGATGGCTGAATTTAGCATTTTTTCCCTTGTGTGGATAGTATACTAATCTTATGGAATAGGAGAATTAAATGCAGAAATACTGGGAAAAAAGACTTAAAAGTACTACAAAGCAGTAAAACTTGAACACTTACATACTTGGCAGATTTGGAAAGCTAAATCCTAATCATTCATTTACATTAGCTCCAAGTCAGAAAGGAAATAGAGTCTTGAACACTGACCATCATTTTGATCATCATACTGTCCTTCTTTGACTGCCTCGTGATAAGAACATGATGTTCTGAAAAAGTCTCAAACAGAGCAGCCCAAACCATTAGGGGGTAACAGTCCCTTTGGCAATAGTTTAATCAGTAAGTCCAATGTCACATGGAAAAGTAATCTAGAATGTTTGCAATGTGTCTTATTCCAGAAAACTCACCCACACATTTGTCAACTACCACAAAATTTTACCACTCCTATCAAGAGCCTGTTGACTAAGGCCATGAAGTCCCCACCATGGAATTAGTTGTCACATATTGCCAAGATAGAGCTCATCCCCCCATCAGAAAAAAAAAAAAAATGAAACAGGCATTCCTTCCTTCTATTTTTTCCCACACTTATCCCCAATATTTTCTCATCACTCTGAACAAAGTGCTATGTCTCCTTTATTTCAAACAGACCTTTAACATGTTAAAGAAGAGAAAACCAGAGGCCCAAAATGGAATCACTTGTGCGAATGCTCATGTCGTCGTCGGCAGCCGTCCGTCTCGAGAGACGATGGTGTAGCTTCTTAAGAGTCTATCTGCACCGCCGAGAATGGCTGTGCAGTCCGACTCGGGAGTGACACGGTATCTGTCTCCTCCCGTGTTGAATCGACATCTTGCGATGACGCTGGAGTGTCCTCTCCAGTGAAGCTGAAGCTACAGAGCCTGGGCAGGGTGATATGGAGGGTCTGCTGTTGCCCATGCAGCAGATCCCCCCTCTCTTCGCAGCTGAAGGGTCCAAGGGAAAGACGGAGTCAATACAGCTTGGCTTCAGGTGCGCCGCAGGAGTTGCCGGTGTTGACTACAACGTCAAACCGCCTTAGGGACTCCGGCTCCGGATTTTCTGTCGGGGTTTACTCCCTTAGCCTTTCCCCTGAAGAGGTATGCCGCAAGGCAGCGGAGGTTTTTTGGAGTCAGAGTTTTCCTTCTCTGACGAATGCTCATGACACTGAATGTAATTGTAGTTTCAACCTCCAAGAATGTATTGTAATTCCAGTCAGTCAGTCTGGAATTATCTGGTTAGTACCAATGGTCACATGTGCCCTCTCCATCCCCCAAGGGAAGCTGAGACCATCTTCCCAACAAGATTTCTGCCTTCCACTAAGGGAAGGTAGCCTCTGAAACAATCCTTTCTTTTCTTTTACTAGTAATTTTCTTGTCAAATCCAGTTTCTGCCTATAAAAGCCTATATAGCTTCTCAGAGCACTTCTTTGCTTGCTAGGTGGGATGCTGCCTGATTGATGAATTGCTCAACAAAGCCAATTAGATCTTCAAATTGACTCCATTAAATATTTGTTCTTTAACATGTATTTAATTCCAGACAAGGTACAAGAGTTACTAACTTTATATATATATATATATATATATATATATATATATATATATATATATATATATATATATATATATATATATATAAAACCCCTGGCTGGTTTGGCTCAGTGGATTGAGCGTCGGCCTGCGAGCTAAGTGTCGCTGGTTCGATCTTCCAGTCAGGGCACATCAGAGAAGGAAAACTCTGACTCCAAAAAACCTCCACTGCCTTGCGGCATACCTCTTCAGGGGAAAGGCTAAGGGAGTAAACCCCGACAGAAAATCCGGAGCCGGAGTCCCTAAGGCGGTTTGACGTTGTAGTCAACACCGGCAACTCCTGCGGCGCACCTGAAGCCAAGCTGTATTGACTCCGTCTTTCCCTTGGACCCTTCAGCTGCGAAGAGAGGGGGGATCTGCTGCATGGGCAACAGCAGACCCTCCATATCACCCTGCCCAGGCTCTGTAGCTTCAGCTTCACTGGAGAGGACACTCCAGCGTCATCGCAAGATGTCGATTCAACACAGGAGGAGACAGATACCGTGTCACTCCCGAGTCGGACTGCACAGCCATTCTCGGCGGTGCAGATAGACTTTTAAGAAGCTACACCATCGTCTCTCGAGACGGACGGCTGCCGATGACGATATATATATAAAGTAGATTCTCCACTTGCATGGAGAGAATTTCATTTCTATGACCCTTAATTACTTTTAAGTTTGAAATTCAGTGGGATTTAAATGTCTGGCCTTGCAAGAGAGAGTATGAATGTGAAATAAGCAATATCATTTGCCATTCTGAAGCCATTGGATGAATGTGAACCAAAGTAACACATGTGTGATCCCATTACCATTCTAGTGGAGTGGGTCCCAATCTTTTATGTGTGTACAATAATCAATGGGGTAATAGAACATCTCTTAGTAAATCACATTTTTCCAACAACATTTCACACAAGAATGATTTAATCCTGACTTTAAAATGATCTTCCACATTTAAATGCAATAGTGCATCAATTCAATGGAATACTATGTCTTGTGCAAGGAAAGAAAAAGTTCTTACAAACACATATGAAATTTTCTCTAAGGTACATACTTTAGCAAAAATATCAAAGTGTATAATAAAATAAAATAAGAACAGAATGTATAATATGCTGCCACTTAAGTTTTAAAAAGGGTGTGTTGGGGGAATATGCTTAAGTATTGACTAATTCATGATAAAAACAATCAGGATTAATTCAAACACTCTGCAAGGATATACTCAAAAATGGTAACACTGGTTGACTACCAGGAGAAGAGCTGGATGACTATGAAACAGTATAAAATAGTTTGCATTAAATACTCATTTACACCTCTGTAAAATTTTGAAGCAATGTATGCCATTCCTTCTCTTTCCTCTTCTCCAGTCATGAGTATTTTGTCTCTTAAAGGTAAGGAAATATGTTCTTCAATTATTCAACCAAATCCTTCTATGTGTTTGTACCTCTCCCCTTTCAAATAGTAGCATACTGGCAGAAAGGAAATTATCCTTGAGTTATAAATGAAAGAATTTTATGAGCCCCGGTCGAGGGATTTGAAAGGAAGGAAGATACAAAAATACTTACAAATGCATGTGTTATGTATGCTCAAGTGAATGCCAGTTAAGTTTTAGGTTTATCTTTCTAGTATACATTTCTCTCAAATTATAACAACCACATGTGCAAAGGCTAGTAAACTTCCAAAAGTAGTATCATAAGAGTATTAAAGTTTTATCACGGATAGTAAATTTGGGATGTTTCTTCTTTGACATATTTATGATAAATAAGTGGTTGTTAGAAGTCATTGGTGAGGTAGCTATAATATAAAATTAATTCTATTTCTCTTATTAATCACAGTTATTAAGATTATAAATCATGCTGCCTTTTTGTTTTATTTCTTAACTATTACCATTTGGAACATTTTTTCCAGTTTTATTTAGGTATAATTGACAAAAGTATAATATATTTAAAGTGTATAACATCATATTTGATATATGTGCAAACAACTCCAACATAAACAAAAGAATCCCCACAAAAAGTTAATTAACTCATCTATCACCTCACAGTTACTTTTGTTCTTTTTTTTTGTGACAATGCCTAAGATCTACTCTCTTACCAAATTTCAATTATCAACTATTACCAGTACTATAGTTATCATGCTATATATTAGATACTCAGAACTTACTCATCTTATTTTAATAACCATGAATGAACAGAAAGAAATTGTCTTATTCATGTAGGGGCTAGCTGTGATAATCAAGTCACAAATAGTCCTATTTATTTCTAATAGCTCTTAATATTCCTCCAAATTTGGTAGAACATGTTTTACTACTTTTAAATAAATGATATTTTTTTATAAATAAGCAAATATTTATATAGTGTCATTATAAACTGAGATCTATAAACACAAATTCCCAATACAAAAAAAAATGACTTTCTTAGTTTATTTCACATCTTTAAATTTATTCATTCCTTTATTCAACCAATATTGACTCCTATTAAGAATTTGTATTGTAGCACAGGTAGACAGACAATATTATCACAAAAATTAAGTAAATTATGTAATACTTTAGAGGGTGCATAGTAATATGGAAAAAGATAACATTGGAGCATGTTAGGGATGTTGGGAGTGCAGGCAACATAGATCGATTACATTTTTAAATGAGAGAGTAAACATCATTGAGAATATGATATTTGAGCAAAGACTTGAAAGAAATAAGATAGCTACCACATACATGGGTGGGGGAAGAGCATTCAAGGCAAAGCAAAAAATTAGTGCAAAGGGCCTGAGACAGGAGGACACCTAATGTGTTGGAGCAACAATTTTAGCCAGTGTGTACAAGAGGCACACTAGTGTGGCGCAAGACTTTTTAAAACATGCAATACCTGATTATTTAGTCACAGCACTGACCTCTTTTTCCTTAGATCGACAGATAAAAACATGACAAGTGCCAACACAATAGCTGTCTGGTTTGAATGAATCAAAATTATACCGATTTTTGTCAGATCAGCAAAATATATATTTTTGGTGTGCAGCAGAATTCTAGCAATTTGTTTATATGTGCCATAAGATGAAAAAGGTTGAAAATCACTGTATTGGAGGAATGTTAAGAAAGTCAGTATGTCTGAAACAGAGTGACCAAGAGGGAGAAAGAATAGAAGGAGAGGATGTGAGAGAGGTAAGATCATATAGCATCTGATAGGCCATTAAATTTTTTGACTTTTACCTTGAGGGAAATAGAAAGCCAATGCAGGGTATTGAGTGGAAAATGTAACAACCCTAAAATTACTCCTGCACAATAAATACTATATGATATATACAATAGCAAATTATGAGGTTCTATGTGAATAGATTGCTCCTCTAAAATCTGGGAGCTTATATTTTAAGATACTCATATAAAAACCACTTATTGACTAATCACTATGTGCCAGGTGTTAATTATTAATTAATTCATGAAATATTTATTAAGTCCCTTTTGTATGCCAGCTACTGTCTTGGCAGAGATAGGACCATGGACACAAAAATGAAAGAGTATCATCACATGGGGGGAGGGGCAGGAGAATGTTCTGGAAAATCGCCAAGGTTCAAATTTTGCTTTCACTGTTTACTAGCTGTGTGACCTTGGACAATTTCCTGAACCATCTCTAGCCCCAGTTTTCTCATATTTAAAAGGGAGTAATAAAAAATATTACTTACACTATAAGATCTGTGATCATTATTCTGGTTATTACATGGAGATTATATAGTATGAACATAATAAAGGAGGGAGTGGAAGTAGTGAGAAACTATCAAACTCAAGATATATTTCGGAATTAGAAAGAGTATAAGATTGATTAATTTGATGTGGCATATAAGGCAAAGAGGGGAAACAAAGATAAAAACTAGAGTCCTGCCTAAAGAAACTGGGTCCATTTTATTGAGTCTGTGAGATTGGAGATTTGGGAGAAGAAATTGAATTCTGTTTTGTGTATGTTATATCTGAGATACCTGTGAAGTATCAAAGTAAATTTCAAGTATGCATTTGGATATATAAATTTAAACTCAAGGGAGAAGTCAAGCCTAAAGATCTAAGTATGGAAGACAACAGTGTATTGAGTTATAGTATGAGATGAAATCAATTGCTTAGATAGAGCTAGTAGATAGAAAAAAAGAAGACCAAAGATTGAGTTCTGGATTATACCAAGAGTCAAAGTTCAGATATAAGGGAGGATTCAGCAAATGAGTAGCTGGTGAAGTAAGTAGGAGGAAAACTAGAAGAGTGTGATATCCTATAAAAGACATGAGAGATAAGCAAATAATCAAGTCTCTCTAATCCTCCAGAATGTCTGAGGAAAATGAGGCCAGAGATGTGATCATTGATTTTATTAAGATGGTGGTCAGTGTTGACTTTGACAATAGTACTAGTTTTAATGGAATCCTATGGGTATCAGCCTGATTAAAGTATAGAAGAGAGAATGGCGGGGGGAGGAGGAGGAAATAAAAGTGCAATAGTAAGTAAAGACAACTCTTTTTGTGAATTTTTCTCTAAAGGGGAGCAGAGAAATGAGGCTAGCTGTACCTGGAAGATGTCTTAAGCCAAATGAGTACTTTTCAAATATGGTGGCAATATTTACATTCTTATACAATCAAAAGAAAAGCAAAAATTGATGATGCAGGAGAAAGACACTAAATGAAGGAGAAACTCTTTAACTAGGCCAGATTATATGGGATCCGGCATACAAATTGAAGCATAGGGTTTAGAGAGGAGCCAGGATAGATTAGTCATTGAACAAGAGAAAACAAGGTTTAAGAATGGGAGGAGGTAGACTGGTAGTTCCAGGGTTGGAAAATGAAGTAGTTTTCTTCTGATTGCTTCTATATCTTGAGTGAAGTAACAGTCACAGCCATAGCTTAGAATTGATGGGGAGAGGGGAGATGTTTGTTCGAATTCCTGATATTTTTTCTTTTTGGGAATCTGGGCCACTTCACAGGTATGTAACCCATGCAATTGCACAGAGCCCTGCACCCATAAGGGATCCATACTGGTTTAATTGTTTGAAATTCTTAATAATTTTTGAACAAAGAGCCCCACATTTTGACTTTTCACTGAGCTTCACAAATTGTGTAGCTATTCCTGCTGGGAGATTCTGAATATTTGTTACCAGTGTTCCAAAATATCATAAAGTATCTTGGCATGAGTCTCCTTCAACAATTGTACTGGATCACTATTGGGTCTTTTCAAAACAGTAAGTAAAGCTTCTTTGATTTATTGATAAATTCCTCCTTTCCTTTTTCTATTTTTGCAAGACCTATATTGTAAATACTATGCTTTGTGTAAACCCTCTAGTTCTCTTATCATTTCCTTTCCATTTTTTATGTCATGGATTTGTTCTATTTTCCATCTCCAACTTTATCTTCCTATCTAAATTCTGAGTTCTTTTTCTTCTATCACATTTTTTATTTATTTTTACTTCTTAAATTCAGGTTTCTATACCTTCTTGCTCTTATTTAATAGATTCTGTAATATCTTCTCTTTTGTGTTGAGGTATAATTGATCAAAAGAGAGAGATTTAAAATGTACAATGTGATATATTATATGCGTACATTGTAAAAGCATTCTTTCATCAAGTTAATGAACACATCCATGTGATATCTTCTTTTAACTCTAAGATTAATTATAGATTTTTAATTTGTTTTCTTCTGCAACTAGATTTTTCTTAATCTGCTGAATTTGGTTTGTTTTGTTCTCCATCTCCCATGTAAGAGACTGTTCTCAAATGCTTGATGACTTTTGTTTTTTTGTACATATTTAAAAATTAAGACAGTAAATATTATTTGGAAATTTTGTAGACTGTGTGAACCTTATTGACCAT
Source organism: Furipterus horrens (assembly GCF_987537825.1). Lineage (NCBI taxonomy): Eukaryota > Metazoa > Chordata > Mammalia > Chiroptera > Furipteridae > Furipterus > Furipterus horrens. Next base: position 171,702,564 of record NW_028327172.1, read on the forward strand.
GGGTTTTGCTGCAGGCTGGGCGTAGGATCCAGACTTTTTGTAGTTCTTTACTCTTCAGTCTGCTGGTTTCTTCAGAGGGAAAATTTCCTAATTTCTTGCCAACATATACAAGTTTGGTAGCCAGTGTCCTGGAGATCAGTGGGAAAAAAAGGAGTTAGGACCTCACTATTTAAAATACTGACTTTCATTTATTTTCTCTTTTTTTCAATATGATGTCTCATCCCTGCTTCTTCCAGAGTCCAGAGATTTTCTGGTTCAACAAGTTTTTTGACTAAATCTTCAGACTCCTAAAGAGACAAATCCTCTAGTAATGTCATTCAATATTTCCATTATCCCTACTATCTTTTACATAAACCTTTAAAGTTACAGGTTTCTATCATTTATGATGATAGCCTTAATTTTATTGCCTGTATCAGCTTGATTTTTTTTCTTTTTTAAAAGTATATTTTATTGACTATGCTGTTACAGTTGTCCCAATTTTTCCCCATTGCCCCCCGATACACTCCTTCACTCTAGCAACACCCCCCCCAAAACTTAGTTAATGTCCATGATGTGTCTTGATGTGGTCCTCTTTGGGTTCATCTTGTTTGGGACTGTCTGCACTTGCTGGACTTGTATGTCTCTTTCCTTCACGAAATCAGGGAAGTTTCCTTCATTATTTCCTTCATTTCAAATAAGTTTTCAATTTCTTGCTCTGCCTCTTCTCTTTCTAGCACCCCTATGATTCAGATGTTGGTACATTTAAAGTTGTCCCAAAGGTTTCTAATCCTCTCCTTGTTCTTTTCAATTATTGTTTCTTCTTTCTGTTCCAGGGGAAGGTTTATTTTTTTCCCTTTTGTTCCAAATCATTGATTTGAACCCTGGCTTCCTTCCCATCAGTGTCAGTTCCCTTTATATATTTTTTATTTCACTTTGTATAACCTTAACTTCGTCCTTTATTTTCTGGCCATACTCTAAGAGTCCTCTGAGCATCCTGGTCCCCAGTGTTTTGAACTCTGCATCTGATAGGTTGACTATTTCCATTTCATTTAGTTCTTTTTCTGGGGTTTTGTTCTTTTCTTTTATTTGGGCCATATTTCTCTGCCTCATCAACGTGGCAGCCTCCTTGTGTTTGTTTCTGTGTATTAGGTACAACTTCTTTGAATTCTTGTCTTGCTGCTATGGCTAAATGTAATAGATGTCCTGTAGGGTCCAGTGGCACAGCATCCCCTATGACTGAAGATGGGTATTCTAAGTATGCCTTTCATGTGGTCCGAGTATACCCTCCTCTTGCAATTGAGCTTTGGTTTCTATTGGCAGGAAAATGGGCAGGATTTACACAAGCCAGTCAGCTGCAAGGACTGGCTGTAACCACTGACCACCACACTTCACCCTCCATGGAGGATCATCTGTGCAGGGGCAAGGTGGTGGCACTCTGACGTGGTCTGTAGCTGTCCACTGGGTGCATTGGCCCTGGGGTTTTAAGAGTGGTGGCGAAGATCAGCCTCCACCCATGTTTTTCCCAGGGCACCCTGCCTGAGCTATAAAGCAATCTGAGATGGTTGCTACTTGTGCTGGGCTTGGAGATTCCCAGGTAAAGCCAAGCTATGGATCTAAGCTGGCTGCTGCTAGTGCTGGGCGTGGAGCTCACTGAGGCCATTGTGAATCATGAACCAAGACCAGCCATTCATATGGAAAAGCAGCTTGGGTGGGCCTGTAAATTGGGTGGGGCAGAGTCTCTGGGGATCTCCAAGGCGGGTCAAATAGAATTGTATAGGTAGATGAAGTCTCAGATATGGCACCAGCTTGCTAGCTCTGTGGGGGAGGGCTTAGAAAAGAGACAATGGCTTCTGCTTGCCTTGATGCCAGGCACTTCAGTTTCTCTCTGTATACCACTGGTGCTTTTCAAGCTGCTACTCTGGTGCTGGAGCGCAGAGAAGTGAGTCTGAGTAGGTGAGTCTGTGTGTGGTTTCTTTGAGAGGAGCTGCTTGGGACTCCAGAAGTTTCTTCCAGCAACTCAATCCCCATAGGCTTTATAGCCTGAAATTGTGGGGACTTATCTTCCTGGCACTGGAACCCTGGGCTGAGGGGCCTGGTGTGGGGCTGGGAGTCCTCACTCCTGAGTTATCCCTCCTGAATTTTTTATCCACCACACATCAGTGAGAGAGCAGCTCATTCCACATCTGTGCCCCTCCTACCCATCTCAGTGGATGTTGTTTATTCCATAGTCATCAGACTTCCATTCAGCTTAATTTCTGATGGTTCTGGCTGATGGTTGTTCTATATTTTGTTGTGGATGTACAAAGAGGCGAGCCACATCTGCAAATGCCACCATCTTATCAGCTAGATTTTTATTGGTGTCTGCACTAGCTTGTTAGGGCTGCTCTAACAAAGTACCAGAAATTGGGTGTTTAAAACAACTAGAATTCACTGTCTCACAGCTCTGGAAGCCAGCAGTTAAAAACCAATGTGTTGGCATGGCCATGCTGTCTGAAGGTGCTAGGGAATACTGTTCCAGGCTTCCCTCCTAGCTTCTGGCAGCCTCCAACATTTTGGGCTTGCAGAGGAGAGAGAAAGGCAGACAGACAGACAGAGAGAAACATTCATTGGTTGCCTCCCACAGACACCTTGAATGACACCACAACCAATGGAGCCACCTGCCCAGGGCTAAATTTCCTCTTTTTTAAAGAACGTGGATTATATTGGTGGGTGCTCACCTTGGCCTGCACCAGCCAGGAAACCCCAGGGCCAGAGCACCCAGTGGAGAGCTACAAACCAAGTTGGAGCATCACCACCCTTCCCCTGCACAGCTGATCCTCCACAGAAGGTGGAGGTTGGTGATCATTGGTCACAGCCAGTCTTTGCAGCTGACTGGCCTGGGTAAATCCATCCCACTGACCTGCCAACAGCAACCAAGTCTGAACTACAAGAGGAGGGTGTGCTCAGCCCACATGAAGGGCACACCTCAAGTACCCAGCTTGGGTAATAGGGGAGGCTGTGCCACTGGACCCTACAGGACACCTACTACATTAGGCCATGCTACCAAGACACAGAGTCAAAGCAGCTTTACCTAATACATAGAAACAAACACAGGGAGGCTACCAAAATGAGGAGACAAAGAAATATGGCCTAAATAAAAGAACAGAACAAAACTCAAGAAAAAGTAAACAAAGTGGAGATAAGCAATCTATCAGATGCAGAGTTCAAAACACTGGTTATAAGGATGTTCAAGGAAATTAGTAAGGACCTCAACATCATAAAAAGGATCCAGTTAGAAATGAAGAATTTACTAATCAAAATAAAGAACAATTTACAGGGAAACAACAGCAGAGTGGATAAAGTCGAGAATCAAATCAATGATTTGGAACATAAGGAAGCAAAAAAAGATAAGCAATCAGAACAACAACAAGAAAAAAAATTGAAAGAAATGAGGATAGTGTAAGCAACTTCTGGGACAACTTCAAGCATTCCAACATTTGCATCATGGGGGTGCCAGAAGGAAAAGAGGAAGAGAAAGATATTGGAAATCATTTTGAAAAAATATTGAAGGAAAACTTCCCTAATTTGGTGAAGGAAATAGTCATGCAAGTCCAGGAAGCATAGAGATTCCAAAACAAGATGGAATGCATAGCGGTTCTTAAAGCAGAGAAAAGAAGTTAGTTACCTACAGAGGAGTTCTCATAAGACTGTCAGCTGATTTCTCAAAAGAAATTTAAAAAATTTTTAAAAGAACATAAATCTATTTTCTCATGCTCCTGGAGGCTGGTTCAGAGAGGGTTCCAGCATAGTCAGGTTCTGTTGAGAGCACTTTTCCTGGTTTTCAGAGAGCTGCCTTCTCCCTGCATTTTCATATGGCAGAGCAATAACCCCTCTGCTCTCAAAACCTCTCATCAGAATAAATGCACTCATGCCCTCAACTTATCTAATGCTTCTCCCCTCCAGGATTTCAGCCTAGAGAGGGGAGGGCAGGACATGTGTATATCATAGCTCTCCTGTTCTCTCTACTTCCCACAATCTCCCAGGGACAGAAGAGGCAAATTTAGGATTTTCCCTTTCTACAAATCTATTTTCTGCCCTAAAATAACTAGTCTCATGGCCTAGCCATCATCATTAGAGGTAGTTCCATTGCAAAAACTGGGAAAAAACTTTATGATCTAAGTCCCTCAGACCTGGTTCTTAATATTAATGAGAATTATGCAATTTGAAAAACTTTTTTTATCCTCCACAAAACCTAGGTTTCAAAGCTATTACAAAAATTTTTTCTTGGAAGACAAAAGTTGTACTACTCTTTGGTTTTTACTTTTTTTTAAGTTTGCAAAATTACACAATAGGGGAGTAATAAATATATGCATCACCAAGGTTTAGAAATTATCAGCATTTTGTAATGTTGTTTTATCTATTACTTATCTTTTTTTCTACTGGACAACTTTTTAAAAAATTTCAGATAGCATATCATTTTTCTTTCACTTTACATTTCTTTTATAAGTCAGAATTCCAGCAACACCCCAAAATAGCAGTTAGGTGATTTAGGTTAACTAGAAAGAAAAATTGGAGTATAAAAATGCACAAAAAATGTTTCCTAAAAAATTGGAGAATTGTCAAATTAAAAGACTCATGGTTTTTGTTGTTAAGTGCTTTATATTAAAAAAATAACTTCTCACTTTATTTTTAATACTAAGTACTATTTTACAGTTACTTTTCACTTTGGTTTAACAACTGTCACTTAAAATTCTTTCATATTAAAACTATCACCCTTTCAGTGATCAATTTATAACTGACTGACATTTAAACAAAAGTGTTTTGAAATTTAATTTTTCCTCTTGAATAACATTATATTATGTTATTAAGCAAAAGAAAGTCAAAATGGAAATTATATGTATACTGTGAGTATAATTGTTTTTTAAAAAGTAGGTAAAGGAGGGGGGGAGACTGTAAACTAGAAAGCAAAATAGTGATTACATTTGTAGCATTGAACCAAAATTTTTCTTCCACTGAAGTTTCTAGATATTATACAATATAGCTATGGCACTTCTGTAGAGAAATATTACTTTAAAAATAAAAAAATATAAATTCAAAGGACTTTCTTAATGTAATATTCTAATCTCTTTGTTTTTCATTTTATGGTATCTTGCCAAATTACAAACGATTTCCAGTGTTTGCCATTACACAATGTATACAAGTGCTCCAGACGGCTTTCTACAACAAAGTTAAAGGAATCTTGCATTTATCAAACACACTCCGTGAAAAATTTCAGAGGATAAATGATGCAAATATATTGTGACAGGGAGACCAAACACTTTAGAATACATAAATCTCTTATTTACTCCCTGGAGTATGTGGGAAGGCCCTATAACACTATTCAAATGGTGAAAAAATTCTGTAGAGTATACAAAATAGATTAAACAGGGAGTTATGGAACCTGAGCTTTAATCTCTATTCTGCTTTAAATGCTCATCAATTTAAGGTGTTTTTCTAACCTGTGTGAGCCTCAGTTAGTCTCTGTAAAACCTAAAAATTACCATCAGCTTCTCTCATACTACAGTGCTGGTAGGCAAAGTGAGAGTGCATTAATGTCATCTTAACACTATTGCATATGAATCGCAATTCAAAGATAACTGAAATGATAATTCTGGAAGGTTTCTGATTAGCAGAAACTCCACAAGATTGATGGAAATCAGAGTTTGAGAGAAAAACAGTATATTTAGCAATGAGGTAATAAGGTAAAAGAAAATACCACAGAGTACTCAGGAGAAAGGCATGGAATTCTTCAGAAACATTTGTTTTAATTAACCAAAAAAATGTGCATTAATTATCTATTAGTAAATTATGTTTGTCCAGATAATACTTTTCTAAGGATTTGCAAATTAATTTTATAAAATCCATGTATTCAAATAACTAATCTTTTATAAAAATGATAAAAATAATGTCTCAAAGTTTCTCTTGAGTCACTTAAGAGTATTATAAAAAATCACATGTTGTTACCATTGTAACCAGATTGAGAATCAATCTTGTTTTGGAAATTGGACAGACATCTATACACTCCTGTCATTCTTTTACTAAAATTATACCCTTAAAGTCGGTTTAAATTGGTGTGTGCTCTTTTTCCAGCAATACACGTGCATAGAGCCTTATGGATCATGGATGCTGGTCCTGTTTGCAAAGCTCTTCGACCTGTTTAAATGCTCAGATCATATCTGTGGAATGAAACTGAAATAATTAGACAGGTGTTTGATTGCTACTTAGTATATAGGCTGAGGAAAGAAAGCTACTTAGTTTTGACAGCAGCCAAGTGTCCAGGAGAATTGCTGTTGCTTCTTGCAGACAATTGTTTAAATGCCTAATACATTCAAAATGGTACATAAATTATAAGGCAAAAAATTTACAAGCAATATTATTTACATAAAAGAAAAAGAAAATACTGTAAAATCCTTCAAGGTGATTATAACCCATACACTTATGATATAATAATATCTTATTTCCCCAAGCCTTAGGTACCTAAGAAAGAACTTAAAGACAAAGGTATTATATATCTAAAGAGACTGTTTTGCATTGCCTTTGTGCACCATTTAGCAACTCTAATTACACTGTCAGCCAGCCAACATTTCAAACACCTCTGGCTTTCTTGATGTTTATCCAACTATTTGTTCTTTTCATGTAATGTTCACTCCAAGGCCATGGGAGCGTTGAACATTAAGTTCTTCTACCTTTGCACTTCAGGACATTAATAGATGATAGACATTTCTACAGTCTTTTATATGAGAAAAAATATATTTCATAGAGGTTGGATTTGTGTAATTATAATAAAAAGCTAGCATTTATTGAGCACTTATCATGTGCTTGGAACTGACTTTACAGTCTTATTTCACTTTAGCCTTCAGAGTAAATAAGAATATTGAGGCTTGGAGAAGCTAGATAGTTTACCCAAGGCCATAGACCTAGTTGGAAAGTAAGCTAGGAACCAAACTCATATCTGATTCAAGTACCTGTCTCTTAGCATTCACCATGTTGTCACTAAAAAGCAGTTGATTAAATCTTGCAGGAAATCCAGTGTTTCAAAAACACAATGTGTACTGAGGAAGACTTAGATAGCATAACCTTTCCAATTCTATGTAGAACCATTATTTTACCTGTGTGTAGACCCATAACAAAAGAAGGAGAAGAGGAAAGGAAGAAAAATAAATTTTATATTTTTCTCCCCTGGAAAATAAAAGTTAAATTCCAAATATATATTATTATTTGGACCATAATTAGTTGGCTCTTAAATCATCGTCTCCCAGGTCCAAACCTATTCTTCTTTTCTATATTTTATAAAGCTGGGACTAGAACTCTGAACATTGCATTTCTTCTTTGTCAGCTAAGTCCTAATAAAAGGAGAAAATTAGAAGGCAGGAGGAGGTCTAATAAATATGAAAAAGAAACAATGTAGACAAGAGCTGAAGTTGGTATAATAGGAAAGATAAAACAGAGAAACTCATTACACACAACATATGGTTCTTTAAACACATTAATAAAATGTTCAAACCTCCAGCACAAGTGATCAAGAAAGAAAAAAAGAGAAAAAGCACAAGAAATTTAAATTAAAGAAAGAACACATAACCAAAATTAAAACAGAGATGAAAAGAAATAATAATATTGGGAGTTTCTGTTTCCAGTGCAACATACTAGAAGATTCAGCTCTTACAAATCAATGAAAGTCTAACATCAATGGCCAATGGACTAGAAACAAAGAAAAAAATGCGTGAGATTATCAGAACACATGATAGTAAACTTTAAACATACACAAAATAGAAGGCTAGTACAATGAATCTTAGAAGAAACTGGGACCCAGACGCTTGAGGAGAGGGCATTACAGATGCTCATATTTCTAAGGCAGCACAATAAGGCTAGTTGTGGGAATATATAAAGAAGGTAGAAACTGGGACCAATTGCTGTTGTGACGGTAAAAGGCCATTGCTAAAGCTAAGCTGATGTCACAGCCAGCAGACAGGAAACAGAAAGCAAGAATCAGAATATGTCAAAAATATATCATTCACGGTGATAGTGAAAGCATGTGACATTTGTGTATAACAGTATACAATCTTTCTGAAGACAGTGTGGCAATATGGATCAAGAACCATAAAAATGTTCATACCATGAGACATGGTAATCCATATTCTGTAGCTTATCCAAAGAGAGGGTTTAGAGATGTGCTCAAACATTTATGTTCACAGTGGCTCATGACAGTTTAAAAATTTAACTACATGCCTAAACATGTCCTATATAGATAGGATTCTCTTTTCATCTTGTTGCTTGAGAACTTGCATTAATGTGAGCTACATAGAATGTCTTCAGTTTAGCTCCTAATTAAGCAATTCCAAAAACACTAAAATTATCCCCCAAAATAATCAGTCAGAAAATTAAGATTACAATGCTCTTTCCAGATGCAGAAGGATAAAAATAGTACAGAGATTAGTCCAGCAATTTGTGAAATAAAAATTGCTGATATCCATGTTAAGCAAGCTTATAAAGCATAACCAGGAATTAATAAGGTGAATAAATTCAGTAAATTTAATATACATGAATCTGTATATAAAAATCTGTTGCATTCCTATATGCTAATAATGAACTATCTGAAAAGTTAAGAAAACAGCCTTATTTACAATTGCCTCAAAAAGAATAAACTACCTAAGAGTAAATTTAACCAAGGAAATGAAAGATACATAAAAAATTATAATGATAAAATTAGTTGAAAAATACAAATAAATTAAAAGATATTCTGTGTTTATGGATTAGAAGCATAAATATTCTTAAAATGTCCATGCCACCCAAAGAAGTCTGCATCTTTAATACAATCTCTATCAAAATTCCGATGGCATTTATCACAGAAAGAGGAAAAAATGTAACATTTGCATGGAACCACAAAAACACCAAATGCCCAAAGTAATTTTGAAAAAGAAAAACAAAGCTGGAGACATCAATCTCCCTGATTCCAAATTATATTATAAAGATACAGTAATCAAACAGCATGATATTGGCATAACAGACACATAGATCAATGGAACAGAATAAAGAACCCCAAAATAAACCCACACATATATGGTTAATTAATTGATGACAATGGAGCCAACAATATACAATGGAGAAAAGACATTCTTTTCAATAAATGATGTTGGGAAAGCTGAACAGCCACATGAAAAAAATAAAATCAGACCACTATCTTAGACCATACACAAATATTAACTCAAAATAAAGGAGGTGGGCAAAATTATTGGAGAGGGTTAAAAATTACAAACTTCCAGATATAAAATAAATAAGTCATGGGGATATAATGTATAGCATAATGACTATAGTAGTAAGACTGTATTGTATATTTGAAAGTTGCTAAGAGAGTAGACCTTAAAAGTTTTCATCCCAAGAAAAAAGAATGTTGTAATAATGTATGTAGTGATGGATGTTAACTGGAGTTATTGTGGTGGTTATTTTGTAATATATACAAATATCAAATCACTATCATTCATCTAAAACTAGCAAAGGAGGGCTAAAAGATATATTGTGGGCAAGAGTCAATGCACTGGGGACTTACTAATATAAACTATAATTATAAAATGACAGAAAAAATCTATCAGTTATAATCCAGGAAAAACATTATTATTACCAGATTTTAGCAATGATGAAATTTAACTTTGAAATTTTAATGCTTTGAGTGCCATGCATAATTTGAAATTTGGATCAACATGAGAAAAAGTTATATCAATATATAACTTGAGGTACAAAAAAAGAGAACAAAACATAAAATACAAATTATTCCATTGTTATTTACATTCATAGCCATCAAAAAAGGAGTCACTGGGAGCGACAGATTTTCCCAAAAGTGCTAGCATTGCTTTCAGAGACTCTTTTTTCAATGGCTATAAATGTAAATAACAATGGAATGATTCATATTTTATGTTTTGTTCTCTTGTTTTGTACCTCAGATTATATATTGATATAACTTTTTCTCATGTTGATCCAAATTTCGAATTTTTACATTTGTTCAAATACTGGCATATTAATTCTGTTATAATTTTTACTTATATTTTAAACGGTCTTTTAAATTTCATTTACCTTTGCAATAATCGTCAAAACTCTATGCAGTGTGCATGATAAGGAAGCTTTTGCTAATGGACATTTTCATTGCTTCATGGTATAGCGTTAGCATTTTGTTTATAAACTGTTTTTCACTGTTGGTATCTATTGATATATGTCTCTAGTGTGAATGCCATTTGTGTTCATTTTTTTGTACTTTATGAAGTTTTCTTTTTTTTTTGAAAAATTTATGCAATATTTGGCATACTTCTTGCTTGTTATCCATGTTACTGTGTGTTTTTTCAAATTATAATCATAGGTTTTATATTATGCCAAATATTATACTTCAAAAGCCATATTGAAGAAAAGGATTTATTTTTCTAAAATAATTGTTATAATAAAATAATTTTAATGCAATAAAATTTTTGATAAATTGTGTCAAAGAACACTGCTTACAAAAGAAGAGTGTATTTACTATATGTTGTGAAATTTTCAGCAAATTATTATGAATAATAATGGTTTTATAGACATTTTTCATAAACTCTGCATTTCTCAGCAAAATAGCCTGGCATTTCTCACACGAATTTTAGCAATTATGCATGGCACTCAAAGGGTTAAAGAACAATAATATATTAAGAATCACTATACAATGTTTCTTCATATGCTCTCCATTTTTATACCCTGTGATCCCAGTACTTAGAATAGCACTTTGTACATAGGAACTAAGAAAGTGCTTATTGAGTGACTTAATCAGGAAGAACACTAAAAATAAATAAATAAATATATAAACAAACAAACAACAAAACAAACAGAAAAATGCCACCTGATAAAGGGGAATACGAAGTAGCATTCTGGTCATTACCTAACAATAAAAGCATAACAGGCCTGAAGATGGATCAAGAAATAATAAATAGTCATGGATAAATAAATGACAATGATTGGTATGTAAATATACTAAAATAATTGGACTTGTTTGACAAAAATAGATTACATTTGTTACCACACTGTTACATACTTCACATATACTTCAATCTTCACACTCCTGCCCAGTGGAGGTGCTCAAAGAAGGCTTGTAAAAGGAAGTGATATCAGTGTTGACTCCAAAACGACAAGCAGAAATCATCCACAAAGATGAAAGGACAGAGAAAGCTCTAGCTCGAACACTACCGTATACAAATAAAGCAGGTGCAAGAGAGCAGGATGAATTTTAGGAACCTCAGACATTTCCATCATGAAGGAAGGGGGAAGATCGATGGTAGACGAAGCAGGATTTTATCCTGAAGACCACGGAGAGCCTTTATTTCTAATAGAAGTGTCATCTAATAATTGTTTTAGGCATGTATATAGAGCAACGGTAAAAAGATGATTGTTATAAAGATTAAAATAAATAATGAAGATAACTAATAAGTGTACTATGAAGTACTTTCAAAACACTAGTTCTTATTTTTCTTAGGTTATTGCCATACAATGTTTTGCCTCTCTGTCCTATTGTGTCAGTCTACTTTCTCAAGCCCATATATGGCTCTGGGCCCCGTTTCTGTCAGGAAGAACCTCAATGATGTTCTGACCAACCACATTTTCGGCTCTGTAGCACTCACAGGACAAGAGTGCCACCTTGTGTTGTATTGCTGACTCTTCATAATCTTTTCACTTGATCTACTTGTGGATGAAGCCACTCAAGTTTCCTTCCAGGAGTAACTTGGAAAAGAAAATTGTTAACTGATGTTTTGCCAAATACAACGGAGAGGGAGACCAGGACCTTTTTAAATATAGTAATAGTACTATTGCCTGAGTTTAGTAGATTGGTTGCTACGTGCTGGAAAATGCTTAACCTATGTCCTCTGAACTATTGGTTTTAAACTTAAATTTAAAAACACAACTGAAATTATGATCTAGGGCTGACATAGGTTAAGTGAAAACCTACCCTGCTGTCTTTCATAGATGCCCCATTTCAATAATAAGTTCTGAGAAGAGGTTCCAAAAGGTTACTTGAAAGTACATTCCTTGACGTCTGCAAAAGAGGCTGTAAGCCTTTGCAGACAGACAAACTATTTAAACTATTTCAAGAGAATTATTGAAGAAAGAAATTTCCTTAAATTCCTGGAGAAGGACCATGCATGGATTCTTTCTGCCTCCTCCTCCCCACACTCATCCACAGGCAGTTTTGCTCTACTTCTCTTCTGGCTTCTTTTTTTCTTTTCTTTTCTTTTTTTTTTTTGTATTTGTTGAAAAATTAGCTACCACCACCTGAAAGTTTATTCTTATTTTCTTAATCAAAGTATAAGACAATATACTGTTGCTACATATCTAAAAATGCCACTGTGCACACATGGTGAGCTTGTAATGCAAATTGACATTCTGTGTAAGAAAATAAAACATGTCTTTACCGAGCACTTTACGTATATTAACTCATTGAATCCTCACAAAAATCTAATATAAGTGTTATTGTTCTCACTTTAATATGGGAAACTGAAACTCAGAATGAATTATACAAGTTCACCTATTTATGAAGTGGTTGAGTCATTTCAAATCCAAGTATCTCTGACTCTGTACCCGTGCCCATAACCATTATGCTTTATTGCCTCTGACCATAAATCTCCAAATCATAAGGACATGCTAGTACCAACTACCTCTAAGTAAAACCCAAAGATAAATTATGTATATATGTCAAAACTGATATAAATTTGAAAATAAGATGATTATTCAAAACTTACTGCAAAGCTACAGTAACCAAGACAATGTGTAGTGGCATAAGGATAGACACATAAATTAATGTAATAGAATTAATAGCACAGAAGTAAACCCATTTAGCTATGGTCTACTGACTTTTGGTGAGTGCAAAAACCATTAAATGAAGAAAGAATAGTCTTATCAACAAATGGTGTTGGGAGGAGTAAATAACTACATGCAAAATAAGGGCTGGACCCTTACTGCAAGACATAAATGTAAGAGCAAAAACTATTAAACTCTTAGAAAAAAATAGACATTAATCTTTGTGACCTCAGATTAGGCAGTGGTTTCTTAGCTAAGATACCAAATACACAGGCATCAAGAGAAAAAAATAGATAAGTTGTATTTTATCAAAATTTAAAACTTGTATGCTCCAAAGAATGACATCAAGAAAATGAAAAGTCACCCCAACTGATGGGAAAAAATTTTTGCAAATTTTGTATCTGATAAAGGACATGTACCTAGAATATACATATGTAAAAAAACAAAAACAAAACAAAACAAAAAAAAACCTCTTTACATCTTAATAACAAAAAGAAAAATAACCCAATTTTAAAATGAGAGAAGTATCTTAATAGATAGTTCTCCAAAAGATATAAAAACAGTCAATAAGCACAAGAAAAGCTGTTCAACATTATTCGCCATCAGAGAAATGCACCTCAAAACCACAGTGAGATATCATTTCATACCCACTATGACTATAAAAAAAAAAAACAGACAATAACAAGTGTTAGCGAGAATGTAGAGAAAATAGAACCCTCACACATTGCTCATTGGACTGTAAAATGGAGGACTTGCATTGGAAAATAGTCCCTCAAATGGTGAAAGATAAGTTACCAAATGATCCAGCACTTCCATTTCTAGGTATAGACCCAAGGAAAATGAAAAGATAGTCACACAAAAACAAGTACAAAAATTTTCATAGCAACATTATTCATGATAGGCAAAATGTGGAAACAATGCCAAAGCCCATCAACTGATAAAGGAATAAACTACATGTGGCATACTCATACAATGGAATATTATTCAGTGATAAAAAGAAAAAAAGTAATGATACATGCCACACCATGGGTGAACCTTGAAAACATTATGCTAAGTGGAAAATATAGTTTCAAGGGACCACATATTATATGATTCCATTTATATGAATTGTCATGAATGGGCAAATAAATAGAGACAGAAAGTAGGGCTGAGGAAGATGGGGAGATTGAGGGGTGATATCTAGGGGATGCAGGTGGATTTGGGGGTAATGAAAATGGTCTAAAATTGATTTTGGTGATTGACGCATAACTGTAAATATACCAAAAGCACTTGAATTGTACACTTTAAATAGGTGAATTATATCTCATATGAATGAAATGTCAATAAACCATTAAATTAAAAGTTGTATGTGATGGCATACTGCATGCAATTTAATGTGATTTTAAAATTTAATCATTGCTTAAAAGGTTTCAATAGTTAAATGTATATCTAAATGCTGTTGAATATTTGAAGTAATATGTATAATAAAATCACTTAAATGCACTGTCTTGCCACAACCGGTACATATGGGCTCTATATTCACATGTCCTTTTTTTCTGTGCAAACATGACATTCATTACCCATTAAAATTTTTTTTTTCCTGGTAGGCTAACATTTCTTAACTAAGCTGCAAATTAGCATTGGAATGATAGAACATTTTGCAAATGCATCTTAAAATATGAATTCATTAATTTGTGGAAGACTATTTCATTTAGAATAGCTTCTTGAGGGCAAAAAAATTCATAAGATATTTTGCTTGTTATATCAGCCAATCAAACTCGAGACTTTATGGAGAGTACCAGAAAAAAAGATAAGAGTACATTTTGGAATGGTAAATGGTCTAAGTATGAATTGATGAAGGCTTTTCTTGATTTTCAAAATTATTACTATTATTGCTTCCTGATAAATGTTACTTACAATTTTGGTTTAAAATATTTGAATCATGTTCAACAAATTAGAGACCTAAACCATTCTAAAATGTCATATGTACCAGCAAAGTATATTTATACACCTAAAAAAGCCATGTACTAAAATTTATTATACTTCTAGTTTATGTAGGGAAAACTGCTATTTGAGGGTATCTGATTTAAAAGTACTGGATTAAAGTAAGAAACAGCATCAAAGTTTATGGGAGCTTTTCATACAGGTGCATATTTACTGTATACTGGACATAGGCAGAAATACCATTTGCATAACATCCTGTACAGATCTTAAACTACGTGAATATACATTTACCACTAGCTGGCTTTAACTAAGCCCTAATTAAGGATGGGTTGTTTTAAATAGAATTTAAAATATACTTATATTATTTAGTGATTTTTATAATAAAAATTGTCCTGGCTGGTTTTGGCTCAGTGGATTGAGCGTCGGCCTGCGAGCTAAGTGTCGCTGGTTCGATCTTCCAGTCAGGGCACATCAGAGAAGGAAAACTCTGATTCCAAAAAACCTCCGCTGCCTTGCGGCATACCTCTTCAGGGGAAAGGCTAAGGGAGTAAACCCCGACAGAAAATCCGGAGCCGGAGTCCCTAAGGCGGTTCGACGTTGTAGTCAACACCGGCAATTCCTGCGGCGCACCTGAAGCCAAGCTGTATTGACTCCGTCTTTCCCTTGGACCCTTCAGCTGCGAAGAGAGGGGGGGTCTGCTGCATGGGCAACAGCAGACCCTCCATATCACCCTGCCCAGGCTTTGTAGCTTCACTGGAGAGGACACTCCAGCGTCATCGCAAGATGTCGATTCAACACGGGAGGAGACAGATACCGTGTCACTCCCCAGTCGGACTGCACAACCATTCTCGGCGGTGCAGATAGACTCTTAAGAAGCTACACCATCGTCTCTCGAGACGGACGGCTGCCGACGATATGATGGCCATTCAGCAATATTTAGCCTTGAACACAGCAGCAGAGAATCACATACTGACTTTGAGAGAATGCCATATGTCATATGTGAATGTAAAGAACTACAAGCCTCTAAACCTCATATAGCTGCCCTTCACAAATGTATTAAAAACATTATTGGCTTTGAAAATAAAAGAGTTAATGAGAAAAGTAAAGAAAAAGTACCTAAAGCAATGAAACTGCTGCAAAGGTTACCTTGATAATTTTGAGGATACAAGTTCATGAAGATAAGTTATTGCCATAGACTATAGACTTTCAGGTTCCTTTTGTTATGGGGAGCAAAGAGAATATGAGTCAATATTCTTGTGCCAAAAATGAAGTCTTGGTAAGCCTGGAGATTTTTCAGTTTCTTTAACCAGCCTTAAAACGATAGTAAGAGACTGAAGAAACCATATTACTTCAGGAGAAGCCCTACTCTTGAGTTAATCTTTGGAAATAATGTAATAGACATGTAATATCTTAGTAATGAAGAAGTGCTTTTGAAAAATATTCATTTTTTACTTGGAACAGCCTATCAAGGATTCAAGGTAGAAACTGCAAGGAATATTCTGAGTAGATATATAGGTCAATTTCTTTAATGATAATGTTATACTTATGTTTTATTTTTAATTTTATAATTTGTTTTGAGAACATGTATAAGTATATACACATATACATCAGTATATATATTGTCTTTATGGGTTGTATATTAAATTTTAATTATCTTAAATTTTAACTATGAACTGATATGCAATTATTGATGAGTTTATATACAAATCATCTTTTGCTAGATTATGCTACAATAACAAAAGTCACAGTCTCTTGGGGCTTACAACACTTAAAACAACAAAAATATTGTGACTTTACTTGTCAACTAGGGGTTAGTTGTGTGCTACACATTCTCTTCCCTTCACGATCCAGGTAAAGAACTAGCCTCTATGTGGAACTTTGTCATTGTTGTGGCAGAAGGAAAAGGGAGAGAGCAGAATGTAGAATGGCTCTCAGAATTTCTGGGCAGAAATGGCACACATAACTTCTGCCTGCACTCCCGTGGCCAACGCATGAATCTGGCAATGCCTGACATCACTAGCTGGGAGTTAAAATTCCCACAGGGAAGAACACAACTGGTCACATGGCTAAGTCTGACATCAGAGGAAGGGGAATGATCAACCTTTCACAGGAGGAAGCAGCAGATATGTAAGAATAATAATCGACCATCACTGCAAATCATAAAATCTGAAGGAAATCTTAAAGATCATCTCATTCAATCTCAGCTGTGGGGGAGAAGTCAGAGGCCTAGAAAGGGAAAACGATTTACTTAGAGTTACAGAACTAATTAGGACTAAATCTTTGATAAAATTCTCTCTCTCTCCACACAGTAAGTTACCTTTTTTACATGAAAAAAAGATCTATAAATAAAAAAGCTATAGAGTAGGGCAATTTAACTATGCATCTGCACAAAAGAGTAACTATTTTAACCAACAAATTCAAGTATATGTTACTATTGATGAATATCATTTATATTCAACAGGGTACTTAAAAAGAAGCAAAATTACAACAAACAACAAGTGCTGGCGAGGATGTGGAGAAATGGGAACCCTACTGCACTGTTGGTGGGAATGCAGATTGGTGCAGCCACTATGGAAAACAGTATGGAATTACCTCAAAAAACTAAAAATGGAACTGCCTTTTGAATCAGAGATTCCACTACTAGGATTATACCCAAAAAATCCTAAAACACTAATTCAAAAGAACTTATGCACCCCTGTGTTCATAGCAGCACTGTTTATAATAGCTAAGTGCTGGAAACAACCTAAGTGCCCATCTGTAGATGAGTGGATCAAAAAACTGTGGTACATCTACACAATGGAATACTATGCAGCAGAAAGAAAGAAGGAACTCCTGCCATTTGCAACAACATGGGTGGAACTGGAGAGAATTATGCTTAGTGAAATAAGCCAGGCAAAGAAAGAAAAATACCATATGATATCACCTAATACAGGAAACTAAAGAACAATATAAACAAACGAACTAAATAGGACAAAGATCAGAATAGCAGTCAATAGGGGGGAGGGGGGAGGGAGAGAAGGGGGATAAGTAAGGGAAGGGTTTAGTCAAGGAACGTGTATAAATGACTCATGGACATGGACAATGGGGAGGGATATGATTGCAGGAGAAGGGGTGGGCTGGGTGGCAGGGAGCAATGGGGGAAAAAATGGGACAACTGTAATTGAAAAACCAAAAAATAAAAAAATAAAAATTTTAAAAAGGAAGAAAAATTATTTTTATTTAGTTTTGGACACAAATAATTGAATCTCGATTTGTTGTTTTAATGATTTTTTAAGAAAAGTATGAGGAAACTGTTAATGCAGATTAAACTTAAAAGTATATCATTTCAAAAAAAGGGGAAAAAGAAAGAAAAAGTGTATTATTTCATACCACATTGTAACAAAAAATTGGAGTAATATTCTTTCAGTATTTAAAAACTATCTAATTTACACATGACCGGCAAATAAGTGAAGTTTCAGCATTGATCTGGGTTTTCTTCTGTCTTACTTGTTAAGGTAAACTTATCAATAAACATTATGCTGGAAACACGCCTATTCATCATTTGCAAACATAGGGCAGCTTTGGATACCAGATTTTGGTAAAAATCATTGAAAGAATTCTGTGAGAATCAATTGGCTATATGAAATTCATAACATGAAGCATTATATAGTTTATTATTATTTGTAAAG
Source organism: Furipterus horrens (assembly GCF_987537825.1). Classification (NCBI taxonomy): domain Eukaryota; kingdom Metazoa; phylum Chordata; class Mammalia; order Chiroptera; family Furipteridae; genus Furipterus; species Furipterus horrens. The sequence continues at coordinate 171,720,950 of NW_028327172.1, forward strand.
TGTTACACATCCCTTATGTCAATAAACTCTATAATAGATGTATGTTAAATATATGCATACTTTTTTCAGAAAGGTGTAGGAATAAAGTTTCTGATATTTGTCAAATGCTTTTATGTTCATATAATTAAGCACCTACGAAGTGTAAAGATTTATTTCTAATCTCTATGTTAAAAACAAAGATGAAGTCTCCTTAAAGAGTTAAAAATCCAGTAGAGGAAACAGTTGGCTAAGCTTGCCTCTTGCAAACACTCTTAAAACCAACAAGAAGAGAATAGGATTTAAATACAAATGGGGGGTTGAAGTTCAAATAAACTTCAGGTTAAACACAAAAAGATAATAAATAAGAGTCAATGATAGATTCTCAAATTTGTCCTGGTTTTGAGGAGATAAATAGATAAAGAGAAGAGAGGCTGAAGAAAGGAAAAGGACTACAGAAATAAGAATCTAGGAATGAAACAACACTCTGAGCCTTCACATCTTTGACCTAGAAAAAAAAATTGTGGGCTACAATATTTTGTGATAGAACTTCAATAATAGTTTAGGTTTCATAAAAGTTTTTTGTATCATTTTTATGCTGAGAGCACTCCCTGGGACTTTAACTGATGTCTCAAAATAAGTATATGTAGATTGATTTCATTCCCTTGAATTCTATGTCAGAATAATATATCTATTATTTTATTTCATAATGTGGTACATGGAAATATGATGCAATAATGTCTAGAATCTACTGCATTTGAAAGATTAACTTACATAAATAGAATTTTTAACTTGTTAAAATGAACAATAAAAATGACATTGACAATTAAGAAAAAAAAGTAAAGTTCTATATACTAAAATTTGTTGGGTACACCCAAAGTGCACCTAGAGGGAAATGTAAAACATTAACTGCATTTATTGGTTGAGAGGCAGAAGAAATGGCAAAGGAACAATAAAAAATAGAAAATATAACAGCTAGTTATTTGAAAACGCTAATAAAATTAACAAGTTTTTAGCAATCAAGGGGAAAAGATTAAAGTAGTCACACAAAGGAACTACATTAGGAATAAAAGAAATTCTGAAAATCATAAAACAATGGTATAGTTTACCAACACTTTATGCTTTTATATACTTTATTTTGTTAATTTTGATAGACAGTACATCCACATGGCACTAATCTTCAAACACTCCCAGTTCATATGGTAGGAATTCTCCTACCATAACCTACAACTACTTGGTATTTTTTCCAAAGACATCTCAGTCTTTGTCACTTATTTGTGAATACTTGCAAAGACATTTCATTCATTTACAAATTAATACCAATATGGCCTCTCTTACCCCTTATATCACACACAGAATAAATTTAACTGGTAGATTTTAAAGATTTTCCCTGACAAAAATTTACAGGTATATGTCAGAAAACATTCAGGAAACATATCATTCTTGCTTGTACATGTTGTTTCAGACAACAGAAAGTGAGGGAGAGTTACACATGAACACCAATGTAGGTTGCCCATTTAATACCTAGTCTACCTTCTTGGAACAGGCAGAAGCCATATAAAACACTGACTTCCCTAGAATCTCTTTTTCTCAGGTTCCAGATGTCCTTTGAGGTCTGCTATGCAACTTGACTCATATGAAACTTTAAATTAGAAGTGAATCTAGGGAGGGAGGCAGCGTGAAGAGCACTTTGCTGCTGTAGATTGTAACAAACTCAGTGTAATGCCTAAGTCAGTAGCCAAGCTAAGGTGATGCGATTCTGGAGCTGGCAGTAGAGAAATTTCTGTATCCTGACTGGCAGGTAACTTCTTGATTCAATGGCTTACTGATCATGGAAGAGATGGTAACTTAACTTTTCAAATTCTCGATCATAACACTGGCACTATGTACCTGGACGACCCAGTTCTGTAACATGGATTGTGTATAGTTCCAGAAAAGTCAGATAAAAGTCTCTTTTCCCCCCTAGTAATATATCTCTAAGTAAGTCATTTAACATCCTTTAGGACAAATTCCTTTTAACTTAATGTGAAATCTATTTTCTTAAATTGAACCCTGACTAGCATACTACCCAATTTACCTTCTGACTAAAACTGGAAAAAGACAATATGAAAATAGAAGATTGTATGTGGCTTTCATTACAAATATAGATACAAGATGCTAAATAAAAAATTAACTAATCAAATCCAGCACTGAGGAGCTAGAGCCAGAGTAACCAAGCAGGGTTTACTCCAGAAACTCCAAAAATAGAACAACCTCAGAAAGCCAATTGATGTGGTTCATTGAATTAATAGATTAAAGGAATAACTTATGGCTATTTCAATTAATGAAAACTGCATTAGAAAAAGTCAATATACATTGATAAATTTAAAAAATATCAATCCAAGAAGACAAGAAAATGTGTTTAACTAAAGATCATTTTTAAAAACCTTCCGCAAACATCATTAAAGATGTAAATCTAGGAAGTCTCTAACTAATAAAACCTCTACTTTTCATCAATGTGCTGGAGTTTTCAGATAATGAAATCAGAAAAAAAATAACAATTATAGACATTGTAAAGAAAAAAGATTTTCTTCTATATCTTTCTTTGTCCTCATTGTGTAGCAACAACCTTACCACCCTTCATAAATACAATCAATCAACTCTGACAACACTCAAACCTCCTTTTTTTCTAATCGCCCAAACAGTCAGTTGGATGTATCCATTTTCAATTAAATTAAACACTATTTTTGATCTCGGAGAACAATTTATTTTAGATATTAAATCCTCTAAAACAGTAAAAACTAGTGTTCTAAAGACAGAATGCAAAACATTTACATGTAGAGCATTAAGGTGCAATTCTGTAGACCATCACATAAAGTCATTGCTCCCCAATATATGCATCCTGGTCATAAGAAAAATTGCACCACACAGAGGTTGCTGGTTCTGAGTATATATAAACGCGTCCTATAACACAACAATTTGACCTCTGAAGATACTGCCTTTCCGTCTAGTAGTGTAAGTTAGTCTTCAGTAGTATATTCTTATAACCTATAAGCAAGTGGTAAGGGATAAACTGTAAACTATAAAATCATTTCTTTGAAGACAATGTTGTATGGGATACACTGAGTGTAAATAAGATAGTCAGACACGCCATGCAACAGTGGTGCTAACAAAAACATAGCAGGAAGAGAAATCCAATATATAACCTTCCTAGCTATGTGCTCTCCACCTGTGTACTCAACTCCAATTTATGGTACTATGGCAGAAAGACCCTAATGGTGGCCCTCAAGATCCCCACCTCCTTTTATAATCCCCTCCCTTTGAGTATGGGCAGAGCCTGACTTGGCTGTAGCCAATAACTATGGCAAAGGTAATGCAGTGTCTCTTCTGTGACTACATTATATCATAAAATGTAATAGATATCATTACTGTGGTTACCTAATGTTAAAAAAGTCTCAGACTTAATACACTGGAGCTAAAGACTCTCCTTGCAGTATAGGACTGGCTACATAATTTGTGGTGCCCAGTGCAAAAGCAAATGCAGGAACTTTTGTTCAAAAATTATTAAGAATTAAAAAATTATAGTACTTTACACAATAAAATACTATGCTGCCATTTAAAAAAGGAGGAAATCTTAACATTTCAACAGTATGAATGAACTTGGAGATTATTATCATAAGTGAAATAAGCCAGACACAGAAAGATAAATACCATATGATCTCACTTATATGTGGAATCTAACAAACAAAATAAGATGATGAACAAAATAGAAACAGAGACATGGACACATGGAACAGACTGACAGATCTCAGATGGATGAGGGGACTGGATGAAAGAAGATGAAGGGATTAGCAAAAGAACATATATGTATAACCTAGAGACATAGACAACAGTGTGGTGATGACCAGAGGGAAGTGGGGTGGGAGGCTGGGTAGAGGTGGACTGAGGGATGGAAAATGGGGACATCAGTAATAGTGTCAAAACAAAAATAAAGTTATAAAAAAGGAATTTCAAAACAACTACAGAAGAGCATTAAGCCAGCTGCTTGTGGGTGTAAAGAAGTGGCCATGTTTAAGAAAACTACTTGTCAAGAAAATATGGACAGCCTCCAGACAACAACATGCAAAAAACTGGGGCCATTGATCATATGACCAACGACCTGAATGCGTTTAGAACTTGATTCTTGCCCATTCAAGCCTCCAAATGAGAATACAATCTGTCCAACACTTTGATTACAGCCTACCAAGACCTTGAGCAAAGGACTCAGCTAAGCCATGTGCCAACTTAGTACCCATGAAAACTGTGAAACAATAAATGTGTACAGTCTTAAGCTGCTAATTTTGATAATTTTTATGCAATAGAAAAACTAATGGATTTATGACATAAAAGGTTGAGGATATGTTGTTGCTATTGGCAAGTTAAGCATTCAGCAATGGTAAACAAATCAGCATTCAGGAGTAAACACTGAGTTCATACATATAACATGCATTCCTACATAGGCTTTTATTCATAAGCCTATTGAAAAAGCAATGATGTGGCTGTGGAAAGAAGCTAACAGTTAAATGAATTGTCATTTTCTGCATCTGATTATTTTCTATGGAAAAGACTTCTCCATGAGCATTCATACAGAACAATATTCTTCTGTTCTAGGTCTATTGGACCTCTTGTCTCTAACATTCCAATCTAATCTTTCTTCCAGTTCCATTAGCCAATGACCATGACTGAACGTGGATTTGTGACTCAGATCACACCTTGCATGAAAATTGGAAAATTACCTGAAATATTTAAAATTCCACTCATGAGGAGGATTCCTTCTAATAGTCCTTATGGGCCAATCTTGATTGAGGTTGTAAGGCAACAGCAGTTCACCTCCACATGATACCAGCAAATCGCATAGATTAATTTGCTAACCAGAGTCAAATATTTAGAAAATAAGGAATTCACCCTGAGGTCCTAAATGAGGTTGAGGGAGAAATAACAGTATAGTAGAAATAGTATGCTCAGAATGTGATCCATCCACATCTGCAAATTACTTATGCTTCTAGATATTTTCAATTTAGTTTGATATATACTACTTCCTTGAGGATGGATTACTGCTGGACATGACCAACTTTTTGGTTATTTTTATTTGATAACATGTGATTCATCATGGACAGCTATGATCAAGCAGTTACTTGGTATTTTAATGTGAGCTATTGTCTGAATCTGTCAACCAGCAAAGAAAAGAATTATAACCACTCCCATCCAGTTAAGATGGAGGCATAGGTAGACACACTTTGCCTCCTTGGACAACCATAGAAAGAATTATAACCAAATCTCAAAAACAAATAATAACCAGAGCCACCAGAAAATTGAGCTATATGGAAATCTGACAACCAAGGACTTAAAGAAGCCACATTAATCCAGATGGGTAGGAGGGGCGGAGTTGAGGAGACGGGGTGGAAAGACAATGGAGGTCAGACAAGCCGCAGTGACAGCAGAACAGATATGGCAGACAAAAATTGGGAGGAATAACCTGGGAATGAGTGATCCCATCCACAGGCCAGACAGCATAGCCTAAGGTTCCAGCATCAGGAAGATAAACTTGTAGTACCTCTGAGTATAAAAACCAATGGGAGTGGGGCAGCAGAAGAAACTACAGGATTTTCATCGCTTAAAGGGCCTGCATGGTCTTAAAACATATGCAAACCCCAGGGCAGCAACTAGAAGGGTGCCAATCACATACAGGAAGTGAGTGAAGTGACTGGAAATGAGGCGAGAACCAAGCAAGTTGCAGAAGCCAGACAGCGGCATGGTCCCCTCTCCAGCCTACCACCACAAACAGTGAAGTGGGTGACCTCATCCTGGCAATTACCTAAAGCTCCACCCCACACAATTTATAGATGCCTTTGCTATGTAGGCCACACTGCTAAGACAGGGAGTAAAAGCAGCTCTGCCTAACACACAGAAACAAACACAGGGAGGCTGCCAAATTGAGGAGGCAAAAAAATATGGTCAAATGAAAGAACACAACAAAACTCCAGAAAACAAACTAAACAAAATGGAGATAGTCAACCTATCAGATGAAGAGTTCAAAAACACTGGTGATAAGGATGCTCAGGGAACTCATAGAATACAACAGAAAAATAAAGGAAGAAATGAAAGTTGCACAATGTGAAATAAAGAAAAATATACAGGGAAGCAACAGTGAAGAGAAGGAGACCAACATTCAAATCAATGATTTGGAACAAAAGGAAGAAATACTCATTCAACCACAACAGAAAGAAGAAACATGAATGTAAAAAAATGAGGAGAGGCTTAAGGACCTCTGGGGCAACTTTAAACGTACCAACATCTGAATCATAGGGGTGCCAGAAGGAAAAGAAGAGCAAGAAGTTGAAAGCTTACTTGAAAGAATAATGAAAGAAAACTTCCCTAATTTGGTGAGGAAAAAGACATGCAAGTCCAGAAAGCACAGAGAGTCCCAAAGAAGTTGGACCCAAAGAAGACCACTCCATGATACATCATAATTAAAAAGTCAAAGATAAAAGATAAAGAGAGAGTCTTAAAAGCAGCAAGAGAAGAGAGTTACTTACAGAAGAGTCCCCATAAGACTATCAGCCAATTTCTCAAAAGAAACTGCAGGCAAGAAGTATTCAAAGTGATGAAAGGCAAGGACCTACAACCTAGATTACTCTATCCAGCAAAGCTATCATTTAGACTGAAAGGGCAGATAAAATGCTTCCCAGATAAGTGAAAGCTAAAGGAATTTATCATCACCAAGCCATTATTACATAAAATGTTAAAGAGATTTACTTAAGAAAGAGAAGATAAAAACTATGAACATTAACATGACAAAAAAAACTCATAACTACCAACAACTGAATCTAAAAAATAAAAACAAAAACAAAGTAAGCAGACAACCAGAACAGGAACAGAAGCATAGGTATGGGGATCATTTGGAGGGTTATCAGCTGGAAGGGGGAAGGGGGACAATGGGGGAAACAGAGCAGGTATTAAGCATAATTGGTAGGAATAAAATAGACAGGGGGATGTTAAGAATAGTATAGGAAAGGGTGAAGCAGAAGAACTTATACACCCACAATCCATGGACATGAACTAAAGGGGAAATTGCTGGAGGGAAGAGATGGTGCCAGGCAGTGGAGGCAAAGGGGGAAAATTGAGACAATTATAATAGCATAATCATAAAATATCCTTAAAAAGAGAAAGATTAATAAAAACAAGTAAGATAAAAAATAAATAAATAAAACCATTCCAGATGTTTAAGCTAGTACATTAAAAGTCAAATTCTGATTCAGTTATATATTAAATTATCGTCTTCTTTTTTTACTGGTCTAGCATGCTCAGATTCCATTATCATATATATTGGTCAGATGTCTTTTACATAGTTTTCAATCTATCTCCTAAGTTAAAATTTTCAGAATGTCATTCCTTTTTTTAAAAAACTGTTCAGCAAATCTATAAACAAAATTCCCAGTCCATTCGTGGTGTTCATTAAGTCAGAATTTTTAGTTGGAAACAAAAAATAACAAAGTTCATTTGACTTAAGTAAAATATGAACTTATTAAAATAATTTTGGATAACTCAGAGAATCACTAGGAAGACTAGACAATTAGAAGTGGGGTTTTGGTCCAAAAATTACACCATAGAAGTTGTCAAATGGGAACCCCACTATGGCTCCCACCAAACAACAGTTGTTGCAGCCTGCATTGAAAACAGCTGTCTCTGTACACTAAATGACACCAATAGGATCTGTGCCACTAACGCTATATAATGTAATCTTGTTGCAATGACCTACACAGCTGTCCAGAGTTCCTCTTATCTGATGCACTGACTCCCAATTCTGAGTACAGAGCCAAGATTATGTGTCCACATCCTAGCTGGAAGGAAAGCAGAGAAAGCATTTGAAATTTTCAGTATTATAATGGAAAGGAGGCTCTGCCTCCCTTCATATCTATAAAATGGAAAGTTTCCAAAGCATAGGAAGGCAAATTAGTTGATGAGCCACAATGAATGACAAATATCAACTATCATTAAAGTTATATATGTACTCTATGATCCACAAATTTGGCCTCTAGAATTTCTAAAGAAATCGTCACATTTGTACAAGACAGGAGCAAGTATGCTTTTTGAAGTGTTGTATGTAACAATAAAAATGTGAAAAGAACTCAAATGCCATTGGGAGAGAATTGGATAAATATGTTATGATATGTTAATATCATGTCATTTTTTTATTTGGATATTGAGAAACTGTTGTGTCTGACACAAGCTAAGCACTGTAGACAGAGATTGGGATGGGTTGGGCAGAGGGTTACAAATAAAATTTTTCAAAAGACTGCCTTTGAAATGCCCCCAATGGAATAGGATATATATAGAAGTATATCAGTAGCACATATGTAATGCAGCGAAGGTTCAAATGAGTCATGTATATGGTGCTGTGAGGGTACACTTAGAAGAATATAACTGCCTGCATTAGTAGAAAAGGCATCACAGAGGAAAAAGATACAAATGTAAGTTAGTATACTCTGGTTTCTCTTCAGATCGTATAAATCTTTCGCCTTTTACAAATGTAAGTTAGGCCTTAAAATATACAGAAGAGTATAAGGTGTAAAGGAGGAGAGGTGAATTCCAGATAGTGCAAGTTTTATTTGTAAAGTCATTGAAGTTTGTTATAACACAATGTTTTACTGAAAAGTGCTCTTAGTGTGTGCCGTGCCTGATATTAAGCAAACTCTGTAGCCTGTATCTATACTATAGCATTAAAGAAAACCTCCAGGAAGAAATTTTGTTTCATAAGAACTCACCTTCAACCTCAAACTAATGTAAAATAAAACATAAACAGATAGAAAAATAATGTAACACTCCAATTTCTGTGCACTTAGATTGCTGACATCACTATATTACATCATTGAAAAAGTTTTCTAGAAATAAAGCGATTATAATTTGGCCAACCAAAGATAAATAATCCCTTCACAGAAAACCAATCAATAAGAAAACTGATACAAAAAACTTGTACAACCTAGAAGAAATGAATAAATTCCTAGAAATGCACAACTTACCAAAACTGAATCATAAAGAAATAGAAAATCTGAATAGACTAATTACTTGAAGGAAGGTTGAATCAGTACTCAAAAACTTGCGACAAAGAAAAGTCCAGAACCAGATGGCTTCACTGATGAATTCTACTAAACATTTAAAAAACTAATACCAATCTTTCTCAAAGTCTTCCCCCAAAAAGAAAAAATAGAAGAGGATGGAACATTTCCATACTCATTTTATAAGGCCTGTATTATCTTGGCATTAAAACCAGACAAGGACGCCACAAGAAAAGAAAATTATTACAGGCCAATATCCCTGATGAACAGAAATGCAAAAAATATTCAACACAATAGCAGCAAATTTAATTCAACAGAACATTAAAAGAATCATACACCATGACCAAGTATAATTTTTTCCTTGGATGTAAGGGTGGCTCATATGACATATCAATCAATGTGGTACATCACATTAACAGAATGAAAAATTAAAAATAATCTAATCAATAGATGCAGAAAAGCTTTCGACAAAGTTCAACATCCATTCAGGATAAAAACTCTCAACAAACTAGGTACAGAAGAAATGTACCTCAACATAATAAAGACCATAAGACAAGCTACAGCTAACATACTCAATAGTGAAAAGCTAACAGCTTTCTTTCTAAGACCAGGAAAAAGACAAGAACATCCATTCTTGCCTTCTGTATAATATAGTTCTGAAAGTCCTAGTCAGTTAGGCATAAAAGAAAATAAAAGGCATCAAAATTGATGATATGATACTATATAAAGAAAAAAATAAAACTCTACCAAAAAAACTGTTAAAACTAATATGCAAATTCAATAAAGTTGCAAGATACAAAATCAATATACAAAAATCGGTTTCTTCTTATATACTAACAACAAATTATCAGAACAAAAGAATTAGGAAAACAATCATATTTATAATTGCATCATAAAGAATAACATACCAAAAAATAAATTTAAACAAGTTGATAAAAAGATCTATGCACTGAAACCTACGAGATTCATAAAACAAATCGAGAGCACATAACTAAATAGAAAGGTATTTCATGGTTATGTAGTAGAAGAATTATTATTGTTAAAATGTTCATTCTACCCAAGAAGTCTGCACATTCAATGCAATTCCTGTCAAAATTCCAATGAAATTTTTCACAGAAATAGAAAAACAATCCAAAAATGTGTATGGAGCCACATATAAAGACCTGAATAGGGTCTTTGAGAAAGAAGAACAAAACTGGAGGCATCACACTTTCTGATTTCAAACTATATGACAAAGCTATGGCATTGGCATAAACACACATGGAATTGAGAGCCCAGAAATAACCCTCCACACATATGGTCATTTTATTTATGATAAAGGAGCCAACAATATACAATGGGGAGAAAATAGCCTCTTTAGTAAATGGTGTTGGGAAAACTGGACAGCCACATGCAAAAAAAAAAAAAGAAACTGCACCCCTTTCTAACATCATAAACAAAAATTAACACAAAATGAATTAAAGACTTGAACATAAGACCTGAAAACATGAACCTCACAGATGAAAACATAGAGATTAAGCTCCTTGACATTGGTTTTAGCAATAATTTATTTTATTTTATTTTTTTTATCTAAGTATAGCTGGTATACAACGTTATATGGGTTATATTAGTTTCAGGTGCACAATATAGTGATTCAATGTTTTTATACCTTACAACGTGATTACCCCACCAATTCTAGTAACCATCTGTCAGCATGCAAACCGATCACAATATTATTGTCCATGTTCCCTTTGCCCTTTTCACCCATCTCCCCACCCCTTCTCTCTGGTAACCGTTGCTTTGGTCTCTGTTTCTATGAGTTGGTTTTTGTTTCATTTTCTCATCTGTTTTGTTTTTAGATTCCACAGACAAGTGAAACAATATAGTATTTGTCCTCTGCTGACTTATTTCCTTAGTATAATTTCCTCAAGATCCATTCATGTTGTCACTGACAATGATTTTTTTTTAATTTGACACCAATAGTAAAGGTAACAATAGCAAAAATAAACAAGTGAGACTAAATCTAACAAAAGAAAGCTTCTGCACAGCAAAAGAAACCAACAACAACATTTAAAAGCAACCTACAGAATGGAAGAAAATATTTGCAAGTCATGTATCTGATCAGGGGTTAATATTCAAATTAGGTAAAAAATTTATATAACAAAAAAATCTGATTTTAAATAGATAAAGGATATGAATAGATAATTTTCCAAAGAAGACATAGAAATTGCCAACAGGTACATGAAAAGGTGCTTAACATCACTAATCATCCTGGAAGTGCAACTCAAAACTACAATGAGATATCACTTCACACCTGTTTGAATGGCTATCATCAAAAAGCCAAAAAGATAACAAGTGTTCGCAAGGATGTGGAGGAAAAAATCCTTATTCACTGTTGGTGGGAATGTAAACTGGTGCATTCACTATAAAAAACAGTATGTAGGTTCCTCAAAAAATTAAAAATAGAACTACCATATGATCCAGCAACCCCACTTCTCTGAATATATTCAAAAGAAATTAAAACAGAATATTGAAGATATATATGCACCACCATGTTCATTGCAGTATTTACAAAAGGCAAACTATGTAAACACCTTAAGTGTCCATGGATTGATAAATAAAATTATATTTATATTATATTAATTATATTATATTACATTATTTAGCTGTGAGAAAGAAGAAAGTCCTGCCATTTATGATAACATGGGTGGAACTTGAGGGTCTTATGCTAAGTGAAATGAGCCAGACAGAGAAAAACAAATACTGCATGATATCAATGATATGTGGAATTTTAAAAAATTCAGACTCTTAGAAACAGAGAATAGAAAAGTGGTTGCCAGAAGGTGGGAGATGGGGCAAATGGAGAGAGGTTGGTAAAAGGGTACAAACTTTCAACTAACTATGAGATTAATGAGTTGTGAGGATCTAATGTAAAACCTGATGACTCTAGTTTATAGCACTGTATTGTATAGTTGGAATTTGCTAAGAGAGTAAAACTGAAATGCTCTCACCTAAAGAATAAATAAATAAGTACATAAGTAAAATAAAGTGATGGGTATGGTAATTAACTATGAGACTGACGTGCTGCCTACTGCGCTAAGAGGGCACCTGGGTATGATAATTAACTAGATGGGGGGAATCCTTTCATAATTTATGCACTTATCAAATCACCATTATGTACACTTTAAATATCTTGTCATCTTGTTTGTCCATTGAACCTTAATAAAACTAAATTTTTAAATAAAAAGTTACTTTTTCACCTTAAGCAATAAGAACTTTTGAAAATGATGCCATCTAGTGGCATCAAATTTAAAACAACAACTAGAACAACAACATCAACAACGAAAACTGGAAATCAGCCAACCAAGTTTACTAGGAAAAGTTTCCTTAACAGTTTCAAATAAACAAATGTTACACTGTGCCTCTGTTTTAAGAGAAAGCACTCTGCGTTTAGGCTGCTGGGGTTTTAAATTTTGACTTCTTCATTTACTAGCTGAATGACCATAAGCAAGTTGCTCAATTTCTCTGTAAAGTGCACATAAAAATAGTACCTACCTCTCAAAGTTGTTAAAAATTAATGAGAAAACCCATATAAAGTTGTTTAGCACAGCTTTTGGCTCATAGAATATACACAATAAGTAGTAATTATTATATTAATTGATAGGAAATAGTTGTTGTCAATGAGACTAAAGTTGAAGTGATGTATCACTTAAACTATGGTACTTTGTTTTGTCAATTCTTGTTTCAGTGTCATACTCTTTCTTTCCTTGAACTACTAGAAACATGGTATTGGGATATGCTTGCTATCTAAATGGTAGGTGTTAATGACTGCCATTCTCTAATTTTGAAAGATCTCTGATTCAAACTATGATTTTGATTTACTGTCAAAAGATTATCAAGTATAATTTACCCCTGATTTTGTCTGTTGACAATTCTACAAGAAAATATAAATCTTTCTACGAAGAGCATAAATGAAGTGAAGGAAAGGAAGCTTCACTAGTTGGTTTAAAAAAATCTTGGCCTATATAAAATGTAATCAGCCCTGTCTGGAAGGGAAGGATAGGACTGGTCCTCTCTATTTCTGACATCCTTTGAACTATAGCATTGCTATGACTTATTTTACATCCTTGAAATTTATTTTTATTTTTATTTTTTTAACTTATTTATTTATTTGTTTGTTTGTTTGTTTTTAGAGAGAGGGGAAAGGAGAAAGAGAGGGAGAGAAGCATCACTGTGTGGTTGCCTCTTGAGCCCCCAACTGGGGACCTGACGTGCAACCTAGTCATGTGCCCTGACTGGGAATCGAACCAATGACACTTGACTCGCAGGCCAACTCTCAATCCACTGAGCCACAGCATCCAAGGCTTTGACTTGATCTCACCTGTCCAATGAAGTATAAGTAGTGTGATTTTTTTTAAATGTTTGACAAAAATGTGTCCTAAAATCTCCAAGGACATGATGATAAAATGTTAGTCCAGTGACAGCACTGTTGAGAATTTGCAGCTAGGTAACCAGCAATAGTCATAGCATTATTTAGTGGACAGGAATCAGTCAGGGGGTGGGGAAGCATGCCACAGGGCTCTCACAAACACCACTTCTTCAATATGTTTTTATCAAAGACTTCAGTAAATAAAGAATGCTTTGTTTAAGTTGCAGAAAATTCTGGATGGACTGCTGTGGTAGGCAGCCTCTAAGATGGCCTCAATAGTTTCTGCTTCCGGGCATTCACACCTTTGTGTAACCCTCTCTCTATGTATGAACAATCCTAATGACTCACTTATAATGAATACGATACAGCAAAAGTGATGGGAATCACTTCTGAAATCAGGTTACAAAGAGACTATGGATTTTATTTTGCATGTTCTCTCTAGCTCTCTCATGCTAATTTGCTGTAATGTAATCAGTTGTTCTTATGGAGAGGCCCACCTGGTGAGGAACTGAGGAAGGCCTATGGCTAACTGCCAATGAGGAAGCAAGGCCCTCAGTCCAACAGCCCATGAGGAATGGAATCTGCCAGTAACTACATGAGTGAGCTTGGAAGCAGATCCTTTCTCATTTGGGGCTTCCAATGAAACTGCAGCACCAGACAGCACCTTCATTAGAGCCTAGTGAGGAACTTTGATGCAGAGGCACCCAAATATGCCATACTCTGGATTGCTGACCCAGAAATCAATATGTGAGATAATAATGTTTTATATTTTAAGTCACTATGTTATGGTATAATCATGGTATAATTTGCTATACAGCAATGGATAACCAATACAGTTAACCAGGGGTCAGCAAACTACAGCCTATGGGCCAAACCTGGTCTCAGGGCTGCCATTGTATGGCCTGTGAGCTAAGAACGGTCTTCGCACTTATAAGGGATTTTTGTTTTAAATGAAAAAAAAAAAAAAGAAAAGAATATTTAACCAAGACCCACGGCCCACAAAGCCTAAAATATTCAGTATCTAGCTTTTTATACAAAACCTTGCCAACTGTGCAGTAAATAATATAGTCAATAAGAACATCAAGATTCAAAATTACTGAATCTGATAACTATAAAAAAGTGAAGTAAATGAGATAAAATTTGGTAGTCATTAATAGTTCTGCCCTTAAGTTCAAAAATGCAGTCTCAAAAATATAGCATAATGATTATGTGAAAAGGATTAGAAGATTTTTGTGAATCCCAGGCTCACAATGAGCAAAAATTTGATGTGGGTGCTTTAAAAAGAGCTAATATAATCCAAGATTGCATTAACATATATATAAATCCAGTTCACAGAGAAATATAACCTCAAGGTTACTATGCATTAGTCAGACCACATGTGGAGTATTTTAACATGAATAATTTAAAAACTATCTAGAGACAATGGAAAACACTTTTGTTTATTTCAGTGAAAAGACTTTTATTTCCTTAACTAATTCCAAGATACATTTTTAAAAAATCATATAATAGGTGGAACAACTAGTATCCAAAGATATGCATTTTGTCTGTATTAATCTCTCTCCATATTTTTACATGATTCTTTCTTTGATGTCTATTTGTATTTTATAACATACTTATGTTTTTCTTCCTGTTTTCTTTCCATGTATACCCAAAGGGAAGGAAGAGACACCCAAGTCCATATTTTTGTTTGATTATGGAGGTGGGATACAGTCTGTGTGTTTAAGAGTATTGTATCTTAAATGTCTTTTATAACTTCTTGAAATTGGATCTATCTCTATCTATCTATGTTTATATAGCTGTACGCATCTATGCCTACAAATATATTTCTTAGAAATTTAAGATAAAAGTCACTGCAAAAAATGCATGTAAAAACAAATAAAAAGCAAGTAATTTTAAACTAACTAAATCCACATTTATGCATGTTAAGAATGACAAATATAGAAACTAACCAAATGTTATTTGAGTTCAAAACATTTTGAATGAATTAACTCAAATGAATTAAAGACTTAAATGTAAGACTCAAAACCATAAAAATGCTAGAAGAAAACATAGGCAGTAAAATCTCAGACATTTCTTATAGCAATATTTTTTTCTGATATATCCCCTTGAGAAATGTATACAAAAGAAAAAAATAAACAAATAGAGCTATACCAAACTAAGTAGTTTTTTCACAGCAAAGAAAATCTCAACAAAATAAAAAGACAATCTACTGAATGGGAGAACATATTCACCAATGATATATCTGATAAGGGGTTAATATTCAAAATTTATAGGGAACTTATAAAATCAACACCAAAAAACTAAACAATCCAATTTAAAAATTTGCAAATAACTTGAATAGACCCTTCTCCTAAGAGGTTATATAGATAGCCATTAAATACATAAAAGGATGCTCACCATCACTAATCATCAGAGAAATGCAAATTAAAACCACAATGAGATATCACCTCACACCAGTCAGAATGGCTATCATCAGTAAATCAGCAAACAAATGTTGGTGAAGATGTGGATAAAAGGGAACTTTTGTGCACTGTTGGTGAAATGAAAATTGGTGCAGCCACTGTGGAAAACAGTATGGAATTTCATCAAAAAATAAAAAATGAAACTGTCTTATGACCCAGCAATTCCACTTCTGGGAATATATCCAAAGAAACCAAAACACTAATTCAGAAGAATACATATACCCCTATTTTACTGCAACGTTATTTACAATAGTCAAGATTTAGAAGAAGCCCAAGTACCCATCAGTAGATAAGTGGATTAAAAAGCTGTAGTAATTTACTGTTACTCAGCCATAAAAAAGAAGAAATCTTTTTGCAACAGCATGGATGGACCTGGAGAATATTAAGCTAAGTGAAATAAACCAGTCAGAGAAAGACAAGTACCATGTGACTTCCCTTATATGTGGAATCTAATGAACAAAATAAACAAACAAAATAGAAATAGACTTATAAATGCAGAAAACAGATTAACAATTTCAAAGGGCTCAGGGGCTGGGTAAAAAAGGTAAAGGAATTAAGAAGAAGAAAAAACCCACCCCGTAGACACAGCCAACAGTATGGTGATTATCAGAGGGAAAACAGGGTGGGAGGAGGTAGAAGAGGGTAAATGGGGGATAAATGGTGATGGAAGGAGACTTGAATCAGGGTGGGAACACACAATACAGTATACAGGTGATGTGTTATAGAATTGTACACCTGAAGCCTATATATTTTTATTAACCTATGTCACATTAATAAATTCAATAAAAAATACAGATGATGCAGTATAGAGTTGTATACCTGAAACCTATGTAATTTTCTTAACCAATGTAACCCCAATAAATTCCAATTTTTAAAAATGTTTTTGAAGATAAACTAAAGATATGATGTACTCAGAGACACAATAAACTCCATTCATTCTTTATATACAACAAAATCCAATTTCATCTTGTTTTCTGGAAAGCTACTGGTATTTACTTAACCTTTATAGTCCACGATTCCTTGTTGTTTGCTGTTATCTCTGAGAAATTGTCCTGAATGTGGTAAGCAGTGATTGAGTCAGAACCAGTGGCTTCTTTAGCTATCACACCAGCCAAGGGGAGTACAATCAGGGAAAACGGTGATAAAAATAGCCTTTGATGCTAAACTGTGAAAAGCAGAACTGTGGTGGCACTAACAAAATCCCTCTTGGAAAGAATATTTCCACTCAACGTGAGAGAAAAGTGACTGCTATTTTCATAATCTAAAGGGAGGTGCAGACTTTTACTAAACTGACTCAGTGGTAAAAAGACAGAAAAAAAGATTAAAAGAAAAGAGGAAACAAAAGAAAGAAGATGACTAAATGTTCAATATTCTTTCACTTATCTTAGAACTGGAAAGCCACATGTCCAGGAAATATTCTTTTTTAATATGAAGTATAGTTATATGCCTATTGCACCTTAACTTTGAATTTGACTTTTCTTTGTTACCATGTATTGGCCATAACAGATATTAATACATGGGTCAGCTAGAAATGAAAATGCTTCTAGAATTAGTATTGTTTAAAACATAGTTCATCATCTAATTATTATGAAGTAGAGATATTACTTATATTATTAAATATCATTATTTTAAAATTTTATATTCATATAATGCAGAACTTTATTTTTCTCCTGATTTTTATTAAGTAAACAAACAAAATGACAATAAAGAAAAAGAAATATTGACATGCTCCTCTCATACAGCTACTTTGTCATTTCCTTTGTTCCCTTATTGTTGTGCCTATATTTATGTATATTTTAAATGGTTGCTTTCATTATAGACAAAATGTTATTCTTTAACCTTTTCCCTTAAAATTATATCAAAACTGGTTTTCTGCTTACTGCATAGATTCATAATTATCATATTAATGTGTAGATACTCAAAGACTTAGAAAAATGAGATAGGGTATTGAAACTGGAAAAGTCTGCACTTGTGCTGCCTGTCTCTACCAGAACCAATAAGTAGAGACAAGAGAGTGCTTTCTTTATTCAGATGCCAGCTGAGTAGACAGTAGGTTACGTGCCCTAAAAACTGTCTTAACATCTCATCTCAAGCCAACCTTTTTATAAGGAGAAGGAAAGGGTATGTAAGGGGTTTGGAAAAAGGTTAATCAGATATGAGTAGCAGTCTGGTGGCAATTTTCCTAGTATTTCTTTCTGTACTGATCAGCAGTTCTTTATCTGCAGCACAGAGAGACATTCCCTCCCTAGAACGCAATGGCTCAGATACTATCTCCATTGATTAAGATGCCCTGGGGCACAAAGGCTGAATTGCTTGTCGACCTCTTATAGTTACATAGATCATGTATACCAGTCCCTGGAATAACAGCTTTCTACATGCCTTAATCACTTAAGTCTATCAACTATAACTACAACTAAAATCTTTAACTCTTGAATTCCCCTCTCATTCCCCACTGTTAGTTTTAAATTATCTCATTTCTATGAGATTAGTTTCATATGCAAGCAATCATTTTGCTGTTGAACAAACAGTCCTTCCACAAATTAGAAATGATCTTGCAGGCAAATTGCCATGATTAAAGACATAAGATACATTAGTGGTGGTGTTGTGATTCATCTCCACATCTACTGAGAGCATAAAAGAGTATTTAGTAAAGTCAACAAAAGGTGCTCACTCCCCAGCTGGAGCTACTTAGCAATTTTTAAATTATAGTTTATTGATTATGTTATTAGAGTTGTCCTGATTTTTCCCCCTTTGCTCCCTCCACCCAGCAGCCCCCCTCTCCCTTAGGCAATCTCTTCATCAGTGTTCATGTCCATGGGTCACGTGTATAAGGTCTTTGGCTACTCCATGTCCTATATTGTAGTTTACATCCCAATGGCTATTCTGTAACACCTATTTGTACTTTTTAATCCCCTCACCTCTTCACCCATTTCCCTACACCTCCCTCCCGTTCGGCAATCATCAAAAATGCTCTCCATGCTCTCCATATCCATGATTATGTCTCTGTTCTCTTTGTTTATTTAGTTTGTTTTTTAGAGTCAATTGTTGATAGATATGTATTTTTGCCATTTTATTGTTCATACTTTTGATCTTCTTTTTCTTAAATAAGTCCTTTTAACATTTCATATAATAAGGTTTGGTGATGATGAGCTTTTTTAGTTTTTTCTGGTCTTGGAAGCTCTTTATCTGCCCTTCTATTTTAAATCATAGTTTTGCTGGGTAGCACATCTTGGCTGTGGGTCCGTGCTTTTCATGACTTTGAACATTTCTTGCCAATCCCTTCTAACCTGCAAAGTTTCTTTTGAGAAACCAGCTGACAGTCTTATGGAAATTTCCCTGTAGGTAACTAACTTCTTTTCTCTTGCTGTTTTTAAGATTCTCTCTTTACCTTTAACCTTTGGCATCCTAATTATAATGTGTCTTGGAGTAGGCCTCTTTGCATCCATCTTGTTTGGGACTCTCTGTGCTTCCTGGACTTGCATGTCTATTTCCTTCACCAAATTAGGGGAGTTTTCTTTTATTATTTTTTCAAGCAGATTTCCAATTTCTTGGTCTTTCTTTTCTCCTTCTGGCACCCCTATGATATGAATGTCAGACCTCTTGAAGTTGTCCCAGAGGCTGCTTTTACTATCCTATTTTTGGATTCTTTTTTTTTTCTTGTTGCTCTTCTTGGTTGTTTTTTGTTTCCTTTTGTTCCAAATCATTGATTTGGTTCTCAGCTTTATCCACTATACAGTTGTTTCCCTGTAAATTGTTTTTTTATTTCAATTAGTGTATCCTTCATTTCTGACTGGATCTTATTCTGCTGCTGAGGTCCTCACTAAGTTCCTTGAGCATCCTTATAACCAGTGTTTTGAATTCTGCATCTGATAGATTGCTTATCTCCATTTTGTTTAGTTCTTTTTCTAGAGTTCTGTTCTGTTCTTTCATTTGGGCCATATTTCTTTGTCTCCTCATTTTGGCAGCCTCCCTACATTTGTTTCTATGTATTAGGTAGAGCTGCTTTGACTCTGTGCCTTGGTAGTATTGTTGAATATAGTAAGTGTCTTGTAGGGTCCAATGGCATAGCCTTCTTTATCACCCAAGCTAAGTACTTGAGGTGCACCCTTCATGTGTTCTGAGTATGCCCTCCTCTTATCATTAAGCCCTGGCTGCTATTGGCAGATCAATGGGAGGGATTTACCCAAGCTAGTCAGTTGCAAGGACTGACTGTCACCAGTATCACCAACCTCCTCCCTCTATGGAGGATCAGTTGTGCAGGGGCAGGGTGGTGGTGCTCCAACGTGGTCTGTAGCTGTCCACTAGTACACTGGCCCTGGGGTTTCCTGGGTGGTGCAGGCCAAGGTCAACCCCCACCTGTGTTTTGCCATGGGCCACCCTGCCTGAATTTAAAGCAATCTGAGATGGTTGCTACTTGTTCTGGGCTTGGAGATTCCCAGGTGAAGCCAAGCTATGAATCTAAGCTGGCTGCTGCTGGTGCCAGGACTGGGGCTCACTGAGGCCAGCTGTTGCTTGTTTGGGAGGATTTAGGAGGTTGTGCAGTATGAGCCAAAACCAGCTGTTCAAATGGAAAAGCAGTTTCAGTGGACCCATAGGTTGGGTGGGGCTGAATCTCTGGGGATCTCCATGGCAGGTCAAACAGAGTTAGCCAGGTTGATGGAGTCTCGGATGTGGCAACAGTTTGCCAGCTCTGTGGCTCTGTGGGGGGAGGGCTTAGAAAAGGGACAATGGTTTCTGCTCACCTTGATGCCAAAATCTTCAGTTCCTCCCTGTATGCCACTGGTGCCTTTCAAACTGCTACACCAGTGCTGGAGCTCAGAGGGAGTGAGTCTGAGTAGGTGATTCTGTTACTGGGTACTTTAAGAAGAACTGTGAGGGGCTCCAACTGTTTCTTTCTCCAACTCAATCCCCACTTGTTTTTGCAACTGGAAGTTGCAAAACTTATTTTCCTGGCGCTGGAACCCTGGACTGGGGGGCCTGGTATGGGGCTGGAACTCCTCGCTCCCAAGATAACCCTCCTGAATTTTTATCCACTACATGTGGGTGTGGACCAGCCCATTCAGCATCAGCACCCCTCCTCCAGCACCCCTACAGCCTCATATTCCACCATACACTACTTAGAGGTGCACCCTAGAGAAGCAGTTCAATTGCAAATCAACGACAAAAATCAAAATTACTTCCTTTGTGAATTTTGATTGAGGCTTATATTCAAAACTCTTTTCTGTTTTCTTTGTTCAGATGTTTCAATATGTAAGACCTGTCTCTCACAACTGAAGTACCACAGGCCTCAATTTGGGCTGTCCCAGAGAATTACTGCCTATGTTTTTTGAAGTGCTCTCCATAAAAGGATTTACTTATAATGTGGTACATCCTGATAAACCCATCATAAGTTGAAAATATCATAAGTCAAAAGTGCACTTAGTACACCTAACCTACTAAACATCATATTGTAACCTAACCTTCTTGAAACATGTTCAGAACACAATATCCAAAATACACTGGCAACATGGTACACTGCAAAACATAGGTTGTTTACCCTTGCAATCATGTGGCTGAGTGGCAGCCATGGCTGGCTCACACTGCCCAGCGTCAAGAAAGGGTATTGTACCACATATCGCTAGCGACAGAAAAGATCTAAATTCAAAAATTGAAGTACAGTTTCTACTTAATGGTATCACTTTTCCACCATTTTTAGTCAGAAAAATTGTACATCAAGCCATCATAAATCAGGGATCATCTTTATTTAGACTGGGTCTTCCTGGGTTCCTTTTCTGAGTTCATGTCATATCATATCATATTTACTATATCATCTTATATATTACATTACATTTTTGGTCACTTAATTCTTTTGCATTTCGATTTGCATCTCAGTAGTCTAAGAGTATTCTAAATTTAATAATTATACACATTGAAATAGGTTAAAAATAATATTCTTCAAAGTATAATAAATTATGTGTGCTACATACATCAGCTATCAAACTGCAATACAAAAATGAAGGGAAGGAGAGAAGAAGAGAGGAAGCAAGAGAGACTGAGAATTTACAATTATAGCCTATAACTTTTTTGTAGCACATACGTGAAAACACAAACTGTATTTCTTACATTTACATTTGTAAATGCCTGCTGTTTTCACTTCCAAGATGCAAGGCTCTCTACCATTCCTGAGAATAAATACTATCCTAGGTTTCAATCACAGTTAGACATTCTGTAAGGTATGATTTTATATATCTTCCAACCCTTGTATTTCTAAATTCTAAAAACAGGAATGTATAGATTTAGATATATACCGCTCAGGGCAACAAAGAGAGCCTGTCAACTATGCAGACAAGTCCTTTCCTGTTTGTCTGGTCTCATCTGTTTCACTAAAACTTATGTGTGTTTCTAGATTGTCACAGTGTTCATCAGTGAGGTACTGGAAAATGGAAGGTTAAAAAAAAAAGTAGTGTAGAAGTCCGTGGATTAAGAGCTCTGAAGTAATTAGGGCTATTTGGGGTGGCAACAACTAACATTTATAAGAGGAAGCTAGTGTTACAATTTCTCATTCTTAGTGTAATATGAATATAAAAGGGAGGGAGTGGGAAAAATGTCAAATATTAAAATGCTTACACAATTCCTGGGTAAGCCCCATGACCACGTTTAAATGATTCCTGGTATTCACTCAATGTATCCAAATTATTTTGGAGGAGATTTTTAAGTCTTTATCACCCTCAACAAACATATTGAAGGTGGAATTTAGCACTTAAGAGATTAACAACAAAATTTTCAGTTAAGATTTTTAGGCCAATAGGTGACTTTGTTTGCAACAAAAAGCATTATTTGTTGACAGTGCCCTCCGCGGCCCTGGGATCTTTTGCTTCAAAAGGGTTTGGACGGAACAGACCTAGGGTCGCGCTTTCTTTCCAATTACTGCCCAACCTTTTTTCTAGTCACCACCTTTGGAACCACCTCAGCGATCCTCGGCCTCCGAGACCAGCCAACACCATTTTTTTGGCCTTAAATCTTCATTTGGGACCATGAGCTCCCAAATTCATCAGAATTATTCTACCGAGGTGGAGACCGCCATCAACCGCATGGCCAACCTGCAGCTGCGGGCCTCCTACCCTACCTCTCTCTGGGCCTCTTTTTCCACCCAGGCGACGTGGATCTGCAGGGTGTGGGCCACTTTTTCCGAGAGTAGGCCAAGGAGAAGTGCGAGGGCACCAAACGTCTCTTAAAGCTGCAAAACCAGTGCGGTAGCTGCACTCTCTTCCAGGACGTGGTGAGGCCTCCCCAAGATGAATGGAGTAAAACCCAGCATGCCATGGAAGCCACCTTAGCCTTGGAGAAAAACCTGAACCAGGCCCTTTTGGATCTGCATGCCCTGGGTTCTGCCTGCACAGACCCTCATCTCTGTGACTTCCTGGAGAACCATTTCCTGGATGAGGTGGTGAAGTTCATCAAGAAGATGGGCGACCACCTGACTAACATCCGCCGGCTGGCTGGCCCTCAAGCTGGGATGGGTGAGTATCTCTTTGAAAGGCTCACCCTCAAGCACCACTAAGAAGCCTTTGGAGCCCAGAGGCCTTTGAGGGCCCCCCTTGCATTTCCCTGGCATCTGCCTTTTGCCTGAGCCTCTCCCTGAAACAACTAGACACCCTTTGAACCACCCTGGAGCCCCTCCTATGCATTGGACCAAATGGAAACAATAAAGCTTTTAAGTGGCAAAAAAAATAATAAGTAAAGTATTGTCATTTGAACATGGAAACAACCGAGAGTATGGAAAGTTATAGACTGTCACAATTAATTTTTAAATTATTTTTTAATTTTACTTTTCAGTTACCATTTACATTCAACATTATTCTTAGTTTTCACGGTTGACTTTAATATTTTGTGTTTAATGTGAACTCTAAAATCCTAAGTGAAAAAAAAGTTTTTAAAAAAAGATCTGTCATATATATATAAAGAGAGAGCAAGCAAGTAAGCTTTTGTAAGGACATCTAACTTCAATTCTCAGAAAGGTATTATTTGCCCCTAAATGCCTTAGGAAGAAAATGATTTTTACAAATCTATTTGTGTTTTTAAAATATAAAATCTTAATAATCATGCCATAAAATTATGTAAAGATAATTTCTGCTTCTTTAAATGTTTATGACCTTTAGTTAAAGAAAACAAAAATTTCAGCCTTTAGATTTTACGCACTGTTGATTTTTTCTATTAATGTTTCATCATACCCCTTTTTACATGTTCTAACTTCTAGCTAAAGATCGAAGTAGAAGGCACAGAGTAGAAGTTGCAAAAACTGTTGCCAATATGACCTCCTTTTTAAAGTATTTCCAACAGTGAGTCCCTTTTCAAACTCTCTCCATCTAATCTCCTTTTCAGGGTCTTAGAGTTTCCAGAGAAGTGGTGCAGGACCCAAGTGAAAAGATTCTTTAAGAGAGTTTCAACCTTACCCAAAAGTAATGAGAAGCAATTTGGGGATTTTAAGAAAAAAGACATTCTGACCATATTTGAGTTTGAAAATTAAGGGCTGCAGGGTGGAGAATAGATTGGAGGAGAAAGCAGAGAATAGGATCATCTCTTATACTCTACAATCATGACATGCTTTACTATATTTCAATAACCAGATAAATACCATAGTAATTGGAAGGACTTTCTTTACTGCTTGAGCTCTCATTGAGCACTTTCTTTCTTTTAAATTCCAATAGCATTTTTTTTAATTCTGACAACACACCTTTACACTATAACCTCATCACAATGCCAGTGTCCTGAGGAGAGGAAGGTTACGGAGAGTATTAGTCATCAGTCTTTCAAGAACAGCTCCAAGAAAGACTCACAAGGTATACAGGTTGGATTCCTGGAAAGTACACTCTGAGATTGAATTTAGTTGATGAGGACAAAGGAGTACCCATGCAATCAGCATCTGTTGAAGGGAGGGAAAGGAAACAGGAGTGGGGAGAAGGAGAAGTCAAACAATAGCCTTAACAAAACCCATGAAAAGCTTTGGAGTTAGAATGGGCTTTCAGATGGCAAAGCCTTTATTCTTTACATCCATCAGCTATTGAGGATAGGACTTCCTGTGACTCTGTCTGAGGCAATCTCTGAAAGTGCTGAAAGCTCTCTGTAGATATCTCCTTCAGCAGCTAAGGCCTCAGTCATTCATTGAAGGGGGTCCAAGTGGTATACCACATACTGGGATAAGATAGCCTGGACTTCTGACCAAGCTGATTAAAATCTTTTATCAAACTTCATATATAGCAAGCTAATCATACATCCTAGTAGCTGTGACCTCCTCAGAAGAATGATGGATTTCCACTGTAGATAGACAGGTAGAGAGGAGGACTATGGAAGAGAAGAAAAAGAAACTGAGTTTGTACTGAGCTCCAAACTGCCAGAACGTTTGGGGGGAAAATATCTAGACATATATGTTAAATAGATATATGCTGCTAGAAGATTATTATCAACTAACTAGAGATACACAGTGCTGTGAACTCCTGGAGTAAATTAGACAATATACTTCACCTGAGTCTAGCATTGCCACAGGTCATGGGATAACTATTATACCTGATGCTCTCATTCTTGAGGATACACACACATACACACATATTACATATGTGTGTATATATCCTCAAGATATATCTAGAATACTATAATATTTACATGTATATATATTTAAAGATTTTATTTATTTTAGAGAAATGGGAAGGGAGAGAGAAAGTGAGGGAGGGAAACATCAATCGGCTGCCTCTCACATTCCCCCACCAGGGACCTGGCCTCCAACCCAGCCATGTGCCCTAACTGGGATTCGAATCAGTGACCTTTTGGTTTGTGGTCTTCTAGATACACTTGGAATAATTCAAGTGTTTGATGATACTCTTTAGCCACTGGAACACTCATGTAGTTTTTTGATTATCCATAATCAAACATGTAGCCTCATATGATTTCCTGGCTTTTGTGGCCCTAAGACCACTATATCATCTTTATCTCGGAGGAAACTCAAACAAATATATCTTTGAGTTTTGGATTTGAATGTCTGTGCTGTATTTTGTCAATAATTTAGCTAGTACTGAAAACTACAGTTCCCAAAATTCTCTTCCTTCTATGTTATTAGGTTAGAGTTGACCAAAAGAAGAACTGCATGAAATTTGGAAGGCAAAAGTGAAGTAGAAGTCATTACTCTCAGAAGGTCATTGAAGTAAGACATGGAAACAAACACATAAAGAATACTAGCAAGTCCTCGCTTGTCCTCACCTGCATTTGGCTCATTTTCCCAAATGTTGGCCTTGCTGATCAACAGTGATCCCAGGATCTCCACCAGTTGCTTGTCAACCAAGGCAATAGCTATGTGAAGTAATAACTTCTAAGAGGCAGCAATTTCCATAGACCTCACCACAAGTCCCCCTTTGCTATTGCACTTTGGCAGTGTTAAGTAGTTGGCTTCTTGCTTTTTCCTGCAAGCTTTGACTTGCCCACTAGGCAGGTATTTTTGAAGTACCAATTGGTGATTTCTCTGAGACTCTGACTCCCCTCTTTCATAATTTCATTCCAATAGCTCCTTTCACATTTTGTAAGTACCTTATTCCCACTATAAATTTTATAGTGGCTCTGTTATCCTGACAGAATTCTAAATGATACTATTTCCAGCAAAGCAAGTTAGAGGGAGCAGATATCAGTGGTCTACAAATGGTAATGACCTTTCAAAAGTGAAAGAACTTCTTCACCTCAACCTCAACCATACCCTGCCATCCATTTCCTCCTCTCATCATAAAAAGTGGCCTCCATCATCTCCATGGAGCAAGCGTGCCATGGTGGCACCTGAGGCTGAGGTGAACTCTGCCCGTGCACATATTTCTGGAGAAAGCTATATATGGCCATAATAAATGACACAATATATGAGACTGAACATGGCCACTGTAAATACTGTCTTTAAAACCTAAATCCATTTACTTGAGAGGCCTTAAAACTATTCCATGACCTGATATTCTTAACAAGGAACAGCACAAATGGCAGGAGGGCTAAACATATGTCAGGTGCAGTGTATCATATTCTTCTGGGAAGTCTAACTCCATATCGTATATATACCAGGTACCTATAAGGCAAGGTTATTTATGTCCAAGTGTCTTTGCTCAAAGACTGACATGGTCCTACAACCACAGATAGGAGTAAAATACTTCATCATGGAGAAACATGAAGCAGGCACTTGGGCCAAGCAGCACCTGAGGGAGCTCCAGAATTACTGCAAGCAGCCTTAAAGAATCAAGATGTTGCTTCACCACCCTGGCCAGGAAGCTTGGTTGGAGTGTGGAGTGTGGAATGTTGTCTCGATGTGCCAAGGCAAGGTTGCAAGTTCAATCCCCAGTCAGGGTTCATACAGGAATCAACAAATGAACACATAAATAAATAAGCGGAACACATATTGACCTCTCTCTCTCTCTCTCAAAATCGATCAATAAATTTTAAAAAATTAAAGATGTTGCTTCACCAGAGAGAAGCCCAGACAAATGTTGACCTGGTTGTATACTGAGGTCCATTCAAGACCCTAAATATGATCCACGAGGATGTCTGGAAATCCTTTTTCTGACAGAACTTTCTGAAGAACAACACTGCTTACATGATTTGATTCTGGAATCAAAGTAAGCTCAGGATGTCCTGGGAAAAATTATACTCTGATCCCTCAGAACTCATTAAAAAACTATTAACCATAGTTTGTAATATCCCTTCCCTTTCATATAGATTTAGTATAATTCTTAGTGCTTCCACCAAGATGGGGCACAATGTATTCTTCACATTGGGTCATATTCTGAAATAGAGCCTGCTGCCTTGCTGAGTAAGGAGGTGTTCTATCTCCATAAACTACCAGAAAATTCAAAGTGAGTCTATGTATTGCATTTAGTGTTATGTTTCTAGAGCGCATCCCTCAAGATCTTCAATGTCTGAATTTACCCCTCTCCTAGTAACTATCCACAGATGAAGTTTAAAAAGAATGATCAACCAGATATAGAAAGAAAACCTCTATGGCTGCGTAGCAAATAAACAATATGACTAGGTCACTCATCATACAACAGAGAAGTTGACCTTTAACAATTTTTATATATTCCTTCATCAACAAATACAGATGTCGTGCCTACTGCTTTCTTTATGCCCAACATCACCATCACTTTTGCCACAAGTCTATTCCTGGAAGAAATCCAAAACAACCTAAAGGAGTTACAGACATCCAATACAAAACTTTTGTGATTTCCATTATCACCCAAGCCCCTTAGCATATGAGTTTTAGTTTGTACAGTCAGCATTGTCCAGATCTTCCAACATGTGGATTGTCAATTTCTATCCACATGTTGGTCAAGTCCTTTGGCTTCTTCCCACAATCTGTCCCCATCAAAGAAATTCACAATGCCTCCCACCCATGCTTCCATCATCTGGCAAATTGTATGGTCACCCATCCTCTGCTTCAACATCATCACCATATTACTTTCCATTTCCTATCTTCAGATCTGTCCCCACCCTCTCCTTCAGAGCCCAACAAAACTGCAAGGACTTATCCTGAATACTCCACTATATCCTTAGAAACTTCTCTGAGCGCTCATTTTACTCCCTTTCTTTAATTGAAATCTGGCTGTCCCTTGAAGATACCACTTCTCCTAAGCCCCACTCTAGTGCATGTTTGTTGGCAGGTAAATATGAAAGTTACTGTCTAGTGGCTTCTATTGTCTTAGTAAAATAGGGGGTGAGATCATCTAAAAGTGATCAAGGAGGTGTGTGGGGATGTGGTTAGAGATCAGAGTAAAATGTTGTGTTTCATTTCTAAATCATGAGCAAGTTTTATTTCCTCTGATTTCAAAATAAATTTTGAATCCAACCACTTCCAGCTATCTCCGCCACAAACACAGAAGTATAAGACCGAATTATATCTTGTCTGAAGATACCAAATCAGTATATCTGACTGGTCTACCTACATCCTATTTGTCTCCTCCATATACACAAATAAGACGACCTTTTCAAAACACAGATCATAGCACTATCTGGCTCAATACATTTCAATGGTACTCCATCTCTCGTTGGTAAAGGCAGAAATCCTTACAATGGCCCACTCTGATTGGCCTTTACTTGCTTCCTAGACTGATATGGCAACATGCTTTATACAGCTTCCTGACATAATGGAACAATAACATTCTTTCAACTACTTGATGCCACCATAATTCCTTTACCACAGGAACTTTGGATGAATATGGTTCATCCTTCCTTTACTTAGTTAGTTCCTACTTTCCCTAAAGATCTCAAATCAACCATAATTTCTCAGGAAAGCACTATTATATTCTCTTATAGTACCATGTACTTCTTCATTATAGCACTTAACATAGTTATAATTTTCCCTTAATTACAGTTATATTATTATAATTGGTTATATGAGATAGTTATTATATCTAGTAATTATTCTCATCAAATAACTTTTGGATTAATGTAAAATGTCTTTCCCTCACTTAGCTTGTACACTCAATAACAAAAGGGACTATGTCTCTTTTTGCTCATCATTGTTTCCCCAAGTTCTAGCCCAGTGCCTAATACATTTATGGTCAGTGCTCAATAAGAATCTGTTAAATAAATGAAAGCTTAAGTTGACTGTCTTGAACACTGAGGGAGACAAATACAGAGAGCAAATTCTGTGGCTCCTCTCATAATAGATATGTACCACCCATTTCTACTCTCTAGCCTGTAAAATAACAAGATTCCTGACCCATAAAGTGCAGACCTTCCACTTCTAGGTTTACTATCCTTGCATTCTAAATTTATTTTTATTAATCCCTGTGCACATGGCCTTAGAATTCCACTTTGGAACCAATACCTTTGCAACTTACCCCAACTGCCAGGGAAGAGGAGCCAAAATACACAATAGAAAATGATCTGGACTTTGCCATTATTATAGCTAGACTTCATCTGGTAGAGACAGCACTTAGTAGAGGAAAAAACATATGAACAACCACAGATGTGATTCCCTCATGTAAGCCCCAGTGGTCTTGGCTGAGGCACTGCTCCATAACCAGAAATAGGGTTTTGGTCCCTATAGAAATGAGGGTGAAGTCCTACAGAGTAATGAAAATGAAGTAGTTTGAAGTGGGAATGATCATTAGAACACTTTTTTGAGAGCAAGCCAAGAATCAGAAAGAGGAAACCAAATACCAAGTCTAGTTCAAAGGACAGGGGCAGGACTATAAAGTGGGAATGGAGCCACCATCCGAGGCCAGATGGACTATGGAATGAATGAGTGCAGATCAGGAACCAGGGAGGTGTCTACACTATAATTATAGTAAACAGATCAGAGAAGGCAAATGCCTGAGGTCATGGCTCTAAATGACTGATTTAAGACATATAGGTGGAATAGAACTTCAGATCAAAGAAAACTGACAATACTTTCCAGGGCAAGCCCTGGGAAAGTCTTCCCTTCCTTAAGAAGGGGAGCCTGGGTGTTTGTGTAAAGATCAGAGGAGAAATCCCCCCCTAACCAGTTTCCTTTAATTCAGGCCCCTCACATACTCAGCATGTGACCCACACCCCAGCTTCTCTGGTAACTAACAGGGAGTGTCACATAATCTAACCCTTCTCACATCTAGAGTTCTAAATACTCTAACTTCATTGCCACCTTACTCCTTTCTCCCACTGTATTCTTGTGTTGACACAACTTATGACTCTGATTTGTCTTCTGGGTTTTGGGCCAATATCCATTCCTTTCTTCTGACAACAGACTGAATTTTATCAACCTGCTTTCCAGCTTTTTACTTTGGGCAATGCTTTATACTTACATTTTTCCTGCTTTTGTTTCTAGCTACCACAGATAATGAACTAAACTATCTGATACTGCCTCTGGAGTCCTTTATCTAGCTTAAACTTGAGTAGCTGATTTCTCAACATGTCTTAAACCTTCCCACTCTCAGGGTAGCAAGGGCAGGACTTATAGAATATATAACTTGATATGCAGGGTTTTTTTTTTTAATTTTTGATTTATTGTTTTTCTGTTACAGTTGTCCCACTTTTTCCCCCATTGCTCGTCTGCCACCCCTTCTCCCACAGTCAATCCCCACCTTATTGTACATGTCCATGGGTTATTTGACTATAATAGTTCCTTCCCCTACTTAACCTCTTTCTTTCCCTCCTCTCCTCCCCTCTGGTAACTGTTAGTCTGTTCTTTGTTTCCATGCCACTGGTTCAATATTGCTCCTTTGTTTGTGTTGTTCATTAGTTCCCTATGTTAGGTGATATCATATGATATTTTTCTTTCATTGTCTGGCTTATTTCACTAAGCATAATTCTCTCTAGTTCCATCCATGCTATCACAAATGGTAGGAGTTCCTTTTTTCTTTCTGCTGCATAGTATTCCATTGTGTAAATGTACCACAGTTTTTTAATCCATTTATCCACAGATGGGCATTTAGGCTGTTTCCAGCACTTGGCTATTGGAAATAGTGCTGCTATAAACATAGGGGTGAATAAGTTTTTTTGAATTGGGGTTTTGGTATTCTTAGGGTATAATCCTAGCAATGGAATTGCTTCAAAAGGCAGTTCCATTTTTAGTTTTTTGAGGTAATTCTATTCTGTTTTCCATAGTGGCTGCACCAGTCTGCATTCCCACCAACAGTGCACCAAGGTTCCCGTTTCTCCACATCCTCACCAGCACTTGTTGTTTGTTGATTTGTTTATGATGGCCATTCTGACTGGTGTAAAGTGGTATCTCATTGTGGTTTTTATTTGCATCTCTCTGATGGCTAGTGATGTTGAGCATTCTTTCATATGCCTATGGACCCTCTGTGTATCCTCTTTAGAGAAGCGTTTGTTCATGTCCTTTGCCCATTTTTAAATTAGGTTGTCTTCTTGGTGTTGAGACATGTAAGTTCTTTATATATTTTGGAGATCAATTCCTTGTCTGAGGCTTCATTGGCAAATATGTTTTCCCATATGGTTGTTTCCCTTTCATCTTGCTGATATTTTCTTTTGCTGAGCAGAAACTCTTTAGTTTGTTGTAGTCCGGTTTGTTTATTCTTTCTTTTATTTCCCTTCCTTTAGGAGATATATCAGTGAAAATATTGCTATGTGGATAACTGAAATTTTCTTGCCTATGTTTTCCTCTAGGACTTTTATGGTGTCATGGCTTACATTTAAGTCTTTGATCCATCTTGAGTTTATTCTGGTGTGTGGTATAAGTTGGTGGTCTAGTTTCATTTTTTCGCACGTCCCTGTCCAGTTCTCCCAGTTATTAGCTTTTATTTTTATTTATATTTTAAAAAATCCTCACCCAAGGATATGTTTATTGATTTGAGAGAGACAGAGAGACATCAATGTGAGAAGGAACATTGCTTGGTTGCATCCCATATGTGCCTCAACCAGGGACCCAACCCACAATCTAGGTATGTGCCCTGACTGGAGATTGAACCCACAACATTTTAGTGTATGGGATGGCATTCCAACTAATTGAGACAGACACCCACATCTGTTAGCTTTTAAATAATTGTCCAATTTCTTTTGTTTCCTGTAGGTAGGCCTTATCTCACTAAATAAATATTAACTTTCTTAAGGAATAATATTGATTTTATATTATCTCTCTTGTGCTTATAATACTGAGTACCTAACAAGTAATGACAAATTGTAGGTAAGGGACAATGGGTTTGGCAATTAAGCCTAAGTTAAATGCTACCAGATCCTACTCAACACTTCTACAATCAAATTTAATAAAATACTCGTCGTCGTCGTCGGCAGCCGTCCGTCTCGAGTGCAGTCCGACTCGGGAGTGACATGGTATCTGTCTCCTCCCGTGTTGAATCGACATCTTGCGATGACGCTGAAGCTACAGAGCCTGGGCAGGGTAATATGGAGGGTCTGCTGTTGCCCATGCAGCAGACCCCCCCTCTCTTCGCAGCTGAAGGGTCCAAGGGAAAGACGGAGTCAATACAGCTTGGGTTCAGGTGCACCGCAGGAGTTGCCGGTGTTGACCACAACATCAAACCGCCTTAGGGACTCCGGCTCCAGATTTTCTGTCGGGATTTACTCCCTTAGCCTTTCCCCTGAAGAGGTATGCCGCAAGGCAGCGGAGGTTTTTTGGAGTCAGAGTTTTCCTTCTCTGATGTACCCTGACTGGAAGATCGAACCAGCGACACTTAGCTCGCAGGCCGACGCTCAATCCACTGAGCTAAACCAGCCAGGGCTAATAAAATACTATAGTCTTAATAAGTAAGATAGTTTTCAAAATTATGTGTTTGTTTTCAAAGAATGCACATTATCAGCTCTGGCCAAATAGCTCAGTTGGTTAGAGCATAGTCCCAATACATCAAAGTTGTGGGTTCAATCCCTGGTCAGGATACATACAAAAAGCAACCAATGAATAAATAAATAAGCAGAACAACAAATACTCTTTGCTATCTCTCTCTCTCTCTCTCTCCCAAAATCAATAATAAAGAAGAATGTACATTATGTCAAATCACAGAGATTTACAATTGGAAAGACCCTCAGAAATTATTTACCATAAACCTTGTATATTGCCGAGAATCTACTTAATATTAATATTGATCTCTAAGCTTGTGGAAACAATCATAGAAGGATAACTTATAAGGTAGGCCAAGGACAGTTTCCTGAAAAAATGACATTCAAGACAAATTCTAAATTATTGGTATGAGTCACCTAGGTAAATGGGGGGTGCAAAAAGTATGAAGTAAAGCATGGGGGAGGAGAGGCAGAAGTGTCTGCTGAGTTTGAGCTACTTGAAAGAAAGCTGAAACAGAAAGAATAATGAGCTAGAAGCAGCCAGATTTTGAAGACCTTCCTAAGAATTATGGACTTTATCTTATAAACAGTGAGAGAACATTGACAAGTTTTATAAGGAAAATATACTTGTGTTTTCACCACACAAAAAAATAATACTATATGAGGTAATGCATATGTTAATTAGCTTGATTATGGTAATCATTTTACAATCCAGGTGTATATCAAGACGTATTGTAAACCTTAAATAGATAAAATTGTGGTCAATCACACATAAATAAAGCTAGAAAAAACTCATTATTATTTAAGTTATTTACTTATTTACTTTTTTTTTTATCCTCCCAAGAGGACTATTTCTTTTTATTCCTGTTAGAGAGAGAGGAAGGGAGAAAGAGCAACATTAATGCAAGAGAGAAGCATTGATTTGTTGCCTCACGTCCATGCTTGGATCCGGGATGGCATGCTTCTGGACCAGAAATCAAACTTAGGCATGTGCTCTGACCAAGAATCGAACCAGTAACCTTTAGATTATGGGATGACACTTCAACCAACTGAGTCACACCCCCAAGGCATTATTTAAATGTCTTTAGAGACAAATGACTCCTTAAGGAACCGAAAATAACATATTGTAGTGTTTGTTAAATATGTAGAGATAAAATAAGGCAAAATACTAAAAAGGCAGGAAGGGAAAATAGAATTAAACTTTTGTAAGGTTTTTACACTGTATATTAAAGTTAATATAATATGTAATAATATAATACTTGAAAGTAGAATGAGGTAAGTTAAAGATATATAGTACAAATCATAAATAAGCTAACAAAGGGGATAACATGGAGTAAAAATTGCACAATTGCTCCAAAAGAAAGCAGAAAAACAGGGAAATGGCAACAAAAAACAGATAGGACAAATAGAAAAAAAGTAGCAAGACAATATACTTAAGCTCAAACATATCAATAATCATATCACATGTAAATGGTCTAAACACTTATTTAAAAACCAGAGATTGTGCCTTGGCTGGTGTGGCTCAGTGGACTGAGCACCAGTCTGTGAACCAAAGGGTTGCCAGTTCGATTCCCAGTCAGGGTACATGCCTGGGTTGAGACCAGGTCCCCAGTTGGGGGTGTGCAAGAGGCAACCAATTGATGTATCTCTCATAAACATCGGTGTTTCTCTCCCTCTCTTTCTCCCTCCCTACCCCTCTCTTTAAAAAGAAAATCTTTAAAAACCAGAGATTGTAAGATTGGATAAAAACAAAGACCAACTATGTGGACATATAAGTTAAAAGTAAAATGATGAAAAAAAAGCCTCATGCTAATACTAATCAAAATAAAACTGGGTGGTTATATAAATATCAGACAAAATAGATTTCAAAGCAAATAATATTACCAGAGTTGAAAAAGGACATAAAATAGACAAATTACTTGAAGTACACTAATTACTAAAGTTCATTCAAGAAAAAATACATAAGCTAAATAACTTTATAGTCATTAAATAAAGTTTTTAGTTAAAAACTTTCTCACAAAGGAAACACTATGCCCATATAGCTTTAATGGCAAATTCTACCAACCATTTAAACAAAATAATAGCAATTCTACACAAACTCTTCCAGAAAATTAATGAGGAGGGAACACTTTTCAAATCATTCTGTGAGGACCACATTACTTGATACCAAAACCAGAAAATGACATTATAAGAAAACTATAGACTAGTATATCTCATGAATATATATGCAAAACTTCTTTTATTGATTGATTGATTGATTGAATGAGAAACGAGAGAAAACGGAGAAATAAAGAGAGAGAGAGAAACATCAATTTTGTTGTTCCACCCATTCATGCATTCATTGGTTGCTTCTTGTATGTACCCTAACCAAGGATTGGACCCACAATCTTGGTGTATTGAGATGACGCTCTAACCAACTGAGCTATCTTGCCAGGGCTATGCAAAACTTCTTAACAAAATACAATAATATACAAAATGGATAATAAATCATGAGCAAGTGGGATTTATCCCAAGAATGCAAGGTAGGTTTGATAGTCAAAAATCAATCAATGTAATTCATTGTAATATCAGACTAATAAAGAAAAACCACATGATCATCTCAATAAATACAAAATGGCATTTGAGAAATACAAAATCTATGCCTGGTAAGAATTCTCAAAAAAATAGAAAGAGAAAGAAATGTCTTCAACCTGATAAATGGCATATATAAAAAATCTATAGCTAACGTTGTACTTATAGTGAAAGACAATGTTCTCTTCCTAAAACCAGGAACAAAGAAATGATGCCTATCTTACCATTTCTAATCAACACTGTACTGGTGGCTCTAGCCAGTGAAATCAGGCAAGAAAAAGAACTAAAAGACATCAAATTGGAAAAGAAGAAATATGATTCCCTTTATTCACAGACAACATGATTACTTAAATCTACTTAAGATTGTCCACCAGTGAATTATTATAACCACTCCAAAATAATGATAACTAATTGAATTGAGAACCCTAGATCAATAAATTTGACTCTAACATCATGTTCCTTTCTTCTTCATCCTTATATATATTCCAGTTTTGGGGAGCTGTTGGTAAATTAGCAAAATCTTGCCACATTTTGTGCACAGAACTTTGCTTAATTGATTATGAGTCCAGTTATAGTTCTGGACTGGATCAAGTGGTATGACATGAGGTTGCTCCCTCAAATTAGATTGCTACAGGGATTTCAGGCATTTGAAGGACAGTTTCAGCATAAAGAGAAGAGGAGCTGCTGGCAAGGAAGACCCACTGAAGTTTCAGATGTTTTGTGGACCACTTAGTTATCTGAATTCACCCAAAGTTCTCAGGGTCCCATTATATCCTACACCTAAAGTCCCTGTTTACACATCAGCCCGAGAAATCCTGTAAACTCAACTTTCATTTTAATTCTGCAATTGAGAAGATCAGACTCTACATTTTATTTTCAGGTCTGATTGTCTTGCATCTAAAGATATGAGTTTCTTCTTTTTTTCCTTATTAATTTGTTTGTTTGTTTATCTATCCTTCAAATCCTCACCTAAGGATATGTTTTTTATTGATTTTAGAGAGAGAGAGAGGAAGAAGGAGAGTGAGAAACATCAATAATTTGCTGCCCCACCCCCGGTACAGCCCTAACCAGGGATGGAACCCACAACCTCGGTATGTGCCCTGATGACGGATCAAACCCACAACCTTCTGGTGTATGAGACAATGCTCCAACCATCTGAGCCACCTGGCTAGGGCACAAGAGTTTTTTGTAGGGCAATCACAGAAGCTCCCTGAATCTCAAATCTTGCCTGAAGCCTGGAATTTAAAATCCTAGGTTTATCATGGCCTTTATTTAATGTTTCTTGGTACATTTAAAAGCAGAGCCCACTCCACAAAACTTATACTCCTCATTCTCACTGTAGTCATATGGTTTGCTAGTCTTGCCTTCAGTAAACACTTCATTCCAGGCAATCACAAAGTGATTCTTTAAGTAAAAGCTTTTCTGGTTCCCACCTGCTGATGCTAGAGTATTTTTGCTCCCATAAAACTCACCGAGGTCAGATAACTAATCACAGGTCCCCATTTTCTTGAAAGGATGCTGTCTATAGCAACTTTTGGTACTTCTTTATTGGCAGAGTTACATTGAACATAGATTATACTGTAATTTAAGCAGAAAGAGATATATTACAGGGCATTAAGTGACTTACAAAATTATTTTAGTGGACAGATAAAATTGATTTTAGGTGAGCTTCCAGAATTAATACTTAAAGCCCACAACTCAGAAAAGGGCCACCAAGGGAGCTACTACTGCTCCTGCCAAGATCAGGAAAGTGCCTGCCAAGTTTAAGTCATAGCTGAAGCATCTGGCTCCAAAACCATGTGTAGCTCTGTTGCTAAAGCTTTTGGGTAAAAAGTACCATTGTGGTTACAATCAGAAAACTTCCTCCCAAATCTTGAAGTTTATGCTTTAAAAGTTTCTGTCAAAATTTGTACCAGCAAAACGCATGTCCTACACTCTGTCTCTCCTCTTTTCTCAGTTCTGACTTCAAGATTGGAAGAAGCTATATCAGATATGAACCGCTATTTTCAAGGCAGGCTGGAAAAAGTAGTTTTTACTCTTCCAATGTCTTCTGTACAGGAAGACACATTAGGAGGAGGCTAGGCCTTTCTA
The DNA here is from genome assembly GCF_987537825.1 of Furipterus horrens. Taxonomy (NCBI): domain Eukaryota; kingdom Metazoa; phylum Chordata; class Mammalia; order Chiroptera; family Furipteridae; genus Furipterus; species Furipterus horrens. The sequence continues at coordinate 171,758,758 of NW_028327172.1, forward strand.
TTCTCCTGTATGTAATGTTTGTCCCTCCAACTACTTGTATGCTTCTCTTGTTCCTTCATTAGTTCTTTGTTCAGCTGTCACTTTTAAGAGGGTAGCTTCTGTCTATCGTGGATATGAGTCTCCCCCTCTTTCAGCACACTCTATCTCCTTCTTTTAAATTTGTCTTATTCTCCAACTGGAATAGAAGTTAAATATGGGCAGAAGTTTGGTTTATTTTGTTAACAGCTGGGTCCTCATTGACTAAGCAAATGTTCATTATTTGCATGAATTAATGGCAAGCCACCAAATTCACTAGGCGCAGTGTAGATATCTTTGGTCATAAGAAATGTTCCTTCGGTTGGTGAAATTTATCATGTTTTTCCTTATGGATTATGCTTTTTAGTATCTTGCTTAAGAAGTCCTAACCTCCTATGTAACATATGCATATTTTTTAAGTTTCAAACTTTTGCTCTTTAGATTAGGTCTTATATATGGTATTAAGTGGGGCATTAATTTCATTTTGTCCAGTTCTCTCATCATTGACTGACTAGTCCCTTTTTCTCTTCTGAATTATAATATCCCCTCTGTCATGTACCAAGTTCCCATATATGAGGGCAGACCCCAAAAACTGGAATTTATTTTTTAAAAATTGTGTATTTACTTACATATTTAAACTTTAGACACCTTCAAAGTACTCTCCATTTGATGCGGTACACTCATTGAGACTCTTTTCCACTGCTCAAAAGTTTTTGTTTTGGATTTTTTTTTACAAATTGAAGGCTTGTGGCAGCCCTGCATCATGCAAATCTATCAGTGACATTTTCCCAGCAAAATTTGCTCACTTCATGTCTCTGTGTGACATGTAATATTTATAATATTCCAAACATTTTCATTATATTACATATGTAATGATGATCTGTGACCAGTAATCTTTGATGTTCCAAATATAATAATTTTGGGGCACCACAAGCTGTACCCATATAAGATGATGAACTTAATCAATAAATGATGTGTGTTCTGACTGCCCCACTGATTAGCACTTATCCCATCTCTCTCCCTCTCATTGGGCTTCCCAATTCCTGGAGACACAACAATATTGAAACTACGACAATTAATAACCCTACAATGGCCTCTAAGTGTTCAACTGGAAGGAAGAGTCCCACATTTCTCACTGTAAATCAAAGGCTAGAAATCATTAAGTTTAGTGAAGACCTGTCAAAAGCTTAGACAGGTTGAAAGCTAGGCCACTTATGTCAAAGAGTTAGCCAAGTTGCGAATGCAAAGGAAATGTTCTTGAAGGAAATTAAAAGTACTACTGCAGTGAACACACAAAAAATAAGAAAGCAACACAGCTTATTGCTGACATGGATAAATTTATAATGGTCCAGATAGATCAGACCAGCCACAGCATTTCTTTAAGCCAAGCCTAATCCAGAGCAAGGCCCTAACTCTCTTCAGTTCTATGAAGGCTAAGAGAGGTAAGGGAGCAATAGAAGAAAAGTTTGAAGCTAGCAAGAATGTTTCATGAGGCTTAAGGAAAGAAGCTGTCTCCATAACAGAAAAGTGCAAGGTGAGCAGCAAGTGCTGCTGAAGTTGCAGCAAGTTATCCAGAAGATATAGCCAAAGACAGTTGGTAAATATGGTTACTCTAAATAACAGATATTCAATGTAGATGCAACAGCCTTATAGGTATTGAAAGGAGATGTCATCTAGGATTTTCATAGCTAGGAAGAATTCAATGCCTGGCTTCAAAGTTTCAAAAGACAGGCTTATTCTCATAGGTGCTAATGCAGCTGTTGACTTTAAGTTGACATCAATGCTATTTTACTGATCCAAAATCCTAGGATCCTTAAGAATTACGTGAAATCTACTCTCCCTGTGATCTATCAATGGAATAACAAAGCCTGAATGACAACACATCTGTTTACAACATGGTTTATTGAATATTTTAAGCCTACTGTTGAGGTCTACAGCACAGAAAAAGATCTCTTTCAAAATACTACTGCTCATTAACCATGCACCAGGGCACCCAAGAGCTCTGATGGAGATGTAAAATGAGATTGATGGTGCTTTCATGCTTGCTAACACAACATCCATTCTGCAGCCCACAAATCAAGGAGTAATTCTGATTTTCATGTCTTATTATTTAAGATTGTACACCTTTTAAGGGTATAGCTGCCATAAATAGTGATTTCTCTAATGATTCTGGGTAAAGGAAACTGTAGTAAATAGGTCTTTAGTAATGTAATGGTAAGGTGTGGGGAGAAGGGAAGAGTTATATTGTTCTATTTAGGTCTCGGTCTCTGGTGAGCCTCTGCCCCTAAACCAGTGATTTTCAACCTTTTTAATCTCATAGCACACTTAAACTAATTACTAAAATTCTCTGGCATACCCCCAAAATGTATTTTTTGCCAATATGACAAAAAAATCAGTATAATTTTTATTGATTTACAAAACAAATAACAATTACCTACGCTTCTGCTCCAAAGCGACTGTTGTTGTTGTTCTGGTTCTGTGAAATACACCACTAGCATCTTGATAGAAATTGAGTTGAATCTATAGATTTTTTAAAAATCAGGTGCCTATATTTGTATATAAGAATTTCTGGTACCAAGAATTAACCAATCAGATGCAATCTTACTATGCCACGTGACCAATAAGATGCAATTGTATTGTATGATCTATATATTTATGGTTCAAGACAAAGCATTCACACCTGACAACTATTGTGTGTTGGCTGTTGTCACTTTTCTATTTGACAGTCTAAAGGAAAAGAGGTCACTGACCCTGACTAGTCAGATATTGCATGTTTTAAAAATTATTGTGGTACACTGGTTGAAAATCGCTGCCCTAGAATGAATTTCAGTAAGCCTTCTTAGTCTCTTCCCTTCCCTCCCCCACACCCCGCTTAGGAGAGACAGGATGGCTAGGGGGAGCTAGAGTCGGGTATTTCCTTTCTTCCAGGTAAATTAGACTTTGATAAAAATCCCAGCGGGTTAGGCTTTGGTAAAATAGTCTGTTTTCAGGACAGGCCTTTTTAAGAACATAATGCTCTGGCATATTTCAAAATGGTTACTTTCCCTCTCCTCCTGCAAGAAGTATGAACATCAAATTTTCCTCCAATATTCACTGTGAGGACCTGGTAGGGTTCCTAAAGGTAAAACCCACTAAAGCATGGGGCTCTCCTTTGATTAGATCTCCCAAGGATTTTACCTCTCAGACTTAGTCACTATAAGCCTGTAGCAATATTTTTATTCCAGTTCAGGTCCCTACCACAGCGCTGGTTCTCACGGAGATTTCTGTGCTAGTATGCTGCAATTCTCTGTGTCTACTTGTCTTGTGTATCTAATTTTGGGCTAGTGGTTGTTCTATGACCTCACTTCTCTGATAGAACTATGAAGAGTTGTTTTCAGTTTGTTCAGCTTTTTATTTGCTGTGAGAATGGAGTGGCAACTTTTAAGCTTTTTATATGCCAGACCAGAAACTGTGCATTTTTAAAAGTCATTATGTGTGAAAATGTCAAAGATTAGTTATAATTTATTCTATTTTCTGGGTTAAGTTATATAAAATATTTGCATATTTGAGGATTTAAGGTTATGGGAGAATCCCTTGCATGAATGCCAAGGATCTACTAAACTATTTTCTAAAAGGAAAATGCATAAACTTTGCCCTTTTGTCTGAGCTATACCCAGTGCCCTAAATAGCATATATCATACAGTAGATACTAATAAGTATTTGTGAGATAATCAATAAATGAATGACAAAAAGATTACTTTGGGAATCCCTGGTATCTTTCAGATATTACCAGACTACTTCCCAACTTTCTAATGGACTTAATTTATCTTGAGAAAGAAACAAGCCAGGAATTGTTCCAACTTTTAATATTGCTGCTAGTAGTTAATATATTTGTTTGCTCAGAACTTGAACTCTGCAAATGCTTCTCTTAATGTTCAATTTGAAAGTAACAAATTTAGGAACTCACAAATCTCTATGTAGTTGTTCCATGCAATAACTACTTTAAGTCTTCCAAACAAACAAGGACAAAAATTGTCAAACTGACATAAAATGAAACTGAAAGTTAAATGTGGGTAGCTTATTTGTTTAATAACCAAGAGCTAATACACATTATTAGTTGTAGAGTGTCTTTGGCATGTTTTAAATCTCAGACTGGCTTTCTCTTGCTATCCAGGAATCTCTGTTTTTCCATTCAAATTTATTCCCCTCTTTGTCCAACCTGAGAGTACAAACAGAAAAGCAATGCTGATTTTAATTTTAAGCTACATGAAATTTAAGAGAGACAAATTTTTGAACAAAATTAAATTTAAAATAAAGTGTAAAATTGTTACCCAACAATATTTAATTGATTATGAATTATGTAGCAACTGCGTTCTACTAAAGTGGCCAATAGTTAATTAGTATTCGTGTTAGATTGTCATTCCCCTGGCCCTCTGCTTAACTATTTCTTACTTGACCCTTTTCAACTCAAATGTAACTTCCTTACTCCAAAACAAAAGCAAACAAACAACAACAAAACATGTAACAACAATAAAATAAAAACAGGTGACAAAAACGAGGGATAAGAAAATATGAATTTGTGGAATTGTGGAAACCATGGGGAATTGAAGAGAGTTGATCTTTTGTAAAAGCATTCAAAATTCAAACAACTTTGAAATGCTATGATGATAAAATATAGCCATGTCCATATACCAGTTTTAGTTATAGGCTGCCAGATTGTACTGCTTGTCTTAAATAAATTAATATATTCATTACATGTCCAATACAAATGATATTATAGAAGACATTTAATGCCATGAGAATATGCTCACATTTTTTAAAAAACCACATTAAAAGCAGCAGCAGCAGCATTCTTATTTTATTTAAAATACATAGAAAAACTGAAAATGTCTGTATTGAAATGTCATCAGTGGCTGTCTCTAGCTGATGGAATTATATATTCCTCTGAGTTTTTTCCTGTATTTTCTTAATGTTCTACAATAAACATGTATTGTTTTTGCTTGTTTTTACAAGGTAGAGAAGTTATGTGGCAATATGGAACAAAACGGAGTACAGTAGGATCATCAGAGATTAATAGTATTGCAAAATACGGGTGAAAGATGGAAGAAGCCAAATTAAAGCAATGGCTGTGAGAACAAAGAATGTAATTCAATGTAAGACATAGAAAGGATTTGATAATCTTGGAATTTTTTAGCGTGAATAGAAAGGTTAAGAAAACGTTAGCTTAAAAATAGTATTTCCATTGGTGATCTTTGATCTATGTGGGTTGGATACATGGGTTATAAATTCATTACCCTTAAACATGGCAATTGAAATTGTGACCCTAAATGAGATTCCTTAGGGAGAATATACAAAATAGAAACAGGGCAATGGCCTGAATCATGGGGAACTCTTAATAGTTAAGAGCCAGACAAAGTATTAAAAAAGCCTACAAAGAAAACTAAGTAGGAATGATTAGAGAGATAAAGCAACAAAGAGATTATTACAGAAATTAAAGGTAGGTTTCAAGTAAGATTTGGTCCATGATGCTAACAGAGAAAGGATCTTGCTTGTTTCTGATGTCTGCTTTCTACAAAAGGACTTCAACTAGTTCTAGGTCTCTCTCTGCACTTGGGGCAACTGAGTGACTTATATTAGGGAATTTGTGAATAATATCTGATTTAGCTTTGTCCTCCAGCCTCCAAGAACAAGATTGTCTCGACATTGAATTCTCATTTGATCCTCCATGTTGTCTTTGTCAAGCGTTGCTAGAAATTGGAGGTAGAAATCTGCCTAATTCTAGGAATCAGGTGGCAGGCCTATTTGGTTTTCACACTAAGCAACATCAACCAACTTAGTTTTATTAGTAATAAAGTGATATTTTAGCTCCCATTTCTACACTTTGTTTTATTTCCCAAATTGTTCAGAACTTAGGCAAGAAGAGGGGAATTAGTTTATTGGGCTCTCCTTATAAAATGCACAATTGTTAAATTCCACAAGAGTCAGGTAAAGTAAGGGCTGAAGGGGTTAATGACTTTGATAGTTAGGAAGTAATCACAAATCGCTATCTTCTTTTATAAAGTTAGTTTCTGTAAGGAAGGCAATGAAAGAATGTCTTCGTGGTGGTGTTGGTGGGGCAGCTGTAACTACTGCCCCAATCCTCGTTCTGTAAGATTCTCTGAGAATGGGACTCTGCCACCCAGGGAAACCATACCACACTCATGGCTATTTTATTTGAAAATTAATAAAATTTACCTTAAAACGGCTTCAATGAAGGTGGCTGGGATGGGTGGGAGAAAAGGCAGAACTCAGTGGCCAATTAATTAATGAAGAACAATGGGTGACTCTTTGATCCCGGCTTTCAAATGATATAATCTGGTCTCTACTCTCTACTGATCATATCTGCTTCCTTCCGTTCTTGCTGCATGGTAAGAAAGGCTTGCTCCGTGTTGTGTCAAAGACATAGTCAACAGATCTAGCCTCAGGAAAATTTTCATAAATGACTCTGGAAAGACTGGCTTGGCTCATATGCCTATCACTATGGCAGGGAAAAAAAAGTCACATATTGACAACTTTATCAGTCAGGTAGGTGAAAGGCATTTCCTGAAAGGATGGACATACGAAAAGTAACAACATGCTGTGTACTTCATTCTACTCTTTGGTTATCCAGCATCTATATTTGTGCTTCTGTTAGTACACATAATTTTTAAAATGCCTGAGTCCAAGACAATGTAATTATCCCATAGACAACTCTCCTCCCCAGTGGTAGACATGCCCAGCTCTCATCCAATTACTGCATCTTGCTTGAAAACCAAGAGTTCTGGATAATGTGCATTCCTTTTGGTCAGGTCTGGGTGCAGCACTTCATGGTACAGCATAATAAACATAATTTAAAATAGTGGCATATACTTAACAAGAGGAAGAACACCCCAATTACCTATTAGATGAGGTCTTTGGTCATTTAATATAGTGGTCTTGAGTTTGCTCTCTGGAAGGCACTCCCTTACCTCCTGCCCACATGTAAAGAACACTGGAATTAAGCAATCATAGGCCTTTGTTTGCAAGGCTTCGTGTTTCTGTCAACACAATTCTCTTGCAATCTTAGCTGCCTGCTGGTCACTTACTTTGCTTTTCAGTAACTGTGGTTTAGAAACAAAAACAGAGATGGTATTTCAATGCTTTCTATCCCTTTGTAAAGGGTTTCAGGTTGGAATACAATGTATACCTTCAGGCCAACTAAACTAAGTATTTCTATTTTGATCTTTGTAGCCAAAATTATAGCTGAAGAATGAGTTTAGAAGAAACACAGCTAGGATTTTTCTCTGTTCCTTTGACCCTAAGTTCCATCTCAGTGAATGGCTTCTCATGGTAGGACTAATTTGACAACCTTTGTCAGACAGGATATACACAGCAAGAGGCGCATGATGTGATCAGACTTAGTCTCTTTTATCCAGGGTTCGAGTAATGTCTTTTATTGTGTTTCTAACTCCCTACCTTTGCTTGCACTATTTAGTTCAGGAGAGAATATGGGTTTTCCAACCGACAAACTGCAGGCTTATTTGATTCTCAGACACATGGCTTACTGAGTACAGGCAGAAAGGGGATGGCAGAAACACATTCTTTCTTTTGCATTTAGTTAGCTAGCTTGAAGTGTATCTCTTTCTTGTAGGAACTCACTAATGGACACACTCCAAAATCCTGACTTTTTCTACCAAATTCCCTAACACTTCAATCTTGATATATGGCATTGTCTAAGGTCGAAAATTCCAACAGGTTCCTTGCTTGCTACAACATAGTAAGTTTTGCCAAAATCCTAGCCAGGGTTAAGGAATTCTTATTACTGTGCACCCACCTAGGCTCATCACCTCTACACTTCAGGGTGGCTCCTCTGTTGACACTGGTACAATTTTATGTACTTGTCAGGAATAAAAATCCAAACCTTGCTATTTTGAGATTTCTTACTCCCTTCCAATTTCACATCAAATTTGGTTTCAAGTTCAGGGAATTTAAAGTTTAAGGTATTATTAGACTCTTTTCATCTCTCTAAGTTTTTATCTGGTTGCTAAAGATAAGTTCTTCACTGCCATGACATTGGAAGAGGGGCGTCTGGTCTGCATGCTACCTGAATTTGTTGCTGAAGGGTCCACCGTTGCTACAACTTGCAATTTATTCTCAAAGTATGACTTTTCCCTCTAGCCTTACATCAGAACTTATGGATGTTAGTGTCCTCTCAATAGGATCCTCTATCCAACCCATGGACTCATACCAGTCTGTGCCATGAGTTCCCATTACCCTGTACTGCAGCAAACCCCTGGAAAGCAGTTAGGCTCTTCCTGTGAACCAAATTTACGTTCCTTCTTAAGAATTCTGTATTTTCTTTTCAGTCCACTGTAGCCAAGACACAGGAGTGGTTATCAATGCTGTCTGGTCCTTTCCGCTTAAACATATTATGCTGCCATTTCTACCTGATTGTAGTTGCCTACATTAGGCAAATTTCCAGGTGGGCTCTGGGCACAAGCCATAAGCTCCCTGTTTTTGAATTCCAAAGTCTTCCTGACTGTATCTAACTCTTACTCTTTAGGGTTTCAATCCTGAGGGAAGAGTCAGGAAATATGTGTCTCAATTCATGGGCTTTTTCCTTCTCCTACAATACCATTGACACTGCCTCCATTTTCTTCTAACGATTTCATTCTCAGGCAGGTTCCCTCAGCATGCTGGCCAAAGCCATAGTTAACACGTTTTGTACTGGGGTATTTAAATGCCTTTTAATCCTCTGTTCCAGCAGGTTTTTAAGATTTAAATATGGTTATATGCCTAATATTAATGAAATGACTTCACGAAATTAACAATTATGCTACTACTATCCTTGATTAATAAAAAAAAGTAAATGAAAAATTACTACTGTATGTCTAAATAACCTTATTTGTTTAAAATTACGCGATCAAATGACGAGAATTCTTGCCATCTGAACGCAATGTGTTAAAATGTTTGCTCAATTCCAGAGTGAAGTCCCTTTTCTCAACAGTGCTAACTCAAATGATGAGGCTGTCTCTTGTCTCTGATTGGCTTCATTTTGTTAATTAACCTGCCCATTCCTGAACTGATCATATTATACTTGAGGAATAGGGTGCTTTGGCTGGCCTGATTCGTGGGACCACAACCCTGTGCTGCAGGAGTTAGGACCAGGTAATGGATGGTTGCACCTGGGGAAAGAAGGGTAGGTCTCTATTAGAATAAATTCTCATCGCAGTGACTAAACACAAAAGAATGTATATGAACTCTAGCACAAGTATTACTAATAGGCAGGCAGCTATCCTCCAAGTGACAATTCAGGAAACCAGGGTCCTTCCTCACTGAGTTTCCTCATTTTCAGTACATGTCTTCCAATAGAAGTGTTCATCTTTCCTCAAGTTGATAGGGAATGAGGAGATCTTGGAGGACTTCATGTGATATTTTTATGGACTAGAGCTGCAATAGCAGCACACCACTTCTACTCATATTCCTAGTTAATTAGACCCTAATTGGCACATCAAACCAGTTAGCCTAATTGCAAGGGAGGCTGGAAAATATAATCTGTGTGCCCAGAAAAAGAATCTTAGTGTCTGCAAGAGTCCACTATTATGATCACCAAATATTTATTTTACCTCTCTTCATACACATAGAATACATCCTACCCCAATGGAAACAACATACAATTCTACCCAGTCACTAAGTCAGGCTTAAAATCTAGATTTTAAGATAATGCTTACTTAATCTTAGATGCAACCTATGAACTAAAAAGATACGTTCTCTCTCCTATCACCCCATGTCCCAGGAAAACAATGTATATAAAGATGGGAGACAGGTAACTACAATATGTTCATATTTAGAAGAGAAAAATGTGACACAAAGCAATACACATGTATAGCAATAAGGAAATGATGCATAGGCATTCTGTGATCTACCTCCCTTAAGAGTGGAAGACGTTTTGATGAGACCTCAGTCTAGTCTTTGGGAAGAACTCCCTTGTCCTCTGTTTCTGTATGGACCTGATACAAGTCTCTGAAATGTCCTTTGTCATTCTCCATGGCCGCATCCTGTGTAGGTATTGGGGAGCTGTAAAGCATTTAAGCCCCATTTTCTACTTATGCAAGTTGCTTGTTTTAACATCTGAACAATATTTGAACCAGGTTTATAATTTGATTAGTAATAAAATTCCTTCAAAAATTTAGTCTTATATATATTTGCTTGTAGTGACTACTCCCAAAGCTCTTTCTTACATAATTGTCAAATCTGAATTAATTCTTTGCTTTCTTGCCCCCATGTCAGTATCTGTAAAATATTATCACAGCAAAAATAATGGTCTTGGATCTTTGTTTCAGAACTAAATCTTAAAGCAACTGCACTCAAGGCCTTTTTACTTCTTTTATTTATTTATTTATTTTTTAAATTATTCAAGGTCTAGAAAAAGTCATCTCTTCTAATCTTTTCAAATGTCTCCATTCATTTTAATTTCTGCAATTATTTTCAGAGCTCATTTCTTTAGTAAAATCTTTCTAAAAGTAAAATGTAAAATCAAAATATACTATTACTTTTATTTTTTTTAACTATTTTCCTCTGGACTACAGTCTTAATAGATGGGTGATATGCTTTTCAATTATTGCAGGTAACAGTTTTACCAATTATTTTGCCACTACAGAGCATGACTCTCCTTCTAGCCTCTGATATCAGTTTCTTTAACATCTGCTGTATCATCACTAAGCCAATACAACATATTTTAGATTATGTCTTAGCAGTACCCCAATTCTGATATCAATTTATGGATTAATTATAGTCATTCTAGTTCCTGTAACATATAAATTCTCAAATCTCATTTTTTTTCTTCTATAAGAAGTCCAAAATGAAGTGTTTTCTAATTTGGAGGTAGCTGTCTTCTAAGTAGTGATTTAGCCACTCAATGCTCCTTCTCTCTTCTAGCTCTGGCATCCCTAACAGTTTTCAGGGTTACCATACTCTCTAGCTTCAAGTTGGTAGGGAATGATGATGGGAAAATGGGAGGACCCCATCAAGCCTGGAAATGAGCATAGTATGTTCATTCATATTTCACTGACTAAAGCTAACCACATGGCCACAACTAACTGCAAGGGAAATTGGGAAATTTAGCCTAGCTGTATGTCCAGGAAGAAGAAATAATTCTCATGAATGACTGGCTGGTTAAGTTTCTGCCACAAGTTTCTAAAAGAAAAAAAATGCTAGATAAAAATAACAGGAAATCACTTCATTTGAATAGGTCTGACCTTATCCTATGAGTCCCACCAAGATAATTTCACTAACTATATAAAAGAGCAATAATTCATTTTCTTCTAAACAATGGGATTACTTTAAAGAGAGTATTTTTGGTAGTGTAATAAATACAGAATTTAGACGGCAGAGGGTTAATGAATGAAATTCAGTTAACAAAGACATTGAACATAGAATACTCTTTAAATCTTGATTGTGAAGGAAATAGAGTGGAACTAGAAATGTGGAAGATTAAAGACAGAAAAGATAATATTTGGAAGAGGTACAGATGAATAATACCTCTTTTATAAGAGTGGGGAATGTTTCATTCTTCTGATACTGGAGAAAAGCAAAGAAGTACAGTACCTAATTTTCTAGTATTTGGAAAATTGTAGGAATTTGTGCCTAACACCATTAATTTTCTTGTAAAGTATGAAGTCATATAATGAAATGTGGCCGGAATTTAAAGACTGCAAAAAGTATTCCAGTGGGAAGGGAGACAAAGGTGCTAAAGGATACACAAAGTAGGAGGGAGAAATCCAGCTGAAGTTACAGAACTTAAATCTGTAGTGGTAAAATACAATGTAGCCTACTGTTCTGCACAGGAACTCAGTAACCACTGTGGGAAAGAAACACGCAGAAGATTAGTACTTTCTGTGTGGATTACTGTAACACTTATTACACTGGAAGCAGAGACTTTGATTTCTTAAACTATGCACACAGTAGGCACATGATTAATATTTGTTTGAATGGATTGATTCAGCCATTGCCAATTCTGCTATAGTACTCTGTAGAGTACTGGCAACTGCCCACATTTCATCCAGTATGCCAATGCTAAAAAGAAAAAAAAAAATGCTAAAAAAAATTCGGGAACACACAGCTAAATTGGCAGTTTGAGATGGCAACTATGTCAGCGGAAACATACTTCTTATCTTGTGCCAGTGCATCTGTTTTTGACGTTTGATTCATTTTCCTTATGCCACTGTGCTTTAATTGGATCAGAAAGTGATAATTTTGAGTTTAATAAGCTAGGCTGTTATTTCGAAAGTCTCAGAGGTTCTACAGACACCAACAATAAACTCGAAACCCCAAGGTTGATTGTTTATAATACACACTTCACAGATAAAAGTTAAGTCGGTGAGGGGTGGGAGAACTATACCGGAGTCTTTCAGTGACTTGCCTGCCAAGTATGGCACAGATCCTGTTTTCTTTTCCACTTTGGAAATTTACCGTTGTAATGATCAGGATTCCATCTTTACAGAAGCGTAAACTCAGGTTCAGGAAGTCTATGACCCAAGACTTAACTAGGCAAAGGGGGCTCTTTCCCTCACACTAGGCCATCTCTTGAGCTCCAAACCCCTAACTCACGATTTGACAGCGAGCAAAAAGGCCAGGGATGAAAATGTGTACAACAGTTCAAAATAAAGCCCCACCTCCCGGACCTGGCGGTCCCGGACTCCCGCTGGCAAGGCTTCCGGGCCGCGCTTCCGCACTGGCTTCCCACTCGGCACGCAGCCGCTCCTCCGCGGCCGGTCCCACGCACCGGAGAACTGCCCGCCCGCGGGCGTCGGGCACTGGCCCTTGAAACCTCACTTTCGTCCACTCCCGCGCCACGGTTCTGGCGACATCTGATTGCGTCACGTGCACTTCCGCCTGCGGCTGCGTTCTAGTCTAAAGCAGGGAAGGAAGAAGGGACGGCTGAAGGGCTGTGAGTTGGGGAAATAGCGAGGAAAGAGAAGAAATCGGGGCACTCGCGGGCGCTACGGCAGTGACCGCAGCCTTCCTCTGTCCCCGCTGTTCCCCCATTGGAGGTCGCCGTAGGCACACTTCCCTCGCTTCTTCGTACTCTTCCCCTCCGCTGAGTCTTCCGACACCCGGGTCTTCCTGTACGTCTCACCCCCCCGCCTTGCTCCCTTACGCTCCCCCCTTCCTCCCTCCCATCGCCAGGCTCCCCGCCCTTAGTATCGCGAGACGAGGTGAGAGCTGGCAGAGCGGCGGCGGCGGCTGTAGAGGTGACCGAGGCGGTGGAGGCGGAGGCGGCACCGAGCACTGTGTCGGCCCCGGTGCGGCAGAAGTCGAGGTGGAGGTAGCCCCCCCACGCCCCTCCCCCGTCCGCGCCCTCCCTTTTTCCCTGGAGATGGAGAAGGCGACGGTTCCGGTGGCGGTGGCGGCGGCGGCGGCGTCGGCGACTGAGAGAGAAGGGAGCCCCCCGGCGGCGGCGGCGACGGCGGCGGCGGGCCCCCCCTCGGCGCCGGCGGCGGCGGCGGCGGCGGAGGTCGGCGGCGGCAGCGGGATTCCCTCGGTCTCCTCTCCTCGTGGGATGGTGCGAGTCTGTGACCTGCTCCTGAAGAAGAAGCCACAGCAGCTACAGCTGCAGCAGCAGCAGCAGCAGCAGCAGCAGCAGCAACACCAGCACCACAAGGCCAAGCGAAACCGGACTTGCCGACCCCCTAGCAGCAGCGAAAGCAGCAGCGACAGCGACAACAGCGGCGGCGCTGGAGGCGGCGGCGGTGGCGGCGGCGGCGGCGGCACCAGCAGTAACAACAGCGAGGAAGAAGAGGACGACGACGACGAGGAAGAGGAGGTTTCTGAGGCAAGGGCCTGCTTTAAAGGAAGGAGGGAGGAAGGGACTGTGGAGGGTAGGGGCCAGAGGTGGGAGGGCACTGGCGGTGGGTCAGATTCCCGTGGGTTGATTTATCCTAGGTACTAGGCGTCCCCTGCCCTCTTTATTTCCCCGGCCTAATTCGTGAGGTGTGGGGCTGTGGGGGAGGGTAGTGACACGTGGGGGTGGGAGGGCCACAGAGTCCACGGAGTTGGTGGGTAGGACGTAGCCCGGGGGTGGAGGGAATTGGTTAGACTTCTTGCAACACCTGGTCGGGTCGGCCAGGGGCCGGTGGGGTCCTTTTATTTCTGGGGTGGGGTCGGCACCAAAGCGATAGGAGTAAGATAATGATGGGTGGAGGAGTCTCTTGGGGAACGACTGCAAGTTTGTCAATTTCCCGCACTTGTGAGGGTCGGGGAGCAGTTTGGGGGGAGGTTAAGTTGTAGTGGATTTAGAGCCGAGTGTGTATGTGAGAGACACGTGAGAAGCTGTACTTTTCCATAGTGTTCTGCTGCAGATTTTTTTTTTTTTTTTTTCATAATGTGGCTGCCGAAGTAACCTTCACTTCCTCCATCTTTCAAGGATTTTGCGTGAACTGATCTTATGGCCGGATACATTTATGTAAAATGCAGTGGATGAAAAATACATTTAATCCTTACATGTACATTCGCATGTATCTTCAAACGCTTCCGTAGTGAGGGAGAATTGTTAGGTTCTGTTGTTTTCCGGATGACACGGGGCAGCTGAAGTGTCTGCTTGGAGCCAGCCTTGGTTGTGGTGAGTTGGAATAGGAAGGCCTCTTGGTTTGTCCTAGTGATCTGGTTTCATAACTGTTTATAATTTTTCCTGGCTCCACAGACAGGCGGCGTTGCAGGACCTCGTTCTTCACGGAAGGCCGATAACCCAAGGGCTTAGTGAAACATACCTTGCTGACAACAAACTGAAGGGTTAGCCTTACTAGTTATCAGCTTTTTTGGTAATTCTTGGCTACTCTGACATGGAAGCTAGAACATTTTGATGTGGATAAAGAAGTAGCTTAAGGCAGCGAAGTAAAACAGCTTTACAGGCTGATTATAAGTTTAGTTATGAGAGAACAACTGAATTATGTAGAAGTGCCACTTGCCATTTATTCTCTCCCACAAACACAGAGATGAACTTGGTGCACGGCTGGTTTTTGAAAATTGCATTTATTGGATCTTGGTTTCTGTTCAAATAGAGAAATACTTTTTCAAGAGTTTGAGACTTGCATATTAGTAGAGCACCCGATTCTCTTTTACCTCAGACTGTAGGGTGTTATATAAGTAGAGATGTAACAGTTCAAGTATGTATACTGAAAAGATGGACCCTCCCTGCTCTTCCACTAACCTATTGAATTCTGTGGATGCGCTTGTACTGATGGATTAATACTTGTATTGACCTAGTTGAATGTGTCAGAATAGTTAGGCTCCAGCTGCACTTGAAACATTGAAAAGAGGGATGTGATGAGGTCCTATTGCTAATACAATCTATTGCAGTGGGTAGAATTATTCGATTGCATGGGTTCTTCACAGAGATGAGAACATTTTAGAGAAATCTAGTCCAACCCTTTTGTTTTAAAGATGAGGAAAACAAGGCTTAGAAGAAACTGGTTGTGGTGGGTAGTAGCAAAAATAGAAATCAAAGTTTTCTAATGGTTCAGACCAGTATGCTTCTTATGACAGTTTTATTTCCTTATATTCCCTTCCTGACCTCTTTCAAAAAATAGGTAGCGAATTGCATGGTAACACGATCATGCAGTTATGGGGAAAATACCAGCATTAGGATTTTAAATTCTCCAACAAAATATCAAGCTCTGGCTTAGGAACTCAATGTCAAGTTGAGTGCATTACTTACTGGAATATTATGCTATAAACTTCACATACCTAGGTAGTTTTGTCCTTTAGATTTGACCTGATAAGCAGGACTTTTAATTATTTCTTAAATCAGTAGAATAGTGTTTAAGTTTATAGGTGTGATAATTTTGTGTTGACTTTTCCTGAAAAACAGGAATGGTATATGTTGACTTGGATCAAGTAAGTTTCGTTTTTAATTTATTTTGTCTTCTGCACGGTGGTGTAAACAGTAGGTTTGTCATTTGTTTTGACGATGAGTCAAAAGATGTAAGTGTAAGAAAGTACAACCCTTAAAAATAAATCTATACGGGTACATGATGAGGGATGAGAAGAAAGAAAGGAGCACAATATGTCAACAACTGGTTGCATCTTACACCAAAATAAAAAATAAAAGAGACCTCATGGTCGCTGTATATTATAAGCTAAAGTAAACACTTCTGCAGTGTTTTTCACTTCATTACCATTTTATTGACATTGTCAGCAGAAGTTTAAATTTCTAGTGTTAGGAAATCATGTGGCTAACACTCATATTTAACTCCTTTTTCTAATTCACTTATTGGCTATACAATGAAAAATGTGCATAACGTGATCCTTGGGATTTTATTTCCATTAAAAATCACAAGGTTAAAGAGGAATATGACAGGTTATGGGTTTTGGGTATTAACCTGAAGAGATGGAGGATAGTTTAACAATATATACATTTGCTATGAAGAAACACTAGCTGGATATTTGCTATTCTACTGAAAGAGGAAAAGTTGAAAAGAAAGGAGATGTGATTTAAATAAGAGCTTTATTTGAATGTTGAAGAACAAAAATCTAACTCTTATTAAATGTTAGAACAGGTTATTGAGATTGGATTTTCTGTTCAGTATTTCAGAATAGAATAATCATGTTTTAGATAATTTGTGTAACTTTGTATATACCTGGGAACAAAGTACAAAACCAAGAGCTTCCCCGTCATTTGAGAAAAAACCTTAGATGAAAAAAGGAAAAATGTGTAATTACCTTGTCTTTTCAGTGGATAACTGACCAATATGGAAAATAGAAAGTGCTGTGATACACTTCTTTTCAAATTAGTGGACTAAATTAAATTACTAAATCAAGTGTTACAAAGAAAAAAAACTTGTTGAAATTGCAAGTGTTTATACTTAATTTCAGATTGTAATATTGCATTCTACTGAATGTTTTTAAATGTAACTTAATTGCATCAGTGTTTGCTAAAGCAGAATTCAAAGGGAAAAACTTGCTCTTAAAAGTAGGACTCATGTACAGAAGTAGCATTTTTGTGTGCATAAAATGTAATTGTAGCAGAAGTTGATCAGAATTTCCATATATTTTTATAGGTAACTTAAGGCTTTAAATTTAAGGGACAAACCTAGCAAACAAATTTTAGATAAAGAGAGCCAGTAAATAAATTAATACTGACTTAATTTCGAAAGGATTTGGGAGAATCTGTTTCTTGACATGAAAGAATTAGGGCTGAAAATGAGAGAGAAATCTATTTCAGAAGTAGCTTGTGTTTCCACAAGTTCACTTCCAAATTCTTTTTTTCTTTGTGTTTTAATGGAAAAATGCCATCCAAGTTCCTCTGTTGTAATGGTAGAATTCCAAATAGCCCAGAGAAGCTTACTTGTTTCCAATTTCATATCTTAATTGATGAAACAGTATTTGTAAACTAGATGTTAGACTCTTTGAAGCAATAATTGTGTCCTAATTATTTGGTCTTCTATTCTGCTTAGTTCTTGATTAAAGAAAAAAAAAAATTTCCATGAATTCATTTAGGAAATCAAGAGAAAGAACAGTGTTCCTTCTTTCTTGGATACAGGGCTGCTGAATAGTTGAAGTTTGAATTTCAACATCTTTCAGTTACTTAATTACTTCTCTTAGTGATGATGATCCTCCATAGGTATTTGAGGGAAAGCCATTTAAACTAATAGACATTGATTATTGGATGTCTCGTTAAGTACCTTAAGCCATCTAGATATGTTTTTTTTTTTAATATAATAAAAACAATTATTTATTCAGTGCCTATCATGTGTCAAGTCTAACTTATAACTTAATGGTTGAGCATGACCTGGAGCTTGTATTCAAATCTTTGATCCATCCCCTTGGTCTTGGGCAAGTTACTCAACCTCTCTCCACCTCACTTTTCTTGTATATAAATTGTGATAATAATACTTCCTACCTTATAACATTGCTATGAGATTTAAATGAATTAATACAATTTTCCTGTATTCTTATTTTACCATAACCCTATATGAAATAGATGCCATTGTATTTGTTTCATTATTTAGTAAACGGTTGGAGTTCCTACTACATGCCAAGCATTTTTGCTGTACTGGGTAGACAATGGTGAGCAAAGCTGTCTTAACACACACTGATTTGAAAATGTACAGTGATTAAATATAGATTTGGGGAGGTATAAGAGTGGCATTAAATGGTTACATATATATTCTGAATAGTTTCAGAAGTAAAGAAATATTAAAGGGGATATTTATTTTAGAGGCAAAGATACTAGTTTAGAAGGGTTTTAGGTAACTTCACTGGTGTGGCAGAGCTAGCCGCCGATTCGTGGTAGAGTGGGGCTTAACCTGTATCGGTTTGATTCAGACTTGCTCATTCATTCACTCATTCACATGCTTTGTTATGCCGTATGATGTTGAGTGTAAAGTAACGTTTTTGATGTTGGCATTTCAGATAATTTTAAGATAACTTTGGATAGTATAGAGTAATATACTTTTTGGCAATAAGGCCACCATTGAAGACAAGTTGACTGTCCCGAGTTTTTCTTTCCTTTTCTTGTTCTGAAAAACTTACTAAAAAAAAATTAAAGAAAGAAATAAAGAAATACAGCAAAGTCCAGATATATATACCCACAACCTAGAATTAACAGTTGTTAACAAAATGAAACTTGATAGTGAAAATTACCCTTTTTAGAGGAAGTCTGTTGCTTCTCCCTGACTCTCAAGATCTTTACTTTTAAGATTATCTTCCTTCATTACACTAAAAAAAATTCCATTTTAAATAGCAGTTGCTAACTTGTGGTCTTGATAGGCGATGAATACCCTGAAATTAAACACAAGATTTGTTGAAAGTGCTTATAATTTTTTTTCCCTCTCTACCTCCGTTGTATGTGTGCAAAAGAGGTCTGTGACTACCTCCCCCCTCTCTCCCATCATGTTATTTTGAAACTTTATCACTGCAATGGTAGTGGGGAATCAGGCTGGCATTTGTGTAAATGGATAGTTTGTAATTGGGAAACTTTCTGATACTGTGGTAACAAAGAAGGCCTATTTGTGTAGTGAAGTAGGGGAGTCCAAGATTTAGCTGTTCTTCCTGGTAAACTGGCCCTATACTTACCCTCTCTTCTCTTAAATTGTTATATTTTGTCTTAATTGATGAAGCAGTTTTCATCTAGTCTGCTATGGACTATTAGATCTGAAGACAGAAACTTTGTCTTACACATCTTTATATCTCCTACTGCCTGTACTATGTGTATTCCTTAAGTCTTAACTTCTTCTGCTAGATTTTCATGAAGTCAGATCTCTGAAGTAAAAGTGATACATAAATATTACTTCTTCAGCCACTGCTCTGGAAATATGTGGTACCTCACTTCTTAAGGTATCCAAACTTGGTTGTAGCTCTATGGTGGACCTCTGTCCGATGTTTTTATTGGACGCTATTCAATTTAACCCAGTCATCGTTAAACCTCACCAATCTAATTGGAGTATTGTAAAATTTTTCATTGTTGAATAATCATCAAAGCAGCACATTGTGGCTCCTAGAAATTCACTAGACTGTTCATTAGACTGCTTCTACTGGCATCCAGTTGACTAGGAGGTTGATTTTTTTTTTTTTTTCTTTTTTGGATTGGGGGGTGTGGTGTTCTTGAGGCAGTGTATTTGCATTTATAACAGTATCCTACATTTTTATAAAAATAATTTACTGGGTTAGGGGATGTGCATATAGTGAACTTCCTTATAATTTTTCCCTACTTGACCATATATGAAAAGGTGTTTTTACTTCACAACGGTGTATAAAGTAGTGCCTGCTATTAGGGCCAATAGGGGGCACCAGTATTCTTGGTAAACTATGCCAAATCTAACTTCTTTAATCATTCACCTTCTGGAAAAAGCAAGTATGTTAGGGAATTCAGGTAATGGATAAATATGAATGCACTTCTGGTCCCTGGAACCTTTCCTGTCTGGTAGAGTTATGCTTATCCACTTGCAATCCAGAAGCAAAATACCCTTTCTGACTTATGGTGCTTAACTTGTTATTTTATTTTATTTTTAAAGAAACTGTCTTATCCAGTCATGAGCGGAAGTGGAATTGTGGAGCAGTATAGTTATCACTTATCTGATTTATATTTTGGGATTTTAATTTTTAAAAGCAGCACATTGAATTTTATTTTCAACAAGAATGCTGTGAAACTTAAAATTAATATAGACCTGATTATTGAAAGCAAAACTGAAGTTGCTTTCTGTCATCCTGCAGAACTCATGCTAGAGAGTGACATTTTAAATTTACTTTTGAATGAGACTAGAGATAAAAGAGGGTCGGGTGGAAAAAATTTAAAAATCACAGTACTTAAGGAATTCATTTTGTAGCCAATATTAACTTAGTTTCTTAATAAAACAAGTTTGATATGTATGATGCAGTCTCTCTCCAAGCGTGCAGATAGATCATACTGAATTGTGGTGATGGGAATAAACAGCAAGACTGTTGGGAATAGATGGAAAACTTTAAATAGGTTTTTTGAGTCATGGATAAAAAATGTTCTCTTTTGGGTAAATGATCTGGAAAAAAAGTTAATCATTATAATAAATAAGATTAAGGTATTGGAGATAGACAAAATCATAATCCTTATTTAAATAATGCTATAATACAGCTATTCAAAATTGGTTTTATATATATATATATATATATATATATATATATATATATATATATTTCTGCCTGCTGTACCATGAAAATGAGCACTAAAACTAGGGAAGTTTTAGAGAGAAGTAGTTTAAAAGTGATTGGGGGTTTAGGGATGGAAACCATGAATAAGGAGGACTGCATATAATACTTAATTATATTCTTATTGCTTGGTAATTAATGTTCAAATTAACCAATTACTCAGACTGAATCATAACGTAGAGAAAAAGGTGAGGTGTATTAAGATACTGATATTTCAGTTTTGAAAATAAGTGAAGTCCTCATTTCTCATTTCTTGAGATTATTTGAAAGTACAGTGTAGACATGACAAATTTATGAAACTAGTCTATAGCTATGCATCTCTAGCAGGGCATGTCCCTTTCCTAGGCTGTCATTTGGTCTCATTTAATCTTCTATTTTGTTTATCATCCCACCCCCTCAAAAAAAAAATCCCCCTAGAAAAGTAATAAAAATAATTTTTAAAAACCTATTGTAAAATTAATTATTGATCTGAGTTTTTCCTCATGGATTGTCTTTTAATTAAAGAATCTTGGAAAAATATTTGAGTCTTTGGAAAAATTGGTTTCATCAGTTTTGAATTTGGAATAAATAGCATGGAGTTCTATTTTCCTTTTTCTCTCCTATCACCCTAAACATGAAACCTGAGAAGAAAAGGAAGTCTTCCTGTTTGTCAGGTCTATTTCCAGTTCAGTCTTTGACACCATTATTATCTGTCTTTTCTGTGCCATGTTTCCTTCTTATTACAAGTTAATAACAATAATAGTTCTGTTGCAGAGCCTCTGACTGTATAGCTTTTGCTAGTGACAGATGCAATGTAAGAGTTAATTCTTTACTTGACAGACATAAATACTATTTCCTATCTGTGGCTGTTTTCAGTATATAATAATTTCAGTCATTTCCCTCTCAGTGAATTTGAAAAAGTTAATACATTTAAAATCATAGCTGTATGTGTTGAGTTCAGTGATTTTATACATACTGTCTTTAGTAAAGCTTTTAAACTTAATGTATATCAAAACTAGAACAGTGATGGAATTGTTTTTTATGATTTTTAGAAGATATGTCACTACTAGTATACCTTTCTAACTAAATTTATTTAAGAAGCATTATTGACATCCAGCAAAGTTGCTTAGGGATTATGAGGGTTTTGAAGAAACTGAGACAGTATTTCTAGCTTTATACAATTTAAATCTTGTTGAGATAAAATAATAATAATTTTAAACTATGAAGATGATTTTAATCCTGTGTAGCTACTTTATTTGGGAGTGTATGTTTTCAGTGTAACTGTGTTTAGAATTTGGTCTCTTTTTAGGGATTGTTTTGTTTTTGAATACTGGAAGGGTGTGCTCTGTATCTTTTAAGAGTGTCTTTTGAAATGCTTGATAATTTTTGATATCTTTTTGTTTTTTTGTAAGTCGAGGTCTGTATGTGATATGTTCTAGAGAGTCCTTGACCATAAATTACACCAAAGGATTATCCATTCTAATTTTTATCCTGAAGATTTTGTAGTAAGAAAAAAGGTAGCTATATATTAATATACTTGTTGTTGCTACAGTAGGTATGTGTTAAAATATGAGAAATTGAGGTGTAGGGCAGTGGTAGGGCGCAGTGTTAAATAGCTTTTAAATTTGATTTTAAATGAAGTGTTTCTGTTAAATATTATTAATTAAATGTACATATGTATAGAAACATATACCTACATAATTAGGAAAATTGACAAAATCAAAAAGATCCAAAGCATGCAAAAATGACCTAATAATCCTACTGTCCAGAATTAATCATTATTATTTGAAATTGTCCTTTCATTCTTTTTCCTTGGTATGTTTAATCAGATTATCACACAGAGCAGAACTGTCACTAGAAATTTTGTCTGCTAAAATTTTCATTGATGAGCATTCTTAAAATGTATCAGTTGAAGAGATGAGTCCAGATAATGATTATACATTGATTTAACTATGAAAATTAATGAATGCATTCATACTTCTAAAAATGAGTCTTCTAATACATAAAGGTTTTGTCCCACTCTTTGTCAATGTAAATGCTGGTAACAGGTTGGTGAGTATCAAATGTTAGGCTGGCTTTCTTGGTGGAAGAGAGTGTGTGTGTGTGTGTGCCTGAGAGTACATTAGGATTTGCCTCATTGTTCTCATTGATTATGAATGTGCATAATTCACTTGATTTTTATGTTGGTAGACATTTAGGTTTTTTGAATACACTGCTATTGCACATACAGTGCTGAAATGACCATTCTTTTACAGTATTTTTGAGTATTAAAAATATTTCTTTGAGATGGATTCCTGGAAATGGAATTACTGGACCAGAGGTTATTATGCCTATGTTAAATCTGATGAACACTCCCAAGTTTTACTTCCATCAACAGTGTATAAGAATGCTGTTAGACATGGCCACTCTTATTAGTTTATAAAATCTTTTAACGACAGTGTTTTATCTGTTTTCATTTTTCTGATTACTTGTGATGTTGAGTAAATTTTTCTGTTTATCTTTTATTTCGATTTCTTTTGAAAATTTACTGTTTTATCCTTTATTGTTAGAGTTGTCATTTTGTTACTGATTTGTTGGTGCTATTTATATTTATGGGTACTAATTCTTTACAGTGTTGTTACATGTATTCTCTATCTCTTTACAGTATTTTCATGATGTAGGAAAATGTTTATTTTTGTATAGGAAAATGAATTATTCTTTGATGACTTCTGGAGACCCTCACCCCAGTTTTTTTAAAAAAAGCATTTAGAAATATTTTTCAAAGATATATTGATTTCTTTTTGAATGTAGTGATTTAATTGTTGTGTTCATTTCTTATTTACTCTCTTCAGTAGCATTTGACCTTGTGGATCCATTCTTGCCTTTTAAAAAAAGGTCTACCCTCTTTGCTTTTATAATACCACCCTCTCCTGTTTCTTTACTAGTTGCTTTTTGTTCTTTCTTCCTCCTGCTTCCCTCACTCTATATCCTTTGATTATTTTGCCTCATTGCTGAGTTCTGGGCCCTTTTCCATCTTGTTATCTGGACTCACTTTTTAGATGATTTTATCTAGTCTAGTGTCTTTATATACTCATTTGCTAGTGACTTTCAAGCGTAATTCTCCAGTTTAATCCTTTCTTTTTGAGTACCAGGCTGACTCTCTGGCCACCCAACATTTGTACCATCTTTTCTTCCAGCACAATCCTCTTCCCTCTCAAGAGAATCAATCCAAAGTCCTATCCAGTACTCACAGAGCTCAAAATGAGGAATATCCACATAATGTTTTGCCTCCTAATTCAGTGCAGTAGTCTGTAAAATAGTAAACAATGTATCTGTCCCTCTTTTACCCAACCCACTGTACAGTTGTGAATAGGTAGAGGATAATAAAAGCTGCTTTGGAGAAGGGATGAATAGAAAGTAGACAGCAGTCATTGGTCTATATTAATAACTGAAATTCTTCTGGACAGGAGAATACTTTGCTCTGGCAACTATGTAAATTCCTTGGTTAAACTCTGATTTAGCTCTATGGGGGAATTGCCCTTTTGACAATTATGTGTGCCCTTGGCTTTGTTCTTAGGTAATTCTTCCTTGTTTGTTATCTTCTTTTGCCATATCTGAAGTAATAGGCACTTGAGAATATGACATTGCTAAGAATTGCACAACTTTTGTAGCTCCCTACCAGTTGGTATAGATTAGGAGTTGCAGGGTTAAAGTTCAGTCATAGGTTTGTATAGGCCATTAATATAGTTTGGTGGTAATACTCTTAAAAATGCTTCATAGATTTCTATTGTCAGTACCATGTGAGAATAACTATAGCAAGATCTCTTTTATGTTATAATTTTTGAAAATCTACTCATTCTCTCTTTTACTAGTCTCTGTGTTAGGCCTGTTTCTTCTCTCCCTCTCTCTCTGTCTCTCTGTCTCTGTGTGTGTGTGTGTGTGTGTGTGTGTGCGCGCGTGTGCGTGCTACCTCCCTATCTTGAGGGCATGTGAAATAATAGGCTTGGATGGTTTTTCAGGTAGGGTTTAACACAGAATAAGCAGGAGATTTATAATAAGATAGAAAGTTAGGTATGTACTAAGGGGGCTGACTAAGCAAGACCAGTTTGTAAAGCGGGACAATCTCAGGCAGGTTGAAACCCAATGGCCATATGCTGTTCTTCATAGACAGTCCGGAAAGGAGGATTCAGGAAGGGAGAGTAGTTGTAGACTTAGCTGCTGTTTGAAGTCTTATTTGCCAGGAAAAACCCATTCTCTTTAAGAGTTGGACTAGGTCAAGCTCAGTAAGGATGATCACCCTACACTAGTAAAGTCAACTGATTAGGGATTTTAAATACATCTGCAAAATCTCCCCACAACACCTGGATTTGTTTTTGAATAACTGAGAGATGGTATTTACAAAATGGCTGCTGCCCTCCTCTCCTTTTAGATTAGCCTAACCAAGTTGACACACAGAAAACCATCAAGGGTGGGAAAGCAACACTATTAACCTGATGAAATTTGTTACTATCTGGCAGAGAACCATGGAGGTCACAAAGTATCCATGTATTTGGTACAGAGAAGCAGCTGCCTTTCCCAACCTGTGAGGTCTCAAATTACTGGACTCTTAATTGGTTAGAGTTTGCTACTGAGTGGCATAGTTCTTATGTCTGTTTCTTCTTGCAGACCACCTTATTTTTAGTTGAGTTGGTCTTTCTGGTTGTTCTTTAAACAGCTAACACACACCAGTGTTCTGAGCTTTCCTAATTGATTTACTTAGAACTACACATTTGATAGTCATGTGATATGCCTTCCAGGCAAGAGTTTTACTAAATGTTTTGCTGTTGTATATTGTTAACTTTCTATCCGGAGTTATGTTTCTTTGCTGTCTGTTCTCTAAGTCTTATCAGAGTTTAGAGAATGTGTTATAGTAGCACTCCACTTCTAATTTATTCTGTTAGTTAAGGTATAGTGAACAGACAGACTTTAAAACACATGTGGTTCAAGCAAGATAGATTATGTGATACTCTGGTGGTACAGTCCTCAGGTCACATGTAAATCTTCAGTTTCTACTGTTTTGTTACACCACCCCTTAACTTGTGTTGTTATGTGGCCAGTACAGCTGAGGGTCTGGATTTTTAATTTTATTAAATTTTAATTAGTCATGTGTGGCTGGTGACTACCATATTGGACAGTGCTGGTGTAGAACATTTTCATCATCACCCAAAGTTTTGTTGGTCAGCTTTGCCTTAGGGTGTTAACTTCATCTACAAGGTCTAATCTGGCTCACCAGCACCACATCTATTTTTCAGAATATTTGAACTGTGTTCCCTCAAAATTCATGTTGAAGAGCCAAACCCCAGAGTGTCAGAATGTGACTGTATGTTGAGGTAGAGCCTTTAAAAGGTAGTTACGGTTAAATCAGGTGAAGTGGGTGGGCCATAATCCAATCTGACTGGTGTCCTTATAAGAGGAAATTTTGACACCAGGGTTGTGTGCTCACAGAGATGAGGCCATATGAAGAACATATTGAGAAGGTGGCGATCTACAAGCCAAAAAGAGAGTCCCAGAAGAAACCAAACCTGATGCCTTCTTGATCTTGGACCCTCAAGAACCATGAAAACAAATTTCTGTTGTTTAAGCCACTTAGTCTGTGGTATTTTGTAGGGCGGTCCTAGCAAACTAATACACAGCCCATGAGAAATAAGAAACAGAAAGGTGGGCACAGATAACTTCCTTTTAAGGAATTGACCAAGAAATTGTAAGCATTACTTCCTGTTATTAATGGACCAAAGCTTAGTTATATGTCCATAGCTAAGACCTTGTTTTGCTTATGTGGCCCTTATACTGAGATGTAGCTTGAGAAATATTTTAACGAAAGAAGGAAAGTGTGCATATGGAGGGATAATGTCTTATATAATTCTAGGATTACACTGTTCTTATGGCTAATGATACCAGAAAAAATTACTCCACATTTCTGCAACAGACTTGTTGGCCTGCCTTGGCCTAGTGCCCATTCCTGAACCAGCCACGCTGTCAGTAAGGAAGAAGATGCTTTGTTCAGGCCTGTGTGTTATGTGTTGTTAAGTTGGTTCTGACTCCTGGTGATCCTATGTGTGAATGAGTGACGGCCACAATGCCCTTTTTTCCTCAGCTCTGCTCAGCTCCTATAGGCTTACTCCTGTGGCTTCTTTTATGAAGCCAATCCATTTCATTTTATATTTGGTTAAGAGGTGGACTAGGAGAGGTCATCTCTACTTGGTCTTCATGGAATGGTTTCCCAAAGAAAGAGTTTTTCTGTTGCCAACATGTGAGGTTGGGAAGTGGGAAGGGAAAGGGTATTGGACATAAGACCTCCAAAGTATAACTTGAAATTTCCCACCTCTCCATCTTAGCTACCTTCACCGTAGCCCAGGCTCTTATTATCTTGGATATTATAGTAACCTCCTAGTTTGATCTAGCTCTCTTCTGTCTCTTTATATTTCATTCATTTTTGCTGCAGCTACAAGGATAATTGCTCTTAGAATAAAACCCAGAGTCCTAACCTAGCCTAAGACTTTGTATGGCTTGTTCTTTTTATTGTTCTACCCTTATTTTTTATCTCTTTCAGTTCATTTGCTATATTTTAGGCACACTGACCTTTCTGCTCTTAGAGCATGCAGACTTTCTCACTTGGGATCTTTTTACTGTCCTCTGTGGTGTTCTTTCCTTGGTTCTTTGCTTCTCATCTTTTAGGTTTCAAGTTAGATATCCTTTTTTTCCCCAGGGTTGTTGGAATAAACTGACCCCCCCCCCCCCCCCCCACCATCTTTCCTCTTCTTCACTTGCCTTTGTAGTTTTTGCCTGTAACTGGGTAAGTTTAACTGGCATGAGAACCACAAGACCCTGTTGGTCTTTGACCAAGCTATAATGGTATTAAATAGTTTAGTGGACTCTTACCTGTTTTTTAGCACTGAAAGAGGGATTTGTGGGTGGTGGGAGTAGGGGAATTTGAGTGTTGAACTTTCTCAGATTATTCCTAACAGCCATTTGTTTATTTCTATGTCTACACCAATTTTAGTTATTAGAACCATTAGAAATTGCCTGCTTTGTACCTCATAAGTCACCAGATATCTGTGATTTCATGTGGTTCCCCTAATATGTGAGCGCCCTTTGATGTGTTAGAAGGCACTTCTCCCTCATTGATCTTCTTTGCCAAGAGTTTTGGATATTGTGTGTTTAACTTTTCAGGTGTCTTTTGTAAACTGCTGTAAAATATGCCTCTTGAGATTTCGATTGGATTTAAATTAAAATTTGGAATAATTGGAGGAGAAATAGATATGTAACACTGAGCGTTCTCATCCAGAAATATGGCATGCTTCTTTTTTTTCATGCCCTTTATTTGTCTTTATTGAAATTTTATAGTTTTCATATAGAATTTACACATTTCTTATAGAGTTCAATCAGGATTATTTTGTAATTCTTATTGCTATTATGAATGGTATTTTTTTTCTTCCATTACACTTTCTAATTAGTTATATTTGTAGTATAGGAACCTATTGGTCTTGTGTATACAGCCACTAAACTGAATTCTCATGTTAAGTGAGTTTATTCTGTGTCTTTTCTGACTAAACTGTTGTATTGATGTCAGTAAATGATTTTGTCTTGTTTTTTTTCAACATTTATACCTCTTGTTTTTCTCCTATTGCGTCAGTTTTGAACACTCCATAAATGCTGAATAAAAGTGGCAATAGAGGCTGTCTTTTTTTCCTTTGTTTTAATGCTTGTGCTGTTGTGTCACTATTAAGTGTTCTGTAGTAATTTAGTATATCTCTATTAGCTTACTGTGTTTTATCAGAAGTACCTACTGCATTTTATCAAATTCATTTTTGGCATCTGTTGAAATCATTATTTCTCTCCTTGCCCCTGTGGTCTATTCATATTTCCTTACATCAGTCTTGTAAAGATTTGTGCTTAATAGAGTCAGTTTATATGCATCCTATTTCCTTTTACTTTTACATGTTATATTTTTAACCATATTTGCCACTGAGAATTTAGAAAGGAATTTGATCAGGTGCTTTATCTGATTTCTCTATAGTTTAGAAATTTGTAAGCGGTTTATATAATTTGGTGTGTGCCTCTTATTTTTTAATAATTAAAAAATTAATTGTGGTAAACAACATACAAAAATTAACATTTTAAACATTTAAATGTACAGTTCAATAGTATTAAGTATATTCATATTGTTGTGCAACATCTCCAGAACATTTTCTCTTGCAAAACTGAAACTTGATACCCACTGAACAACTCCTTTTCCCCAGTTCCTGGCAGCCATCTTTCTACTCTTTGTTTCTGTGAATTTGATTACTTTAGGTATGTCATACACGTGTCATCATACAGTATTTGTCTTTTTGTGACTGGCTTATTTTCACCTAGAATAATGTCCTTAAGATTAATCTTAAGTAGGCTGATGTTGGACTTGGACATTTGTATAATACTTGTATTATTAGGGCAGGACCTGTGAACTCTATGGATGTGTTTCAGTTCTCTTGCATTATCATTCCAATGTTCTTTAGTTTTGTTTCCATGTTTTTAAAATATATTTCAGATAAACTAAAAATAATTTAAAACTGACACAGTTGCTATTCAGGAAGTGCTTGAATAAAATAGAAGAGCTACTGTAAGACCTGGGGAGAATGAGCTTTAATTCTGTTGTGGGGATGACAGATCTTTGAAATCAAACCTGTGCAAAGGATGCGGCGATGATACTAAACTATGACTGGTATTTTATTTCTGCTTATTTAACATTTTTATGTGGGAGGAATCTTAAAGGGAGATTGCATTTTTTCTGTTTTTATTAAACATGTAGTACATGTAAATGTAAAAATTTAAACAGAAGAAGAAAAGCAATATGAATTGAAAATCTCTTATTTTTTATCCCAAGGTATAAATTTTAAGGGCACATAATTTCATGCCCCTTTTTTGTGTGTGTTTTCACATATATTCACATGTGTATTTATCTAAACTAATTTGTTTTGCATAAATGGAGTTATGATAAAAATATTCTGAAGGTTTCTTTTTAAGTTAATAGTTCATTATAGACCCTGCTCATATAAATAAATACCCGTATAGTTCATCTTAGTAATGGCTGTGGAGTATTCCCTTGTCATGTATCATGAATTCCTTTGTTTTAGCCAGTGTTTGTTGCCAGTGTTTTTTTGGTTGTGTTCAGTGTTCTGCCATTACAAATAATAATACAGTGGACTCTTTCTGACATATATCTGTGTATGCGTTTCTATATCTTGATAAGACATATTTCACTGATGAAAGTGGTAGACCAAAGGTGGGTGGGTCTGTTGTTGTAATTCCCATTTTATTATTTGTGTCAATACTATGTGTGTTTATTTTTTTTAACTACAGTGGTTTTGTAGTGATTTCGGATGTGCTAGGTGTGATGTCAGCTTTCTAGCCTATTAATCTATTTTATCTGAATGTTACTCTCTTTTGGCTGCTAATTTGTCCATAAAGTACCAGATAAAAAATATTTTATTCTCCGGGGTGTTCATAACACTTAGCACATTGGATAATTATAACCTCAATAACTAATATTAATAACTAATATTTTCATAAATGCTTACTATAGGCTAGGCGAGTTATAATTGCTTTACATATAGTGTGTCATTTAATTTTACGACAGCTCTAAGGTAGATAATAATATTATCTACATTTTATAATTAAAAAATCAAGCCAAAAAATAACTCGCTCAAGGTCACAGAAATGATGAAAATGAAATAAAATATGGTAAAGAAACTAAATAGAGCAAAGAGTAGAATAGCAGTCAATAGGGGGGAGGGGAGAGGGAGAGAAGGGGGAAAAGTAAGGGAAGGGTTTAGTCAAAGAACCTGTATAAGTGACTCATGGACATGGACAACGTGGAGGGATATGATTGTGGGAGAGTGGGTGGTTGGGTGGGGGAGAGAAATGGGGGAAAATGGGACCACTGTAATTGAAAAACCAAAAATAAAAAAAAAAATTAAAAAAAAAAGAAATAAAATATGGGCAGTCTCACATCAAAGTCTTCTTTTTTAACTCCTGTAACCCACTGCCTCCTTTCTATTCTTTATGGCCTCCCTAATAATTGCTCAAGAAATATGTTTTATGTGAGTTGTAGAGCTCACTAGCTCAGTTGATCTTGTTTCTAGGTTCTCATTATAGATCTTTGTGAATGACATCTTAGTCTCATTCAGGACCTGCCTCTAAATCATTACACTTAAGTATTGTAGTAATAGTCCAGTTACATTTTCAGAGTTGGTTAGAACTTCAGGTTATAAGACAACTCCCCTTCCCCAAAAATGACTTGATCAGAGTGTAACTGGTTAATGTTACTCTGTTCTGTTGTGTCTTGTTTTCTTGATTCTATCCATTCTGGGAAAAATTCATGTGGTTGATCTTGAAGCAGATTTCATAGTATACTATTGACCTTTTCTGGAACATTCAATCCAAGTACATATCTTCTGGTTGGCCTCTTTTATAGTAAGTTCTCAAAATGTGAAGTGAGAAGAATGCAGTTTTAGACCCTGTTACATCTCTTAATGCATGCTGTCAAAGAAGTATGATATGCAAGCTAAATCTCAGATCCTCACATAAAAGGGACATGAGAATACCTTCTTTTGGTATTCTTATAATGTATGTAAAACATTTGTAAACTATAAGGGTCTCTAAAATTTTAGCTAAATACTAGCTGTTAAAACTGAACTATGAGGAAAAATGAGAGTTTTGTGAAAATGGGATTACTGACTAGTGAGATAAGATGTTTGGCTATTTAAAAAATATATAATTAGAAATATGTAATTTCAAAAAATATAGTTTTTTTCTTCCGTTTAATTTGAAATTTTTTTTTGGAATTCATAGATTGCCAATAAGTTTCTTCAGCTGTAATTTTGCATTTGGGTAACTTTATTTTAGGTGGAATTGATGTTAGCTTAAGGAGTGGGATTCTGTAATGAAGATTTCACAGATGATAGTTAAATGGGACAAATGCTCTTTTAGGATTATATTCTGGGTTTATTAGATCTTTAGTATATAAATAGAATATTTAAATTGTCCCAGAATTTAAAAATGTATAGTACTTTATCATACTGTTAAAGGACAGATAAGATTGATGGGGAGAAAGGTAAATATTTTTATCTTTTTCTGGAATTATGGAGCAAACCATTTTTCTGTGACTTCTCTACTATAGGCTTAGCAGATGATTCTGTGGTTCTAGATAAAATGGCAAAGTATCAAATCAGAGATTTGACCACGCACTTTTCTAAATCTCGAGATTTTTAAAACATCCCTAACTTGCTGTGGATTGCTTTTGCTTGTACTTTTTCTACCTTTCTTTTCTTACTCTGCCACCATATAATCACCTCACAGTATAAATTCTCTATTGTTCAACCCAGCTTTCTGGCTCCAACCCAAACTCTAGTACCCGAGTTCTCTTGACTAGATCCAAGTACTGGAATATGTTTTAAGTTGTACCTTAGTATGTGGGAGGTCTTACATATTTTAGCCTATCATCAGATCCTTGTCTTCTCTGCCAAGACTTAAAATACATGAGCTTGGTATTAGCAGCTTTTTGTCTTATATGCATGAACAACTTTGTTTTGCATTTCATGGAGTCCAAAGAACACCTTTGCTTGAAAGAGGACCCATTCATTGGCTTTGGCAGCCTTGAACATTAATAAGGTTCATTCATCTTAATCAAATACTAAGGTCCTCCTGACCTCACTATCAGAAGCAGAATTTTCCCTGAAAATCTTAAATACCAATTAGGAAGAAGAGTCAGATTCCAATTTCATTAAACCCTAGGCATGTGAGTGCTTCTCAATTTCTGTGCCTGACATAAAATTACATTCCATTATGAAGTGATTCATTGCCTTTGTTTTTCTGTCCTTATCAATATTTCTCCTGGAAAAAGGATTACATGGAAAGAAGTTGAAATCAACTTGGGAAACTTACTTTTGAATCCTGCTTTAATAATGTGTGACTTTGAAAAGTGACTACTTAACCTCATTTTCTTCATTCATGTTGGTGCTAATAATATTTTTCTGAGTTTTTCTAAAGAACAGAGATATCTTTATATCTAGTATACTACTGTCTTATATGTTGGAGGTGTTTATTCATTACTTAAGATATTTTTCTGGATTTAATCATTCCATATAGTTCTTAAATGAAGTTTTCATTGTTATTTTGCATTCAGGAGCAGTTTTTACCTTTTTGTGTCATGGATTTTAGTTAGATTCTTATGAAAATTGTGGACCTGTTTTCTCCCAAAATGTATTTAAATATATATATATAGAGAGAGAGAGAGAGAGAGAGAGAGAGAGAAAGAGAGTATTTTACAGATTGTTTCAGGGCGATTATAAAGTTCCTCAGGCATAAGTCTATGAACCATGGATTATGAACCTTAGGTAAAGAATACTCGATTTTATCTTATATTCATTGAAGCATTCAGTGACCTGTGCTCTTCATCACCTCCAAAATTAAAAAGTAAACAACCTTTTCCCTACCTATGCTACAGAGTTTGCCACTATGTAACCATTCAGAGAGGTTTCCTTGTGTAGTAGTAGATTTAGAAAATTTTAAATCACTACACTAGCATCCTTCCCTTTGCTCTTTTTGAAATAATTAGAATCTTCACTCAGAAAAAACTAATTTAGAGATTATTGGATTTGAAATCTCTTTCCTCCCCTTAGAGGGATGAAGGCTGCCTTATGCACTGATAAGATGTACTTAATAAAGTTTGCATCTGTTTATGCATTATATGTTTAACCCCAAACTACAAAACTTTAATTTTATTTTAGGGGGCTTATTTTACAGTTATTGTTTTAACTTTTCTTTTAAATACGGTAGATTGAGCAAATTAAAAAAATAGATTAATTTGAGAGACAGAAGAAGGGAGAGGGAAAGAAACAGTAATTTATTGTTCTACTTATTTATGCATTCATTGGTTAATTCTTTAATGTGCCCTGACCAGAGATCGAACTCACAACCTTGGTTTGTAGGGACAACGTTCTAACCAATTCAGCTGCCCGGCCAGGGCAACAAATTTCTTTAACTTCCTTTCTTGTGAATGTCCCACTGATATTGTTTAAAAATTGAATTAAACTTTAGTTCTGAAAAGCAAGAACAGATGTTATTATATTAGTCAAATGACTATGAAGAGGAGCAAAGGGCCTCATTAGCTCTCTAACTTTAATGTGTGTTTGCTTGTGTGTGGGGAAGGAGGGGCCAAGATCCACCTTAGGCATAGATGAATCCAGATATGAATAATGTCATTTGTACTGTTTTTCTCTCAATCTTTTTAGTCTCTCTTTTCTTCTTTATTAACTTTATTTTCACCAGGCAAAGATGGCTGTCAAAGGAGAAGGGGATGGGATATTCTAGCCAGACCTGGGTCATATGGCCACCTCTGTGGTGGTTGGAAAGAATCACCTCTACCCAAATCACATGGAATATTTTCCCTATAGACAATAATGATTATTTTTACTATAAAAAGGGGGTGGGGGGAAAGGCATGTTGAGCAGTAAAATTACAGTTCACAGTCCACTACAGGTACCATCAGAGGACCAGAAATTTTGGAGAAGATAGAAAGTTCACAAGATCGGATTGACAGCAATATCTCAGAGGAAACTGGAACTCAAGATAACAGAGGTAAGCTCAGGTTTTCTTAGGGGAATCTCAAAAGGCTCCAAGCTTGGAGTCAACCAATACAAAGAACAGTAGTAGGCAATTGGGTAATCAAGAATTTTTAAAAGAATTATTTTCCAAAGTGCTGTGTTAGGTGAGCCTTCTTGCTTCCCTTTCTCCACTCTAAACAGTTCCCTTGGCACTGGTGCCTGTCCTCAGGCCTGAAGTCTAAGAACTGAGTTCAGTAGGACAGCTACTGAGATATTGGAACCTGAGAGAGAAGCAGAGGCACTAAGGCATTGTACTCCAGGGGAAAAAAGAACAGTTTTGGCAGTACCCACCAAGTTTAACTTCATGTCCAGGTACCTTTCTGGGATACCTGCTTATCCATGTGCCCTGTCTGTTGAATTAGTACTACTTTCCCATTTAAGGGAGAAGCCAGTTGGGAAAACAAACCTGAACAACCTCAGAGAAAGGTCACATTGGTTTCCTATACTACTCTCTCTCTAAATTAACCATTCGTTCGCTAGTATAAATAGGGATAATCATACAATTGAGGAGAATCATGATGGAAGAGAAGATAATAAAAGAACAACTAACCTCAGATACAATTCAGAAGAAAACTTCAAAGAAAAAGTGTAATCGTATTTCATTTAAGATTTAAGAGTGTGTTGAAATGATTAATTGGAAGTTTCACTGAAAAGGGGGCAGAGAACCAGAAAAGATTTTGAAAATTATAAAGAAAAAACTTAATGGATGGGATGGGTGGGCTAAATAACAATTTAGTGTGATTGAAGACTTAATTGTTGATTTGGAACTAAAGAGGAGGAACTCTGCGTATGAAGCAAAAAACAAACAAAAAATAAAAACTGGAAAAACAAAATTAAAGAGGTATGGAAGACATATCACAAAGCTTTCATGGCCGTAAGTATGAGTTCTTCAAGCAGAGAACAGGAATGGTGGGAAGGAGAAAATATTGAAAGAAGCAATTGAAGAAAAGTTCATGAGCTGAAGAAAGATAATGAATTTCAGACTGAAAGAGCTCATCTAATACCAAGCAGGATGAATGGAAAAAGATCAACATCTAGACACATCTGGTAAAATTTCAGAACTCTCCTAAGGTTAGAAAAAAACAAACAAACCCAAGTTATTGCTAGAGAGAAGGAATAAAAAATGGAAAATCAAATGATTGAGTTCTTCAGTGCCTTCATCATTTGACGAGGAATAGATTTGGGCCTAAATTTTCTATATTAACCACACTATCACATGAGGACAAGTACATGTTTTACACTTGTCAAAACTATGTCTCTTATATGAAGATATTTGAGATACTATAATACAGTGAAAAGTATAAGATAGCAGATATCGTGATAGGGCAGTGCGGAGGGGAGGAAACAGTGGCAATCTTCGGCCCTCATAAAGAACTGGAGAAAATTTAAGAATATTATCAGCCTAGAATATGTGGACAGTTCTCTTTCAACCAGTACTGTCTAATTGACATAAAATTACATTTCCTTCATTAATTAGTATTTACCTATTCACATTATATATACGCATTTATTTTTTAGTTTTTAGAATCATCCTAGAAAATATATAAAATTTAGATGCATTATGTATATGAAGTAGAATACATCATAATCTTTATAATATAAGTAATATAACCTATAAAATTAGGATATAGAGGGCAGTAAAGTAAGGGTTAATGCTTGTTTCTTCAGTGAACAGTTGATCGCATATAAAATTGGTGAACAAGAAGCAGAAATAAAATATTAAAGTTGATAACTACACTAGAAAGCTGTTAACAGTGTAGTAATATATTGCCATTTTGATGCCTTTGTGGACTTTGAATTTTAAAAAAGAAATCCCACTTGTATGTATCACATTTGTAATATTAAAAAAGATTGCGGACATGCTGCATCTTCCTAGTTAATGCTTTTATTTGTAATGTAACATACAGTACCACATGGTTTTTATAATCTATCTGATACAGAAAGGAGGAAATGTATTCTAGAAATTGGAAAGTTGCATAGAATATACATGTGACTGCTTTTATGCCAGATGTGTAATTATTTATTGACTGTCTTACATTCTTGATTTTGTATGTCAATTCCTGAATCCTTTCTATGATTTTTTTAAAAGTTTATTGTTAAAAATGTGGGTATACGGGAAAATTCTGAATCCTTCCTCCTGCCAATGCCTCTAAATAAGAAGACATTTTCTCTTGATATATTGAAGACCCAGATTAGAAGCCTCGCTTGTCCGTAGAAGGAACTCATGTGGTCAAGAAATGTCTTAGCTGCTGGGGGCTGAGTGTGTCTTCTGGAAAAACTGGAAGAAGGAAGATGCCAGTAGAAATTATCTCTTTTACCTTCTAAAGAGAGAGCTGATGTTACGACCCTAGCCAGACAATATTTGTTGAATGAAATAATTTTCTTTTAATGGCACTTCAATTTAAAGGCAGATTGACTGCCTGTCTATGCTCCACACAGGTAAAATGTTGCTTTGTTTTAGGAGTGTTGCATCAGAAACATGATCTTTTTTGGAAGCGTATTTCTAATTGTATGGTTTTTGGATTTGATTTTTTAAAATATAAAATATTAAGATATTATACACCTTTAAATATTGAAAATATAAACTGGAAAAGACCCTACAACCTAGGTACACTATAATAACTCAAATTATATATAGTTTTCTAAGCAAACTGGGTTGCTAAACAATCAAGTTATACAAATACATACCTTTAAAATAATTTAATTATGAGAAATTCTTTAAAAACTAAGCATTTTACTGGAAATTGTGGAATTTGTGTAAGAAGGAGGTGGTTTCCTCAGTCACTCACAGATTATTAAGTATAAACTCTTTGACAGTTCAGTTATGCTTTTAAACATTTTGTAAGCTATCATTCAGTGCCCTACCCTTTAAACAATATTAACTACCATCACTGAGAGACATAGCTTTATTTTTTTGAAGAGGATGGGAGTCGATAACCTTTCTTTAAAAATTCTTGATTCTGATAAGAAATTGGTGATAGAGAAGTTGAAATATATGAATGTGGGTTAAATTTCATGTCATAATGCATCCTAATGAGATTACTACTACACACATCCAAGTTAGCATATATTGCTTTTAGTGTTTTTATATTGTGTTAGTTTTTGTTGGACATTTGGTAATAAAGTTAGATATCTAAAATTTGGGGTGAGGCGGGAATTGAAACTATTGATAACATTGCTTCTAGCATAGCTATGCTTGAGATATATCCTCAGGATAATCAAAGAGGTAGTTCACAGTTGTAGTGACTGAAAAAAGTTATAAAGTTATATATATATATATATATATATATATATATATTTATGAGCACTGTATGGTAGTCATGTCTATTATATCTACTTTGGGAATATTGGAATGTCACAGTTATGCTCTGAGATTCTCTCTATGTGAAGACCCCTAAAGATCCTCTATCTGGTCAGGATTAGGTTAGTGGAAAAGGAAATGGTGCTCCTTTTGTAATTTTTGGTCTAGTCGTATTTCTCAGGAGGTAAAATTATGAATTTGAAAGAGTAGTCTTTTGGTACTTGGAATAATTGTTTACAGAGAAACCATTCAAGATTTGGTGTAAATAAGCTAGAAATAGCATAGTGGTAGCAGGCATTTTGAGAGACCAGAATGAAGGAGCTTGTTATCAGTAACCCCAGGCCATGAAGGAACCAGAGGAAAACCAGTGACAGCAATTGAATTCCAAGGTTGCTTTGGTAGTTTTTACAACCTGATTATTCTCCATGCCTTTGATACTAAATTTTAAGTGAATTACCTGGCACTTCTTTTTTAGTCCCCAAGGCTAGGACATTTGTCCTTTAGAAGAGTAGTGGAAATTGGTGGCTCTAAACAATAGGCTTTGGACTTAAGTCTTTTCTTGTAATTTGTACTTTTATTCCCAGCCCCCTCACTCTACCACTGTGCGTGTGTGGTGTATGTGACAGCGGTGGAGGTTGTTGGTGTATTTTATTTGTTTGTAGACACTTGTTGCTTTGAAGCAGAAGATGGTTAATGTGTTGCTGACCAAATAGAGAATGCTATACTATCATAGATAGAACCTATTTAAGGCAAAACCAAAAACATTGAAATAAGTAATTTCTATTACGTATATGCTTGTTTTATTTTTACCTGAAGGTGTTGTACAATGCAGACAGATTTGAGGGGGCGAATGTGATTTAAAGACAAAAAATATGTTTTATCTATTTGATACATAGAGCCTATTGTGAAATACTGAAAACAGAATTAATTCATGGGTAGAGACAACAAATGCAAGTGTCCAACACTCACGACTATTATTGGAGATGTGAAAAGAGAGACAAGC
This sequence comes from Furipterus horrens, assembly GCF_987537825.1. Classification (NCBI taxonomy): domain Eukaryota; kingdom Metazoa; phylum Chordata; class Mammalia; order Chiroptera; family Furipteridae; genus Furipterus; species Furipterus horrens. The sequence continues at coordinate 171,797,372 of NW_028327172.1, forward strand.
TACTTTGTTTTTTTTACTATGCTTAGTATGTTATAATATTTGGACAAGATTGTGCTTGTATTTTATTATGTACGCAGGACACATCTGGGTAAAATAGTTTGTTTAAATATGATATTTTTGTAATGTTCAAGTTGAGCTTTGGGTTTTACTTATTAGTTGGATTATAGGAAAATGAAAATGTTTGTAAGTCAGAGAAGAGGAAAAAATTATTGAAGGTTTTGAATAACTTTGTCTAGAAACAGGATCAATATTCTAGGCATAAGAGTCTCCATTATAGACTCTTCAAGATGTGTACTAATTTTATTTGTCATTCTGTGACTATTATGTAATTTAAAGTGTGTAACGTAGTAATCATTTAGTAAATATCCGTATAAATGAATGATCAAATCTGGTAGTTATGATCTTTAAAAAAAAAACACAGTTTACTAGGGCTTATAATAACATTAGCCTTGAGAAAAATTTTACTTACGCAATTAAGTAAATTATTATTAAATAATTCACACCCATACTTACATTTAGAATATACTCCTGGATGCCTTTTGTATTATTTTATTTATGAAGTTACAATTTTATATATCGTTACTTAATCCTTTGTTACCTAAATCTTTTAGTTATTCCTACACGTATATGAAGCAGTGTCCAACTGTTAATGTTTACCTTGAAGGTTCTGGTGAAGTTTTAATCATTCTTATTTTTAAATACTGTCAAAGTCAGACTGGGATATACGTATATCAAGGAGCTAAGATAGAAACTATGCAGGGATATTTGTGCTAATAAAAACTGCTTATGTGTGGCTTTATCTGCTTGGTACATGTTTGATTTTGGAAGGATTGCTTTAGAATTTTATGCTTTAAAAATGAATAGTATGAAATAAATGTGTATGGTAAGCAAATAAATATGTCCAACAGTACAGTATTTTATTTACCTTAGTGAGAATATACTCAAATAGTTCTAGATCTTTAGAATACTACATTCTGGCAGAAACTTTAGAATTTACTCCTAAATTTAAGAAGACCCATTAAACCTAGATGGAATTTTATTTTAGTAGAACAGATTATTTGACTCCTCACTCTTCTCTCTTCTCCACTCACATATGTATACAATAAGAGTCTGTTGTGGCTTTTTCTTTTCTTTTTCTTTTTTCTTTTGTAAATAATTGAATTTTTTAACCTGTCATGGAATTGAATTTATGTGATGGGAGTTGGGGTGGGTAAGGGACAAAAGTTAGATGAAAGGAGGTGTAACTTTCATTTGAGATTTCTTGAAAAACAGAAATGATGAGGTACTAAAAATAAATCTAGATACGCCTTTTAAAACTGCTGTTCCCTGATCTGGGTTTTATTTGTAGGGAAACAGGCAGTCTTCTTCAATGTCAGAGTATATCTGTATTAGTTCAAGTTGTTCAGAGGGTAAATTAGTAACAAAATTTTAAATACATATACACGTCTATAAATTAGCCATACAGTTATATTGAGGCATGTGCAGAGTATGGGTACCTTTTCATCGGGCTTGTTCATTGCAGCATTATAAAATGTTAGAAACAACACAAGTGCCATTCAATAGGGAACTGGTTAAATACATTGTAAAGTAACTCTTAAGTGAAAATTTAAGCAGCTATCAAAATCAGAGAGATCTACATGTGCTAATCTGAAACAATTATGGAGAGATCTATAATATGTATAAGAACAATCTTACACTAAGATATGCTTCATATAGGTAGGTTATTCTGAAAGAATACACTAATTGTGTCTTTTAGAAGTTGTGAGAGGTTAGTTACTTTTCCCTGTATAATTTTTTTTAGTAGCGTGTATTACTTTATAGATGAAAACCATTGTTAATAAAAAAGTAAGTTATGAAGGTAATGGAAAGAATATTACCCTGCTGTATTAGCCATGTATTTAAAACTTTCAGTTATATTGTGGCATAATCGATTCTGGAGAAATAAATAGTAAAATGATGGGGATAGTGCTGTTTGATTAATGTATAGGCTTTCAGAAATTTGACCAGATTTGATTAGCCTTTTAATTTAAATTCTGTTTAACTTTTAACACCTGTATCTCATTTATGTTCAAACCAAGCTGTTCTCAGTTGAGTTTCATATATCTGCTAAAATGTAATTTACAGTGTAAAAAAGAGAAAAAATAGAGGTACTGTAAAGTAATGACTATATTTCATTTTGTTTGAGAGGTGAAGAGGGTTCAGATTTTGTTTATGTAGGTAGGTGAAATTATTAACATTTGTCCTACCACAAATTATCTGTCCTTGCGTCAGTTGAAAATATGAATTTTGAGAAGTCTTGCCCTTTATTAAAATGAAAAAATACATAAAATATATATTTGATGAGAACAGAACTCTTTTACAAGTAATTTTTGCTTAATGTGGGGGAACAAACATCAACAAAATGTTAAATCTTACAATATATGGTTGCTTGCTTGACAGTACCTCTGTGTGTGTTTGGTTTTCTTGTTCTTTGCTTAAAAACCCTGTGCTGGTCCTAAATAAAGTTGTAAATTTTAGATGATTCCTTCATTGAGCCTTCTTCTGCCATTCACCGCCCCCCTCAAACACCCTCCCACCCCCAACCCTGATTTTAATGGTAAGCTTTTCTCTTCACTTTGAATCTTCTTATTTTAGTATTTTCTTTTATGATTTAAGTTATTTATATGTATTGGTTTAGTTTGCATAACTGTTAGTATTTTAACTACTATTTACACTTTAATGCTTTTGTTATTGGCATAAATAAAAGACCTTGTAATATTGAAATCCATTTTAGGCAGATGGAAAAAGTTTTTTTGCCTACAAAATGAGGTTTAAATAGAAGGAAGGTGGCTCGCTTTTAAAATATAGGATCTTAAGGCAGACCTATATGAAACTTTTTCACACTCTTTTGCCCAGAGTATCTTATACTGTGGCATATAGGTCATCATATTAACAAAAAGGACTAGAAAATAAAATTAATATGGTATATAACAAAGAATTACAGGAATTCTGAAAAAGTCATTCTGTTTATATTTACTATTTCTATCGTGACCTATAGGTAGTAGAGAACAAATGTTTTTGTCATCAGAATAATTTAAGAAGAATTAGGATGCATTACTGGATATCAGATTATTCCTTTATTCATTAATTTGTTATTTAATCAACAAATACTTAAGTTCCTGTCCTATGCCAGAGACTGATGGTGCTGGCTATACATATGGTTAACAACTTTTTGCCTGTTTTCATCAAGCTTCTGCTCTGTAAGGGAGAGAGATGACAAGTGGTATATAAACACCCATAATTCTGTAGAAAAACTATATCACATATTTATCAGTAAAAAGTTAACAGTAAATGTCAGAAAACTCGAGAAGCACCCTAATAATCTTGTAACAGAAGGGAAGGAGAGAGTGAGTGGTTTGATTGACTTGAGCCTTAGAAGGCCAAATATCTTGTCATTTAAAATTGGAAAGCCTTATTGGTTTTGGGAAATGAGTACCCCAACGTGAGTAGTCTTTGAACTGAAACCTCTCTTTGCTTATGGTAGAGGAATGTTTGAAAAAGAAACTTTATTGATGACTTCTCTTAGTCTAAGGATGAAGCATTTACTTGAAGCGTAAAAAGAATTAACCTGGAAGGCCTGAAATAGTAAAAGCCAGTTGGCTAGTTCTTTTTAAGCTAGGTCTTAACAGTGAAAATTATTTTGTTTGAGAACCCTCCAAATGCCAGACATATCCATACATAAGCACTGTATTGGGTTGGCCAAAAATTCTGTTATGTTTTTTTCCGTACCGTGGCTCTAGTAGTGCTTGGTTGTCTTTAACTTCATTTAAAACAATTTTGTTAGATTGTATTGTGACAGCCATCACATCAGCGTGTGTTTTTTAAAAAAACTTGCCAAAATTGGTGAATTTTTGTGCAGCCATTTTAATACTGAAGATGAAAGGAAATAATACAACATTTTCGTCAAATTAAACTTTATTTTCAAGAAAGATAAAACAACTGAAACGCAAAAAGAGATTTGTGCAACGTATGGAGAAGTTGCCATGACTGATCGAACATGTCAAAAGTGGTTTGCAAAGTGTCTTGGTACTACTTTGGTCAAATAATTCTTTGCTGTGGAACTGTCTTATGCATTGGAAGATATTTAGCAGCACCCCTGGCCTCTATCCATTAAAAGCCAATAACGGGCGATAGCTGACATACTCAAAATAGCCAAATTCATAAATTATTGGTGAAAATGAAAAATGTGTCTTTTATTTTACAGAAGAGACATAACAGACTTCTTGGCCAACCCAATATATGGTGTGAAGGAAAACATTATTTTTAATACTATTTGTTTTCCATTAATTTCACACAGCCTTTGGTCAGATTGCTCTTGGTTTGAGTCCTAGTTCTTCTATATGACTGTGTATACTATCTGAGATTTGATCTCCTCATCTGTAAAATAAGGATAATATCACCTGGACGGAGTATAGTAGATGGTTCAGAGGACATACTCTGGAACCAACTGCCTGCATTCAGATGCAGCTCACCTTAATTAGCTCATTAGTAGTAAGTTCGAAAGTTGCTTAAGCTCTCTCTGCCTCAGTTTCCACATATATAGAATGGAAATAATGATAGTACCTTTTTGTTCTTTTAGGATTATTGTGAGAATTAAATTAGTTAATATATACAAAGCACTTAAAATGGCACATAGCATATACTAAGCACGGTGTAATTATTAATGTTACTGTGCTTTTAAGTTATCATTTAGGGTTATTGTGAGGGTTAAATAACATGTTTATGAAAAAAGGAACACATTGCCTGACACAATATAGGTGTCTGCTTGATACCAGAAACTGAGTAGTAGATACTTGATCACATTTTATCGTCATATAAACCTGCAAGAAGAAAGTTTTATCTGTCCTTTTGACTGTACCTAGAACAGTTTCTGATAAACAGTAGATATTTCATGTTTAATAAATGTTATCTCTTTTCACAGATTAATAAACAGGCTCAGGAGAACTCCAAAATCTCTTTTCAGTGGCATCCCTTTTGGGGAGACATTACTCGCAATGTGACTCATAACACTTTCTAAGCATAGATTTTGCCATATGTGTTAATAATAACTTTTTCTGTTGTTGGGTTTTTTTTTTCTTTTAAAAATTCTTTTTTTTTGGTTAGGAAATTTTAGACTGGAAGAACTCTTTACTTTAAGATTGATTAATCTGCACATTAAAGGATCACTTTGAATTCAGTTTGTGTGGCCCTCCTAGAAGTGCAGTTATTTTATTAATGCTACAGAGCATAAAACATTGTTCCTTTCCCATTGAATTTCTTCATATTCCGGGTTACATAGGGGGCACAATTTGACAAAGTAACAAACTTTACTAAACTGAGGAGCAATTACAATAAAGTGTGTAATATGAATTGGTTCTGTCCCTCATTATATTTGCTGTTTAATGATCCAGATACAGCGTTTCTAAATTTCAGTTATCTGATATATCTTCGTCTCTTGTAATATTTATGATGGAGTGGGGGCATTTATTCGGTTAGTAAATGAAATTAAAGGCATTTCTAGAAAATAAATATAACTGTGTTATGTCTTGCTTTAGTAATTGTAAGTCAGCTCAATGTTCATGTCATTCTCAGATATTTTCAAACAGATCAATGTATAGAAAACCAGTTACCATAAAAAAAACTGCATCAAAGTAATTATTTTTGACACCCTTATGTCAACACCTGTAATAAGTATGCCATATAATGCATTTGTTTGATGTAGTGAATTCCTAATTTGCTATTACCTTGCCTCCTTTGCATTTTTAATACAGCCATTAATCTCACTGCAAGGCTTTACTAAAGATAAATTGCTGTGTAACCTACTTCAACCTCTTTTGTTCAGCCAGGAAGCCAGGCATGTTAAATAGCTTTAAATATATATATGTCTTTTTTGAAATTTTAGGGTTTTAAGTTTTGAAATGGTAAAATAGGAGACTGTCTTTATTTTGTCTGTTGAAATTACTTGAGAGAAGTTTGCTCTGGAATAGGGCTTCTGTATCTTTAAAAAATACAGAGTGAGTCACCCCCTGCTCTTTTGGTAGATGCCTGGCTAGTGAACAGCTAAGCTGCTTTAGGCATGTAATAGAACATTCCATTTCCTGTTCCCTTGCTGACACAGAGGAGTGTTCCTGCTGGCAATGATCTAATCATAGTGCAGTAAGAAACATGGCAGTTTGATAAAACATGGTGGAGACAGCGGCTGAAATGGAAGCATATGTTCTAGAAGACATTCTTGAGGTAGGGCTAGATTTGTAAATGAAATGAAAGTTGCAATCTAAACAAAGAAATTTGTGTGACAGAATTATTTTACAGATGAATAGATTAGAGGAAAGAGCAAAGAGAGGCAGAGCATAAAAGCAAGATACGGTCAGACCTTGTTCCGTGTGAGAATGCCAGTCTGATTCTTGTGATTACTAAACAAATCTTGAATTATTTTCTTTAAACTTCATGTTTTATAAATTGTAAGATATATGTCTGATAATAAATTTTAAAAAGAACGGGTCTCGGACTTAATAAAAAGCCTGTGCTGATGGTGACCTTTAGATTAACTCATTAGAAGGTGGGGTCTGAAAAGCTGCTTTGAGTAGGTTTAGTATCATATGTCTTAGAATTCATTTACATATTTAAGCCTAAAGCCCTACTTGCAGTTAACTATTAAAAACAACTGGTTAATTTTGGGGGTAAAATTAAGCACATATATATATCTTGCTTAATTTTAGCTGGTACATTCTGGTTCTAGATTTTTCATGTGACTGATTATTATAAAATAAACTATTAAATAAAAATGAAAGGATCTTAAAATATAAGGCACTAATGCTTCAGAGCTCACAATAAAAACATGTATTTTGAGTCATGAGAATTTTAAATTTTGTTTTTATTTTCCTGGTTGTATCAATTTTATAAGAACCTATTTGAGTATATAAATCAGTTCAAGGAAATACATGTCAAAGTGTAACTATAATTGGTTTTGCGTTAGATGTAGTATATTAAACATTTGTATTTATAGGTACAGATATTTAAAGTACATTTTCTTATATCTATAAGTTGTAGGGTATTTCCCCCCTCATTAATATAAGACTGGCTAATTCAGATAAAGAGGTTTCATGATGCTGAGTGGTATTACTAATACTCAGACTGTTAAGATGATTTATTAAATATTCCCCTATTTTCAGAAAGAGATTTGATTAGGGGGAGAGAGCTTGAGAGAATAAGCTGCAAAAGGAAGCTAGGCGGGGTTAGCAGGGGAAAAAAGCCTATGCGCATTATAAAGTGCTGCATGATCAATGAGCATTTTCTGGAGTCCCTCAGTGTGAGCTTGGAGCTGACATTGCAGCAAGTCTCATGGTTGTTCTGCAGAATGAAAACTGATTCCATTGTACTATCTAGCTTCTTTCAGACACCTGCCAACATACTCTTTTCCTCCTCTCCCAACAGCTTCTTGTCTTGAGTTGAATCCTCTGGTTAATTTCCATTATCTACCCCCTGCCCCCAGCTTTTTTTGATACTATTAGTGAGTTTCCTTAGAAATGGTATGGTGAATTATCTACTTAGAAACAGTGGTATATACACTTACATCAAGGAGATTCAGTAAATAGGAGTGGTCACATGACTTTAGTGGTTGAGTTTAAACAAGTCTAATTCTATTAAAAGGTTCCAGTGTTACGTTATAATTTGCTTTAAGAAATTTTTGCTTTGGAATTTAAAGAGGTGTACTTAGTATGTTTCAATAGGTCTATTTGACTTTCTTTGCCATTTAAAATTGCAGTATATAACAGATTTTAAAAGTCTTATTTTCTAGGGAAACCTACTCGAACATAGTTTTGTGCCTTAAGTATAGATTTTTCTAATTGGCGTTATATGATTTCCACTAAAATTGTTTAATACTGTGTTAAGATTTTACCGTACCTAATTAGTTCATTTTTACTAGTTATTACAATAACCTCTGTAATTTGAATTATTTGTCCTAATTTTCAATCTCTTAATTTGGTTCCTTTATACCTTGTTGCATTAATCTGTTGTGACTAGTTTTCTCTTTATTTAATATTATTTGATTTAACTGAATACTTTTCCATAATTGGCAGGCCAAATGTAAAAATTTTCCAAGTTGTACTACAATATGCTTTCATTCCGAAAGTTGTAAGTTTTTATAATGACCTAAGGCTAAAATAAAAGTTCAAAGAGGATGAACTTGCTAACTCTGAAGCTAAGTGTACCATTTTCTGAAGTTTCTCATATTTCAAGTAAAAAGATATAGTTACACAACAAGCTTTCCAGAAATTTATTTGTTTAAAGGATTAACTCCTTGTATAGATGTCCAACAGTGAATAATGAAGTTCCTCTTTATACTGTAGTGACAGTTTTATTATTGTACCTAATGTCAAGCTATTTTAAGTGTCACCTTAATATTTATCTTTGTGATTTTATTGAGCATCTGGAATTTTATGTAGATTTCTGTTTATTTACATTAATCATTGGACCCCTTCTATTTTTTTTACCTGTTTTCCAGTGTAATTTGGTTCTTTAAATCATTAATTTTTTTTTAAGGTTTTATTTATTTTTAGAGACAAGGGAAGGGAGGGAGAAAGAGAGGGAAAGAAACATCAATGTGTGGTTGCCTCTTGTGCCCCCCCAACTGGGGACCTGGCCTGCAACCCAGGCATGTGCTCTGACTGGGAATCAAACTGGTGACCCTTTGGTTCGCAGGCCGGCCGGCACTCCATCCACTGAGCCACACCAGCAAGGGCTGAATCATAAATTTTAAAAAGCCTCTCAAATCCAAGTCATCAGTGAACATAGTACAGATCAATTCATATAATGCTATGGTTTGTGGTGATTGTTTTATTATATATTTAACAATTGTTATTTAACTTGAATTTTTAAATGATGTTTAAAATCTTAAGTAATATATTGTGAGTTTTTAAATTACATAAAACTGGAAGAGGCTGATTTCAACTTGCAGCATTGCTTCTCAGATATCCCAAGGTAATGGATTAAATAGAAAAACTGGGTTACTTAAATTATCCAAGTAATCCAGTTAGTAATTTTATTCTCCTAACCAAAGTAGTCAAAGTATTTCTGTTACTTTTGCTCACCTTAACTAATATTGAGGGCATTAGCCAAATACAAATGATAGGAGAGGGCTGGGAGCCTGTTTATGTATCTTTTCTTACATTGCTAAGACATTATTATAATTTCAGAAATTCAATACTTTTTCTTTAAGTCATACGTGATAATGGATCTTAGTACTTAAAAAGGTCAATAAAAAGAGAAAGTCCTCCAAACTTCTTCCTTTTGGGGAGGGGGGGCAGGAATACTCCAAGTTTGACCAAATACTGTGTATATAAACCTGAAGTTTTTATTTATTTTTCTGTTTTTTTTTGTTTTTAAATAAATACATGTAACATGAGAGGTCATTTTAGAAACATTTTCTAGTTTTATTTGTAACTGAACTGGTTTTAGTAGTTTTCTACAAGAGTTGTTTTAAAAATGAGACATTTTCACAAGTACTCCTTTTTATTTTGAATAAATTCAAAATGCTCTGTTCAGGGTATAGCATAGCACTTATACTTTTGCTTTAAAAAGGAGCAATTTTTATGAAAATAAAAATATTTACAGTTAAGTGTGACAACTGTCATGCCCAGTCTTGTTTCTTTGTCAGCTAAAGGCAGGATTTCTAACTTCATCTATACTTGATTTTACAGGTTGTAATATATAAGGTAAAAGTCTCAAATCTTTATGGTTGTTTAGATTACAGTGGGTGGAGGGTTTAGTTGAACCCCCTTCGGTTCATTATGGAACAATGTCTTGCTCTGCATTTATCTGGACACCAGAGGGTTTAGTTTTGTTTTTTAATTAGATTGACAGAGTCATGGGAAAGTTGTTTCATTTTGACTTGTCAGTATTATGGGCTAATGGTAAATAGTGCATTCTGGTTCAAACAGGGGAAATCCACTTGATATTATTTTAACAATAATATGAAGTTATTTTTAGTAATGATATAAAATCTTCATGAAGTAGATTCTTTTGGCAGGTACTTGCTATATTTCTTTTTATTCTATAAAACATATTGGTTTATGTAATACACATATATTTCTAAAGTGAAAGTCCTATATTAGTATAACCATGGTGACCTTTTTCACTAGGAAGTGTTGGAGTTTCTCTTAGGACATAAGTGTATATGTTGTTCTAGAGACAGAAAAGTTTAGCTAACATGTAATTTATTTGAATTGATATACATAATATTTTTTATTTATTAAAAGGTATTGGAAAGATTAGACACGTTTGATAAATGAATCTTACAGTTTCATTCCAGTACTTACTGCGCACATTCAATGTGTTAGGCACATGAAATTCAATGAGATTAGTCTAGCTAATTTTTCTTCACAAATGTAATAAGATAAAATGTCTATCATTGGTAAATGAAACATTCTTGCATTTAGGATGCCTACAGATATGTATTTGAATACTAATATTTTACTTCATTTTTTATCTGAAGAGTTTGAAACCCATGTTTTCAATATTCTGAATTTATCAATAAGCATATTTTTCTTTATCTGAGCCACCTTTAGGTTACATTTTTTATGTTTATTTTTGTAATTGTTATGGATATCATTATGAATGTTGGGCTATCTAGAAGGTTTCCTGTATCCCAGTTTTATCTTTTTGTCCTTAAAGATTTTTGTATTAACATTTAAATTATTATATTCTGTGTATGTGTATGTGTATACATACAATACACTCACATATATGCTTACACATACTCTACTTAGACATATTTGTGTTCCTGACATATGCATTATGAATATGTACTCTTATTTGAAAGTGGGGTTTATCTTGAGTGGGATGTAGAAGTTGCAGCATTGCTTTCACACCCCACCTTTGGGGGAATGCAGGGAGAATAGTAGAAGACACACTTAGGATAGCTAATAATTTCTGTAAAGAAGATTGACAATTTAGTGGAGTATGAAGGCTCCAAACAGCTTTCAAAAAGGTAGTGTAACTAGAAATGTGTGAATTAATCTATTACTGTTATAAGAGGGTAAAGGCCAGGTTGTCCAAATGTCATTAGTCCCACATTAGTTCATTTTAGTTCAGTGGTTAATGTGTGTATAGAAAATGAATTAGGAAAAAGTCTACATCATGTATTATCTGCATATACATGCAATAACATTGGCACTTTCCTGCTTCTAAATTGTTAGGGGCCTTTGTCCTGCCACTTGACTGAAAGAACTTACTCTGCTATGAAGTGACTTGATCACTCCAAAGTTAATGAGCATCAGAATCCTGCTTAACAACTGGTTTGGATTATTATATAGTTTCCAGGCTTGCTAAGACAAAGACCTTTCAGGGGGTGTTCATAAATGTTAAATGTCTATAAGATAACTTTGGTTTAATGAGTGATTAGATTAATACCGACCATTAATAACTTGATCTTGGATATGGTATCTGCCTTCTAACTGGCTGGCTATATGTTGTACATAGGATGCCCACAAAGTTTTATGGTGGCAATAGCAATTAAGCACATTAATTAACATTTCTTAAAAATTTAAGTTATTTGGAGGGACTGTGCCAAGTGATACACAAGTATTGTTTTTAATCCTCTAAATGACTATGAAGACATAGGCATCCATTTTCTAGAATATTTGTAAGGGAAAATTAGATAATCTGTGTAAACATTAAGCCCAGAACTATGCGCATAATTAATACTAAACCGTTGCATAGTTAATACTAAACCGTTGGCTATTTTTAAGTGAAAACCCTCATACACTATTTTATGTTTATAAATATTATCCCCCATTTGATAGAGCAAGAAACTACTAGCTTCACAGGTGATTGGAATAGCAGTTCTCAAATTTTTTGTTATCAGGACTCTTATACTCTTAAAAATTATTGAGGGCTCAAAAGAGTTTTTGTTTATGAGAGTTATAAGTAGTTATAATGATAATTAAAATTAAATTTTAAAAACATACATATTTATTTAAAAATAAAATAATGGGGTTAATAACATACCATGTTAACATACTTTTATTTAAAAACAACTGTTTTCCAAGATAGAAAAACTGTGAGAAGAGTGGCATTGTTTTACATTTTTTCAAATATCTTTGAAGTGTTATTTTAATAGGAGAACTAGACTCACACACTTGCTTTTATATTCAGTCTGTTGCAGTACATTATTTTGGAGGAAGTCTAAGAAGAAAATCTGGTCTCACTTATATAAGAATAAAAAGGGAAGATATTTGTATATTCTTCTTTGATAGCACTTCTAAAACTACTCAGATGGTAGTTCCTTAGAGGGTATAGTGTGGCATCTGAAACATCAGTGAATTTTCTGAACTTTGTTAGGTTAAAATCCACTGGTTTATTGCACATATTCAATGGATTTTTTTTCCCGTGTTTAATTTTCTGACATCCTACCTTGGTCACTTGGGAAGTACTGGTTTACTTACAGACTTCCCAATACTGCTATAATTTTTTTTTAAGTCATATTTGCTAATATCACCACTGATCTCCTTAGAAAAGTCAAAAACAGGGTAGATGCCATGTTCACAGTGCCAGCTAAGTTTGCCAAATTTTTAATTTTTGCTTTAAAGCTTGAATTTTACCACTGATGAAAAAGTGAGTTATCCTTCAAATGACAGGCTCACTGCATTTATTTTTGAGAAAATGTCTGCCAAATAAGTCTGAATAACCGGATTTTGTCTTAAGTAAAAATTATATTCCGTGAAGAAAAGCTACTGGTTTAGCTCACATTTACATTTACACAAGCGATTTTATTGAGGCAACTATGTTATTAGGTATGCAGTAGAAATATTTTTCAATTTGTTACAGAGAATATTAAATCATTCATTGTTAAAAATTTAAAAATTATTATTTATTACTGCTTCATAATGGAACTAGCCTTTTCACGCTTTTATTTTTCTTTTAATTGTGAGTTCATGGCAGAGAAGAATATGATTGGTGACATGGCCTTGATTTGTGTATTAAGGAGCCCGCAGTTTTATCCATCATTTTTTTTTTTTCTAATATCATCAGAATGAAACAGACAAATGACATGTTAGGATTATAAAAATGCTTTGACCTCATAGATCCTCTAAAAAGAGTCTTAGGGATCCCCTTGGATCTCTATCCTTCAGCTACAATTATAGCAGGTTTAAGAAGTGGGAAAAAGTTTATGTAGGAATTTGAATATTGCTTCTTTTCAATATCTTATCACAGGTCACACTGCTAGTTTTCATCCAGTCGAGAGTTTATTTTCCTCTGAGTCTAGTTATCTTTTATATTGTCCATGAATATGAAAAATAACGATTCCAATAATGTATATCTTGGTTATCCAAAGACTGAGCTGTTGGTTTTAGATTCTTTTGCTTCGTAGCAAAATTGAATCATTTAGAATCTATAACTTCTTGTATTTTTATTTATATAAACATTGATATTTATTCATACTAAATTTTTGCTGTCATTTGAAATTGGCATTCAAGTCGTGTTTTAGAGGAAAAGAGAAATGTCAGTAACTCTGCACATCTCTTTCCACTTCTCAAATTCTAACCCTTCCCAACTCCAAATTCTAAGCAACTTTGAGGAAAGTTATTGAGCCATTAAACTACTTGTTGGTGTTTCCTGCTGTTTAGTTTCTGACCTTGTATTATTTAGCCTCTTTCTCTTACTCTTGATACCTGCTGCCACTTTCATTTTGATTTCTTTTTCTTGCTAAAGATTGTCTGGATTCTGATTCTGTACTTGATGTTTGGGTGTTGTGATCAGCCTAACTCCTTGTTTACACACAGACCTCATTTGTTGACCTTCTCATTTGTCTAACTAGTGTTTATTCTTAGCTGGTTCTAACCTTGAATTTATCTAGTTGCCACTTCCTCAGTCCTTGTCACATAGTTCTGCATTTGTAATTTATGCCCTCTCATCATAACAAAGACTGACATATACTTGTGTGAAATGTTTAAGCAAGTTTGAGAAATACATTTCCAAATACTTATATTTTATAAGGAAATACTATTTAAGATTTTCCAAAAACATGTATGGTTGTTTTAAGTGTTTATAAATAAATTGGGAATTTTTCCTTTTTAATATTTTGTCACATTTGTATAAAATTTTATCTTCTCAGAATATTTTTCTTAGTTTTTCTCTCCTATTGTTTATAGTAATATTCATGAATATAGTGGTCTTCATGAAGTAAATGGAAGTAACAGTAAATAGAAAGGTTTCTCGTCTATAAAGCTATCCATTTAAAGAACCAAAATATTGACATTAAGCCTTGCATATATCATTTAATAAATCTTGAGGTGGATCATTATTTTGTATTTTATGAATTATAAAGATTATCTTTTATAAAGTGATAGGTAACTGAGAATGCTGAATTATGTTGACGTTGATTTTTAAGACTTTCTAGATACTAATTAATGAGATTCCTGTCTCATTGTTTTGAGCTTTTAGTGTTATTGTTTAATTTTCTGTGAATAGTTTTATTCTTTTTGGTGTCTTCAGTGACTTAACATTGTATCTCAAACACAGTGAATGCTTGTTTTATCATTTTAATTTAAGATAGTGTGTATGAAGGAATCACCTTCCTATCTTTTTCCCAGGGAAGTTTTTGAAATCAGCTTTGCTTAGATTTATACATGGAATGAGGACTAAAAGTCATATGTTACTCAAGTCATCCAGGTGATCAGTAGGTTGGAGTTTTAAGACTCAATCTTTTTATGTTATTTGAAATAAGTATTTTTAATTTTTAAAAATAATTTTAAAGTTAACTTGTACCATATAGTTTCTCTACGATTCCTTCTAAATGTAATACTCTGTATATCTAGTTCACTTTATGTAGTAGTTTTAAAAACTTCTAAACAAAAAAGTTTGAGATGATGTCGTGTATCTCCCATATATTTCAAAAGGTTTGCAGTCTGTTTTACAGTGTTATTTCACATTTAAGGTTCAAATCCAAGCTCACTTTGGCACCTGCCCCATTATATGACTTCATTGTATCCACCAAACTCTGTATTTACCATATTTAATCTGAATCATTTGCTTTACATTGTGTTCTAATAATATGTTACTGTTCACGTTGTCTGCTTGCTACCTTCTTAACCATCTCTTCACTTATTCAAAGTCCTACTGCTTACTTGGGTTTTATCTCCCTAATTTTCCTTTTTATGTTCATTATCTCCTACCTTTTTCTGATCTTAAAAAGTAATGTGAGACCACATCCATTTAAAATAATTTTATGATCTTACCCTGACTGGTATGGCTCAGTGGGCTGGTATGGCTCAGTGGGGTGGGCGTTGTCTCAAAAACCAAATGGTCACCAGTTCGATTCCTGGTCAGGGCACAGGCCTGGGTTGTGGGCCAGGACCCCGGTTGGGTGCACGTGAGAGGCAACCAATCAGTTTCTCGCACACATCAACGTTTCTCCCTCTCCTCCTTCTCTTCCTGTCTCTCAAAAGATAAATAAATGAAATCTAAAAATATAAAATAATTTTGTGGTCTTTATTATGTCCTTGATTAAATAGTGAATTCTTTAATATGGGTGCATTAGTTCTCTTTAAAAACAATACTTATATATTTTTATGTACAAGATATTTCATCCCACAAAATAGAGTAAAGTACATACTCAAGAAAAAAAGGATAAAAAGGCAATATTAGTAAATTAAGATCAGAGGTAAAAGTACATATAGAAATACATATTTAATATATAACTCCTAAACTTAGACTAAATTGACTGCCATTCAGAGCCAAATTAGATACTTGATGAGTTGTGGGGTTAGAGTTGTCCACAAACTCCACAGGCATACTGAATGATTTGGAGAAGTGGTAATATTTTGTGCATTTTAGGTCTCAGAAAAAATTTCTCTTTGGGCCTCTGTGATGAGGTCGTCGTCGTCGTCGTCGTCGGCAACCGTCCGTCTCGAGAGACGATGGTGTAGCTTCTTCAGAGTCTATCTGCACCGCCGAGAATGGCTGTGCAGTCCGACTCGGGAGTGACATGGTATCTGTCTCCTCCCGTGTTGAATCGACATCTTGCGATGACGCTGGAGTGTCCTCTCCAGTGAAGCTGAAGCTACAGAGCCTGGGCAGGGTGATATGGAGAGTCTGCTGTTGCCCATGCAGCAGACCCCCCCTCTCTTCGCAGCTGAAGGGTCCAAGGGAAAGACGGAGTCGATACAGCTTGGGTTCAGGTGCGCCGCAGGAGTTGCCGGTGTTGACTACAACGTCAAACCGCCTTAGGGACTCCGGCTCCGGATTTTCTGTCGGGGTTTACTCCCTTAGCCTTTCCCCTGAAGAGGTATGCCGCAAGGCAGCGGAGGTTTTTTGGAGTCAGAGTTTTCCTTCTCTGATGTACCCTGACTGGAAGATCGAACCAGCGACACTTAGCTCGCAGGCCGACGCTCAATCCACTGAGCTAAACCAGCCAGGGCATATGTGATGAGGTACTGCATTGTTATAGTAAGTAACTTCTTCAGCATTCCAAAAATAAATGAGCTTTACATTATTTCTACAGAATGTAAGTTAAGGATATACTGGTGGAATGCACTTGGGTTAAAAAAATTATGTAGTCTGAATACTCAGTTTTCTAATGATCTCTTTTGTTCCAAGGATGAAATTTAGAATATTCAGAGCAGAGTTTGCAAACTAGTGGCTCAGTAGACTTAGAAATGTGTTTTGTTTAGCAGCATAATCTTGGCCCACATCGTGACTGCTTATTTACACTTTCTTTGATTTCTCCCAGCTCTGTTGTGCAGGTTTCAATGTTCAGGTCTTGGAAATATTTTGTTAAATTTGCCCCTATAGGGGAGGAAAAACTTCCTCTTTACCCATTTAGGTTCAGTGGTTAAAAGACAGAGGAATAGGAGAGAAGATTCATACATGCATGTGGTAACCTCACAGAAAAGAGATGGAAACCTGAAGAAAGCAGTTAGGCTAGGTAGCTTATATATACTGTTTTAACAAAGGGTTGTAAATTATCAAGTGACTAGCCAAAGAAAAAGGGATATGACCTTCTAGGTGTGGTAAATTGTAGGAAGGTAAATACAGTATATGGGAAACTAATCCTAGATAAGGGTTTTTTACTAAGGTTTCTTAGGCAGACTTCAGTAGGCAGCATCACCGGTGATAAGAGTCATTTCCAATGAATAAGAATCTTTCTTTTCCTGATACAGGAGAGCAGGATGGAACACTTCACAAAGGGAAATTCATGCCCTGCTTTTAGGCAGAAAGGGGGGGCACAGAGTTCTGTCTGCATCTGCTGTTTCTCAATTAACTTCAGTTAATATAGTCCTTATGCCAAAGTGGCATATTATGGGGTGGAATATTTTGATACCTTTCATCTCCTGAACGTTATATGCTTCTTTAAATTATTGTAAATGATAATTCATTTCATTTTTCAAATGTATGTTGCTTATATAGGAATGCTATTGGTGTGTATATATATATATATATATATATATATATATATATATATATATATTCACCTTATGTCCTACAGGCTTGCTAAATTCACTTAGTTCTACCAGTGTTTTCATATTTGAAGTATGTTTTTTTGTAGACAGCACATAGTAACTCTTGCCTTTTTTATTCATACTGTCAATCTCTGACTTTGAATCAATGTACTTAGTCCATATATTTTATGTTTGAGTCTACCATCTTGGTGTTTTCTGTTTGTCCCAGTTGTTGCTTCTTTTCCCTTTGTGCCTTTTATTTGATTATTTTTAGTATTCCATTTTATTACTTCTGTTGCCTTATTACCTTTTTATTTTTGGGGTGGTGGTTTTCGGGTTTGCGGTATATGTGTTATAACTTATAGTTACTTTCACATAGTATACCAATTCACATATAATGTTGAGAACCTTACACCAGTATTTTTATTTCTTCCCTTATGTTTCTTGTGGGATTATTGTTATACACTTTATTTCTACATATATTGGGAATGTTCAAAATAGATTGTTGTTATTTAAAAATATTTTCTTAATTGAGGAAAAGAAGACACCCATTAAAGTTATTTTTTTGTGTGAGTTCAGCTTCATCAGGTACCTACTTGTATAATTTTAATCCACTTGAAAAATTTCCCTTAGCTTTTCTTTTTTAATAGTGCAGGTCTGCACACAACAAAATTTCTCAGATTTTGTTTGCAAGTGTCTATTTTCCTTTATGTTTGAAGTATATTTTCACTGCATACAGTATTCTTGGTTGAAAGTTTTTTTTTTTCTCACCACTATAGAAGTGTATTTCTTTTGTCTGCTGGTTTACATTCTTTCTGATGAGAAGTCAGCAATCATTCTTACTTTTCTTCTTTTGTACTTAGTGTCATTTTTCCTCTGGCTGTTTTTAAGATATTTTCTTTATTACCACTTTTCAGTAGTTTCATTGTGACACACTTGTTAGTTTTCTACTTGAAGTTTGTTGAGCTTATTGGATTTGCAAGTTTATATTTTTCTAATTTCGAGAATTTTTAGACATTATTCAAATAATTTTTTCGTTTTCTCTTCCTCTAGTCTGGAATTCTAATTACATACACACTGTTATATTCTTCTAAAGGTAATATTGCCTCTGGACATTCTTTCCAGTTTCCTGTCTTTGTGCTTTAATTTGGATCATTTCTGTGTTCTGTCTCAGGTTCACTGGTCTTCTGCAATGCCCTCCAGTGAATTGTTTTGGTAACATATACTGTACTTTTTCAACTATGAAAATCCTGTTTGATCCTTTTTTTTTTGTAGGTATCATTTCTATCTTCATTATGTTCACATTTTTCTTTGAATCCTTGAGCACATTTAAAAGAGATTTAAGTCCTTCTCTGCCACCTCCACACATCCTTTCAGCCTGTGTCTATATACCTGTTTTATCCCTATTTACGGGACATTTTCTTGCTTTGGTAATTTTTATGGTGGAAATTGTAATATTACACTGTTGAATGTCTGGGTGTTGTTCTTTTTTAAGGAGTATTGGATTTTATGTTTGTTTGTTTCTTTGTTTATGGCTAGCAGTGTAAATCAGCTTCATTCTTTTGAAGCATTGTCTGGCTTCTTTCTAGTAGGCTGTCTTGCACAGTTAGGTTGCCTTACTCTTGTATGTGGCCTTTCTGGAGTCTGTCAAATAGCGCAGGTGATCAGTGTAATCCCTCTTCTCTCACTGTTTGGATCTCAATACAACCCTACCCTGTAGGAACTCCTATAGTTTAGCTTAGAATTCCCCAGTACATAGTTCTTTTCCCAGTTCTTTTCAGTTCTCTGCCCCACAGACTTTAACTTTCTCAGCTTCTTTTTCTGATCTTCATCTCCTTAACTGAGTAAGACTGTAGTTCTCTGCTGTGTTTTCCTCAAACACTGTTGGGTATGGCAGGAAGATGGGGAAGTGGTGGTAGGGTTATGTCTTTGTTTCTTTTGAGTTATGTTATTATACTCCTGTTTTGTCTGTTGTTCATTGTCTGAGAAGAGACAGGAAACCTAGTCAAGTACCAGTTACTTTATCGTGACTATAAACCATATAGTCATTGTATTTAAACTGCTGGATTGTGGAGAGAATTATATTAAAATAGACCAGGTAAGTTGTGGCAGATGGCAGTGAAATATTTTTCATGGCTAATGGAGCGCCGCATATTTCTAGGTAGTTATGAAGTCATTTCCTATCATGTATATACAGTATGTACTCAGTGGATACAGTGTCACATAAAGTTTCTTTGCCAGTTCTCCTACTGCCAGTGTCAACTGTTGATAGTGTGCTATGTTTGTATAGCAGTACTTAATATGCTTCAGTTTCATAGTACATTTCAAGGAGGCCTAAACATATTTAGTGAAAATTTTTGAAAATTGCTCTCAGCTACCCGTGTTTAGAAGAGTTAGTTAATTATTGAAGCAATTTAAAATAAAATGTTTTAGGTTGTTAACTAATGGCATCACTCTATTATCAGCTCTGTAGGGATAGGATGCAAAACTTTATTAATTATATACTCTCATAGAAAACTTGGAAAATACAGAATGGTTCAAAGAAGGTTAAAGTATACTATATTTTGGAATTTTTCTTTCAGTCCATTCTCTGCAAATCCAGATGAATGCACATTTTTAACATTAGGACAACATTATATAAAATATTATATATCTCAATATTTTTCCTTCACATATTTGTATTTTCTGTATCACTTTACATTTGTTGGAAGTATTATTTAAATAAATGAGTTTTTTCTTTTTTCTTTTGCTACAATAAATAATACTGCATTCAGCATTTTTCTGTGTTTTCTCTGGATTAAAAAATATTCTAGTAGCTTTATAGATCAAGGGATATTGATTTTGAAACCTTTTCTGATAATTACATGAATACATATTTAAAGATTTTGAGGTATAAAGTAAAAACATGGATATTTTAATATTTATATCCCAGTCTTTATGCTTATGTTTGAAATATTTTTACTAAGGTTGAGAATTTGATGTTCTAACTTTTAATCTATGTATGTATTGAGATTTTCCTGTATTATTTATTTTTTGAAAATAGTTCTGGTAATTGCATATTTTATCTTGAATATAACTTAACTGTATATTTATATTGTTGGATATCTGGGTTACTTTCACTTTTCCTGTTGGACAAAAAGTTTTTAAAACGTCTTTGGCCATTTTGCTAATGGAATTAAAGCTTTTTTTTTAGAGAATCTTTGTTAATGTGAATCTTAGTCAAATGTGATTTAAAAATTTTGCTGACTTTACCCTTTTTTGTTAAGGGTGGTTTTGAGAAAATTTTCATATGAGCATGTCTTTTTTTTTTTTTTTTTTTTTTTTTTTGTGGTTATTTTCTCTTAGAAAAACCTTTCCCTCTGGAGATCAGATGATATTAATATGTATGTTTTAATCCAGTCTTGCTAGAATTTATTTAATATTGTAATTCATGATATGATGAGAATCTGAACTCCCTCCACACCACCATTTAAGCAGATGTTTATTAGTGAGGTCACATTTTTTATATTCTGGGATGCCTATTCTTTACAGAATGAATTTCATTTTTTTAAAACTAGGATTGATTAAGTCCTACGAATAATCCTTGAGTGGAAACAGAGCTTAAAATCAAACAAACCTGTAGTTAAAACTGAACACTGGTTTCCAAAAAGTAAATATTTGTCATTGCAATTGTGCCTGGACCTAGTGCAACCTCTGATGGAAAGGAGAGAGCAATCATAGTGGTGGTTTAGGCGGGGTCACCTGAAAGGTAGAGGTGGATACAAGAGTACAGGGATCCAGTTTTATCAATCAGTGCCTAGCATAGTGCTGAGTACATTATAGCTGTTTTTAATGTGTTTGTTGAGTAAGAGAAAGCATGAGAAAATTTCTGCTGGTGTCTTTTATGTGATTTACAAAATGTTGGATTACTTTTGAGTATAAACAAATTTAATAGCAGTTAAAATGACTAAATGTCTTTCAATTAAGAGAAGTTATTTTTATATTTATAAATATTTCTGCTGTCTTTATTTTAATTTGTAATCCAAACCTATTTTATTTCATAATCAATGTAGAGACAAAAAACTCTTCTATATTTATTTATTTTTGGGATTCTGACATTCATAATGGGTTAAAAATATGAGTAAATCTCTGTTAACACAAGAACATTTTTGGTGGTTAATGTTTTTATGACTTCCAAGGGGATATGTACAAAACTGATAAAAATTTTCATTGTACTAGTACTGTGCTAGATGAAAAATACACTATTTACAGTTTGTTGTCAGAAACGTTTTAAGGAAATGAAAAAATACGGGAGACATAGAGATGTATTTTAGCATCTCCAAATTCCGGACTTGTCAAGGTTAAATATACTTAATAATACACATAGTAATTCAACAAGTACTTATTGACTGCCTTGTAGGTGTCCTGCACTGCTTTTGGCTTAGACTACAGCATTGAAAAAGACTGATGAAATTCCTGCTTTCATGGAGCTTACATTTTAGTTGGGAAGACTGACTATACAATTAATCTAGAAAATAAATAATACAATTTAATATAGTCATTAATCTTTTTAAAAAATAAAAGCCAAGTTGAAGTAGATGACGACAGGGGAGGAAGCTGTTGTTCACAGGGTCAGAAAATACCACTCTGAAAGATGAAAATATTTAGGCAGAGGGAACTAATTGTAAATTCTAAGGTTTTGCCTCTGCAGTTAATGTTTTGAAGGGTGTTAGAATTAATGAGAGTATTTTATGTGATACAATGAATTGGAATCGAGAGTGTTGTTCTCAATTAAATAGGGACTTCTTACTGGGAAGTGCCTGGTAGCCTGACTTTCTCTTTGTCCTTGGGTTTTCATTTCCATTTTCTTCTTTTACTTTCCTTGTCTCCCTCCTCTCCTGCTAACTCTCTCTCTCTCTGTCTCTCTCTGTCAGACACACACACACACACACACACACACACACACACGCGCGCGAGAATGGGGAGTTCTCTGAATGCACTGTAGCCACTTTCTTTTGGATTTTCACTCAGAGAATGGGAGTTTGAATTTTTTGATATTGAACTCTTCAAATTCCTGTATTTTTAAGTTACGAATTTTAGGTCACCTTCCTTAGCTAGGATGGTGAACCTTCATAATTCCTAAAATCTGTAATTTGTTTTCTTCATGCGTCGTTTTATTTATTATGTCATTCATGGAGAAACTATTTGGGCATCATTTTGGGGGGAAAGGATGGTGTTGACGCTAGGGAGTGTGTGAGGGAGGCCAGATATTCAATGAAAGGAATTTTGGTTTAATCTCTTGTGATTTGGGGCGAAGCTGTAATTACTAAAGTAAATTTTAATTTTTTTCTTTCTCTCTCTGATACTAGACTTTATACAAAGGAATTGCCTTTTGAAATATTAATGTTGAATTATGTGACTGTTAATAACATTCAAGTTGTCTTATTTCTTTTACAAAACTGGATTTTGGATGAACATGAGTAGCATTTGGCTAGTAACTGCTTTTCCAACTTCTATCACAAGAACCTTTCTTGTAGATGCGCTGTATTAGCAACACAAGATCTAACAACTGTTTTCGAGCTACTCAGTTTATAGTGACTGATAAGGAGTTGGTGGCTCAAAGGATGCTACTCAGAATATATACTGAGTTCTAAATAACCAGACAAATAGAACATTTGAATTAGGAATGCTTATAGATCTCTTTCTGAAAATTGAATGTATGAATTTCCTTTAAACATTTTAAATGCAGGAAATACAATATGCTATTTATGTTAAATTTAACCAGCAATTATGACTTTTCATGTATGAAGTGTGGAGGAATCAGAGATGAGTAAAGACATAGACCTTACCAACCAGAAGTTACTGATCTCATTATCGACATTCACATCCAGATTAATTATCTAAACAATGTCTGTTGAATTGCCTAGGGAGATTATTTTAATAATGCAAATAATAATTCATTTTTAATCATCTTATTGAATTTTTGGGGATGACACTGGTTAACAAAATTATTCAGGTTTTGGGTGCACAATTCTACAACACATCATCTGTACACTTTATTGTATGTTCACCACCCCAAGTCAAGTCTTGGTCCATTACCTTTAATCCCCTCATACCCTCCTCACCACACCCCCTCCCCCACAGTTACCACACTGTTCTCTTTGCCCATGAGTTTTTTTCTTTCTTTTCTGCTCAATCCCTCCAGCCTACCACCCTCCAACTCCACCCCACAGCTGTCAACCTGCTCTGTATCATGAGTCTGTGTCTATTTTTCTTGTTAATTCAGTTTGTTCATTAGATGCCATATATAAGTGAAATCATATGGTACTTGTCTCTTTGGCTTATTTTATTTAGCATAATGCTCTCCAGGTCCATCCATGCTGTATCAAGGCTAAGATTTTCTTTTTTCTTCTTTTCTTGTCTTTCTTCCTTTTTTTTTTTTTTTTTTTTTACAGCCAATTAGTATTCCATTGTGTAAATGTACCACAGCTTTTTATCCCCTCATCTACTGTTGGACACTTAAGCTGCTTCCAAATCTTGGTTATTGTATATAACTCTGCAATGAACATAGGGATGCATATATTCTTTCAAGTTAGTGTCTTGGGTTTCTTCAGATAAATTTCCAGAAGGAATTTAAGGTATTTTAATTTTTTATTTGCTTAATCCAGCTGCAAAATAGACCTGTTCCTAGGCTGAAGACAAGAGTTTTGTGGTAATACTATGTGATTCATACTACATGTCTGCTGCTTGTCTGCCAGCAAGACAAGAAGATCAGTGATTTCTCTGGGGAAACCATGACAGGGCAAGTTGAGTAATCCTATAGTTTGAATATATTTTCCTGGGCATGTGTTTTCATGATTGTAATTTCATGTAAGTCCAGGAAAAGTATTTCAAAATGGGAGTTACTTAATGATAGCCAGCAGAGAGCAGTATTATTTCCAGGGGCCATTTGAGTAATTTGTGAACCTTCTATGAGGACAACCCAAAAAAACAAAGCAATAAAACAAACAAAAAAAGCCAACCCACAAACTTAGTTATAGAAAGCTCTGTATGTTTTTCCATTAAATGAAATGGTTGTAAAAGTCGGTACTGATCAAGGAATCTATTATAAGAGCTTGAATATAAACTTTAGGTATACAGAAACTACTTAAATGTCTACTTATTGATAAAGTAATTTTCAAAAATATTGATTCTTAACCACTTTAATGTTTTGTAAAATAATTTATTTTTTACATATACCTTTGATATTAATATCTTGAACACTAAATCAACTTTTTGGGTTATTAGCACAGTTCTGCAGAACACATCTTCTTGTGAAATAAAGTATTTTCACTATGTGTAATAATTGTATATCAAACCACAAATACCTATTTTTATACCTTTAAGACAACTTAGGGTTTTCATTTTTTTCTCTTTGTAGCTATCTACTCTTGATATTCACAGTGAAATCATTTACTGGGTAGTTTTTTAAAGTGATCTTTAAAAGCCATCTTTATAACAAAATCGTCGTCGTCGTCGTCGTCGTCGTCGTCGGCAGCCGTCCGTCTCGAGAGACGATGGTGTAGCTTCTTAAGTGTCTATCTGCACCGCCGAGAATGGCTGTGCAGTCCGACTCAGGAGTGATACGGCATCTGTCTCCTCCCGTGTTGAATTGACATCTTGCGATGACGCTGGAGTGTCCTCTCCAGTGGAGCTGAAGCTACAGAGCCTGGGCAGGGTGATATGGAGGGTCTGCTGTTGCCCATGCAGCAGACCCCCCCTCTCTTCGCAGCTGAAGGGTCCAAGGGAAAGACGGAGTCAATACAGCTTGGCTTCAGGTGCGCCGCAGGAGTTGCCGGTGTTGACTACAACGTCAAACCGCCTTAGGGACTCCGGCTCCGGATTTTCTGTCAGGGTTTACTCCCTTAGCCTTTCCCCTGAAGAGGTATGCCGCAAGGCAGCGGAGGTTTTTTGGAGTCAGAGTTTTCCTTCTCTGATGTGCCCTGACTGGAAGATCGAACCAGCGACACTTAGCTCGCAGGCCGACGCTCAATCCACTGAGCTAAATACACCATTTAGAATTGAAGTCCAGGGACATTTTAACCCTGCTACATTTCTTTGCCTTTAAAACATTGCCATGTAAATTGTATATATACTTAAATGACAACATCTGTCCAGAAGGTATCCAGCCATGTGCTATGAAAAAGAGACATTTATTGACAAAGATAAAAGAAACATTGTATATAGGACAGTGATGCCTCAGTCCCCTTCAAAGTAGGCACCTTGGGACCTCACATAGTTCTCCAAGTTGCTATCAGCTGCCCTGTCATATTTTCCTGAACATCATCGATAATCTAAAACCTTTTCCCTTTCAAAGGTGATTTTGGGAAAAGCCAGAAATCTCAGGAAGCCAAATCTGGCCTGTAGGGGGGCTGAGCTACCTGGGTGATTTGCTGTTTCACCAAAAACTCTGCATAAGTTGTGATGCATGAGTGGGCACGTTGTCATGATGAAGCTGCCAATCACCAGTTGCCCATAGCTGCAGCCTTCTGAATCATCTGAATAGTTTCCATGGAGGAATGTTTAAGCTTAACACAAATTTGATGCAGATTCATTGCTCTGCTTACTTAGTCATTTTGAATTCAATGGCCACCCAGTACACATGCTCCCTCAACGGTGTCTACCGTCGCCACCCCCTCCCCCACTGATTAGTACAGTGAAGTCATCATTGTTCACGCATGTGCATTCCAGTCCACTCTGCTTGGCTGCCAGGTTACATCTATGTTGGACAAATCATTCTCATTATATTAACAATGGTTGGACCTTTTCCTGACAGACCTTGTATATCCTGTGTCCTAGACTTGCATTGCTTTAGGCTAATGTGTCTTCCCCAAACAAGGAAGTATACAAGGTGACTGCCTCTTGAAGCATTTTGATGGGGAGAAGAGGGTAATAAGCATTTGCTTTACAGATTTGGTTGTATATGTTGCATCTATATGCAAATTCAAAAGATTACCATTTTCTCTAGTTTTAGGGTTTTGAAAGTCAGTGAAAGTAAAAAACAAGCATCAGTGAAGCTTTCTTTATTCTTATTGCATGGCATAGAAATAAATGTGCTTCCTTTTGGATATACCTTTAGACTTACATAAAGCAAGATTAATGGTTAGAAAAAAGTATTATAATAGACAGGAATTACTTGTTTGAATTTATCAGATACGGTACATATAAACTTATCAATTAATGAACAAGTGTCTAGTGTTCTAATGTTACTTCTCACCATTGTTTTATATGCCAAGAATATTCTTTTTTGTTGGGTCTCACCCAAATATTGGAAATTATTTATTCAGCAATTCTTTTATTGAGCATCTGTCATATTCTTAGAACTTGGGTTACGTAAGTGGCTGAAACATAACTCTTGACATCTTGGGAAATTATAAAGACTTTGACATTGATCTAGGTGTAATAGAAGCTATTGATAATCTTGAACAAACAAGAGGCAAAATCTTATTAACATTTTAAAGGGAATCAGAATACTTAGAAATCTGACTTTTAATTATTATTTGAGCTAGATTAAGATTTAGGTTATATAGATAACTGAGATAGGGTTCTGTCTCCTGTTGTTGCTACCTTCTATGTAGTATTGTTTCTGGTCAGTGGAGCCAAAGAGATGAAGATAATAAAGGCAAGGCTTTATACTTTTTTATAGAAAAATACAGGAAGAAGAGGTTGTTTTATTTTCCGAGGCAAGGAGGTGGGGAAGAGATTTAAAAAAAAAAAAAACATATCAGTTTAATTGAGGTGTCTATAGTACATCCAGGAAGAGATCTCTAGCAATTTGCATTAATACAGAACTACAACTCAGCAGAGGAGTTTGGGAGGGATAAGTATTTCCAAGTTATCAGTGAAATAGGCCTTAGTTAAAACTTGGGTTTCTAGATGACATTAGTATAAATTAAACAAACCAAAAGGCTCAAGATGGAATGAAGGGGACATATTAATATTTAAATGAGTTGGACGAGGATGATATGCTCGAAGGGACTGATTAGAAAATACTTCAGGGGCACATTCAGTTGTGAAATGGGCAAGAAAGAAATGATTCAGAAGACAACAGTAGACTAGATGAAAAAGAAAATGTTTAGGGTTCTTGAATGCAATTAAATATAGATTTAACAGCTGGTAAAGTAATAGAATTAAGGGCTAGATATTAAAATTAAAAATTCAGAGTTAGGAAAATGTAAATCTTCAAGGCATAACCATGAGAATAGGTTTGGACTATGAGCTTTAAGATTCTACTTTTAAAATTTTAGGATTCTTGGAATGGAGCATTTATGTATTCTATGTGTGAATTTAAAAGAAATATAGATACTAGCAATTTTTCTGTTTGACTTTTTAATCTCAAATTTGATGCTTATTTAATAGTGAAATCTGCAAACCAACAAGTTATTTTTCCTTTTTTTAAAATTTTGTTATGCTGAAATATACATAAAATTTACCATTTTAACCATTTTGAGCATTAATTTTTTGAATAGTATTTTTTTGTCAATTACATTTTCATTTAACTAAAATTTTTATGAACTTCAAAAATATTTTTACTTTGATTTTAAAATTGTATGATAGCTGATCTTCATGGAATTAAACTAAAATTTTTTAAAAATCTCTGGAAAATCTCCAAATATTTGGGAATTATACAACACATCTTAAAAGTTATAAATAATACTTGGGTCAAAGGGGAAACCTCATGGGAAATTAGGAAATATTTTGAATATAATGTTATATATCAGAATTTGTTATATACAACTAAAGCAGTGCTTAGAGGGAAATTTGTAACACAATGCTTATATTAAAAAAGAAGAAACTTCAAATTTCTGCATTGAAAAAAATGAGAAAAAGAAGAGCGAATTAGACCAAAGCAGGCAGAATGAAGGCACTAATAAAGATAAAAGCAGAAATCTATGAAATTAAAAGCAAAAGCAGTGAAGGAAATAAATCTGAAAGTTGGTTCTTTGAAAGAATCATTACAACTGATAAACTTCTAATCAAACTGATTGAGAAAAGAGAAGAGACAAGTTACCAATATCAGCAGTAAAAAAGGACATTACTACAAATCTTTTCCATATATATTAAAAGGTTAGTAAGGAGCTATTTTGAATAACTTTCTCAACAAATGCAACTTAGGTGAAATGGAGAAATTCTTTTAAAAAAACAATCAGAGCTCACTCAGCAATAAATAAATAACCAAATAACCAGAATAATATCGTATCAATGGAGAAATAGTATTTCTAATTTAAACCGCCCCCCAACCAAAGAAAACTGTATGTTTAGATGGCTTCATCTGGTGATCAAGTTAAACATTTATGGAAGAAATAATTTCACTTCTACACAAATGTTTCCAGAAAATATATGGTGAGGGATTACTTTCCAACTCATATTATGAGACCAGCATTACCATGATACCAAAACCAAAGACATTATTCACAAGATAAAAAAATTATTGAACAATATATATATATATATATGAGCTTCATCGAAAATTTCTAACAATAATAGCAAACAATTAACTATATAAACAAGACTATATGTCATGAACAAATGGTATGTATACCAGGAATGCAAAATTGAGTATATTAATTTACTATTTTAACACACTCAAAAAGAAGCATTTCATAATCTCAATAAATACAGAAAAATATCTGACAGAATTCTACATGCACCAATAAAATAAATTCTCAGCAGACTAGGAATACAAGAGAACTTTGTTAGTATTCGAAAAACATGGCTAACATCATGGTTAATAGTGAGGATGAATGTTTATCCCCTAAGACTGAGAGTTGTCTATTCTCATCATTCTTAAGTCAACATACTACTTGAGATTCTAGTTGGGTAAGTTAAGAAAAAAGCATGGAGATTGGAAAGAAAGAAAACAGCTTTATTCACAGATGACATGATTATGTAAAAAATCTGATGAAACCTACAAAAAAGATACTAGAACTAGTCAATTTAGCCAGGTGTCTCATATTTCTATCTTTTAGAAATGAATATTTGGAAAATGAAAAAAATTTAAATTATCAATTATAATAATACCAAAAACATGAAACACTTTAAGTATTATATAATTTATATGCTGAAGACTATAAAATATTCATGATAGATCACAGATTATTTAAATAAATGAAAATATTCATACTGTATTATTCATGGTTTGGAACACTCAATACTATTAACATATCACTTGCCTCCAAAATGAATTCAGCATAATTCCAGTCAAAATCCTATGAGGCTTTTTTTGGGGGGTGGGGGGCTGTGATAGAAATTGACAAAAAGCTTCTGATATCTATATAGAAAGGAAAAGACCTCAGACTAGCTAAAACAATTTTGAAAAGAGGAGCAAGTTGAAGGATTTTAAGACTTGTTCTAAAGCTGTATTAACTAAGATAGTATGGTATTGAGGAAATGATAGACATAGATTTATAGAACAGACTAGAGTCTAGAGAACATCTGTGTCTGACTCAACCGATTTTTAACAAAGGTTCCAAGGTATCTATCTTTTACGAATAGAGAAAATGTGGTCTTCTCAACAAGTGATGCTGGGACGTTGGGATATCCTTTTACAACAGGAACTTAAACTCATGCTTTATTAAACTAATGCAAAAATTAACCTGAATTGGGTCATAAACCTAGACATAACTAAAACAATAAAACTTCTAGGAGAGAAAATAGAAAATATTTATGACCTTGGGTTAGGCAAAGATATATTTTAGATAGGTTTCAAAAAATACAAACATAAAAGGAAAAAAACGATAATTTGGACTTAATCAAATTTAAAAACTTGTTCTTCCGAAGTTATTGAAAAGAAATAATTTTGGAAAAATTTGCAAGCCATGTGTCTGCTAAAGGACTTGTTCCATAATATATTAAGAATCCTCACAACTCAATAATGAAGAAACAACTGAACAAAAAATGCAGGAAAGGTTTTTTAAATGTGTAATTTATCTAAGAAAATATACTTGCTATGTAAGCAGAGGAAAAGATGCTTAATATCATTCACTAGCCATTAGGAATTGTGGAGTATTTCACAGTGTAATTTTATCAGTGAAATAGAGAGGTTCAGAACAACCAGAACAGGTTACAAGTGGGAGAGCAAAATGGTACTATCATTTGGAAAAGTGGAAGTTTCTTGCAAATTTAAATATACACTTGTTGTACGACATGTTCTTCTCATGTGTTTACCCATGGGAAATGAAAAATGCCCACATAAAGCCTTGTACTCAAATGTTTAACCAGTGAACAACTAAACAATGGTGGTACATCCACATTATGGAATACTATTCAGCAATAAAAAGGAATGAACTACTGATGCATGCTATAGTTTGGATGAATTTCAGAGTCATTGTGCATATGTGAAAGAAGCTGCACTCAAAAGTCTGGATGATTCCTTTCATTCTGGAAAAGAAGGGAAAAACAAAAACAAAAAACAGAAAACATCCTGGTTGCTAGGGGTAGAGAGTTAATGGTAGGGGATTGAATTGCCTACAAAGTAACATGAAAATTTTTTCAGTGTTAGAAATAATGCTTATCTTGAATGTGGTAGTGATTACATAATTGTGTATTTTTGTCAAAATTCATAGATTTCTACAACTCAAAAACGGTGAATTTTATCTTAAATTTTACTTCAGTTAATGTGATTTCAAAAACAGTTTTTTGGATATAGAAGGAAAAAGAAGGAAATTAATGTAATGAATTTCTTATTTTGCTTCTGTTGAGAAAAGTAGTTACTTTAATTGAATCTTAAAGACTTGCTTTTGATGCCAAGATTTACTTCATTTATTTAAAAATAATTAGGTTGCATATACATGCATTGGTACTGAATTACATATACCTGCAAGTTAATCCTGTATTTCTCAAAATAATACAAATTGTTATGGTAGCTCTTCAAATTTTTGTTAGCAATATGGAAATGGTTAGGTGATTCCTGATATTTTTCTTTGAAGGTCTAAAGTAGTTTTTAAACTTTTTTTTCCTTTTTTTTTGCTAAAAATCACGCACTAGGGAAGTATGTGGTCATTTTTTTTTTTAAGGTAAGCAAAAGAGAAGGGTACCAGCAAGTAAAAATTAAAATTTTCTCATTGATTTCACTCTTTGATTAACACTGTTAATAACAAGTTTATAATCTTGAAAATATTTGTATTTTTATGTATGCATATCTTTTTTTACATCAACTAAAATAGATACATACATACCAAGTATGCTTTTTTTTTTGCAGCTTGTATTTTTCACCTAATGTAATGTAGATATCTTTCTGCACCAATATTTACATTAATTCAGTAAATATTTTTAAGTATTTTGTATTTAAGACTGTATTCTAGATGCAAAAGATGGAGCAAGGAACAAAATAGGGTCCTTTCCCAAATGAACTTATATTCAAGTAAGAGAAAGCCAATAAGCAAATTGGGGGCATAAATCACTATTGTTAAGTTTCATAAAGGTAAATAATGAAGGTTAAAGGGATGAAAAATGATGGGACAGAATGATCAGGACAGATTCATTAGATAGTTGTGGTATGATGTTTATATGTAGATCTCCTTACTTTATTCTTCAGATAGCTGTTATTTCATAGTATTATCTATAATCATTCTGTTGGTGGTCATGCGGATTATTTATAATTTTTTCTATAATCAATATGGTAATGAACACACTTGTACATTTTTTTTTCTTATATGTATGTACAAGTATTTCTGTAGACTAAATTCCTAAAAGGAAAATTGCCTTTTTAAATGTTGGTTTTTGATTATGTCAAATTATCCTCTAAAACATTAGACATTATCTGTTAATGGATGAAAAAGAATACCTCATTTTAATTTGTACTTATTTACCTGATTCCCAATGATGATTTTTCATATAAATTGCCTACTCATTTTGCCCATTGTGGGGTTTGTTATTTTCTTACTGAAATTTTAGAATTCTTTTATAATATATTATATTTTATAATATTTTTTTCTGTCAGTTGCCTTACTTTATGGAATCTTTGGGTGTTTATTTTATTTTATTTTATTTTAATTGTTTTTCTATTACAGTTGTCCCACTTTTTCCCTCATTGCTATCCCCTACCCAACCCTCCCCTTCTCCCACAGTCGATCCCGACCCCAATGTCCATATTCATGGATTATTTATATTAGTTCCTTGCTAAACCCTTCCCCTACTGGGTTTTTCATTTTTATACTGTCAAAATCTATCAGTCTTTTCCTCCCTAGCTTCTAGGTTTTGTGTCTTGCAGAAAAACCGTCTTATAGTAATTTAGTCTCTTACATATTTTTTCTTCTTTAGTTTTATTTGTTTCTAGTAGATTTTATTTCATCTGGAAATTTTAAGAAATATATTCTGTGGTAGAAACGTCACTATTTTTTCCAGTTAAATAATCATCCTCCCAAAATAATTTATTAAACAATGTCTTTTTTCCCATTGACTTGAAATACTACCTTTATCAATTTTAAAAGTCCAAAATACATGTATTCCAGATTTAATACTTAATTATTTTGATTATTATCATTTTATATGTGACATCTGGTAGGGCATCCCTCCAATTGTTTTTTCAAAAATTTTTTGGCAATTTCTGTGTATTTTCTCTTCCAGATGAACTTTAGAATCAACATGTCAAGTTCCATTAGAAATCCCTTTGGGATTTTGATTGGAAGTGCATTGAATTTACAGATTAATTTGGGGAGAATTGACATCTTTACACTGTTGAATCTTCCCATCCAGAAACATGGTATGCCTCTCCATTTCTTCAGGTGTTCTTTTATGTCCATTAGTAAAATTTTAAAGTTATTTTTTAATGTAGGTTTTACAGTTTTCTTGTTAGGTTTATTCCTGGGTGTTTTATAGTTTTTGTTGTCATTGTGAATTACATCTTCCATTTTACATTTTATTTTTCAATTGGTTATTGCTAGTCTATAGGGAATCTCTTGGCTTTTGTATGTTGATCTTACCATTTACTTAGTTTTCAGTTAATTCTCCTGAAATTTCTAGAAGGGTGATTATGTTTTCTGCTAATGATGGCATTTTGTTGTTTTTTCTTTTTAGTATTTATAGTTCTCCAGGGCTTTTTTGTTTGTTTCATTTGTTGTTTCTGATTGTGTTGTATTGGTTAGGTTTCCAGATCTGTTCATTAATAGTTCTGATTTGGGCATCTCTCCTGATTTAAATGGAATGCTTCTACTTTTTGAACTTTTATATTTATGCCTTAGATTTCTGGTAAAATACATTCTTGGAAACAGAAGTTTTCTTCTTGGTTTAACAAGTATTTGCATGGTAATGGATATTGTTTTATTGTGTGCTTTTTCTGAGATGATCCATATTATTTTTCACCTAAAAATTTAATGTAAGGAATTATGTAATAAATTTAGCTAATATTGGCTATGATGTTTTATTTTTAATATTCAGCTAGTATTTATTTGGATATTTGTATTGTGCCAGGAACTTTGCCATACACTGGTGAGTCTCTTAAGTCTGAATGCGTCCTCTCTTTTTTTATGTGGAGAAGAGAGAAAATAAACACATACCCAGGAACAAGATAATTTTAGGCTGTACTAGTACTGTGGAGGAAACAAAGAGGGTGGTGTGGTAGAGAGATGAGGAGAGTACCTCCTTTTATAGAATCATCTGAGAAGGTAAAATATAAACTTAAGACCTGAAGAAAGTAGGTTTTGGGAAAAACATTTCAGCAGGGGAAGATCACCATTTCTGTATGTACAATTATTTTTTTGAGTATTCTATCTTCTTTTTTGTATTTGTTGAATGATATTCTTTTATACAACTGCCAGGTTTAATTTTCTCATGGATTATTTATGTTTATGTGCTAGAGAGTTTTCTCATCTGCTTTATGGGCTTTGTAAATCTGTGACTACTACCTTTATTAATATTTCTTTTATGGATGTGTTCTGTTAATGTTTCTACAATCTCTTTAGTTAATTTTTATAATTCTTTTTCTTAGAAAACTACCCATTTTATTTAGATTTTCATATTTATTGATTTATAATGTTAAGTTTTCAAATTTAAATATTTTCTTTCTCTCATTTTCCATAATCAGATTACCAAAGGCTTGTCTCTTTCTTGCTAGACTTACCCAAGAAGCAGTTTCTGGTTTTATTAATTACTTATGTGTCTTATCAATTTCCTTATTTCTATTATTATTATATATAAATTCATATATTTTGATTTTTGAAGGTTTTTTATGTTTTAAATGCTTGTTGTGTTCTAATGAATACATTTGAGGCCCAAAATTTTCTTTAAGGACAGCTATGGCTAAATCCCTCCCATAGGAGTTAGGCTCACAATTTAAATTTTCATTTCCTCTGTACTCTGAGAGTTCATTAGTAGTCTTTTTTTTTTTTTCTTTTTAAGTTTTTCAAGTACAGTGTCATCTTATTGTTGATTTTTAGTTTCTTTTAGCTTTGTGGACCAAGACTATAATCTGTATTATTGCTATTTTTTAATTTGCTGAGACTTTATTTTGCTTAAGAGATAGTTAAGTTTTTGTTTGTTTTCAAAGACTGTATTCTCAGTTTATAATATACTAAGTTCTTTGTTACTATGAAATAGTAGTATAGTTCATTGATTAATTTCTGAATCTTCCATATCCTTTCATAATCTTTTTGCTTTCCTCATTTTCTGAGATAGGTATGTGTAAATTTCCCACTACGGTGTGTGAACTTTCTAGTTGCTTATATTTCCAGCATTTTTACTTTATGTGTTTCTAAATTATATTGTTAGGTGCATAAAAGTTGAGCAATTACATTATAATATTTTTGGTGTATTATACTTATTGTCGTTGTAAAATACCCTTTTTACTATTTAATGCTTTTACATTTAATTCTTTTTTGATTGATAATTAACACCCTTTACTGGAATTGCTTTTTCATGACTCTTATTTTCAACCTTATGACTAAAACTTTTGTATATTTCTCTTAAAATAGCATATAGCTGTTTTTTTCTTTTTAACTTATTTTTATTGCTTTTCTATTACAGTTGTCCCACTTTTTCCTCCATTGCTCTCCAGCCTACCTCTTTTCCCACAGTCATTCCTTGCCCCGTTGTCCATGTCCATGGGGTATTTATACTAGTTTCTTTAGTAAACCCTTCCCCTACTTACCCCACTCCTCTCCCTCCCCCCCTCTTTTTTTTAAACACTTAATCTACGTGTCATTTTTTTTTTTTAATAGAAATTTTCCCATTTTTATGTTAACTTGGTATTTTGGCCTTTGCTTTTTCCTAATTTCGAAGGTTGTGGCAAACATGTTATATTTTCTTATTATCCTCCACTCCCATCTCTTGTCTTTAGCTGAATTTATCAAGTTTTCATTTTGTTTCATTTCCAGTTTGAAAACTATGTGTTATATGCCAGTTCTTCTGCAGGCATTGCATTGAGTGAAACAGTATTTGTAATAAGTTGCTTCCTTTCTCTGAAAATAAGTTTTTGGCATTATTTCATTCAATCTTGGCTTTCCTAGTTTTTAAATAATCTGACATTTTAGTAATATGTTTATAATGTTGTAATATGCTTTTAATTTTCTAACTTTAAGGTTTTTTTTTATTAACAATTACCTGAGATGTTAAAGATAAGGCAGTATTATACTAGCTTTTTCTATCTGCTTAGTCTTATTATTCCAAGGCTGCCCTGTGCTTGCATTAATTTTTGTTGTTGTATACATACATTGTCTAAATTCAGAATTGACATTTTTACAACATGGAGTTTAAGTGTGCTTTTATTTAATCTCATTTTATTTCAGTGTATACATAGATCAGTGACTCTACTGAAGATTTTCTCTTTAATTGTACAGAAGAAATATGTTGAAGTATATTAATTTTGGAATTATTTATTCTTTATTAAGAACTGTAGTGTTTTAGCTTAAGTTTACTCTATTTAACAACAGACGTAAGAAGTTTTTATTAGGTTCCACTGCCATATGCAAAATATAATAAATTATTACAACTATAGTTATGAATGTCATATTTTACATATAATCTGTGTTTGTATTCAAAGAACAAGGAAGAACAAATACCCAATTTTTCTGGGCTTGTTTGAGAGACATAATGTAAACTATTAATTTATTTAATCAGTGTTAATAAATAATGAATAGATTCAAATTGCTCAACTTTTTAATATCCATTTATTTAAATGCAGCTTTTTAACAGCTATTTTTATAATAACAAGTGATGCCAAGATTCAAACTACTGTTGCTTTGAATTAATGTTTACGTAGGCTGTTCTCTAAATATCCCTGAATAAGTGATAACACAAGTTATGTAATTCAGTCCAGGATGACGGCCTTAAGTCAAGTTGTTCTAAAGAACTTTTATTTTTTGTGGGCAAAATGGCATCAGGTATGATCTCCGTCTGTAAAATCATTTTGCCATTGAAATGACAAAATTGGTTATGAAAGTCAAATCACTAACATTTACTATAAGGAAAAATCTTTAAGATTTTTATGTATTGACTGGATTAAGAAATCTTCAAATTTTAAGCATGGTGAATTTTGGATTGAAGATAATCTTGTTTTCCTGGACCAAGAATGGGAATTCGTTGTTACTCTAAAAACATTTGTAATACAGTCTAGATCTAGGTAACCTTTCTTGAAATATAGATTAGCATCTTGAAATTCCCATTACCAGCTTGAAATTCAATGATAAATACACTGGGCAGTTTCTAGGACAACTGAAGCAGTAATAAATTGTTGGGTAGGGGTGGTATGGGAGAATGGGGAGTGTTAAAGGTCAAGAAGTCCAAATTCTGGAGTTACTGGTTTCTCATTTTCTAAAGTATGTTTATGCTCAGAGACTGATCCTTTTTCCCAATTCCATCTTGCATAATATGTCATTTGACACGATTGAAGTAAGTTCCTAACAGATTATTTTATCATCACATCTATCCAAAACCATTTTTCACAAGGTTTTTAATTATTTTTTCTCAAACACTGATTACTTATATTACTATAGCATCCCTCAGAGATATTGCAGGTTTGGTTCCAGACCACCACAATAAAGTGAACATCGCAATAGTTATATGAATTTTTTGGTTTCTTAATGCATATAAAATTATATTCACACTAGTCTATTAAGTGTCTAAAAAAGTACTTAAAAATACTTTATTGCTAAGAAATGTTAACCATTATCTAAACCATCAGTGAGTCATATCTTTTACCTGGTGAAATGTCTTGCTGCTGACCTATCAGGATGGTCATTGCTAAAGGTTGGGGTGGGTGTGGCAATTTCTTAAAATAAGCAGTTTAATTTAACTCATCAGTTGACTTCTCCTTTTACAAAATATTTCTCTGTAGCATGTGATGCTATTTGATAGCATTTTACCCACAGAAGAACTTCTTTCAGGATTGAAGTTGATATCTTAAACCCTACTACTCCTCTTTAAAAAACATTTATGTAATACTGTAAATCCTTTTGTCATCTCAACAGTGTTCTCAGCATCTTCACCAGTAAATTGTATCTCAAAAAACCAATTTCTTTCCTCACCCAGAGATTGCAACAATTCAGTCACATCTTGTATCACATCTGATTGTAGTTCCCATGCTGTTTCCACCACATCTATAGTTGCTTCCTTCTTGAAGTCTTGAACCTTTCAAAGTCATCCACGAGGACTGGAATCAACTTTATCCAAACTCCTGTTAATGTTGATATTTTGACCTCTTTCCATGAATCTTGAATGTTCTTAATGGCATCTAGAATGGTGAATCCCTCCCAGAATCATCAGAGGAATCAATATCAGTGGCAGATATAGCCTCACAAAATGTATATTCTTACATAATAAGACTTGAAAGTCAGAATTACTCCTTGATTCATGGCCTTCCAAATGCATATTTTGTTAGGAGGCTTGCAAACAACATTAGTCTTACTGTGTATATCTATTAGAGCTGTCGCGTGACCAGGTGCGTTGTCAGTGAGTATTAATATTTTGAAAGGAATAATTTTTTTTCTGAGTAGTGGGTCCTACCAGTCGGCTTAAAAGATGGAGTAAACCATGCTGTAAAGAGATATGTTGTTATCCAGACTTCGTTGTTCCATTGATAGAGCACAGGCAGAGTAGATTTCACATAATCGTTAAGAATTCTAGGATTTTTGGAACAGTAAATGAACAATGGTGTCAACTTAAAGTCACCAGTTTGTGTAAGCTCTTAACAAGTAAGTCATCCTGTCCTTTGA
This sequence comes from Furipterus horrens, assembly GCF_987537825.1. Classification (NCBI taxonomy): domain Eukaryota; kingdom Metazoa; phylum Chordata; class Mammalia; order Chiroptera; family Furipteridae; genus Furipterus; species Furipterus horrens. Next base: position 171,835,995 of record NW_028327172.1, read on the forward strand.
GCCAGGCAGTGACTTCTGCTTTCTAGCTATGAAAGTTTTAGATGGCATCTTCTTCCAGTATCAGGCTGTTTTATCTACGTTGAAAATTAATTGTTCAGAGTAACAAACTTCATTAATTATCTTAGCTAGATCTTCTGGATAACTTACCACAACTTCTACTTTAGCACTTGGCTGTTCATTGTGTATTTGTATATTATGGAGACAGCATCCTTTCTTAAACCTCATGAATCATCCTTGCTAGCTTCAAACTTTTCTTCTGTAGCTTCCTCACCTCTCTAGGCCTTCGTAGAATTGAAGGGAGTTAGGGCCTTGCTGTGGATTAGGCTTGGCTTAAGGGAATGTTATGGCTGGTTTGATCTATCTAGATCACTATAACTTTCTCCATGTCAGCAATAAGACTGTTTTACTTTCTTGTCATTTGTATGTTCACTGCAGTGGCACTTGTAGTTTCCTTCAAGAACGTTTTCTTTGCATTCACAACTTGGCTAACTGTCGTAAGAGGCTTAGCTTTCAGCCTTTCTTGGCTTTTTCACAAACCTTCCTCACTCAGCTTAATCATTTCTAACTTTTTTGATATCTAGTGAGAGATGTGGGACTCTTCCTTTCAGTTGAACACTTAGAGGCCATTGTAGAGTTAACTGGCCTAGTTTCAATGTTATTTTTCATTGAATAGGAAGGCCCAATGAGAGAGAGGGGATGGTTGGTTGATGGAACAGTTATAACACACATAACATTTATTGAATAAGTTCTTGCTTTTATATAGGTGCAGTTTGTGGCGTCCCAAATCAATTACAATTATAACATCAAAGATTGCTGATCACATATCATCATAACAAATATAATAATAATGAAAAGGTTTGAAATATTCCAAGAATTACCAAATTTATTATAGAGACACATGGAGCGATCAAATGTTTTTGGAAAAGTGGCGCCAATTTGCTTGACATAGGGTTACCACAGATATTTAATTTGTACATAATGCAGTATTTGCAAAGTGTAATTAAGTGAAGGTCTTGAAAAGTGCAATTAAGTGAATGAAGGTCAATAAAACAAGCATGCCTATATTTAACTCCTTCAGTAATCTACCATATACATTTTAAGCTTTTCTGCACAGTATGAAAGACCCCATCTTCCTTAAGCGTTATTCTTATTATGCTCGATCAGAATTTTTTTTCTGTGTAGTTACTGTATTATTATCTATTTAGTATAGTTTTTTTAAATCTTGTTTGATATATTAGCTGTTTGCACATAGAGTTGCCTTTCTAGCCTTTCTATATTATATGTTTGTGGAAGGTATTGGTTATGATAAAATGATTGCATTTTTATTCTCCTTTGACTATCTTAAGGCTTTGAACATAGTATGTAATTGATGGTGAGTGAATATTTAGTAAATTGAATGAAGGTTGTATATATGCTGTCCTGGTAATCAGACTATACTATATCCATATCCTTTGAAATGAATACCAGTTTATTACACCACAAAATGGACTGGTCTTCTGTAATGGCAGTGATAATATGTCTTTTGAAAGGGAGTTACTTCGAAATGTAATGCTTATATTCACTATTGGTCTGGGTGGATGTCCATACATCTCCAAAGTTCCATGTGACTTTGTGTTTTGAGTACTGAAGGGTACCATTAATGGCATAAACATATCTAGACCTTGTTTTATCTTGTCAAGTATTTATATTGTTTATTTTGGAAGAAAGTGAAAAAAATACACAAGGATTTTAATTACTTTGTTAACCTCAATAGTATTACTGTTAAAAAATAATTTTTTTAAACAAAAGGAATCTGTAGTAAATATCACCTTTAATCTTTCAAAACCAAAAGGCTTAGTATGCACAAAAGTGTAGAGGCTAATGTAATCAATTCTCTATAAATAAGTCAGTGAAGATAGCATTCTGCTTTACCTACTTTCTAATGAACAGCTTTTCTATATTTATAAGTATATCCTTAAATTTATTTTTTGTAGCTAACTATGCTTTCTCTAAATGCACTTTAGTCCTTTATAACCTGAAAGGGAAGGTTCCCCAAACCATCTTTTATTACTGTAGATTTATTTAAGGCCTGAGAATGTAATGAGCAAAGCTCTAGTTGCTGGATACATATCAGTGAACCAAAGAAGTTCCTGTTTTCATGAAGGTTAGAAAGGCAATAAATATATGTAGTAAGTTGTTTGTGATAAATTTGTGAAAAATTTATGCGGAATAAAAATCTAGAGATGGTTGAGAGACTTCCTTAGGTCTCATAGGTAGCAGCTGAAGCAGTTTTGGTAACTAGATACTCAGATCCAAGCATTATCCTTGAAATTAGTTTTCTTCATTAATCTTAAACTGGGAGTGGGGAGGATGTAATAGATATTTATTCCCATTCTTTATCCTAATACCTGCAAAAATCTACATACAGAATTTCATTGTTATTTGAGTTTACTGCTTTTTAAGTTACCACATTTTTCACATAGTAAGAATAGTGGTCTTAAAAAACAATGTAAGAGTTTGTGGAGAAGTTTTAAGTCAATAAGAAAACATTTCAGTCGTTAAGTATCCCTCATGAACAGATTGACATGATTTTTTCTTAGTAAGTTTTTACCAAGCTTAATTAATACAACCCGGTATAGGGAACTTTGAGTTTGAAAATCACTTTGAGTTGAAATTTAATACCTTCTGTGATCTAACTTAACTTTCTGACTTTTCCTACAGTAAACCCTTTATTCTAGCATATAGAAATTTTATACTGTCTACCAGTGATATGTTCTTTCTTCTCCCCTTTCTTACACAAATGAATTTATTTCAGTCAAAATCCTTTCATATCTTTCTGCAGTTTTAGTACCTATGACCTTTTTTTTAAATTTGGCACTTAATCATGCACCACTCTGTGAGATCTTTTGTTTTCTAAAACTTTAAAATATTATTTAAGTTTTCATCTGTTTATTTTACTTATGTTCATTTTTCCATGTTTATATCCTTTATTTTCTTTACTTCTACCACTGGATTGAAAAATTGTAATATTGCTTAATGGAAAATTTCATTGCAAAGCAACTTTTCTTTAGAAACCATCTTTTTAACTTATATCTTAACAGTTATTGATTGGTTAAGATTAACACATTGTCAAGTTTTTCAAATATTTACTGAAATTATTTTCAGATTGTTCTGTGTCTATTTGTATTTGAAATATTAGACATCTGCAATGTTATTTTATGTTAAACTGCATTAGTTTAGGAATTTTGGAAACATATTATTTTCTCCAAATTTAACCTTCAGTACTAAATGTGTTAATTAAATATGCTATTCTTGTTTGTAAGTAGCACTATGATAAAGGATGTCAAAACAGTTTTTTCCCCCGTGTCTTAGGAGTTTGCTACTTTTTAATTCTTTAAGTTTTAAGTTGTACTAGTATCGTTGTGTTCTTCATTGCTATATACTCACAGATTTTTTTAAAAAGTCCAGTTTCACCTTAAGAATAATCTTAATCAAGCAGTAAATATCAATTTTATGAAATCTTCACTTTTGAATACATGTCCTTTTAATATGATTGCGTGTGACAAAATGGGAAGTACACATAAAGAACTTTTGCTGCATATAAAAGTGGTGTTTGGAGGAAGAGCATTTGTGTTTTTTGTTAGGTGTTGGGTGAATTAGCTCCCTTTTTTTCATGAAATGTCATTTTTGCTTAAGAATATAACTGACAGACACGTCACACTGATCAAACTTGGTTTTTTGGCAAAAAATCTTAGAAATGATAGAAATAAGCCTGTGGAGGAAAATGATTGGCAGTTTTTGTTGCTAGTGATAAAATTAAGCTTTCAAGCACAAATTAGAATTTTGGGATAGTATTTGATTGCACTTGACAGTTTTCCAGAACTTAAAAACTTTTCTGATTAAACCAGTGGTGATGTTAATGAATATGGATTTTTTAAGATTATAGTTTAATTTCTAATATGGTAAATAATAATAAATTTAACCTTTATATAAAGTTTTTGGGAGTGCAGTACTTGATAAGTGTAACGAAGGGGTCCTGAGAGCAGATCATCTTAAGAACAGCTGATTTAGCTTCGCTTACCTAAGTCAAAGGTTTCGCAGTCTAAGAATTAACCTTATAACCTCCTACTCAACCCTCACCCCACCAGATTAAAATTGTTTTAAAAAAATGAAACTGCATGTGAATAATACATTTTAAAATTCTTCTACTCATGTAATTTTCTCTTAAACAATGGGTTTATATAATCCCATTGAATTTATTTAGGACTATATCGCATTTATTATCATTTATATTTACTTTAAAATACTTTTTCTCTTCTCTTTTTTTTTTTGTTTATTTCTTTCTATTTTCCCTTTCTCCTTTCATTTCTCCCTTCCTTTCTATTTGTTTTCTAGGTGGAGTCTTTCATTTTGGATCAGGATGATTTGGAAAACCCAATGCTGGAAACGGCTTCCAAGTTACTCTTATCAGGTACTGCTGATGGTGCAGACCTCAGGACAGTAGATCCAGAAACACAAGCTAGACTGGAAGCTTTACTAGAAGCTGCAGGTATGTCTGCAAACCACACATAGTAATAAATCTACTTAATCATATAAAGTTAACAATAAATATAAAAAATTCCTGTTGTTATCAATGTGTGATCTTGGATATTTAGCATAATACTGTTCATAAAGTTTGATGTGTTATTTTTTAGAGAATTACATGAAATGCTTCATTAAAGAATATTTTCATTACCAGAGTAAGATACAAGGTTGTTGTCACCATTTTCAAAAAAAAGGGATTTCTTATATAGTCAGTTTTCATTAGTCCCAAATTCCGTATTTGTGAATTTGCCTACTTGATAAAATGTATTTGTACTGCAAAATTAGTACTCGCAGCACTTTCTCAGCCTTTCATAGAAATGTACAGGATGGTAAAAAATTTGAGTTGTCCTATACACATGTTCCCCGCTGAGGTGGAATGAGGTGATGTTCTGCCTTTTGTTCAGCTCTCCTACTGTAAACAAGTGTCCTTTTCATGATCTACTTAGTGCCACATTTTTAAAATTTGTGTGCCTTTTATTGGTAATTTCACTGTTTAAAATGTCTCCCAAGTATAATGCTGAAATGCTCCCTAGTGTTTCTAAATGTGAGGAGGCTGTGGTGTTCCTTAAGAAAAATACGTGTTAGATAAGCTTCTCGCATGCATGAGTTATATAATGCTGTTAGTTATATGTTTAGTGTAAATGAATCAACTACATTAAATAAGGTTGTCTTCAAACAAAAACACATAAAACAAACATATATTGATTGGTTAAAGCAAATGTTATGACCAGAGGCCTAAAGAAACCTACCCCTGTTTTCCTGTAGGAGCAGTGGTTCAATATGCATTAATTCAATGTTCCCAGCAACTCTACAGAACATATATACCATGAATAATGAGAATTGACCCTATATGATTTCCCCCAGTTTTTTGTCAAAGACTGTGTCTTGAAACCCTAAGAAGTGAATCATCATTACATTTTTGTAAAGTGTATCATTATTATATTGTCCTTATAGGCAAAGTGTTTTAATTACATAACATAATTAGAGATTACATAACATAATCAAAGATTTAGCAGTATACATATATAAGTATATATATACCTCCTTAATTATAAGTTAAGTAACTTGATTATTTAAACAACCATGTTTTCTTTTCTAAAGTAGACATAAATATACTGTAAGCATTAATTGTTCATGGTTTGAGCACCTCTGTATGTTATATATTGTACATGCAATGCTTGTTAAAAACTGCTACTTAATTATAGCATAAAACTGACCAACTGGTCTTTGGTAGTTTTTTCAGTAAATGTCTTTTAATACAGCATCAAAGACTCATGTTTAAGTTTTATTTCTATCCTGGGTAAAATTCTAGGATGGATTATTAAAGGGATCTTAACCAAATACAGATAAAAACATAGTAGGGGCACATGCCAGGTCCTGTCCTTGAGTATAGAAAACTATTTGTACAGAATAATAGACATATAATTTATCATTTGCCAGAAATTTGATGTTATTATAGAAGTTTATGTGAGGGAAACAGGGATTGTGAAATTATTTGAAAACAATGTCATAAGAGGAACAGGGAATTTTTCTCCTGAAGATGAGAAAACTCAGATTGAATACAAGAGGGATGTTTGTTTTCTGTGGCTCCAAGAGGCAGAACCAAGTTCAGAGATGCTGCTACATGAAAGCAGATTGCAGCTGAAAGGAGCTGCTTTTGAAGGTAGTGTTCCATTCTATTTTCTTTACAGTAGCTAACAAGCTAACCAGCCTCCTCCCTTTCTTCCTTTTTCCTTCTCTCACTTTTCCTTTCCTTTCCTCATTTATTTTCTTCCATTTTTTAAATAAAAAATATCACATATAAACCCAGAGAGAATAGTACAGTGAACCCTTGACATATCCATCATCCAGCTTCAACCGCCATCAGTGTATGAACACTTTTGTTTTATCACTACACATTACCACCTCACTAACTCCCACTCCACATGTTAATATAAAGCAAACCTAAGCATTATATTTCATATATAAATATATACTTCAGTATGTAACTCTAAATTAAGAACTTTTAAAAAAGAAATCTAATCATAATACCATTGCATATCCAAAGAACATCCATCATAACATTAGATGTTTATCATCAAGTTGGAGCAAAGGTTCTTAATCCTGGCTGTACATCAGAATCTTTTTAGAGATTTTATATGTAGATGCCTAGGCCTTATTTCCTACTTACTGAATTGCATTTTTAGATACAGGAGAGCTCAGCATCTGTATTTTTGTAAAGCTCCGCTCCTTGAGGCATAACCTGGATTAAGCACTACTAAGTTAGAATAATAAAAGTTAGAGATAAACTTTCTTTATAGCGGTACTTGGAAGAGAATGAGTTATGTTTCATGCAGATGGTTACTAACCATTTCTGCTTTTGAATTTTTTCTTTTGTTATTATGAATTTTTTAAAGATAGCACATTAAGGTAAGATTTTATGTGTAAGTCACAGTCATAATTTAAAATAAATAGGTAATTAAATATGTTATCTTTTATGTAGCCTATGTTTTATTAGGCCATTTTTGGTCACAAGTAATAGTAGCCCAACTAAACATTCTTAAATAAAAGTGGGCATCCTACCAAAAAGTATGGGCATGATGCTGGCTTCTGTCACTACTGGTGTCAGTGAGTCAAAAAATAACTTTATCAGAACTCTGTCTCCTTTCTGTTTTTCTTTTCTCCTTTGTTGATTTACTTTGGGAGTAGTCTTTTTCGTTTGTGGTGATGTAAGTGGCCAAATAGCTCAAGACTCACTCTTAGCAATTTGGCAACCTTTGAAGATAGGTTCTTCTTTCAAACCTATGGCAAAAGTCTGAGTGAGGATTCCCAGTTGTCCTATTAAAGCCAAAGATTCATTCCTGGTGTTGGAGAGCCACAGAACCAAGTGGTTGTAGAACACTTGAAAGGAATAACAATGTCAGAGAATTAGAGGAGAGCAATTCCCCCAAAGATTCAGGACAGATAATGTATATTTACAATGTACCATTTGTAGGTTATTTAGTAACATTATGAATTAAATAACTTGAATTTTGCTTTATTTTCCTTTTGGGTGCATTCATTTTGGTGTGAAAATGATATAGGAATAGGCAAATTATCCACGGCGGATGGTAAAGCCTTTGCAGATCCTGAAGTGCTTCGGAGATTGACATCATCTGTTAGTTGTGCGTTGGATGAAGCTGCTGCTGCACTTACCCGCATGAGAGCTGAAAGCACAGCAAATGCAGGGCAGTCGGACAAGTAAGTACATTTTTTCATTGTGATCAATATAAGAAACTTTTCTTAAAAATAACTTTAAAAATAACTAACATTTATTTTATGCCTCGCACTACACTGGGCACTTTGCATGTGTTATCTTGTTTATACTCACAAAAAGTCTTAGGCATGGATTTTGTTTTTATACCCATTTTACTCATGAAAAGCATAAGAGAAGTGAGTAACTTAATCAAGTTTAAATAAGTAACAAGTGGCAGAGCTGGGATTCCACTATCTGCCTGACTGCAAAGATGACTTCTTAGCGGATGTGTTATAAAAGACCTTTTGCTGATTTAGATTTTGTTTTCTTTTAATGTTTTGGTGTCAAAGAAGTAAATGCTTTCTAATTGTTGTGCCATTTTCCAGTTCATATACATAGATCTGACTCTTTAAAGGGCAAGGTTTTTATATGTTCGTTTTATGATTGGTCAAAAAATGGCGTAGATCTAGTTCCCATTACTTGAATGTAAGTGCTACATTCAAGAACATTGTAGCAATACATTTATTTTTGTATATGTTACAATTCCTTTTATGTAGTATAGTAAGGGCTCACTCAATATTTTGTGAATTAGCTTTTTAAGGTTTTCTGATAATGATTGCAATAAAAATCACTATCTCATGTAAAAACAATTATCTACGTAGTATAGTAAAAAAAGTGGATGTAAACTGCAAAGAAACAGCTGAAAAAATCATTAATACATCTTCCTTTTTTCACTTGAAAGTTCTTTTTTTCTTTAAAAAGAAGCAATTTTATTTTAGCAGTTGCCTTTAAGTAGTTGAGAAAATAGGAATATTCTTTTATTTTTTTTTATTATTTATTACTCAGGAATATGTTCATTGATTTTAGAGAGAGAGAGAAGGGGAGAGAGAAAGAAAGAGAAGCAATGATATGAGAGTATGAATTTGTTGTTTCTGTTGGCTCTGTATTGTCTTTATTTGTTATTTGTATGGGCTTTTTTGTTCTAATTAATTTATTTTTGCATTCTTTTCATATGATGATTCTTCTTTAGGTAACCTCAGATTCTATTCCTTGTTTAATAGTTCAGTTTTTCAGGCATTCAGTATTACTGATCTCCAGATATATTTAATGTGATGCCTGCTGAAACTGGCAAGACAATATTAAAAGCTCCTTGAAGAGTGTATTAAGGCTAATTAAAAGTAGAAATAGAATAAGAAAAAAAATCATAGATTCTTTGACATTGAAAATACTAGAAATTGTCAGTAAAAACAGTAGAACATGTTTGTGACAGCCATATTTATTCAGCAAGGCTTGAGAAATAGTGGAGTACAGTGACTGCTCTGTGCCAGATTTTACATTAGTTGAGTGCATACAATGTGCCAAATTTAGCATATCCTTTGCTCGTGAGTTCTTAAGTTCAACTGTTGCTAGAATAGTTTTTGTAAGATTATTTTAATGCTAGCATACACATGTGAAAATTGAATGAAAGTCCAAAAGGGAAGGTAGAGGATGGTGTGTGCCTGAGGCAGGGAGAGAGAATGAGAGACCACTTGAAAGAGAGAAAAGGTATGTTCTTATACAGGAAATGTCTTGTGGGAAGGACTTGTTCTAAACTTGCTTAAAGATGGTAGAGAACACTGAGACTCTAGGAACAGTTGGTATCCTATAAAATGGAAAATAAGAGACAAGCTTATTAACTTCTGTACAAGACTTTGACTTTGGTAAAGAGAGAGTACAAGTGGATAAAATATGTAGTATGGCACACAGTGGTAAGAAATATGGGGAAGAAAATTGAATGGGAAAGTGCTAGGGCCATATTTGAGGTTGGAGGCCACTTTGCATTTTTAATAGGATGGTCAGGGAAATCTTCACTTAAAAGACAAAGACCTGAAATAGGTAAGGGAATGAGCTGTGGATGAGAGAACTGTCTTGGTAAGAGACAATAAATATATACACTTTGGCTTTGGAGCTTAATTAGCATTTTTTATAAAAAGCAGGAAATTCAATGTGGCTAAAGTGGAAAGAGCAAGAGTGAGAATAGTAGGTGATGAAATCGGAGAGGTATAAAGGAAGAATGTGGGATGCTACCAATGCACAGATCTTGTAAGGAGTTTGTCCTCTATTGTGAGTGAAATTAGAGGCCCTTCTGAGCAGAAGAGTGACATGATCTACTTTCCTTTAAACAAGATCTCTCTGGCTTCTTCATTGAAAAGAACTTGAAGGAGAGCAAGGGTAAAAGCAGGGAGACTGTTTAGGACACTTCGCCATAGTCTGGGCTAAAGATAATGTTCTGAATCTAGTAATAGAGGTACAGAAAAGATGCTATTAATGATGTCTTTAGTATCTGAAGTGACGGCCCCATGTTTTAAGAATTGAGTTAATATTTGAAATAATAAGAATATTTACTAACAGCCTTGGATTTAATATGTTTTTTAGAATAAATTATATCCACAAGTGAGAGAATCTTCAGAAATGTCTGTTGTTGGAATTGTTTTGGGAGGTTAATAGGGCAGGCACTTGACTCCTAGTGTAAGTTCCTGTTGCTCCACCTTTTCTATTCTTCTTTTGCTTGAATTCAGCCTTAGCCTTGCCAAATATTTTTCAGGCTCCCCCAGAACATGATGACATAAGTAAATATTCAATAAAAGATTATCTCCTTATTATGTATTCATATATTAGCCAGAATTACATGTTCATATTTTTCCTGCCTGATTTTTCTTTACTTAATTGAAGAACTCGCATAGGCCTTATAAATTGGTATAGGTTTTACTCATTTTATTAAATACTTTTTTATGAAATTTTATAAAAATTTTTCAGTAACTGAACAAAATGAAGTGTAATTGTAACCTTATTTTGTTCATAATATTTTATGTTTTAAAATTTTGGTTTCTTTACAATTATAATAAATTGTACTTTATTTTTGCATAGTGGAAAACCTTTTATAATGTTAAAAATTTTAATTCAGTGACTTTTATATGTCGATTAAAAACTCAATAAACTGAGTCATTTTCAGTTTTATTTTTGCTATGGATCCTATTGAAATGATTATTCTTGCTTAGCACTACTCTTCAGTACTAAGGCTGTACAGTGTTTTATAATCTCATATTCTGATACTGCAATATTCTTCCCCTAATAGCCGCAGTTTGGCAGAAGCCTGTTCAGAAGGGGATGTAAATGCTGTGCGCAAGTTACTCATTGAAGGGCGAAGTGTAAATGAACACACCGAGGAAGGGGAGAGTCTCCTTTGTTTAGCTTGTTCTGCTGGATACTATGAGCTTGCACAGGTTTGTATTACCAAAATAAAGCTTATGGGTGTTTTAATTTTGTTTTGTTTTTAATCTGCCCTGCTTAGTAAGGAAATAATGGCAACCATTAGACTCATTTCAACCAATAGTTTTTGTTAGTTACATTTTGTGTTTATTGGCTCTTCTCCTACATAAATTGTGGTTATGTAGGTGTTAACATGTTCAAAATTTTTTAATGAAATTATCATTTTCTAATATTAATTTTTTATAAGGTTTTGCTGGCAATGCATGCAAATGTGGAAGATAGGGGAATCAAAGGTGACATTACACCTTTAATGGCTGCTGCTAATGGAGGACATGTCAAAATTGTGAAGTTGCTGCTAGCTCATAAAGCTGACGTCAATGCACAGTCTTCAACAGGTTATGTGTTTTTGCTTTTAGTTTTGCTAAATTATTAGTATTCTTTGATAATAATTATTTCACATGAAGGTGGTCATTAGTGATGCTTTTGCAATTCTCTTATAAATGCTGCATGTTTGCATAAGTCTGTAAATTAGGTGTAAAGTATATAGGATATATTTTGAATGAAATTTCTCCTATTCCATGTGTGAGGGCAATTAGTTGGCCTTTTAAGATTCTTTTAGATTAAACACTGGCCCAGTTAGAAGGACCGCTCTCTTGGAAATAGATAGGCGTGAGCTATGGCTAGCAAACCCTGGTTTCCTATTTTGGGGGGAGGAGGGAGAGAAGATACGGAGAACAAATAGGATATTGAATAAAAGGGAGATCTTTCATTGCCTACTCCTTTAAATTGCGACCTGTAGAAAAAGAGAGTATATGAAAACATTGTGTCCCATAAGGGACATAACTTTAGTCTAAATTAATTTTTTTTATTTTAAATTTGGGCATAGATAGATTTGTATAAAAGCTCTAAAATTATAGGGAAATATATTTTATGTTTTTTTTTTCATGCAGGATTTTCAAAATTATTAAATTAAGGTCTACAGATTCTGGTTTGAAGGCATTTTAGAAATCCTTATTTTACCCAGAAAGTTGACTTTTTTTTACCCCCTGTAACCAGGGAGAAGGAATATTTTTGAAGTCGCTTTAACTCTGATCAGTTAACTGATGTTTGAAATTGTAGAAGAAATAAATATGTATGATTAAAAGGAATAGTGTGAGGTATATATGTATATATGATGAATATTTACAATCTAAAAAAAAAAAGATTGTGAAACATTTCTCTGATTAAAGTTAGAATGAATATAACCTGTTTCTCACCTGAAAAGTTAGTTTCAGAATTGCTCAGTTGTTTTTAATGCTAAATTAGATTGTTTTATTTTATTTTATGTTAATTTTTTTGTTTGTTTTTCTTCACTAAAATAGGCAATACAGCACTTACATATGCTTGTGCTGGAGGCTATGTAGATGTTGTAAAGGTGCTCTTGGAATCCGGTGCTAGTATTGAGGACCATAATGAAAACGGTCATACTCCTCTTATGGAAGCTGGAAGTGCTGGCCATGTGGAAGTAGCCAGATTGCTGCTAGAAAATGGGGCTGGCATTAATACGCATTCCAATGAATTTAAGGAGAGTGCCCTGACATTAGCTTGTTATAAAGGTATAGTATAAAATATTTTTTATAATGAAGTTTTAAATATGTGACTGGCAGTTTATGTTTTTAATTAAAATAAAAGTAAAATTAAAACAATAGTATATAGCATCTAATTGACTGATAAATAAAAGTGTTTATAAAGTCAAAGTCTACTATGTAAACTTTTAAAATATAGATTATCATAAATATTGTCAATGAAAAATTACTATTGACCCATTTACTTTATCAGAAAGTTGTTTAATTTTAATATGTGCTTTTAAATGGTGTTGTATGTTAGGATAGTTTTTCTGTTTCAAACAAAAGAATCTTATTGAATTCAGGAGTATTTAGCCTGTAACTTGAAAAGAAAACACAATAAAAGTAGCTAGAATGATCTACTAACAAGAAGTTACTTAATGTATTTTTTATGATACCATAAAGAGAAATATTGAAGAAAACAGATGAAATATGAGAAGAGAAATGAGAAATGGTCTGGAAGGAGTTTGAATTCAAAAGAACAATTTTAGAGTACTATCAACACATTCAGTAAAGTTAGAAGTAAGAGCAGGTTAAAATTGAGAATGCTTACCCATATGTAGCTGTACAAAGGGGGTACATGATATTTTAAGTGATACAAACCAATCTGAAAATATTGATAATACAAAAAATATTCTTTTTTGGGAAAGGCAAGATAATTGTCTGAAAAGATGCTTTGGTTTTCAGCTAGCAAATGCTCTATATTCTCCATTCTAAAAATACACCCACAAAGCTGGATATTTTTTCAAACTTCACCTTTATGACAGATAAATGGCTACCAACTAAGGAACTTTTAAAAAGCAAATTTCATGCAATTTTATGTCTGCATAGCAATGACAGTTTAATGTTTCATACATCTGCATCTGTGCAGTGCTTGTGTCATAAAATGAGATTAATTCTTGACCTTGAGGCATTAAGAAAATACTCTTGCAAGGCGAGACACTCATTCTCAGTGGCTGAATCTTCACTTACCTGATCTTGAGAGTGAATACCTCCTTAAATTTTGCACCGAGGACTTTGTTGCTTCACCCTAGTCCTGGCCCTAGTGTTGTTTTGTTTCATTCTATTTGAGAGTAGCCAAGATTGTGTGAGTTCTTTTGGAATAATTTCCTTAAAAACATGGTTAAAATAATGCTCAGATACATAAATGACTAAAATTTAAGTAAAATGGGAATATATGGTCTATCTAAAGTGCTTTGATTATCTGGTGTTAACAGATTTTCAGGTATAGGCTGATTAGGAAGCATAGCTGAGGTCCTTAGTTCCCCAGTTCTGTTAGATAATTAGTCAGGGGCAATCTTCTGGGAGGAGAAGAATTAAGCCTTGGGGCAGCCTCTTCAGGGAAGACTGGTTGGGTGGCTCTTTGTCCTTTTCACAACTACTTTTTGAACCTACCTGTGTTTTACTACTGAGTCCCAGCTAGCCAGAAAAGCATTGCAATGGGCTACATACAGCTGCTCTTCCCTCTCTTTTGCTTGTAGCCCCACCCTGCTTTCCACAAGGGGCATCGGGAGTTGGGGCTTGCAGGCATTAATTAGGAGCTGGATACAGAACTGTGCTGGTGGAGAACATCTCTAGTACTTTCATGGATCCAAGGACCCTCTCCCTTTCCTCTGTTTCCGGTGAGGTCTCCTAGGCCATAGATTGACAAAGAGGAGATGGGGAAGGGATAGGATTCAGGCTGAGACTAAACATTGATGTGGATCTTTGGGAAGGGAGGATGACAGAGGAAAGGGAGGGTGGAGGGTAGAGAGTAGGTAGCAAAAACAAGATATGGCAGGTACTACAGTTAGTTACCAAAGTTAGTTTTGTTTTAACTGTGTATTATATCTTAAGTCCGTTCTAAAATTTGTCTTTATAACTACTCATAAGGTGCCTTTATCTTAACTGAAGCATATGGTTTTTTTGAGGATACATAAATATGAATTTGTATATGCATGTGCATATATATGTATATTTATATCTGAATAAATGAATAAATATAGACTACATGGTGTTTCAAAAATATTTTTACATATGTAGTTTTTAACTTACATGCAGGTTGTTCCTAAAAAGTTTTAGTTATTGAAACTTAAAACACATTTTTCTCATAGAAATAACTTCAATGATTATAATTACCCCAGGCTTCTAGTTCATAATAGCTAATTTACTCTATACCATAAATATAATAACTATAGCATGCCTGGGCTCTGGAAAGGTTGTAGAGGGGTTCTGGCTGGTGTGGCTCAGTTGTTTGAGTGCTGGCCTGTGAACTGAAAGGTTGCCTATTCAATTCCTGGTCAGGGCACATTCCTGGGTTGAGGGCCAAGTCCCCATTTGGGTGTGTGTGAAACAACCGATCGATGTTTCTCTTCTTCTCCGTCTCCCTCCCTTCCCCTCTCTCTGAAAATAAATAAAATAAAATATATATTTCAAAAGGGTTGTAGAGGGGTATTCTAGGTGTTGGATTTTAATAGCTTCTTTGCTCACCTGCAGCAAGGATTCTAGTAGCAACACTTACTAGGGTAAAAAGTAAACAGTAAAGATCACTTGTATGTGTTGCATTCAACAGTTGAGGTTCCTTGTAGCTGACTTTAGTATTATGCTTAAAAATTTATTGCTATAATTTAAGTAAAACTTTTAAAAATATTGTAATTTGTCTTACTCTTTTAAGTAATCTTAATACACTTTTGGTTTAGGACACCTAGAGATGGTGCGATTTCTTCTGGAAGCAGGCGCAGATCAAGAGCATAAAACGGATGAAATGCACACTGCCCTAATGGAGGCTTGCATGGTAAGATTGGTGAAATATGTATATGAAATATATTTATATATTATATATTATATAGTGTACATTGAGGGCCTTTTCCTTGGGCTCAGAAATTCTCTTTATCATAGACTTAATATGGAGCAGAACCTTAGCTATCTGAATTATCGGTAGTTTCTAGAACCAGTTGTACAACATTAACTTCTGTTGGAAGTGCTTTCTGAGGCTTTACACTACCTTCATTTTCTTAGTCTCACATAACTATACTGCTTTACATAGTTGGCACAAAAAGTAACTTTAAAAGTTGATCAAGGATATTAAAGAGGAGACTATAATCCACAGAGTATACACATAATACTGGTTTAACATGTTTGTCAAACCAATAATCTATTTTATGAAATTTTGAAACTAGAATATTATTTGTGTTACATAATTCTCTCTCTATCTTGGTCTTTTTTGAGCCCTGAATTCCTTTTGTAAGAACTCTTATTTGTGGGAATGGGCCGTAATAGTGCTCTTAAACTTGTGTGTCCCAGTCTATGATTCGTGATACGGAAATGGATCATAGTAACATTATTGACAGATTCATGAGAAAAACATGCCAAAGATAGATGAAGGCCCCATATGAATTTGAGGTTTCTTGTCTCAGCTGCCTTTCAGGGAGTGGTTATCAAAAGGATGTTAATTTTTAATTACTAATTTACAAAATATTAGGTAGACATATAAGACTTGAATTGTCTATTTTTTTTTTTTTGTAATTGTCATGCCAGTGATTGCTTTAGTGAATTTTTTTTTCCATTTTCTTATTGTTCTTCTATTACAGTTGTCTCATCTTTCCCCCACTGCTCACCCCTGTACATTATTCTTTATACAGACATAAGCTTCCTTCCAAGGTTTTGAGTTTCCCATTTTTTAAGATAAGGAATAATATCCTTCTCTGGGGTTGTTATGGAAATTAAATGAGATAGTGTGTATAAGACATATCAGTTATATCTTACGATAAGGAACTTAAAACATCTGCCACTTTCACTAGAGTAACAACCTATAAGTAAATTAAGAAATTAAAAGGGATTGTTCTATAGATCTAACCAGCATGCACTGAATGAAAATAAGTGTTATAAATAGATGGAAGATACTAGTAGGAGCCAGGAAATGTTGGAATTGACTATGGAGGTGGAAAATTCTGAGCTGGAGAAACATCAAATTTACCTTAGTAGTAAGACATTAAAGTGATATGGTAAACACAGAGGTAAAAATGGGCATAACATGTTAAAAAGATGAAAGCCTGTGAGGTAATATATAAAAGGAGAAAGGAATGGAAAAGGAAGCCTTAGAGCTGCAAATAGTTAGGAAAGCTGTGGTAACTGAAGATAATAAGAGAGAATTTCTTTTTTTCTTTTTCTTAATTTTCATTGGCATTTGAATGTTGAACAACAAAGAAGCGCCATGTGCATCTTGTGTTCGCCTTTCCTCTGACACATCGTGCACAGTTCTTACACTCCTGAAAATTAATGCACTTTTTTTTGCCTACCTAATCATAAGATTACTTGTTCTTAAGGTTTCCAAAAAAGTCCAACTTTCGCTTCCTAACCTGTATCCTTTTAGCATTTAAGGTAACATGCAGGGTTGATCATGCAGTGTTGTTATCTCATATTAGCCTCTTATTTTATGTACTTAGTGTTTTTATCCTTCAGGTAGTTAATAAAGTTCTTGATTGAAGGCATCTTTGTTCTTTGTTCTACATGTTTTATATCCTCAATCTGTTTCCTACTTTGTACTAAGGAAATATAAATAGGTCTTAATAATATTTGCTTACTAAACTATTATGTGTAGATTTATTATTTTTTTATATGAATGGAGATCAGTATGCTTCATTGTTTAATAATTGAGACATCTTCATTTTTTCTTAATGGTGCTAATTTAACTTTTTTATTGCATTATAATTAGGATGGCCATGTTGAAGTAGCTAGATTACTTCTTGATAGTGGTGCCCAAGTGAACATGCCTGCTGATTCATTTGAGTCACCATTGACTTTGGCTGCATGTGGTGGGCATGTAGAACTTGCGGCTTTACTTATTGAAAGAGGAGCTAGCCTGGAAGAAGTCAATGATGAAGGTTATACACCATTGATGGAAGCAGCTCGTGAAGGACATGAAGAAATGGTGGCGTTACTTCTAGGTCAAGGTAATTGTTCCAATCAAGGCACTAAAGCATAAATGTGTAAAATATAAGATTGTAATTTTATAAAATTAAACTCAATATTTTGTCTTTCTAATAGATTTGTAATTAGAGTCATCACAAAAGCTAATGATAAAATATATGCTTTGAAAATGCCTTCTGTACTGTACTAAACAAAATCAAATACGCTTATTTAATATAGAACTTTCACAGCCATCATGTGCTGCATGATTAAAAACAGAATGGGAGCCCTGGCTGGAGTGGCTCAGTGGACTGAGTGCTGGCCTACGAACCAAAGGGTCTACGGTTCAATTCCCAATCAGGGCACATGCTTGGGTTTGTGGGCCAGGTCCCCAGTTGGGAGCACGTGAGAGGCAACCACACATTGATGTTTCTCTTCTTCTCTTTCCTCCCTTCCCCTCTCTCTAAAAATAAATAAATAAAATATTAGAAAAACAAAAAACCAGAACTGGAGGTGTGGTAGGGTAGTAGGTTATGTAGGAGTATATGTGAGATTCAACACTTCTCAAGCTTGTATAAGAGAATTTCTCTTGAGGCAGAATACCCATTAATATGTCATATATCTAGTGTTTCATGAAACATAGTATGAGAAATCCTGCCATAAGCATTAACTTGATGAGAATGCCCATATCAGAAGCTGTCAAAGAGCTCAGTACACATGGACTTCTTTTCTGGAAAAAATAGAAGAGTACTTGACTGTGTCAAGATACTTTTAAGATTAGAAGTAATCTCCGATCTTTAGCCATATTTGTACTCTAGTTTTTATATCTGTTTTAGTAGTAAAGTTTTTGTTTGGACAGATTTAAGAAAAATGGCACATTTATCAAAACCTTTTTATTGAGAGGTAATATTGACTAGAATTTTAAAAGCATAGTTTTGGTGGAGACTTCTTAAGTTTGAATCACAGATCCACTGCTTGTCAATTTTGTAACTAAAAGCAAGTTTCTAATCTATTCCTCAATTGTGTTATCTGTAGGGTTTTTGTAAGTAAAATATCCACACACACACACACACACACACACACACACACACACGTGAAATATATTGCTTTTAGGCTTTTAGAATACTGTCATAGAATACTTATTAAGTGTTAGCTATGGTGATGGTGGTAATAGTGATGATAATATTGTGACCTTGGGCAATTTAATTAACCTTAATTTTCTTAGTTGTAAAATTGAACTAATAATATGTAAAATGCTTTCATTTTTTTTTTTTTTAAGATTTTATTTATTTTTAGAGACAGGGGAAGGGAGGGAGAGAAATATTGGCATGTGAGAGAGAAATATCTATCAGTTGCTTCTTGCATGCCTCTAGCCGGGAACTGGCCCGCAACCCAGGCATGTGCCCTGACTGGGAATTGAACCGGTGACCTTTTGGTTTGCAGGCCCACACTCAATCCACTGAGCCATACCAGTCAGGGCTAAAATGCTTTTAATATTGCCTAGAAAATAGTACCAACATATTAACCATTAGCTTTTATTATCACCATCAACATCTTCATCAGATTTTTTGAATCTTTAAAAGTAGAAAATGTAGTTTATTTTTCTAAACTCTTTTATCACCTAACTTGTTACTTCTGGCTGAATAAATCTTACTTCAGCTGTGTACATCAAATATGACTAGTGGCTATGGTTGGATAGTTTATTTTTAACTGCTTCTCAGAAGAGGGGAGAGTCATTTTATTATTTAGAAAAGTAATGTAAAGGTTCATTTTGAAGTATGATTTATTAGGAAACAATCGTGGTTTGCTTATCTCTGGAATAAGTTAATGCTTTCTTTAAATATTTTAGGAGCAAATATCAATGCACAAACAGAAGAAACTCAAGAAACTGCCTTGACTTTGGCTTGCTGTGGAGGCTTTCTGGAAGTGGCAGACTTTCTAATTAAGGCAGGAGCTGATATAGAACTAGGGTGTTCCACCCCTTTAATGGAAGCTGCTCAAGAGGGTCATTTGGAGTTAGTTAAATACTTATTAGCAGCAGGTAGGCATTTTTGCATTTGGGAGAAGTCTTTGCATGATTTATTTAGTAAAAATGTTAAAATGCAAATAATTTTTTCTGATACTATGATACACTGAATATATGTGAAAAAGTGATGTGGTAAAATTTGTGTGTATTCTGAATAAATAATTTATTGCTGTTTGAAATATTGCAGCTTAAATTTCAAGTAGTGATTTATTTCTAATTTTATTCTTTGCTTTTAAAGAACTGGACAATATGCTTTATTTCTAGAAATGGATAAGGCTATTTTGTCTAATCTGAGGAGATATGGCTTATCTAGAAGAAATTTCTATGTCACTGTTTGTGTTTTATGATTGCTTTATTAAGTCTGTGTATTGTTTAATAATATTACAGGAGCTAATGTTCATGCAACAACAGCAACAGGGGATACAGCACTAACATATGCCTGTGAAAATGGTCATACTGATGTAGCAGATGTCTTACTTCAGGCAGGAGCAGATCTGGTAAGCTTTGTCACTTTTTCAATCCTAGTATTTAAAATAATACAAGAAATTAATTAAAACTATATGGAGAATTTAGACAAAATGTATTTCTTGACTTGTAATTTTATGTTGGTCTTTTTACCATTATTTATCTCATTTAGTCACATTTTTATTTTCTGCTTTGTTTGGTATCCATTAGTATTGTCCTTGTTACCAGGACCGTCGAGTCTACTACCCCTTGTTCCCCACCAAAAAATTTTGTGTTAAGACATGTTAACACAAAATTATTTTCTTTTAGGTATTTAGCCACTTTAAGCAGCTTTTCTGATTTGGTATAAAAAACATAATAGCTTAGAGGCATTTCACTGTACTCAGGAAATAAATTGTTCTTATGTGTTCAAAGCATTAGTAAATAAAAAGTTGTATATAAATATGAAGATTTAATAAATAGTCTTTTCTTTCAAGTAACTTTTAATTTAGTAAGAAGGATGAAATACTGAGGTCATTATAAGGAAGATTATGAAGAGATGTCATAGGGAAAGTACGTATACAGAGTAAACAAGGCCAGAAGAGGTAAAGGCGTCATTTAAGATTATTATAATTTTGAGCTGGGTAAAATTTGGAAAGGTACACCATATATGGCAATATTGTGACAAAAGAGATATTCTAGTTGGAAGAAATAGTATATAATGAGTATAGCCTGAGAGGCAGGGAAGCATAAGACAAATGTGTATGGGGAAAATAACATAACTAGTCTTCCTGTTTAACCTGTGAGAGGTTGGGGTAAGACATGGAAAGGTGGTTTTAGTTTTAGTTAAAACATAAGCACTCATATGTTCTTGAGACTGAGATTAATAAATAAATGTATTTTCCTAAAGAACTTCATTGTTTATGACAGAAATTCATGTACAGGAAGAAATAGACTGTCCATGAACTAGTTTTGTGAACTTAATTTAACTTCTCTTTTCTCATTTATGAAAGGAGAATGTTGAATTAGATTAGTATTGTGGTCTCTTTCAGCTCTGCATGTGTTGGTATAACACTTGAAGCACTTATGTCACACTTTATATTCTAATTTATTGTGTGTATGCTACTCCCGTATTAGACTTTGAGCTTCTTCAGTGTAGGAACTATATTTCCAGGGTTTACCACAGTGGCTGTGAAACATGGAGCAATGTAATATTGATTGCTTAGTTAATTGCAATTAGGAAAACCTAATGTGTGGCTTAAGAGAAAAATCAAAAGTTGTTCATCATATGTGAGTGTTAAAATATATGTAAAATAACTTTATAAAAGGTATTTTTTCTCAAAGCTATATATTCTAAGATCTGAATATTTTTCCAGTAATGTTCTCAATTACCCAGCAATCACAGGAATGCAATAGGTTCTTCGTCTTTTTGAGATCTTGAAATATCTACTAGTATCTTATAATCAGGGGTTTTAGAGTTATTTAAGTTATCATTAGCCTTGTTGTTTTTATAAAAGGTAAAATAGGGATAATGGAAAGTTATAAGGAAAGAGTGATAATAGGATACAAGCTTACGAAAGGAAAATCACTTGGAGTGGTTAAGATTAATGCTTATACTGTTGATTGTTTTCAGAGGGCTATGTCAGAGTTCTGCCATTCACTGTTCAGGTTTCATAATCCTTTTTGTAGAGAGGGAAGGAAAACTTACCCAGCTCAATTTAGATGAGGGCATCACAATCACATGAATATAACTCTAGTTCTTATTTATTTCCGTAGGACATGTTTCTAAACTTAGATTTGTTAAATTGAATAATGTATTCCCTTATTTTCCTTCAAAGGATTATATTTAATATATTTAGATTCAAAAATTAGTCCAATTGTTTTCCATTTGATTTTCACAAAAAAGAATAATTGTTCACTAGCAATTAAATATCAATTAAGTCTGTATTTTTTAAACAGGAGCATGAATCTGAAGGTGGAAGAACTCCTTTAATGAAAGCTGCAAGAGCTGGTCATGTTTGTACTGTTCAGTTCTTAATTAGTAAAGGTAGGTTTGTGTAAAATGGGTTTTTTTTGTTTTGTTTTGTTTTTAAATCAAAGCTATCTCTTCCCTGACCTTAGACATTTAAAGATTGAGGATAAAGGACATTTTTTTGGTATCACATGCTGAGATTTTTGTGAGTGGGTAGTTGATAAACATCCAGCAATACATAGGACAGTTCCAAACTAGGAAGAATTGTCATACTGAGTAACAACTTTGTCAAGGAACATTTTTATAAAGAAAAATTTCTCTATATAAAACATTGAGGGTTTAGGTAATTTAAAGTATGTTCTATTCATGGAATAATATATCTTGAAACCTGGATTTTTATGTTCATGCCGCTTGCTTAACTTTGTCAAAGAGAAAGACTATAGAAAGACTGTATACAATTAAAAAGACAAGTTATGCCATTTCCTTTTTACCAAAAATACTACAGTTTGTAATTTTTTATAGATAAAGAAAATAAATCAGGGCTATCTTACTTGATAAAATTATTTTAGGCAATTTGAACACTTACTTGTGAAGTATGTTTTTACCGTAATGTTTTGAAGAATGGAATTATTTACATTATAAACATACCTCTTTTTTGGTTACTTTTAATGAATTTGATTCTAGTTTCTTCTTCTTGTTTTATTTCCATTTTCCACATTGTTTAGCACAGTGCTTCATATTCGAGACAAATACCTGTTTTCATTCCCATATAACCCCACTGAAAAAAGGTGATATTTTAACTTTGTATTTCGTGTTCATTCTTTACATATTTAGCCCATGGGGAGCAGTGTTTATTTTCATTGTTTTTTAGTCCTCTTTTCTACTGACTAACTTAAAATGTAAATGAAACTTTCTATTTTACTTTTTAAACATAGTGATTCCATTAGTAGCATTTTCTTTTATCTTGACCTTTTACTGACACATACTGAAATATTTATAGATGAAATTATATCATGTTTGGGATTTGCTTTAGAATAATTCAAGATGGGAGAAGAGAATTGATGTGGGTATATGTGAAACAAATTTGGCCCTGTGGTTATAATCTTTGCAACTGGGTAATGGCTATGTGGGACTTTATTATACGAGTCTCTCTACTCTTTATGATTTTGAAATTTACCATAATTTAAGAAACTACACTCTAATAACATGATTTTTCATCCCTTGTCTGTTTCAGGAGCGAATGTGAACAGAACTACAGCTAATAATGACCATACTGTACTGTCCCTGGCTTGCGCAGGGGGTCATCTGGCCGTGGTGGAACTACTTTTAGCTCACGGGGCAGATCCTACTCATCGTTTAAAAGTATGTATCTGAAATGTTTCAGGTAGCACTGTGGATTCTTTATTCTTGAATATTAGAAAATATCATGTACAAGTTCCATTTATAATGGCATTCTAAGCATATATATTTTCTTCTGTTTTATTAGAGGAAAGTATTCTTTACTAAACCTGTGATTATATTGTCTGGGCCTGTTACTTTTACCTTCGTTAATGGTTCTGTAAATTAACTTATTAAAAAAATTTTTTTTTTCCTTCCATATTTACTCTTTCAGGATGGATCAACTATGTTGATAGAAGCAGCAAAAGGTGGCCATACAAGTGTTGTTTGCTATCTTTTGGACTATCCTAATAACTTGCTTTCAGCCCCTCCACCAGATGTCACTCAGTTAACGCCCCCATCCCACGATTTAAATAGGGTAAGATTGAAAACTTGAGCATTTTATATTATAGTTTTTTTATTCCTCCTTTACTCAGAGATTCATTTTAAACTAGATTATTTTTTGTTGTAATATGTAGTTCTTTTTGTAGAGGTACTTGATGTGGTTAATGAACATCTGGTATAATATTTATATTCTAGATTGATAGGACTTTGCTTTGTTCTCTTATGACCAGTGTAAACCATTCGAATTCAATGTTCAATTAAAAAATGTCATGGAAAATAATTGGGTACCAACATATTTTAAGTAAAAATGTCTTTGAGAGTAATGCCATATTAAGAATATTTTGAATAAGTCTTTATAACTTATTCTTCATTTAAAGCAGATTATTTAATGGTGTGTAAGAAAAGCAGAAATATAATTCCTCTCCTTTGTCTTAGGCTCCTCGTGTACCAGTTCAAGCACTGCCCATGGTTGTCCCACCTCAGGAGCCTGATAAGCCACCTGCCAATGTTGCCACCACTCTTCCCATCAGGAATAAAGGTTAGTTATACTTCTAAAGACTTTGTAACATGTTCTCCAGGTAAAAATGATAAGATTACAAAAATCTAGCCATTTGAAATTATTTTTCCACAAAAATTGAATATTAAGTTGGCATTAAAGATTTTTTTTACCAATGCAAAAAGCTTGTTATTGGGAGAGAAGATAGTTAATAGCACTAATTTGTGCTAGAATTAGAAGTTATAGCAAGAGAAATTCAGATGCTCATCTTTGATGCAATTCTGATTATCCATGATTTCTTCTAATAATTAGTCATTTCTGTTCATGTTAAATGTTAGGCTGGGTATAGTAGGGTAATGCTTTTTTGTAAATTAAATTTCTATAGTGATTTGAGGCATACAATTATCAAATAAAAATAACAAATTAGATGAAAATTAAAATTTATAGTAACTGGTGTAATATATATTTTATATCTGGGATACCTTTTCTCAACCAGAAATTCAAAGTTACTTCAGATATGCTTGTTTCTCTAGAATTCTGAGGTCCATATTTGATTTGTGGATGTTGCACAGTGCATGTTCATAAGTTATGTCCCAAAACATTACAGCTACCAGTTTTAATCAGTTTTTCTTTTTAAAAAGTTTTACCTGAAGAACCAATGTGGTTTAAATTTTTTGGTTTTTTGCTATCTATATTATTTTACCAACAAGAATACTAAGTATTACCACCAGCTCTTTCCAATCACTGCTACCAACCTAGAGCCTTGGCACCTTTTTCAGTTTGTATAGCTTCAAACAACTGATTGCTGTACCTGTAGCCAAATCTGTTTTTTTTCACCTGGCTATCAGAAGATACAGTGGATGATGTAGTCCAACATCTTTTCTTCCAGGAAAACTGAACCCCAGTTCTCTACTGGCCAGGTAGCTGTGTGAATCTGTGAATTTATATCTTGCCTTTATCAGTCTTGAAGATGGTAGGCCCCAACAAAGACATATTTTAGTTGGATTTTAATTTCCCGGTACTTATCAGTGGTTTGGGTACTCTTTGTGTGTATGTGTGTGTGTTTAAAAGGCACAGACTACTAGATGTGGAAAAACCTTGACTTAGATGTCTAAGTTTTCCCTACATCTTAATAATGTAGCATTATTTTTTATTCTTTTGATAAATTTTACATTATTATAACCAGATTACACATAGCCTTAGATTTTACTTTAATTGCACCTCTGAGTTATCACAAACCCGCATCCCTCTTATTTTCTAATTTTAGCCATGTGATATTTTAGAAATTCTGAAATTTATTTCCCAAAGATGACTCTATGCACATAATATACATACATTTTATACTTATGATAAAGAAGGTGAATTTGTTTTTAACTCCTTCACAGTGCATTTTCACCTTCTGTGGCTATGATAACTTGGTGCATAACTGTTGGCACTAAACCTCCCAACAGTAACTCTGTAATGAGGATGCCATTCATGTGCACTTCTGAGGGGGTTTCTTTTTCACACAGCTGCTTCTAAACAAAAGTCCAGCAGCCATTTGCCAGCAAACAGCCAGGATGTACAGGGTTACATCACCAATCAGTCTCCAGAGAGCATTGTAGAAGAGGCTCAGGGAAAGTTAACAGAACTGGAACAGAGGATAAAAGAAGCCATAGAAAAGAATGCACAGCTGCAGTCCTTGGAACTGGCTCATGCTGATCAACTTACCAAGGAGAAGATCGAGGAGCTGAACAAAACAAGGGAGGAACAAATTCAGAAGAAACAAAAGATTTTGGAGGAACTACAGAAAGTAGAACGAGAGTTACAACTGAAAACTCAACAGCAGCTAAAAAAGCAGTATCTAGAAGTTAAAGCTCAAAGAATCCAACTTCAGCAGCAGCAGCAGCAATCTTGCCAACATCTGGGACTACTAACTCCTG
Source organism: Furipterus horrens (assembly GCF_987537825.1). Classification (NCBI taxonomy): domain Eukaryota; kingdom Metazoa; phylum Chordata; class Mammalia; order Chiroptera; family Furipteridae; genus Furipterus; species Furipterus horrens. Next base: position 171,862,094 of record NW_028327172.1, read on the forward strand.
TTGGGGTTGGAGAACAGCTTTCCGAAGGAGACTATGCACGACTACAGCAGGTGGATCCCGTTTTGCTTAAAGATGAACCCCAGCAGACTGCTGCTCAGATGGGTTTTGCACCAATCCAGCCTCTGGCCATGCCTCAAGCTTTGCCTCTGGCGGCAGGTCCCTTGCCTCCAGGGTCCATCGCAAATCTTACAGAACTGCAAGGAGTGATAGTTGGACAGCCAGTACTGGGCCAAGCACAGTTGGCAGGGCTGGGGCAAGGAATTCTGACAGAAACACAACAAGGGTTAATGGTAGCCAGCCCTGCTCAGACCCTCAATGACACGCTGGATGACATCATGGCAGGTGGGTTTATATTGTTATGAGCAGGTATCAAAATATGATTTGCTTAAGGCGAGTAAGAGTGTGCCCGAATTTTTTGCCATTGCCCAACTTGGGAACTATTTTTGGACTCTTGAACCATGTATATCTTTAGAAATATTAGTTCAATCTCAGAAATTCTCAGTTGGATACAGGTCAAATTAAAGATTAGGTTGTTCAATACAAGTGACTGAAACTTTCTGACTTAGCTGAGTAGCCTGGGAATCTTAAGTTTTTCAGTAGGGGGTTGATGTTTGATTTTTTTGCTTTTGTTTTTGTTTTTTAAGTTCAGAATACTAAGATTGAATTGTGTCTTTTTGCTTCTGTATTCACACCAATAAACTGGGCAATTGATAGACGTTGAAGTACAAAACTTAGTAAGACAGCAGGAAGCTTATTTGTGAACAGAAATACTTTATATCCTAATGAATCAGACTTCAAACTGATGGGTATTAAAAACACAATCAAACAAACTTACCTTTAAAACAATAATAAAGTACCAAACCAAAGAGTGATTGATTACTCTATGTCAGTGATTTTATCCCCTGTGAATGTTAATGTGTAGTCTCTTTCTAATTGTATTATGGGAAGGTGTGGTCCCCTCACAGTATCATAAATATCTCTTTTAATGTGTAGTCAAGTAAATTTTATTCCATCATAATTAGTTTCATTGGCTAGAAGAAATATTTTAGAAGGTTATTTTAATGGTTTTACTTATCAGTGCTTATTTTTCCATGAATTCTGTAACAAAGTAGTACAATGACATTTTTCAGGATAATAAACCATAATAATGTTATACTGAGAAGGATCATTTTTTTCATTTAAAAAAGGTAAAGAAAAAATAAATTTGCAGAAGGGAAGAGGAAAAACCAAGGGAGTAAATAGTTCACTCCCCCTTTTTGTACTCTTTGGTCTGTACTTTAAAAGATGATTGAATTATTCTAATTTTGAAACTGTGTTTAGTATAATTACATATTATGATGAGGTTATATTTAATTTGACTTTCACCTTTTAAAAGAATAAACTAAATTGTATTTTGTTGACATAGCCTAACATTCAGAAACTAAGAAAAACCAGCTAATGAGACGATTTTCTATACTTACAAATACTCTAAAAGTTTCCCAGTCCTCTTTTTATATCACCTCAACACTAATATATGGAATGAAAGTCTGCTAATCTTATAGGGTACAATAATGACCTTGGGGGAAGTGCTATTATTAGTTAAGAACTGTAAAGATTCTTATTGATTAGTATAAAGTTGTTCTATTGATTTGAATACTACTAATTATAGTATTCATTAGCTGGTTATAATAGTTGGGAATACAATTTAAAAGAATTAGATATCTTATGAAAATTGGAACACAGTAGCCAAAAATTCCAAATTTGATCATTACTTCCAATATCATTGATCTAGTATGTCAGTTGATCTACCAAAGAATGTATATAGTTAAGTGTTATTTATCCAATTAAATGAAGAATAGACATTCCATACCATTGGATGTTTACTATTTTTTGATATGCTATCAGAATTTACCTGATGTTCTTAGGCATAGTTATCAACAATGATTTGTCAGTTATTTTTGTACAGTGGTGGTGCTGATCTGAATTATAAGAGGTTTGTTAAGTAGTTTTTCTATTGATTCATATACCAAACAAAAACCTGAAATTCTGCCTACATGTTCCAGGTGTTTCATGTAAAAAAAAATTAAACACATAGTTTTTCAGGAAATATGACAGATATTTGTCATACTGTGAAAATACTTTACCTCTTTATTATGTTCATTTACATAGAGATAGGAGAGATGGCCAGAAGGAAGGACAGGACTTTTAAAAATCCATCTACCTACCTGAAACCTACCCCTGTCATCATGCATATGCACATGCATGTATACTCATGCACTCACTTCTGCAACCTTGCTTTAAATTTCTGTGGTCTTACTTGTTCTTTCAGTTGAATAATGATTACTTTCATTTCTCTCTTTGGGTTGTTTACTATCTTACAACCTCATTAGGCTCAGTCGTGCCTCCCTCCTTCAGCTTAAAGCTCTGTTCTTTATCCTTTATTTCCCATTTATTAGACTGCTGTTAACAAGGTTTAGTTTCCTTTTCTCTATTACCTGGCTGGCGAAAATGTGTCTTCCCTGTTATACATACTTGCCAAAGCAAAATCAGTCTTAATCCCTTGCCTTTGCTGTGCTCTCAGGTTTCCTCTTTCTTTACCTGATGTTAAAACTTTTCCGAGCACCTGGTTCTCCCTCTTTAAAAGCTAACCCTAAGCGAAGTCTCACATGTAAAGAGCTGTACCAGAGTTCCTTCATATACCTACATATTTATAATTATTACTTTTAAGTATAGAGAATGGATGAGTGACAGGCAGTTATTTAGTTTTAAGTAAGGAAATGAGGGAATTGATTTTCCTATCTCCTTTTAAATGAGGTGATACGAACAATTACTTTGACCAGGACAAAAGAAATCTTTTTAGTATGTTCTTTAAGAGAACTTACTCCAGTTGAAATGTAAATTATATTTTAGTCATTTTAACAATAAAGCTTGAATTTTTTTGTTTAGTATCATGAAATAAAAATCAGTTCTTTGGACAGATTGGTGGTCATTTTGTTTAACTTAATTTTTGTATTTAGTATTTTCATTTTGAAAAATCCAATTAAAGGAGAATATGGAATCTATATTAAGAGCCATGAATTTTATATATTTGAAATGTATAAATAGAGGATGTACATTTAAATTATCTTGACTTTTTATTAATATACAAGCTTTCAAATGGAGTAATAATAATGAAGGTCATTAGATGATCAGTTTAATATATTAGTATAAGCCCTTTTCTGTTGATCTGATTTGTAAGGATTCAAACAGTGTTTTGTGTTTTGTTTTGTTTTGTTTTGTTTGTTTCCTCCTTTGTTTTTCCTTTGGCTTTTAAGTGAACTTAAAAAATGTATAATTATAGAATGTGTGTTGCTATAATGTATAGTGTATGTTTGTGCCTGAACTAAAGATTTTGTAAAATAGTTTTCTTAATTGACAGTTATGTTTATAATGTTATAATAAGAGCAATTTAGTTTTGTTCTTGGCAGGATTATAACCTCTTTTGCCTGGTTTCCAATCCAGTTGTGAATCATGATTATTTTCTGTCTGATGTAGTGATAACTACATTGGTAACACACATCTACACTACTGGTGACCATTCAAAGATTAATGCCCAGACTTTAGTGTTATAGCATGTTTAATAGGGGTAAAAAAAGGATTGGTGTGCACATACCAACTCCAAAAAGGCATCAGTGAGGGAATAAAGTACCCTCAAAAGCCACCACTTTTGGAATTCTCCCACATGCCCCTTATAAATTTGCATATTTTGTTGAAAATAATATGGTAAATTATACTTAAAAGAACTCACAGTAACCTGTATTTGAAGGATGACCATATGCATACATTTATTTCTACTCTGATCTTTTAATTTTGTCCTCATATGTCAGTGTGATTGCTGGATTGATTGGTGGACATTTTACCCCCCTCTGAATAATTCTACTTGTGAGAAACTATTTCTGTGTGAGGATAAAATTTTTATATTTGAGTATGCTGTCATACTGAGGACTACAATTCAGAATATAATTATCTCCATGTCTGCAGTTAAGTAGTAGAAGGTGTTTTTAAATGATTGGATAGCAAGGTTCTCTCCAACAGTGATGTTACTTACATTAGATTTTAGAATTTAAGGTATAATATTGCCAGGTAAAAATCACATTTTCTCCTTCTGACTATTTTACCTTTTATTCCTTTTCTGATTAAGAAGATATAATGGACAACTTACCCATTTGCATTTATATTTAATTTTAATTCATAAAAATATTTTTGTTTTCAGGACTAGTTTGAATTAAGGTTTTATGGTTACATACCCAAAGGGGAATTTGTTATTCAGATGAATTATTAGTTAGAAAATAGGTTACTCTCACTATACATTATAATTTTGGACCATTATCTAAAGTCAGAAATAACTAGGAAACATGAGTTACTAGTGTTATGGCAGTCTACCTATAGACATTTTGTTTTTTAAAAAAGTTTAAAAATACTTTCTAATAATTACTTCTTACTATTACCTAACAATGTTTCATCTTTATTAAGTGCAGTTATTTTGTTTAACAGCAGTCAGTGGAAGAGCATCTGCAATGTCAAACACTCCTACCCACAGTATTGCTGCTTCCATTTCCCAACCTCAGACTCCAACTCCAAGTCCCATCATCTCTCCTTCAGCCATGCTTCCAATCTACCCTGCCATTGATATTGATGCACAGGTAAGCTTCGAACTCAGGAGTGGTGGCTTTTAACTGGAATTGTAGCATCTTTAAAAACGTTAATCAGTGAATTAAATCATCTTACAGTGCTTTGTCTCTGGGCAAAGACCTGAGCCACAATTATAAATAAATTAGAATCTCCATTTAAAAAAATAAAATACCAAATATGTAATGGTCTGGTTTTTAAGGTCCTCAAATGATCTTTGAAAAAAAAACTTTAGAAGAGGATATTCAAAGAAATAAATTATTTAAGATTTGTATATATTTTCTTCCAATCTTAAAAGATATGTTTTAAAATTCGTAATGGATTGCATGTAAAAGAAAAGATTATTTCATTATATACTCAATTGTATTTATATTGTCTTTGAAGATTCTGATCCTGCTGACTGGCATGTGTAATGAGTCTGTGTTTGTTAAAACTCTTAAGTAAATAAATAACCATAAACAAAACAAAAGAGTTCTTAGGAGGGTGGGTGGAGGTGGAACAGGGTATAGGGGTTGTAAATGGTGATGGAAATAGATAAGATAGATAGAGAAAAAGAAAAACGTTTACAATGAAATCTCACAGCAAAGTGAGGTTGGAGAGGAGAGGATAGCTTGAGCTTCATCCTAAAGCAATTATAAGTGAACTAGCTTAGAAGACAGTTGAACAAGGTAAGGGTATATGGCCTTCTTCAAGATTGATAAATATTTACAGTTTATTTAGTTTTGTATTTTGACAGGGTATGTGCCTGTACGAGGGCTGTGCATTATAAAGTTTTAGTTATGTAAATGATCGGTTCTTTATAAACTTGAATTTCAGGGTGTTTGTGTGTGTGTGTTTGTGTGTTGTTGGACAATTTAGAACATGTACTTTTTTAAGTTATTTAAAATATAACCTGTCATTGAAATGTTTCATGGTGATGTTTGAAAAAGGAATTGCATTTTTGTTCTTACTTGCTTCCAAAATGTTTGCTTTATTTGTGTCTTCTTTTTTTCTTTTTTGCATTTAAAATGGTCAGGGACTGTTTTTAAGGAGTTTTCTTAAGCTGTATATATGAAATAGCTGTTCTTAAATATTCATTTCCCTAATGAAAAAACCAAGATTATTCATTTAGCTAAGAAGTGGTGGGGCTGGGGGTCAAATTTAGGTCATTTTGACTTGAAATGCAACCTTGTTAAATAACATACTATACAGACTTCTTTAAAAATATAAGGCATTCATTTGATGAACTATAATGGCTTACATTTAATATTCATAGTGTTGTAGAATTGGATTGAAGTTGGTATTGAATTTGCATTATTTTCTTCCAGTCTTTTTTGCTCTTGAGGTTATTATGCTTTAACCAGAAGTATATTTTCTAGTTTTTGTGTGATCAAGATTGATCCATAAGCAAAAGTAGAAACTAAAATGTAAAAGGATTTCTTATTTAAAATGCTTTTCAGTAATTCACAGGAAAAGTTCCTGCATGTATGATCATGATTTTATTGAATTTGAAATTATTGTAATGACAAGTGAAATTTTACCTGCTGTACCACTCAGTCAACCATCACTTAATCTCTGAGAAGTTACACATAAGTACTTTTAAAAGACCTTTTTTTAATTTAAAAAAGTAACTTACATTTTAAATGCATAGTAGACATGCTTATGTAAAAAAGATTTGACTGCAGCGCCTTAAAAATCTCCTTTTTTAACCTGGTCTCTACACCGAGGTTTTTCAGTTGGGTTAACCTAACACAAGTAACACTACTTTTCATGGAGTGTACCATAGTAACTTAGTTAGACGTTAGAAAATGTATTCTTTGGAAAATGTAATACAAAATATATATTCAGAAATAAGTCTTCACTTTTTCTTTAATTCTTGATGTTCCTTTTAAAAAATTTTTCTAGTTTTCATGATACCAATCAGGTACATTAAGTGATAAAAATATTATTTTGCCTGGCTGCTGTGGCTCAGTGGATTGAGCGTCAGCCTGCGAACCAAGTATCGCTGGTTCAATTCCCAGTCAGTGCACATGACTAGGTTGCACGTCAGGTCCGCAGTTGGAGGCGTGAGTGAGAGGCAACCACACAGTGATGTTTCTCTCCCTCTCTTTCTCCCTTCCCCTCTCTCTAAAAATAAATAAACAAAAATAAATAAATAAATGGATGAATTTTTTTTTTAATTAGTAACTGACAATTTAGAACTATGTCAAACACTCTTAGCCAGGTAATCTAGGTCAACATGAAAAAAAAAAAAAAAATATATATATATATATATATATATATATATATATATATATATATATATATATATTCTTTTGTAATTGAGTCATCTGACATTTTCTTTAGACCCCAAATAAAAATTTCTTGAGTTTTTTTTTTTTTTTCTGTGTGGTTGCCTCTCACTTGCGCCCCCAACTGGGGACCTGACGTGTAACCTAGTAATATGCCCTGACTGGGAATCGAACCAGCAACACTTGGTTCGCAAGCCGACGCTCAATCCACTGAGCCATGCCAGTCAGGGCCTTTGAGATTTTACTTAATGTGTATTTTGGTTTATGTTTGACAGTTCTGTGCCGTAACAGACAAGTGATATAATAAAAGTAATAATAATACAAAGATGTTTTTCTCTGTTTTGAAAATTTAAACATCCTCTAATAATTGGATCCTTTGTTTATTTAGTAAGCCTTGACACATGTACATGTTTAACACTTTATAACTTCTTTAATTTAATCTTTATAACAACCCCATGAAATACTGTTATTATTCACATTTTACATAGAAGGAAAGTGAGACTTAGGAGATATTAACTACCTTGCCCAGGAGTTAATTTATGGTAGAGCCACCTTTCAAAGTACCTCAACACTTAGGTTCTATAATCTATGCTTTTAACTATTCCTATGCTACCTGGTTTTTTGTTTTGTTTTTTTCAATTTTTATTTTAGGTGTGAACCTGAGATTTGAATTATATTAACCTGGCAAATTAGTTTATAGGAAATGAGTCCACCATCTAGTGGCAGCAGATCATGTGTCCTTCCTCTTTCCATCTTTTCAGCATGTTCCCTTGACCGTACCACGTATTTACATATAATTCTAATTTAAGGAAAAACAAATGTTAATTTTTTAAAGCCTCAGTATATGTCTTCTTTTTAAAACGCTAATGATTCTTAAACTGGTCATGCCTTAAACTTCTTTAATGGATTATTATGCTTAGAAAATAATATTTTTATCAAGGATTAGCAGGAATCCTGTTTGACTTCTGGGCATTGAACACTGCTTTACGTAAGAGTTTATATTCTTTATAAATTTCTTCAAATCTCACATTACATAACTAGAGTTCACCTTTGGTGTGCAAATGTGTGCTACAGGCTTCTCACCTCTCATGCAATGGTATCATCAAATCAGGCCTGGATATTTTCAAAACTCAAGACTAGTACCACATTAATTAAAATTCATTTTAGGAAACATTATTAAGTGATAGTTTGAAGGAATTACTTGGGACTCTTGCTAAACTTGATAGCATAGCTCTAATCTTTATTTTTATTTTACTTGAATGATATAACAAAATTATACAGGTACTTTAGATACAGAAATTAGGAATCATATAGAGATTTTTAAGAATCATTGGTTTTATATGAAATAGTAAGTCTGGTAGAAGGTTAGAGTTGAATGCCACTGAATTAATTAAATATTTTCTGTATTCTGTGAAATTTTGATTAACTCTAATAGCCACTCTTAAGTGAGAAAGAACCAGTCATTCTGTTCATAGGTTGGAAAAATTTTTGTTCCAGCTCCCCTTCTCCCTCTAACTCATATATTTAGATTGAAATGAAAAGTATGTAAAATTATATTTTATCTATAATATTATAAATATCATTTTGATATTTTTCCCTTTTCCTGTGGGTTTTACAGTACAAAGACCAGTTTTATCACAATGATTTAATGAGAGAAATTAAGCAGACCAGGAAAAATAAGTTAATAATGATATGTTATATGCTGCCATTAAAGCATTTCACTTTAAAAATGCATTCATTCTACTTAAGCGTAAACAGGTTATTTACTATTTTACTGATTATTCATATTTATTAAGTATCCTAAGTGCTATCATTTTTAATCTCACATGCCCCCTGACTTGATTAGAGGATGTGTGGGATTATGAAGTTATGGAGGTCTAACAAAGTTTACCACTTAACTTCTAATACTTTTCAAAGTCTTTAGATGTAATTAATAGATATACTTCCATTTTTATAGACAATCCAGGGATGTTTTTTCACCTGCATTCCAGATCATTAAAAGTTGCCTTTTCATTTAATATTACATCTGTCTTATGATTCCTTCTTGTTTTCTCAATGTTACAGATTTGAATAGTCATATTGATACTTAGAGAAAATTTTTACATTGTATATAGTTTTATCATTTTTATAAGCCAGAATCATCATAATATCTGTTATAGTACAGAATGGCATATTTTATGGTATCATGGGCTAAATGGGATTTTTCTTAAAACCTGTATGAGTGCTTCACAAAGCTCTGGACATCTTTCTCCTTTTCTGATTTCTCTAAGATATACGACAGAGAATGTGACTTGTTTTCCTGTGTAATATAACATAACTTTAGTGATATTTTCCCTTCCAGAAAGTCATTACCTATATAACTATCATTATTTCTTTGATTAGCAATATTTAAACTACCTAGTTTTTTCTGAACCTTGTGAGTCACTGTTCATTTTAACTCAGACTTCTGCTTCAGTTAATTTGTTTCTTGTTGTCTTGCAAATCAGGATAAAATTCCTTATCTTTCTGGGTTTGGGGTAGGGAGGGTGTCATTTTTTCTTTGATTAAGCATATTTATAATACCTACTTTATTCTGCACCTTTTAAGTCCCTATTAATTTTAACCCAAACTTCTACTTCAGTTAATTTGTTTCTTGATGTATTGCAGATCAGAGTAATACATGTTATCATTCTGGGATTGGGTAGGTCTCTGTTAGGGGTGGGGAGGGTGGAAACTTCACTTAAAAAATTCTTTCATTCTTGTCCTTAAACTGTGGTCATAAAATGTTAGTTGCTATAATTTCTCCTTAATGCAGATACAGTGAAGTTACCTACTCTTAAGTTCCCCAAGGAATTTGACCACCCCTCCTCCTCAGTTTTAAATAGTTTCTTCAGTTCTCATAATATGTTGTTTATTTTTCTCTCATAGTTTGAGCCTAAGTTTGCCTTGTACAGTAATCGGTAAGTTCATAGTGAGCAGGCTCAGTCCTAGAGTACTTATCAGAATACTTTGATATAAAAGGTGTTAATAAATGTCAGTTGAAGTGATATTTTATAATGCGATCAAAAAGAATAGTATTTTACTGATCCACTAAAATTTTTCATACTTACTTTTTCAATTTTGTTCTTTCATTCTCTTAAGATTGGCACTACTTTCCTAAATTACTTTTTAACCCCCAGAAGATTTTTAGAAACTTCATGAACTTCATAAAGTTGACTCTTCTACTGTTTGTTTATAGAGAGCACATAAGACAGATAGGCTTAATGTTACATTGACCTTAGTCAGCTGTGCCTTAGGGCTGCTCTGTAAGGTAATGGAAAAACAGGGTTTTGTTACTCAAAATCTTCCTGGTTTTTTAAGCAAGTACTTATGAGTTATTGTACGATTATTTCTCTGAGCCTTTGTCTCCTTTTCTCAGAAATCGGACTAATAATTTCTTCCTTATAAACCTGAAATGAAGATCAAATACTAACACAATCAGAGCTCTCACTCACTTAAGTATTCATGTCCTTCTCCATTGTTGTAGTTGGTGCATCTCTCCCTTGTGGCCATTCCTGATCTCTGCAGTCAGTAGCTCTGCTCTCTGCCAGCCTCTTCTGCAGAGCAGCTCTTGCGGTCTCCCTCTTCATCACTGACTAGTAGGCTTTTCTTATTACTTGACTATCAATTTTGCTTTTTGTCTCTTGTTATTCATTTTTTTAGTAATGGAATTTCGTTTTTAGAGTGTTGACCTTCTGGGAAAATATACCTTTCCTTTCATATTTACAGGGTGGGGAAAAAGTAGTTTTACAGTTGTATGTGAAACACAGTTTATTCTTTTATTATTATTTACTAATTTATTGTATTATTTTCCATATGAACAACTGTAAACCTGCTTTTACCCTACCCTGTATAATCCTTTGGTTTATTAGTAATAGTCTTTGTGACCATATTGTCACTTATTCAGCTTAGCAATTATTATTTTCTAACAAAGCATCAGTTATAGGTGGAGAATGCAAACATGAATAAGAAATGTTCATTACCTTCCAGGAATTTATAGTCCTCTGAGAGTGATAGACACATAACTAATGTTAGCATAATAAAGATTGGTGTTAAGTGCTATGATAGAGGTACATATGTAGAAATGAGATAAGATGGCTTAGAATAGTGCTGTGCAACAGAAAAATAATGTAGGGCATACATGTAACTTAAAATTTTCAGATAGCCACACTTAAAAAGCAAAGAAATAGGTAGAATGAATTATAGGAATATATTTTGTTTAATTTAATATATCCATAATACTGTTTAAATATGTGATCAATACCAAAAAAATGCTGTTATTTACATTTTTATTTCATACTAAAAGTCTTTAAAATTCATTGTATATGTTACACTTACTGCTTAAAGTGATCGAATAAGTCAGTCCTGAGCAAATTGGGATATTTTTTCACCCTATTTAGAAAATACCTCAATTTGGACTTCACTGGAAAATAATGATTTGCACTTAGGTTTGATTAAGTACATTAAGTAGATTTAATTGAGTTGGAAAAGTAAATTCATATACTGAAATTGCTCCAGGCATGCTAAAAGCTTTCCAATAACCAAATCAAGTATCAGTTTTAAAATTTATATTAAATAAAATTTAAAATTCAGTTCCTCAGTAACATTACACGTATTTCCAGTTCTAATAGCCACGTGTTGCTAATAGTTACCTTTTTTGTACAACACAAGTTTAGAGTACTAAAAGTCAAGGACTTAATAAATAAGCATTTAAACTATGATAGAGTATGACCACTGGTGGTGAATCCAGCATTGGTTACTATCATTAGCAGAAGTCAGAAATAAATTGTGTATAATCAGTGTCTTGTCTCAATTATAATAGTCTTTGCCTTTCCAAATAGTTTGTTATATATATATATTTCCTTTAAGTATTTTGGGGTTTTGTTTTAAATACAGTTAAGTTCCTTGGAGACTTTTCTTTTTTCAATTCAAAGCTTGATTTTCAGCTTTTTATTTATTTTTTATTTTTTTAAACTGGGTCCAGAACAGCTAATATGGCCTCACAGCTGAGGACTTTACTTAATATCCTTTGTGTTTTGAGGTTTTTCTACTCTGGCTAGTAGGAACCAAATTATTTCTGGCCCTATGTAAGATCTGGGTATTGTTCAGCCTGATCCTTTCTGGTGGTCTTTCCCTGGCTTTATGCATATGTGCTGATCAAAAGTCAGCTGAAGACTGGAACCCTCTGCAGATCTCTGGAGCACTCACTCTTTGTAGCACTTTTCTCTCCAGTACTCTGCCCCATGAATTCTAGCCACCTTGACTTCTCCAAACTGTCTTCTCAACTCAGGGAGACTGCCAGACTCCGTTCGGGTACCCTCTTTCTGCACTGTAGCCGAGAAACTCTCTAGGTAATAAGTTAGGTAAATCATTTATGTCCTCAGACGTTATTGTCATGTTACTGCCATTAATGGCTGGAAGCAAAAGTGAATCCACAATATTTTTAATCTTGTAGTTGAAAACAGCATGTGGTTGAAAATCTTACTTCTTTTCTTCATGTTTGCTTCAAGAATTGACAGTAAACAAATAATTCGTAGCCTTTTAAAAAGTACAAATTGATCACTAATGAAAAAAACTACTATTCAAATATTTGCCACCGTAGAGTGGTTCATATCTGTTTGTGTGTACATGTTACAGAATTGGTGCTGTTAACATTTCTTAATTATATAATGAGCTAATCATAAAGTTAATTTTTTTACAGACTGAAAGTAATCATGACACGGCGCTAACACTTGCCTGTGCAGGCGGCCATGAGGAGCTGGTACAGACATTGCTAGAGAGAGGAGCTAGTATTGAGCACCGAGATAAAAAAGGTATGGCCTACTTTTGTTAATCTTTTTTCTAGAATATTTGTGTTCTGTGAAGAAATGCCACTACTGCTAGCCATATTTTGATGGAAAATAGTATTGTACCTTTGCTTAGCATGTAGTGAGGTGATCATTATTTTTCTCCAGGTTTTACTCCACTTATCTTGGCTGCTACTGCTGGTCATGTTGGTGTTGTGGAAATATTGCTGGACAATGGTGCAGACATTGAAGCCCAGTCAGAAAGAACCAAGGACACACCACTATCTTTGGCTTGTTCTGGGGGAAGACAGGAGGTAACATTTTCTCCAGTGTAATTTTTTCCCTCCATCTATTTAGCAAATGTACGCCTTAACTTACATGATTTATGGTAACAATCAATTGACATGTAGATTTATCACAGTAACTGAAACTATTATTTGTTAGCCAAAGGAAAAGTATCACTGTTAACATAAGCTATCTCGCCAGAAAAATCATACATTATTATTCTGCTCATCTAAAAGGAGTACCTGCCTAGGAATTCCCCATGTGCTTCATTCAGGCTAAGAGAATGATTTAAGATATTCAAATTTGATTCAAATCAAATCAATAAGCTCCTGATAAGCAGGATCTATCTATATTCACTCATCTATTCCTGTCTCAGAGCACCTAGAATGACAGGTACTTAAGCTCAGCCAGTATTACTCTCTATGTATTCAGTTTTTAGTTGTTTTGGGGAGTCTTGTCTTTTAATTATTCCCTACTCTTCTCAACTCTGCAGGAAAGGTTCTCAAATGAGAGCATATGATCTTTTAGTTTTAAGGAAGGTAGAACAGTTTATGTGATCAAGTGGAGGCCCAAGAAAGTATAATTTACACTGCCATTCTTCTGGCATTTTAATAATCAGCTGGCTAACTTAATTTTAAAATCTAATCCTATGTACAACAGATTTAAGGCTTTGAATTAGTCAATTGTGTTGTTTCTATAGATTGACAACTTCTTATTCAGGGAGTTATTCAATCTTAGATTTCAGAAGCACCCTAGATCATCCAGATCACTTTCCTCCTCAGCTTAAAATCCCTCTCCCCACCATCCAATTGTTATAAAGTTCTCCTACTTATCAAGCCTAAGGATACTTCCCTAAGTTTCCCACTATTTTTACCTCTGTTCTTGAACTAATGGAAAGAGGTTTATACTGTTTTGTATATTCTGATAGTTGAGTCTATAGTTGCCAGTCACCTATTCTCTATGTGTAACATATCCTATTCTTTTGATTTCACCTTGAGAATGCCTTTTCCAAACCCTTCACCTGCCTACTCTAAATACTCTCATTATTCCTCCTGCAATATATCTAACTGTTCTCTGACCAAGGAACTTAAATTGGCCTCCCCGTCCCTTTGCTATTGAACTCTAGTCAGTTAAACCCACTAGGGATTTTAATAAACTAGTAAATAAAAAATGTTAACAGAATAATCCCCGTACAGAAAGAATGGGCAATCTAATAAAATGGTATATGTATAGAAAATGGGGGTTAGTGACCCCTTATCTTATAGAGTAAGAAGAGTTGGAGCCCAGTGATGATATAGGCATAATTTTCTTTCATGCAATTTTTGCTTTGAGTATTTTTATAATGTTTGCTTTTTTACATTTGGAGTATATATTTATATGTGTGGATAGTCAGATGCACTTGCTAATAGAGATGATCTGCACAAGAGACATAAAGACATATCCCTACCTACTGTGCTATTCCTTCTGGTTGATAATATGAATACATTTGTGTCTTTGTTTTTGTTTTGTTTTGTTTTTTTTGGTATTGCACAGTGGAGGTGATAGGTATGTTAAAAAGATTTTTAACCAAATAATACTAAGATAGTAAAAAAATAGGTTTCTTCCTTTGATAAATTATTTCTACTACATCACAAAAAAGAAATAGAGACCTCCATCATTCTTGAAATGTGATGGCAGAAAATTTTGCAATTAAATAACTATTAAATGGAAAAGCTTATATCAGAAATGTAAGTGCTTCTGATTTGAAATGTAATGAAAAAAATAACTGAAATTATCAATCATTATGTAGCTTGAAATAACACTTGTTTATATAATAAAAGATTACTCAATATTGAATCAAAAACAAATCAGCTGATTTCCTTCCTTTCAAAGCCTGTAGTGTATCATAACCATAATCTTTGTGTTCTTATTAAAATGTAACATATGAGGTTATAACAGTTATAGAAATCTTTTAGGGTAATAATTTTGCCTATAGCACTATGTTGCTTTGATTTGGTATTATTAGAACGATTAAGTAGTTTGAAGTAATTTGAAACACACGAGAAAGTCACTTTCCTATAAAAAATCACACACTAATTTCTTTTATATCGGTTGTTTATTACTTTTGGGGAATAGGCCATTCCCTCTGAGAGATAACTAAGATCAGTCTATCTTCACATAGTGGAATTCAGAAAACTATAGAAACATGATTAGGGTTTCCTACTTTATTGCTTACGGGACTCTTTGTAAGATAAAGTGAACTAATGCCTCTTTTTTTTTTTTTTTTGGTCTCATTTTTAACATAAAACTAAGTGGTTTTGTCATGTAAGCTACCTAGTCTTAATGCCTCTAAAAGCAAAAAAGTAATGGACAAGAAAGTCATATCTAAAATTACTCACTGCTTTATTCAAACAAGTTAAGTTTTAGCAGATATGTAAGACAAAACACTGTTTATTAACATTTATTATTTCCCAGTTAGTATTTTAGGAATTTTTTTTTTTTTTTTAACAGTAAGAGCAAGAGTAGGAGTTATGATCTTAAACTATCCTTAACTTCTCTGTGCCTTATTTGTAAAAAGAAGATGAAAATACTAGGACCTGTTGTTGAGTTGTTTGGTACATTAAATAACATAGTAGACAAAAGACTTGTGAATGGTCAATAAGTACTTAAATGCTAAATATTTTTGGCTATCAGGAAATGCAAATTAAGATACCACCACACACCCACTAGAATGGCTCAAATTATAAAAGCTGATAGTATCAAATGTTGCCAAGGATGTGGAACAACCAGAACTCACTTAGTGTTGATGGGCATGTAAGTAAGTAGTACAGACTCTTTAGGAAGAAGGTTGGGCTTAAATAAACATACACCCAGAAATCCTGCTACTAGGTGGAACCTGTAAGCAACAAAAATATATTTCCACCAGAATGTTCATAGCTACTTTATTCAAAATTGTCAAAAACTGTGATAGAAATGGCAAAATTGTTCATCAGTTGGAGAGTAAAATAACCTATTGCAACACAGTACACACAAATGACTGTCAAACACTGATTTCATTTATGTGAAGATCTAGGTAGATAACACTAATCTATGGGCGGGGTTGACTGGGAAGGGGCCTGAGTAAATAACAGGGATTTAAATTACATTAGGGTTATGAATGTTTCAGTATTCAGTGAATATACACTTAAGTTTTGAGCAATTATTGTTGCACTAAAAAAACTGAAAACAAGTACATAATAGTCTATTAATGATACACATGTTGATGTATTAAGGAAAATTGCATATGTCTGCAATTTGTGATGAAATGCATCAAAAAAATGATGGATGAAGAAATGTGAAAAACTACTAGAATATTCTAGAATCTAGGTAGTGAGTATATGTAAACTCTTAAACTTTTCTGTATGTTTGAAAATCTTCATAATAAAATGTTGGGAAAAAATAAGTGTTAGCTTTACTCCAATTTTTAAAAAAATATCATTACTTTTTTCTTTTTTTCTTCCCCCCAGAGAGGGAAAGGGAGGGAGAGAGGGAGAAAAACATTGATGTGCAAGAGAAACATCAGTTGTCTTTCACATGCCCCCCACCTGGGACCCTGGCCAGTAACTTAGGCTTGTGCTCTGATCAGGAATTGAACCCATGACCTTTCAGTTTGTAGGACGGTGCCCAATCCACTGAGCCACACCAGTTAGGGCTAAACATTTAGTTACTGATTGTGAGTTTTTTAAAAGTATTTTAAAGACATTCACATGTTCAAATGAAAAAATTGTATTTTATTTTACCACTATGTGTTGGAATAACACAAATACTATTTCCAAAATAGCATTATAAAGCAACACGTGAGGTCCAGATCTTTCATGGACACACTGCCAATTCAACTTCTTGCTATCATCTGAAGCTGAGTTTATGCAAAAGATGAAAGGAGTTTTTCTTTTTTTGTTATACAATAGACCAGAACAAAAAGAGAAATTAAAAATATATACCTTGCAAATTGTCTCACTGTAAGAAGAAAACATTTTTTTCTTTTTTCTCTCCAGGTGGTGGAGCTATTGTTAGCTCGAGGGGCAAATAAAGAGCACAGGAATGTTTCAGATTACACACCCCTAAGCCTGGCTGCTTCTGGTGGCTATGTGAACATTATCAAAATATTACTAAATGCAGGAGCCGAAATTAATTCTAGGCAAGTTTTACTCTCTCTTTCAAGCCCCTTAAGACTGTTATGTTAAAGTGATATTTGTAGAACAGTTATCTTTTTAATGCTATATTTAGGAAATGCCTTCATTACAAAATTTAGAATCCAATTTCTTAGAGATTTTTAACTTTAATTTTATTTAAAACTGTTGACAGAACTTGAAAAACTATCAATTACTCTATTTCTTATGGTACTAAAAATAAACACATCTTTCTTATGAGTTTTTATTAAGCAAGTTATGTACTTAAAAATGGATGTCCATATTAATAATAACCTAATAATTAAATAATCATTTTTCAGCGCTAATCATTATTTTGAATGAGATACAGAAAGTATTCTAGATCTGGGCAGTAAAATACTTCTAATGGAGTCTAGATATTATCTGAAAGACTTACTAGGGCTGAGAAAAATTATTATTTTAAATAATCCTGCAAAATAAAGGATCTTAAATATATCCTGCAATAAAATTCTGTAATGTCATGTAATTCGGGGGGGATATTTAAAATGTATATTTTCCCTTTTGTTCTCCTCATACTTCCTTCTCCCCCCCCAACCCCCAGAACTGGTAGCAAATTGGGCATTTCTCCTCTGATGTTAGCAGCTATGAATGGGCATACAGCTGCAGTTAAACTCCTGTTAGACATGGGCTCTGATATAAATGCTCAAATAGAAACCAATCGGAACACTGCCCTTACCTTAGCCTGCTTCCAAGGAAGAACTGAAGTGGTTAGTCTTCTGCTTGATAGAAAAGCGAATGTGGAACACAGAGCTAAGGTAAGAAAAAGTTAGTGCTTTATAAAGCTATTTATTGATTTGATAATTAAGCTGTACAGTAGCAATATGCTAAGTATAATCTTAGTATTTTCTAGTAACATTTTTCTCTTATTAATTCATGTGTATGTAATCAGAAATTATTCTCTATGACTCATTCAAGCATTAACTCTTAAAAACACTTCAACAATAAATTACATAGATAATCATGATAGGATTATTAGCTGAAAAATACATGCCATTATGAAAGAGAAGAGAGGGAACATTCATTAAATGCTAGTTACATGTCAAATGCTTAAAGATTTCTTTCTTTACAACAAATTGATAATAGGTAGGATTGTCTTCTTTTAATAGACCACACTATAACTCAAGAGAGGCTAGGAGTGTTAGTGTTGAAATTTAGTTGCAAGTCTTTTTACCAGCTATACAATATTGTTCCCTCAGATTGTTGATCTTTAACATTTTAGCTTTTTCCTTTCTTTTATGTGTTGTTTTATATTTTTCACTAAACGTAGACGGGACTCACACCACTAATGGAAGCTGCCTCTGGTGGATATGCAGAGGTGGGCCGAGTTCTTTTGGATAAAGGTGCTGATGTTAATGCCCCTCCAGTGCCCTCCTCAAGAGATACAGCTTTAACCATAGCAGCAGATAAAGGGCATTATAAATTCTGTGAGCTTCTCATTGGCAGGTATGATGTTACCATACCCTTCATATGTGACCGTGGTGTTACCTAGTGATTACTGTTCTCTCTGGGAAGATTGTGCTATTCAAAAATCAAATGCAACGACTTTTATAAACTACGTGTTTTATTTTTTAAACCTACCTCTGTTATTTTCCACCCATCCAGAGCTACATTGTTTGATTTATTTTAATGCAACCTAGAAATATTTTCCTTCCTTGCTGGTGTGTGTATATACTTTGAAAATGCTATAATAAGCTCTCTGAACATCCAGCTATTGCCATCCATATTCGCATCTCTTACCTAGTTTGAGTTTCGCAAAGAGTACCACTTCAAGTCCTAAAAGTCTGGCAGTAATCTAAGTCTTCATTGTTTAATTTTGTTGTTGTTCTTCATAGTAACTTGGGTTTTAAATGACAAGTTCAGATAAGATCCAGGATAGTTTCTGCTGTCAGTCACTTAGAAGTTGCTTGCCAGTTTTCCAAAGATACTTGCCTGCTTAATTAGATTTGCTAAAAACCTTTGCATGGTGTCCTAAGCAGTAGTATTTAGTAGTAGTATCTACTAACAACTGGTATTATTGACCATGAGTCTTACCTATTATGATTCCCACTGAGTTTTAAACCTGCATGTTATTTTGAAGCTAAACACAAATACGTGAGTGCAAATAATCTGAAACAGATGCAGTTGCCTCAGAGGATACTGTTTGTGTCTCTTAAGATACTGTTTATTTAACATATTGATTATGACGTTAACAGGATGTACTTTTATTTTTCACTAAGTAGAATTTCACATTTTCTCAGGATTTAAAACTCAGAATTATATACCAAGTCATTATTTTTAAAATAAAAATCAATTATTGCTTTATGGTTAATTTTTAATTTACTGGCTTTTAATTCAACAACTGGAAATTCTTTATAATGTTGTTTTAGGAGAAAAATTGTTTTTTCCTTGAATACTAAACATTTTTTATCTTTACAGAATATTTTCACAAGTTAATGGTTGAATTTTATTGTTAGTGAGTCATTCCATTTTATTTTAAACAGTGATATCTGTCTCATTCATTTAGGGGAGCTCACATTGACGTACGTAACAAGAAGGGGAATACTCCCTTGTGGCTAGCAGCAAACGGTGGACACCTCGATGTGGTTCAGTTATTGGTGCAAGCAGGTGCAGATGTGGATGCGGCAGACAACCGCAAGATAACTCCTCTTATGGCTGCATTTCGAAAGGTAGAAGTCTTATCCTCATTCACATGATGTTTTTTAGATAGCCTCGGAAGTGCATAGTTCAGTGATCACCAAAGGCTCTCATTTTAGGATTTAACAGCAGTGATGAAAGCGCTCTGATGGCAACACTGAAATGGCAGGTACAGGTATCTCAGAAAAGCTATTGCTATAACCCACATTGGACATAGAAGCTTAACTTTAAAAAAAGTTGTTCCCAGTAGTATTTTCAGAATTGAGTTGCAGTTTCACTCTTTCACAAAATGTAAATCCATCTAATAGTAACTATTCAATAATTACTTGTTTATGAATGTTTTCTAGTAGTAGCACAACAGATAAAAATTTAACTTAAATGAAAACCCAACCACCAATATTTAAAACTACTGAAAATCAAGTGTATTAATTCAGAAATAGAAATATTGTGAAAGCGAGAGAAACTTTTTTTCTCTTTTCTGTAGTGCCTAGCACAGAGCTGTATATAAGTAGTTTAATGATTTGGTTGATGTCTTCAATGCAGTTTCAGTTTTTTACTGGGAAAATGAGATGAATGTTTCAGGGATTATAATTTTGAGTTTTGTCGTTCTGGGACATGTAGGTAAAATCCCTTGTATATTCCAAGTTATTGTTTTATTGGAAATGTTTAGAAATTATAAGAAATCATCTCTTTCTTTTTTTCTTACTACCTTTATTCTCTTCAGTTTCACTGTTCCCTGGGCATTGCAGACTGCCCAGCCACTGACTCTTCTTCCTCAGCAAACTTGTTCATTGTCACTAGCTACTTGCAAGCTAGCATATCACTATCAAGTGAATCTTCCTAACCACTCCACTGTGTTACTGTCCATCTGTAAGAAACTTTTCCTATCTTCTCAGTCTCTGTAATACTTTGAAATCCCCATTTAGTTCATTATTCAAAGCCACCACACTCTAACGCTCTAAGAGCTAATTTCCCATTATGAGCCCCTAAGGTGGAGAGTCTTCTCACTTGGTCTTTCCTTTGTCCCTGTGTCTCCCATCATCTTCGTTCTCGCCAAGGAATGACCACACCCCTCCTGATTTTTCCAGACT
The DNA here is from genome assembly GCF_987537825.1 of Furipterus horrens. Classification (NCBI taxonomy): domain Eukaryota; kingdom Metazoa; phylum Chordata; class Mammalia; order Chiroptera; family Furipteridae; genus Furipterus; species Furipterus horrens. Next base: position 171,883,012 of record NW_028327172.1, read on the forward strand.
CGCTTATTTTTGGATGTAGTTTATTTTTTTAAAATTTTATTTATTTACTTTTAGAGAGGTGAAAGGGAGGAAGAAAGAGAAGGAAAAGAGCACCAATGTGCAAGAGAAGCATCAGTTGGTTGCATCTTGCATGCCCCCAATCGGGGACCTGGTCTGCAACCCAGGCATGTGAGAATCTAACCAGAGACCCTTCAGTTTGCAGGCCCGCACTCAATCCACTGAGCCACACCAGCCAGGGCTGGATGTAGTTTAAATCTCCCCTTCAGAGAAACCTCTTCCTTTCCTATTTGAGCTCACATTGAGATATCTAATACCCTAAAAGTTGAAGACATTTTACAGCTTGTTATTACCTTCCTCATTCAGTTTGACAAATATGTATATCTTTATACTATTCTAATGTCTAACATGCATGTATCTTATCTTTCTAAACAGACTTGGCCACTTAAGAACAGTGCTTATCTTTTATACTCTTGTATTCATTCTATTCTTCATTTTTTTAGTACCTAACACGTACAACTGTAATGGTGGGGATATTACATTGTACAGAGTGCGGCCGCAATTTTTTTTTTTTTTTAATGTATGATTTAATTAGGGAGGTAAGGCCCATACACAAAGTCAGATAACTGAGAGTTGTCCTGTATAAATAATTAAATACTGTAGAAGTGTTGGCAGGGTATGAAAAAATGATACAAATGGCATTTGAGCTGTTAATATGAAAAGATAAAGGATAGTTTTAAAAGGGGTAGATGAAAAGGAAGAGATGCAATTGAGGGAATATACTAAATATAAACAGCTGTTTTTCCATATTGACTAACTTATAGGTGTTGTGACAAAGCAATAGGGTGGATTGAAGGAAGTGGAAAGTCTTTTAAATGCTGAACTTTGTAAAAACTGAAGGTTTTGAACTTTACTTAGTGAACTGTGTTACAGTGAATAATATAGTCATAGTTCGTGCTGTAGGAAAGTGTATTTTATTTCTTTCACACTACCTAGTACAGTGCTATGCATTCAGTTTTTATCTGAAAGAAAGAACAAAATTGTTGTTTTTACTCTTAATGCTTAGAATTGAACAGGTGATTCATTTCTACTGAATTAGGGGGAAAAAAGATATGCTGTGTTTTTTTTTCCCTCCTAGATATATTCTCATTTCTTCATACCCATTTTTGGGGTTTTTGTTGTTTGTTTGTTTTATTCAGAGTGATTTACATTTTAAGTCAGGTTATTCTGTTATTTTTTTTGAAAATGGGATGAGAATGAACAATGTAGATTTAACTTACTACAATCAAAGCCTCTTTTTCATTTACAGTGCAAAAAATACCCAATTAAGCCTTTATTTTGTAGCACTGATGCCAAAGGAATCTTAGTTAAGTCACACTGTAGAGTTATGGAATTCCATTAGAATCTGTTTTAAATCTGACATTAACATCTATTTTTTAGGGTCATGTGAAGGTGGTGCGCTACTTAGTCAAAGAAGTCAATCAGTTTCCATCAGATTCTGAATGCATGAGATACATAGCAACCATCACTGATAAGGTAACAAATTGATCAAATTCATCCTACTATATGAGCTAGGGATATCATTTGGTTTTATATACATATATCCCACATTAAGAAAAAAAATCTTAGTTTGAGCAGTAATGTATGGTATATAGCAATTTTCATTTAAATAGTATTTGGGAATGAAGTGTGCTATTTAAGAGACCCTTAGGATAATTCACTGTCTTGCCTGCCTCTAGATTACTCTATGATAATTATCATTCTTGGATACCCCTAGGCTTTTTGGAGGGGAGGGGAATATTAAAATAAACCTTTTTGACTTAATAGGAAAATAGCCCTTTCCTGTAAAAAACAGTGTTCTGAGAATGAAATCACTGAGAAAAATATGTAGTACCTATGTCTTTTATTTTTTATGAGTGATTCTTACACATGAGGTTGTAGCAACAAAGCTTAAATATGTGACAACAGTTCTTGTCAGTTAAGTACTAAAAAAAATTTAAATACTTTTTTTAATTGACATTGATTTTTTTCCCCTTAATTCATTAACCAGCTGATATAAATTATTACAGTTGTTTGCTGTATGATTTCTTATATTCAGATTATAGAAGTAAATAACTTTAGTTTCCAAAGTATGAGTCAAGTGAATATTATTTTGAAGAGTAGAGGCTCTTTCCTTGTATATTTTTAAAAAGGTGTTTTTATTTGCACTCTTCTTTGCCTTACCGCTGATCTTATAGTTTATGTTCATTTGTTCAAGTACCTTAATTAATATCTTCATGTTTTCAGGAATCTCTCTAAAGGTGAATTGTTTCTTTGAGGCTGGAAACATCTTATATTTTTATTTTAGGAGATGCTGAAGAAGTGTCATCTTTGTATGGAATCAATAGTACAAGCCAAAGATAGACAGGCTGCTGAAGCAAACAAAAATGCCAGCATTTTATTAGAGGAGTTAGACTTGGAAAAGGTAACGATAAACTTTACATGTGAAAATACATATTTTTTTCCTTCCTGCTTCCGCCCTCCCCGATTTCTAATCTTTTCTTTTTTTCTTTTGTTTCATTTTATTGTTGCTTTTATTTTAAATTATGTACATGGATTTCTCTCCAAATTTGGCTCAAATAATAGAATTATGAGTATTTTAAATATCATGAAAAGAATTTTCTTGGTAATCAAATTAATAAAATTTTATTATAGAAATTACATTGATCTGGAAGTTAAAAAGCCTATCCAATAGTGCTCAATTTTAGTCTTATCTCAACTAATGAGCTCTTAATCCCCATCCAAATCTATACTTCATTGATCTTAGACCTTGTAATTTGTTGCCAACAGATGGACTAGAAGTACCAACTGTCCTGCTAAGGCATAACCAGTTAGTGAAATACAACCACTTGGTGGAATGTTCAATAAGCATATTTTTTAAATGGATGAATTCTCTTGCACTTCTCTTTTTTAGCAGACCACAGTATCATTTTTGTCTGTTCATAAGGGGAATAGAATATACCAAACAACATATAGTTTGGGTAGTTCCAGAGCTCTTTCTTTAGCCCCCTTCCTATCAATAACTATATCTTCAAGTGAATAAAAAAAATAAAAATCGTGCAGGAAAAGAATTGAATGGCCTTGAAAATTATGGAATACATATTCTACCATGTTTTATTTTCTATGAAAAGGTTAAAAATGCTATGAAATTTAATATATACAGTTCAAATTTATAAAGGATGTAGTGATGATTACAACCTTTTGTATTTGAGTCAGGTCTATTTTTTACCATTATATTTGTTGACTTTGTTAAGCTATGCATTTCGTTTTTTCATTTTGCATAAACATTTTATTCTAATTTAAATGTGAAAATATACTGATATTTTCTAGAAAATGTGTTTAACATTAGAGATTCTTCATTAAAAAAAATTCTGATGTAGATTCTGAACAAGCAAAGTTGTCTTTTTTGGCCATTTTGAAGATTTTTTGTTGTTGTTTTTAAAGGAGCACATTGAGAGTACTTACTGTTATAGACACTATAAATATAATTTTTCCTATTTTCACATTTGTTTTCACCTGATACTTACTCAATGCCTAATAAATACCAGTTAATATAATAGAGTCGAGTTTTATGCTAGAATACATATTATTTTAGTTTTCTTAGTAAAAATATTATTACATTCATATTACAGGTGGAGAAGTTAATCAGCTTGCCTAAGCTAGTCTAGGATTTGAACCAGTTATTATTTTTTAATTGTAAATTTCCTGGTACCCTCCCCTCCCTTTACTGAAGTTAACCTACCTCTTAGTTCTTTCTTCCTAAAGTATTATAATATCCTGTTTTTTAATTACTCTCTTCTTTTTTAAAATGCTAGAATATTAATAGTTATTTGATGAATTGTTTCTTTTGCATTTTTATGAATCTAAAAAAACATTTCTCCTATAGCTGAACATAAAATCTTTATTTTTCTCATACCTTTGATGTTTATACATTTACATTAAATACATAGAATTTATTGCATATCTGTGGATTACAAAGTAGGAAGCAGCTTTTAGGAATGATCCTATTAAGGAGGTCTGTTCTCAATCTGCTTCATTGATTTTTTTTTATTATTACAACAATGTGTTCAGTTTAAACTGAAGTATACAAAGATAACTAAAGAAGAACATAATGTCATCATTGTAAGTTAACGAAAGTTATAAACCTTATATGCTAACTAAATTTCTCACCTCTACAATTAATTACCTATGAAGCCTTTTAAGACCCTATGTGATATGTCCACCCACACTACTCCTTACACATCTCTCATCTTATTTTTTTAATCCTTTTGATCACTTTGTTCCATCCATACTGACCGTCCTTTCTTTGTTCTTGCTGTGCCTTCTGTCTTAAAGTCCCAAGTAGATGCCTCATATTTTATTCCCCCTTCCACAAACACTCCTCCTTTTCTTTCCTTCTTTATTTTTTCCTTCTAACATTCTAAATACTATATTTTATTTAGTTATCTTGTTTATCTCTTCCTACCACTAGAATGTATACACCACTAACTGGTGCCTGGCATGTTGTAGGTACTCAATAAGTATTTGGTGAACAATTAAAACTTTACATATATGGACGTGGTGTCCTTTTAAAAAACAGAATCATGCAAGCATATTACTTTAATACTTGCTCCCTGCCCCCCCCCATTAACTGATGGATATCATCAATTGATGGTGATTTAAATAACTGCAGAATATACGCCACAGTAAGTTTGTTTCCAGTTTTTTATCACTATAAATAACATTGCAATAAACATCCTTACACATATTTTCTTATATTTTGGTTCTTTTATTTTTACAGAGTAAGTCTATTCACTTAGGCCAGTATATTTTAAATTTGATACTTTCAGAATATTTTCTTAACTGCCATCCACAATATGAGTGTCAGTGCCTTACATTCTTCCCAGCATTTCTTACCTTGATGTTCATGGTTTTAAGAACCTCAGATTTAAATCAAGTCAAATGGAACTTTCAAATGTCATTACACATTTTTTTTCATAATGTTAAAACTCACCCTGGCTGGCGTGACTAAGTAGATTGAGATCCAGCCTGCAAACCAAAGGGTTGCTGGTTTGATCCCCAGTCAGGGCACATGCCTGGATTACAAACCAGTTCCCCAATTCGGGGCGTGCAAGAGGTGATCACACATTGATGTTTCTCTCCCTCTCTTCCTCCCTCCCTTCCCCTCTCTCTATAAATAAATAAGTGAAATCTTAAAAAAACAAAAAACCTCAAAGATAATAAGTAATTTTAATTATAAATTAATTAGACATTTATAAATTAATTAGACATAAGTTGATTCTTCCACTCTTTATAAAGAGTTTTGAATTGTGTGGTGCATAGGTAGACAAGGTTTGGTAATTTCAGTATTTCTATTTAAAAATTACCAGGTTGGGATCTGATAGGGTTTAGTTCACTATTTTTTAGGAAAACACACTTTTTTGCCCTTTGAGAGTCAGGAGAGACAGTACATTTTGGTTCCACAATTTCTGACGTAGAAACATCACTGGGGTTGGTTTTGTCTGGTCTAAATTGATGTCTTACATGGGTAAAAATGTTTTTTTGATCAGCCTAATTTGAAAACTTTGGGTAATATGTTTGCCAAAACTGCTGAGAATACTGTCCCTTATATTTTGCAGATTCATTCCCTTGTCGTTATTCAGTAAACATTTACTTACTATTTACTGTGTGGTAGGGTTTTCACTGTGAAGCAGTTTATCTGGTTGAACCATGGAATTTTCAGTAAATTACTTGTTCACTTGTGGTTAAAACTTTTAGTGGGTATTGTTGGTTTGCATTTTTGATATTTGTTTCATTCTTCCATTTTACTATTTACTGTTTCTCTTCCTACCTTTTTCTTTGTAAGTGTTCATAACCTTTTGGGAGCACTGTAAATATTCCTAATAGGTTTTTTTGTTAGTTTGTTTGTTTTTTTGCCATTACCACAATCTCCAATTTTATACATTTCAGTCTCTGATTAAACTTCTGTCTTTTCAGCTTTACTCCTTTTAGAATTCTGCCTCCAACAATCCTGGCAACACTGCTTACCAATAAATTATAGAATCTATTTAGCTTTCCGCACATCGCTATTCTTAATATTTTCTTTCTCCTTATTCTCAACTGTATCCTAGTAACTAAATGTGTCTAGGGGAAAAAAAATTCAACCGATGACTAATTTTACTTTAAACGTGGGACGATGAACTGCATATTTCCCTAGTTTAATCCAGTCTCCTAGCCATGTACACCACCATATATTACTTTCTCCTTTAGCCTCTGATGTCTCCTTCACCCTCAGTTGATGACGCAGCATTTTACATCAGTGAGAAAACTGAAGCATCAGAAATCTGCCAAGACTTTTCCCACCCCATATACCCACCCACCAATCCCTGTACCCATATACTTCCTACCAGATACTAAATAAACTTTTTGTACTCAGTTCCTCCATTTTTGAACTAGATCTCATCTGGTCTCCCGTACTTACAACACTTGTAACAAATCTCTTTTCTTTCTTCAATATCATTTATCCCCATCTCTTAGATTATTCTCATCATCTTAGGCCAATATATACAAGCTTATTTCTCCCATTAAATATAAAAATCTTTGATTCTTCCAACCCCTGCTCTCCTCAGTTTTTAGCTACAAACCCATTTCTTTACTCTCATTTGCATTAATCCCCTTGTCTATTTTGCCTAACTCCAATTCTTTTTCTTGAATCTACTCCTGCCAGGTTCTCATTCCCACAGCTCCACCAAAACAAACTACTTTTATTTTCTCCAGCGACTTTAATGTAGCTAAATCTAATAGTAAGTTCTCTGTCCTCCTTATTGTGCGAAGCCTAATAATGCCTGACATACTCTCTTCACCTGCCCTTCATTACACTACACACTCTTAGTTTTTACCCTGCCTCTTTGTCTCCTTTGCTAGTTCCTGGAGTCTCAGCTCTTAGTTGGTGATCCCCTTAGTTCATTACATGATTTACTTCTTTATCCACTGGTCATCTTATCCTGCTTCTTAACTTTAAATATATATCAGCTAATCCCAAATTTATATTAGCCCAGATACCTTTCCTAAAGACAAGTCTCATATATCCAACTTGCTACTCATGTCCATTTGGAAATCTAACTAGACGTGTCATACTTGTGTCCCAATGTGAACTCCAGATCTTTACCCCCACCAAACCTACAGCTCTGTCTTATAATTACTCAGGCTAAAACCTTGAAGTTGTCCTTGATTACTCTCTATTTTCCAGTGTATTGCAAGAACCTTGTTACCTCTGTCTTAGAATTATATCTAGAATCTTAATCACTTTTTATCACTTTTCACTCTGAAGTCACTAACCATCTCTTACATGTATTACCTCAGTAGTTATTTAACTGGTCTCCCTGATTCCACATTTGCTCTTTATTCTGTTTAGCCTCTGAGACATTAGCATACCTGAGGCACCCCCAAACCCCCACAGTAAGACCCACCCTGGCACATCACTCTCACCCACATCTAGGCATATGGGCTTAGATGAAAGCCTGCTTTCTGATTTAAACTTTTCCTATTTTTAAAAAGCCTTCCCTTCCCCTAAATATTAATCACAATTACTCCTGCCAAAGACAAATTTAAAAATCCAGCCAAATCAAAAACTCATGTGGCTGAGTCAAAAGTCTTAAACTTCACTGGTTATTTTGAGCCTTCAAAAGGGATTTCCTGTACCTTTCTCAAAGCTTTTCTGTTCATACAAGCATGATATAGATTAAAATATGTTTTATTATTCCTAATTCTGAATTAGAGAGGCTTTATAACTTTAGCCTTGGTTGCTTTACACACGTTCACCCCCACTTTCACTCCTTCTCTCCCCGAAACACTCAACTATTCATTCCATCAAAATTAGAAGAGGTCAGCATGGCGGTTTAGGCAGACATGGCTCACCTCTTTGCATAACCCCATCAAAATTACGACTAAAATATAGAACAGCCATCACTCAGAACTGTCAGAAATTGAATGAAAGTTGAATGGACGTCTGACAGCTATGGAATTAAAGAAACCACATCCATCCAGACTGGTAGGAGGGCTGCAGGTACAGAATGGGCTGGTCTCAAACCCATATGTAGTGGATAAAAATTTGGGAGGGATATCTCAGGAGCGAGAAGTCCCAGCCCCACACCAGGCCCCTCAGCCCAGGTTTCCAGTGCCAGGCAAATAAGACCCCACAACTTCTGGCTACAAAAACAAGTGGGGATTGAGTCGATGAAAGAAACTGCTGGAGCCCCAAGTATTTCCTCTTAAAGAACCCACATTCGGACTTACTCAGACTCTCACCCTCTAAGCTCCAGCACCGGTGTAGCAGCTTGAAAGGCACCAGTGGTATACAGGGAGAAACTGAAGTGTCTGAGACAAAGAAACACAGCCCAAATGAAAGAACAGATCAAAACTCCAGAAAAAGAGCTAGACAAAATGGAGATAAGCAGTCTCTCAGAGGAAAAGTTCAAAACACTGGTTGTAAGGATGGTCAAGGAACTTAGTGAGGAACTCAACAGCATAAATAAGATCCAGTCAGAAACGAAGAGTACACTAATTGAAGTACAGGACAATTTACAGGGAAACAACAGGAGAGTGGATGAAGCTGAGAATCAAATCAATGATATGGAACATAAGGAAGCAAAAAACAACCAGAACAAAAGAAACAAAAAAACAAAACGAGAATAGTGTAAGCAACTTCAGGGACAACTTCAAGGGCTCCAACATTTGCCGCATGGGGTGACAGAAAGAGAAGAGAAAAAGCAAGAAATTGGAAATCTATTTGAAAAAATAATGAAAGAATCTTTCTTAATTTTATGAAGGAAATAATCATGCAAGTCCAGGAAACACAGAGTCCCAAACAAGATGGATGTAAAGAGGCTCTTAAAGCAAGAGAGCAGAAGTCAGTTACCTACAGGGGAGTTCCCATAAGACTGTCAGCTGATTTCTCAAAAGAAACTTTGCAGGATAGAAGGGATTGGCAAGAAATATCCAAAGTCATGAAAAACGGGGACCTACAGCCAAGACTTCTCTACCCAGCAAAGATATTTAGAATTGAAGGGCAGATAAAAGTTCCCGGACAAGAAACAACTATAGGAGTTCATCATCACCAAACCATTATATGAAATGTTAAAGGGACTTATTTAGAAAAAGAAAATCAAAACCATGAACAATAAAACAGCAAAAAATATATATATACAGATCTATCCACAATTGAATTCCAAAACACAAACTAAGCAAACAATAACAACAGAGACAGAATCGTGGAGACGAGAGGGTTTTGATGGTTGCCAGATGGAAGGGGGTGTAGCGGAATGGGTGCAGAGGTGAGGGGATTAAAAAGTACAAATCAGTAGTTACAGAATAGCCATGGGGCTGTAAAGTACAGTAGAGGAAATGGAGAAGCCAAAGAACTTAACATGAGTGATCCATGGACATGAACAGTTGGGGGAATTGCCTGAGGGAGGGGGGTGCTGGGTGTAGGGGTGGGTGAGGGGGGAAAATCAAGACAACTGCAATAGCATAAACAATATAAATAAACAAAAATTAAAATAAAAAGAAGAAAGACCTAAAACAATAACAACAAAATTAGAGCAAGACAGACAACCACAGCCTCCTCACTGGAGCTCAGGAGACAGTTTTCCTGAGGACCAGCAGGTAGCCCCATTAAAGCAAGACTCCTTTTTTTTTTTTTTTTTTTATATGCTTTATTGATTATGCTGTTGAAGTTTTCCCAATTTCTTTTCCCTTTGTTCCCCTCCACCCTTCCCTCCAGTTACCCCCATCCCTAAGTCCATGAATTCTTTTCCCACTCTCGTTGCCTACGTGGTTTGCCTTTGTTTCAGTTCCCTAGCTTCTGTTGTTGGTTGTTGTGATGCAGTTTTCATTTTATTGTTCATAGTTTTGATCCTCTTTCTCCTAAACAAGTCCCTTTAACATTTCATATAACAGTGGTTTGGATCTGATGAACTCCTTCAGTTTCACTTTGTCCTGGAAGCAATTTCTCTGCCCTTCTATTCTGAATGACAGCTTCACTGGATAGAGTAATTGTGGTTGTAGGTTTTTGCTTTTCATTACTTTGAATATTTCTTGCCAGTCCCTTCTTGCCTGCAGGGTTTCTTTTGAAAAATCAGCTGATAGTCTAATTGAGACTCCTTTGTAGGTAATTCTCTTTTCTCTTGCTGCTTTTAAGATTCTCTCTTTATCCTTAATTCTTGACATTTTGATTATAATGTGTCTTGGTGTGGTTCTCCCTGAGTCTAGTTTTTTTGGAACTCTCTATGCTTCCTGGACCTGTAAGTCTATTTCCTTCCCCAAGTTAGGGAAGTTCTGCTTCATTATTTTTTTCACATAATTTTTCAATTTCTAGTTCTTCTTCACCTTCTGGTAACCCTATGATTCAGATGTTGGTCTGCTTATAGCTGTCCCAGAGGTTTCTGAGCCTCTCCTCATTTTCCTCACTTCTCATTTCCTCTTCCTGCACTGGTTGACTGTTTGTTCCTTCCCTATGTTCTGATTTGTTGATTTGATCCCTGGTTTTCTTTCCCTCACTACTAGTTTCATATGTGTTTTCATTCATTTCAGCAGGACTAGCCTTCATTCCTTCCCTGTCTTGTTTAAGATCTGCTGTTAGGTCTGTAAGCATTTGTATAACCAGACCTCTGAACTGTGCCTCAGAAAGATTTCCTATCTGCTGAGCTGTTAGATTAGATATTTGCTGTCTGGTCAGCTGCGTGATTGGGATCTCTATTATGATCTGTGCCATCCTGACAGTTTCGTGTTTACCTTTGCGTCCTAGGTGGGGTTGTCATACCTCCGACGCTGTAGGGTCAGAGCCACGTGCATTCATCACAACCGGGTGACCCTTCTCACCACATTGTAGCGTTTTGCGTGGGGGTGGGGGTCCAAGATGGATTCCTGCCGTTCACTCTCCACTGAGAGATCGGGAGCCTCGTCCTCCGTCCCCACGCTCTCCAGCCCTCACAGTCAGAGGCAATGGGGGTCTGCCTTCCCCAGCATTGGAATCGCAAGCTGACAGGTTTGGCCTGTAGCCGGGGGTGCTCCCCAGGCACTTCTCGCCTCCCTTTAAATACGGGTGTCTGTGCTTACTGTTTTCCCACCGCCGTCACCGCAGCTGCTGCCACCAGCACAGCTTGACCTCTCTGCCCTGGCTTTGCCCCTCCTACCCATCCAGACGAGTACCACTTCTTTATAACTTCATATGTTGGACTTCCATGTAGCTTTATTTTCTGGAATTTTTGGTTATTTCTCTTTTTGTGGTAGTTGTATTCCTTCTTAGTTGTGGAGGGAGACTGAGCATGTCAGTCTAGGCCTCCATCGTGGCCGGAAGTTGTCTCCTTATCTTGACAGGCTCCTGTGTTTGTTTGCCTCTGCCAAAGCAAGACTGTTTAATGAGCTGAGTTACACATGCTCAGGTCCTTCTTTTAAAATCACCAATCATATATTAGTCTTCCTCTGTTAGAGTGAACTAGAAGTGAAGTCCACCAAGCAATTACTGTTTTCTTCCTAGTCCTTTCAGAAGTCAAAAGCTCATCTCCCCTGTTCAGATCTGAGCTTATGTACTTCTAAAAGACTAGCAAAAATTTCTAGGGGATGCTATTGAGACAATTTCTAGAACTTCAGCTTCCATTTGTATTCTTTCCTGAAGTCTTACCTGCTTGAGAAAGTATCTATTTTCTATAGGTTTTCCTTAACTAATAGTGCATTGCCTCAGGGTGTAAAAACTCTATAAATGTGGGCAAAGCCTTTCAGGCATGTGACAAGGATAATTTGAAATTCAGACTGGTGCAGCCACTATGGAAAACAGTATGGAATTTCCTCAAAAAAACTAAAAACGGAACTGCCTTTTGATCCAGTGATCCCACTGCTGGGATTATACCGTAAGAATCCTGAAACACCAATTCAAAAGAACTTATGCACCCCTGTGTTCATAGCAGCACTGTTTACAATAGCCAAGTGCTGGAAGCAGCCTAAGTGCTCATCAGTAGATGAGTGGATCAAAAAACTGTGGTACATTTACACAATGGAGTTCTATGCAACAGAAAGAAAGAAGGAGCTCCTACCTTTCGAATTAATGGATATAGAGAATATTGTGCTCAGTGAAGTAAGCCAAGTGGCAAAGGACAAATGCCGTATGATCTCACCAATAAGAGGAACCTAATGAACAAAACAAATGAGCAAAATAGAACCAGAGGCATGGAAACAAGGAACAGACCCATAGTGACCAGGGGGACAGGGATAAGGGGGACAAGATGAGAAGGGCCTAGTCAAAAAACAGGTATAAATGACCCATGAACATGGACAACAGAGTGGGGATTGACTGTGGGAGAGGGAGGTGGGCGGGGCAGGGGAGAGCAACAGGGGAAAATTGGGGCAACTGTAATAGAACAACAATAAAAGAAAAATCAAGATGAGGGAATTCCCATAAAGAACTAGGTGTAAATAAAAATATTATCTAAAGTAAACCAAAAAGAAAGAAAGAAAAAAGAAAAAGGAAAGGAAGGAGTAGCAAAAGACAAAAAAAGAAAAAATTGAAGTCAGACATTTTCTAATGAAAAATAAGTTTGTTCGTTTTTTAAAAAAGATTTTAGAGAAAAGGGAAGGGAAGAGAGAAACACCCATGTGAGAGAGAAACATTGGTTAGTTCCCTCTCACAGGTGCCCCGACTTGGGACAGAACCCACAACCTTGGCATGTCGCCTGACTAGGAATAGAATCAGCAACTTTTTGTTTTGCGGAGTGAAGCCAAACCAGCTGAGCCTCAACAGTGGGATCAAAAATAAGTCAATTTGGCTTATGAGCGTGTCTTTGATATCTGGTATCATTAGGTAGGATATTGTGATATTTTCTGTAAACTGGGTATCGTTTTGACACATACTATTTAAAATACATATCAAATATACGGAACACTATATACAGTGTATAGTTTGAAAACATCTGTAAAGGGACATGCAAACAAAATAGTGAGAAGATTTTTCCCACTTTACGAACCAGAGGGGAAAATTTAATACTTAAAATAGCTTATTAAGAGATATTATTAAACTTTTAAACTTACTCTTTTTTCCCTGTGAAAGTAATTTGTACTCATTTTGGCAAATAGAAACAATGTATAGTTATATAAAGTAAAATAGAAAGTCATCATCTTTCAACTACCCCTCTCCAGTACCACCCTCTAGAGGTAGTCACTGGTAAGCCTTTGATTTGTATCTTTAGTCTTTTTTCTGTAGTACTACAAATAGATTCACATAAGGGTGGCCTTCCCCTATAAATGGGAGAAATGGTATGCAATGTGCCTTTTTTCCTCCTACCAAATGTAAATTATGAGCATTGCCCCAAATATATATTTAGAATACTTTTCATGGCTGCCTATTATTGTATGAATGTATATTGTTAATTTGTCCCCATCATTTGATAGATTTACCTTTTCTTCTGTTTATTGCCATTATAATTAATTTTACACTGAAAGTTATTGAACCTATATATTCTCAGTATAGATACTCATAAAGAATAAATTCTTAGGATAAGCAGTTTATAATTTTCATAGGAGGCTTTCAAATTACCTTTTCAGAAATGTAAATATTTATACCTATAGCAGTATAAGAAACAACTTATTTCCAGTACTTATGCTGATACATGATATCTTTTTTATTTTTGCCAGATTAATTAACAAAACATGTTATTTTTAGATTTTTTAAAATGATTATGAAGCTAAGCTATGTATCTTAATCATTCACCATTTTTAAAGTCAGATTTATATCATCATTTTGATCTTGATGCTTTAAAAATATTCTCTTTACAATGATTTAAATATGATCTTGATCAAACAGTGAATTAAGCTATATGTCTTCAAATTTTATGGTCTCCCAGTTTCCATATGATAAAATGACATCATGTGATAACTTTTATCCACAGTAAATTCCAGTGTTATCATTTGCCTTTATTGATCCTTTAACAGTTAAGAGAAGAAAGCCGGAGGCTGGCTTTGGCTGCCAAAAGAGAAAAGAGAAAGGAGAAAAGGAGAAAGAAAAAGGAAGAACAAAGAAGAAAACTAGAAGAAATTGAAGCCAAAAATAAAGAGAACTTTGAACTCCAAGCTGCTCAAGAAAAAGAAAAGCATAAAGTTGAAGGTATTTTCTTTTAAAACCATCTAATTTTTTTCATATAATATATTCTGTTGAAAATTATATTTTTAAAATATCAGTAACTTAGGTAAAAATAGATTTCTAAGCTATTAAGCCCTTAAAGTATGTATATGCTATTTTCATTTATAGCCCTCTCCCTAGCTTTTTATTATTAAGAATTTCAAACCTACAGACAAATTGAAAGAATGATACACTTCACCTAGATTTTTAAAATAAATATTTTACCATATTTACTACTTTTTCTCTAAATGTGTATATAGATATTTTTCTAGGCCATCTGAATATAAATTACAGGCATTTTGATATTGTACCTATAAAGTTTCAATATCTGACATTTGCTTACATGATCATAATACCTAAAATATTTAACAATAATTTGATAATATCATCTACAATCCAGACCATGCTCAGATTTTTTTCTCAAATGAGGGAATTATTTTTAACTAGGTTCTAACTAAAAGATTATTTGAGATGAGAATATTGTGAGCAGGAACCATTGCTACTAAGCCACCAAATATGTATGCAGTGCATGTGTGCATGTGTTTTGTTCATTTCTCCCTAATTCAGCCTTTTATTTTGAAAAAAAAAAAAAATTAAGAAATGTTTAAGGATTAGTATGATAAACACCTGAATATCACCTAGATTCTTATAACATTTTGGCACATTTGTTTTGTTTATCTTCTTTCTTCTCTTTATTTTTGAACAGTCTGCATGTAAGATGTATGCATCATGTGAAATCACCCCTTAATACTTAAGTATGTATTTCCCAGAAAAACAATGTTCTTTTACTTGTCCACAATTACATTATTACACCTAGGAAATGTGATTATGTAAAATACATGAGATACAGTATATATTCATGTTTCTAAGATAATTCCTTATAACTGCCTGCTATGCATTGTTTAGGATTTAGGGACAGAGAATAAATCAGTCATACCCATCTCATTACTAATGAATGCTGGAGTGACTGGTAACTATGTCTGATAGTAGCAATGTAACTCCTGGGTTTATTTTTCTTGCAGTGCTTAAAGCTAAATATATTCTAAGAATTCTTAGAATTTGCTGATTCATTATTACTACTTTTACAGATGAGCCTGAAGTCTTGACAGAGCCTCCAAGTGCCACAACCACTACTACCATAGGTATATCTGCAACCTGGACAACTTTGGCAGGTTCCCATGGTAAAAGAAATAATACCATAACTACAACCAGTTCAAAGAGGAAAAACAGGAAAAATAAAATTACTCCAGAAAACGTTCAAATTATATTTGATGATCCACTACCAATTTCATACAGTCAGCCAGAGAAGGTGAACGGAGGAGAGTCAAAAAGTAGCAGCACCAGCGAGAGTGGGGACAGCGATAACATGAGGATTTCCAGCTGCAGCGATGAAAGTAGTAACAGCAATAGCAGCCGAAAGAGTGACAATCATTCATCTGCTGTGGTCACCACCACTGTGACCAACAAGAAACAGCCATCAGTTCTGGTTACATTTCCAAAAGAGGAGAGAAAATCTGTTTCTGGCAAGGCTTCAATAAAGTTAGTTCCAATTTTTATTTGTACTATTCACAGTATCGTCATGAAATGCTTTGTTGGTGAATATTTTGATAAAGCAATCAAATAAAGAATGGGAGAATAAGGATTTGCCTTTGTGCTAAAGAAGGCACAATTTCATTTGATTTAAAGACTAAGCTACTTTTTAGATTTTTGTATTAATGAGAGATTAAATTATTTTTACTATGTAACTTACTCATTTTGGTTGTTAAACTTAGCCCATGAAAAATATTGATTGTAGTTTCTCAGGTATTATTATTATAACTCATCTTGGCCAACTTTGACCCTAGATACTATCTTTTTAAATATTGGCTTTTCAATAAAGTGAAAAATAAATTCTTATTTTGCTCACCATATTTGTTCCAAAAATAAAGGAATAAAATGATCTAACTTATGTCTCTATCACTTAAAAATTCTACATCTGTTCTATATTGAATGTACTTTTCCTCCTTCTGTTAAAGATTGTCAGAGACTGTCAGTGAAGTAACCAGTAATTCTCTATCCACTTGCACAAAATCGGGTCCATCTCCCCTTTCCTCTCCAAATGGGAAGTTAACAGTAGCAAGTCCTAAGCGTGGACAAAAGAGGGAAGAAGGATGGAAAGAAGTTGTAAGAAGGTGAGTAATTGTTTACCTGATTGTTTTTCCTCATTCTTTTTATGTGCTGTATTTCATAGTGAAGTGTGGTTTATTACCTTATAATTAAATTCCTCCAAGTATTCCAAAGGTTGCAAGCTGGTGGCCCAAGGCTGAATCTAGCTAACAGAAACAACCTACATCATATTTTAGATGGAAAAAAAAAGTATATGTTAATACTCCTAAAATTGGGAGCTTTTACATAAAAAGATGACTGGTTTTGGTAGAGAACCAATTTTAAGTTTTTTACGGTGGTAGTGTTTTGTTCAGGTTTGTAATTTCAGAGCCTGTATAATATCTACTACATGCTTACAACTATTTGAAGGATGAATAAATATTGGTTTTTAATTATTATGGTCTTTAAATTACAGGATACCTTTATTTCAATGATTTTAGGAATAAAATAGTATTATATTTTGCTTGGGATTTTTTAAACTAATGTATATCAAAAAGTAAGACAGTATTCCTGAAACTAAAAGGTGTGGAGTCGTTATAAGCCTAGAAAGGATATGATTCATTATAAATCTTTGATAATCAATTTTAAAGAACTCCCCAGAAATTCCATCTAAAAATTAAATTTGTGATTATTTTAAATAAGAACTGTTTTTATCTCTTTGTCTCATACATACACACTGACTTATTCACGTACACTACTGAACTAATTGAAATCACAGTATCAGACTGCTCTCTATACAAAAGAAAGGTAATTCAATTTTTCTACATGCATTTTATATTGTGATACACAAAGATAGTTCCAATTAATTTGAAAATAATAATCATTGACTCATTATTATTCCCTTTTGGGAAGGAGGAATTGTCAAGTAACTTAATTATGTATATAAAGGGTAGGGATCATACCTTACTTTTTATAAATATAACATTTTAATTTAATATTTAATCACTAATTCTAAATAATTGTTCATTAAAGCATAATCGGCTCATTCTCTTTATTGAGAGCTACTGTATTTTAGAAGTATTTTTTAGTTTAGACTTGTCAGAATTTGTTTCTTCCTTTCCTGAATCTGAATGTATTTTGCAAGTGTTAGATGTGTTTTGCTTTTTTGAAATTCTAGTGGGCTTTTCTTTTTTCTCACACTGCTTAACATCTTTTTAGTGAATTTCCATATCTAGATAATTTTAATGCCTCTGGAAGAATGAAGGAAAACAATAAATTTTGACTATCATCCTTTCAGTTATATATTAAGAATAAAAAGAAGGATGTGTATCAATCACACATGTGCCCACAAGAATTCATTGTTGACTCCTTGGGCTGAATTAGATACCCCCACCACTGTGTGTTTAGTATATCCTATTAAAGCTATTATAGTTTTCTAAATTGGTGTCTACATAATGGATATACATGTGGCAGGAACCCATGTCTCTCATTTCCTATTCTGTTTGCATTAGCACAGTGCACGTCTGCATAGTATGTACTTTACAGATATTTATGAAGGATAACAGTCTAAAAAGCAAACAATCTTTGGTAAATGAGAGGTGAAGCTATGGTAAAGCTTTATCTTTTCCCCTCTATTCTCTTCCCCCCTTCCTCTCCCACTCCTCTTCCTTTCTTTTCCTCTCTTCCTATTTCCTGTCATTCCTGTTGCCTTTTATGACCTAGAGTGAGAATAGATAGAAGACATTTATTCAACAATAATTTATTCTGTATTTTCAGTAACATATTTTAGTAATACTCTTTCCTCTTATTTTAATCAAAACTACTGAGACTAATGATCTATTTTAATATATCTTTTCAACTTTTAAACAGGTCAAAGAAAGTATCTGTTCCATCAACTGTGATATCCAGAGTGATCGGAAGAGGAGGCTGTAATATTAATGCTATTCGGGAGTTCACGGGTGCACACATAGATATTGATAAGCAGAAAGACAAGACAGGAGACCGGATAATAACTATAAGGCAAAACTTTGTCTCTTATGTTTTCTTCCTTTGTGTTTTATTGCACTATAGCTTAATGAAATATAAGCATTTGAGTTTGCAATGGAACTTTGTATATAATAGCATACTTTTTTTAAATGGGAATTCGAGAAGATAAATTTTATAGTTTTTTCTCTGATTTATATGCTCTTCTGAAGTATTTTAAAGGGCTTTAAAGGAATTTTTTGTATGTGTGGCAAAGGTTTGGATTATCTTTTCCTTACATAACCTGTTCATATGACATAGACTTTTTAAGAAGGAATGTCTCTAACACATTTTAAGCAGTAGGTTTCCATCCTTCTCTTAAATTAGCATTTGAGCTTTGTTATTCTGAGATTGTGTCCTTAGAATATGAACTCAGTAATAGATTTAAACCTGAAGTGAATATTTGTCTTGAATTGAATAGGTCTTTGCCTGAATACTGTTAAAATAAAGATGATATTCTAAGAAATTAAAAGTTTGGTTATGAGAGCCAGGTGCCTCTGATAGTTACATAGCTTACCTCAAAAGGAAGGAGGATGCATTTTGTACTTAGTCTCCTCTCCTGTCTTGTTTTCCCTCTCCTGGGACAGGTGGGTAGTCAGCCTGCCTTATCTAGAGCAGAGGAAAGCAGATATCCTTTCTAAGTAATTTCCCCTTTAGGGTTTCCATAACGCTTTCCTTGCAATCAAATATTTTCCTGAAGATCCAACACTTTGGTTTGACCTTACGGTTATTGTTGGCATTATCAGGATTCTTCTCATTTTGAGATATCATTTCAGAAGGATTATAACATCATTCTAGTAGAGAAACCACTAATAAATATATTATAGATGGGGTCATCATAGGTACCAGGATTTAAAAACTGTTTCCTAGTTGTATTGTTTTCCGTGCTTTTTTGTGTTGCTTTTAGTATACAGTAACATTATGAATTAAAGTAGCTTTTAAGTGCAGTGGATTTTCTGACTGTAATGTATTTTACAGTAGAAAAATTATTTCTTAGTCTAAGGAAACAATAGTAACATGGGTTTCTGGAAAATAAATCACTTATTCCTTTGAAAAATATAGTGGCATGTTAGGACAGTTACGGCTTTTTTTTGCAGAATACCTCAAGCGTAGTCAGAAAAATGCTGCTTAACTTTGGTTGTTGTTCTCTGTGTGTATGTGTATACATATATGCCAATGAATTTGGGCTTTATGTAATAAAAATAGACATTTTTTTGTCAACTTACAGGGGTGGCACTGAATCAACAAGACAAGCAACTCAGTTGATCAATGCTCTGATCAAGGATCCAGACAAAGAAATTGATGAACTTATTCCAAAGAATCGTTTGAAAAGCTCCTCAGCAAATTCCAAAATAGGGTTATCAGCACCTACCACCACTGCTGCTAACAGTTCCTTGATGGGAATTAAAATGACGACTGTAGCTCTGTCATCAACATCTCAAACTGCCACAGCACTCACTGTGCCTGCAATTTCTTCTGCATCTACTCACAAAACCATTAAGAACCCAGTGAATAATGTGAGGCCTGGTTTTCCAGTTTCTCTTCCATTAGCATATCCTCCTCCACAGTTTGCACATGCTTTGCTTGCTGCACAGACTTTCCAGCAGATCCGTCCACCAAGGTTGCCCATGACCCACTTTGGAGGTACTTTCCCACCAGCTCAATCTACTTGGGGTCCTTTTCCTGTCAGGCCTTTGAGCCCTGCCAGAGCTACTAACTCGCCTAAGCCTCACATGGTGCCTCGCCATAGCAATCAGAATAGCAGTGGTTCTCAGGTGAATTCAGCAGGTTCTTTAACTTCAAGTCCAACAACAACAACCAGTTCATCAGCTTCAACGGTGCCTGGTACATCTACAAATGGCAGTCCCAGTTCACCTTCTGTCAGGAGGCAGCTTTTTGTCACGGTTGTGAAGACATCCAATGCCACCACCACCACAGTCACAACCACAGCAAGCAACAACAGTACTGCACCCACAAATGCCACATACCCTATGCCTACTGCCAAAGAACACTACCCAGTATCATCCCCATCTTCCCCATCACCACCAGCCCAGCCAGGAGGGATTTCTAGAAACAGCCCTTTGGATTGTGGAACAGCATCTCCAAATAAAGGGGCAGCTTCCTCTGAACAGGAAGCAGGTAGTCCACCTGTAGTAGAAACAGCAAATAGTAGACCTTCAAACAGCAGCAGTTCTTCTGGGAGTTCATCAGTTCATTCTGCTCAGCAACAACCTCCAGGATCTGCTTCTCAGGAGCCAAGACCACCTCTTCAGCAGTCTCAGGTTCCTCCCCCGGAAGTGAGAATGACTGTTCCTCCTTTAGCAACAACAAGTTCTGCTCCAGTGGCAGCGCCTTCTACTGCCCCAGTGACTTACCCTATGCCTCAGACGCAAATGGGATGCTCCCAGCCTGCTCCTAAAATGGAAACCCCTGCTATTAGACCTCCCTCTCATGGCACACCTGCCCCTCACAAGAATCCAGCTCCAGTGCAAAATTCATCTGTTGCAGTCCTCAGTGTCAATCACATTAAAAGACCTCACAGTGTTCCCTCTTCTGTTCAGCTACCTTCAACCTTAAGTACACAAAGTGCTTGTCAAAATTCAGTACATCCAGCAAATAAGCCCATTGCTCCCAATTTCAGTGCGCCCTTACCATTTGGGCCCTTTAGCACGTTGTTTGAAAACAGCCCTACTTCTGCTCATGCCTTCTGGGGAGGATCTGTTGTTTCATCTCAGTCAGCACCAGAATCTATGCTATCAGGAAAATCCTCATATTTGCCAAATTCAGATCCTTTACATCAGTCTGATACTTCCAAAGCTCCAGGTTTTAGACCACCATTACAGAGACCCGCTCCAAGTCCCTCAGGTAAGTTTGTATTTTCTGGCATTCTGCAGCTGCTCATTTACACAAGTGATGTGAAAATTCCTAGTCACTTTCTAATATTTTTACTCTGACTGGGTCAGATGAACAGAGATTGCTGTATGCATGTAATGCAAGTGCTTTAGTCTTTTCAAAAGTACAGTGGATTTTATTTTAAATTTCCTATAAATAAATTTATCAGCTATATTTTTCTCCCAAAGTAAAAAAAGTTTTATATTTTAATATAAGATAGTATCATCAAATTTAGCTTTTATTTCAAATAAAATATTAATATAATTAAAAGAATTTTAAAATTTGATTAATTTGAGTGTCTTTTTAAAATGAGAAAAATATACAGGTACATAGTTTAATAGGGTAGCCACTAACCATATGTGCTATTTAAATTAAAGTTATATGAAATTGAAGATTTGTTTTCATCAAGCTGGTTATATTTCTTTTTAATGTTTTTCCTGTTTCATTGAAGTATAATTGACATATGTTACTGTATAACGTTAAGGTGTATAGCATAATGGTTTGACTTACATATATTGTGGATTGATTGCTGCAGTTGAGTGAGCATACATCATTTCAGATAGGTACACTAAAAAGAAGAACCAAAACAAATTACTTTCCCTGTGATGAGAATTCTTAGAATTTACTCTCTAACAACTTTCATATATATTATTTACCGATGTTAACTAGTCATCCCTAGTACTTATATACAGGAAGTCTGTACCTTTAGCCACCTTCCTTTATTTTCCCCTCTCACCACCACCCAAAATTTAACCTCTTTTTCTAAATTTGGTTTTCAAATTCCACATGTAAGTGAGATTCACAGTATTTGTCTTTTTCTTTCTGACTTACTTCACTTAGCATAATGCCCTTAAGGTCAAACCATGTTGTCAAAAATAGCAGGATTTTCTTTTTTATGGCTGAATAATATTCCACTGTGTGTGTTTTATATATATATACATATATCTCACAGCCTCTTTATATATGTATCTCACATCTCCCAGATGGACACTTAGGTTGTTTCTATATCTTGGCTATTGTGAAAATGCTGCTATGAACAGGAAGTGCATTATCTTTTTTTGTTTCCTTCGGATATATTTCAAATAATGGAACTGGTGGATCTATATGGTAGTTCTATTTTCAATTTTTTGAGGATCATCCATGCTATTTTCCTTAGTGGCTATCAATGGGCCATATTTCAAGTGCAAAATAAGCACATATCTCTCGTGGCTACCGTATTGGCCAGTACAGACATTGAACACATATATTTTCATAGAAAGTTCTGTTAGTGCTGATAGTTACAGAGTATATTTGAAGTGATTGCTTTATTACTTTGAAAGAATTTTAGATGTATAGAAGAGTTTTTCTATAATTACTGCAGCTTCCCCTAATGTAAACATCTTATGTAATCATGGTACATTTATTAAAACTAAGAAATTGATATTTGTAGAATATAATTAACTAAACTTCAGGCCTTATTCAGATTCCATCAGTATTTTTTTCTGTTGCAGTGTCTAATCCAGGATACCAACTTGCATTTAGATCTATGCATTATAATGTGAACATTTCAAGCAATTAAAGATAATCCATGCTAGTGATACACAAAACCTATGGTCCGTGGGCCAAATATGACTAGCTGCCTGTTTTGCATATGTAATTTTTACAAACTGAGATATAGCATTGCGTAAGATTTTTAAAATATATTTTTAAATGTTTTAAAGAATAATATTAGTGATACAAAAGGAAGAAATTCAGATTTTAGTGTTAAAAAGTTTTGTTGAAACACGGCCATACCCATTCATTTTAATATTGTTATAGCTGCTCTCCTGCTCTAATGATAGCCCCAAAATAGTTATTATTTAGCCCTCTACAGAAATGTTGCCAACCTGAACTGTGTTACTAAAGATGTGACATTCTGTAACAAGAAATTTCTGAAATTAATAGGAACTGAATGCTATTTTTACCTATTTCTATAACATGTAACTTACTGGGTAGCCCAAAAAGTCTGTATGGTTTTTTCCATTTTCACCAATACTTTATTGATTTGAATATTTTGAGTATGTCAGCTGTCTCCTGTGTGGTGTAACATTGATTGTTCTCAATTAATATCTCGATTTGATCGATGTCAACTTCAGCTGGTCTACTCAACCTTGAAGCATCGTGAAGCAAATCTCCACCACAAAACTTGACAAACCACTTTCGACACACTGGACCGCACCTTATCCATACACTGCACAAATCTTTTTTTGCATTTCAGTTCAATCTTACCTTTCTTGAAATAATAAAGCATAACATGCTGAAAATGTTTTTCTTCCATTTTCAATATTAATATGCCAAAAAAATTAACCAATTTTGATAACTTTTTTAAAAATGCACACTGATATGACACCTGTCACAATACAGTCTAACAAAATTGCTTCAAATGAAGTTAAAGTCAACTAAGCACTACTCGAGCCATCGTATGGAAAAAACTGACTGAATTTTTTTAGCCAACCCAGTATAATGTAATTACATCAGTAGATATTTCTTTGCTTGGGGTTTGTTGAAATATTTATGTGTACTTTCAAAAAACAAAATAGTATAATCTATGAGGAGGAACCAAAGAAAACTGGAATTATCTTCTAGAGGACAGGCCCCTTATAGTATAGGCTTCCCCTGCTAGGTGAGTGTTTTAGAAACCCATCTGTATCAACGTACCAGCTGGCATTGTTGTGAGAGGCTGCATTCAGCTTCAGTGAATTTTGTTTTAAGACTGTCAACATGTTTGCCCATTTCATGATGGGTGATTTACAAGCACACTTGCCCACACCGCACTGAGTGTTCAGCAATTTTTGACCAAAAACATCATGACACCCGTGCCCTAGCCTTGCTATTCACCAGATCTCACCCCTCACCCCAAGCAAATTATTTTTGTTTCCATCGATGAAAAATGTTCTCAGAGGAAAACGTTTTGCTGATGTGGATAAGGTGAAACAAAAAACAACAGAACCATTAAAAGACATCAAAATCGATGAGTTCAAAAATTGTTCTGAGCAGGAAAAAAACGTTCTGATAGGTGTATTGCATCAAATGGAGAGTACTTTGAAGGTGGCTTAAGTTTCAACGTGTAAGAATAAATACACAATTTTTAACAAATAAATTCCAGTTTTGGGGGTCCCCTTTCATCAAATTTAATTATTTGTTTGTTTGTGTATTTATTTTTAGAGAGAGGGGAAAGGAGAAAGAGAGGGAGAGAAACATCACTGTGTGGTTACCTCTCACTCTTGCCCTCAACTGGGGACCTGACGTGCAACCTAGTAATGTGCCCTGACTGGGAATCGAACCAGCGACACTTGGCTCGCAGGCCAATGCTCAGTCCACTCAAATTTAATTTTAAAAGATCATATAATCATGTAGTGGAAGTGCTTTTATATTTATTTTATGATTGGAATTTAGTGATAATGCTTCACCTTTCAAAACAAAATTGAAGTGCTGTTTTGAGGAAGACTAAAATTAAGATTTAGAGAAAAAGGAAATACATTCTTATTTTGTGAAAAGATACAGTAAACTCTGTAAGGGAGGTGAGAGTTAGGGGGTATACAGTTGAGAGCCAAAATTAAGGTCTTTCAGAGTTCACTCAATTGAGGTCAAAACAGGCATGTTTGCCTTTACAACTACTGCACTATTACTGCACCCAAGAAAACTAATACAATTCAGTAATGGCACCCAATATACAGTAACTTCATCCCAAATTTATTTTTTATGCCTGTGTGTTTTTGTTTTTGTTTTCCTTTTGATCCAAGATTAAATCAACATTCACACATTGCTTTTGGCTGTTATATCTCTTTACTCTTCTAATTCTAAAACACCTTACTACCTCCCTTTGTTCTTCTAGAAATTTGAATCCTTTGAAGATTCCAGTTGTCATAAAAAATGTCCCCCATTTCAGATTCACCTGTTTCTTCAATCCGTGATTACATTCAGGTCAAACATTTCTGGCAGAAACATCAG
The DNA here is from genome assembly GCF_987537825.1 of Furipterus horrens. Lineage (NCBI taxonomy): Eukaryota > Metazoa > Chordata > Mammalia > Chiroptera > Furipteridae > Furipterus > Furipterus horrens. The sequence goes on from NW_028327172.1 coordinate 171,908,162, forward strand.
ATAGGTGGTGTTTTTTTGTTTGTTTGATTTTTTTTTTTGCTTTATGTTTCTTTCTTTTTTGTTTTAATCATTTTATTTATTTATTTTTAGAGAAGGGAAGGGAGGGAAAAGAAAGGGAGAGAAACATCAGTGTGAGAGAAAAGATCAATTGCCTCTCATAGGTGCCCCAACTGGGCACCTGGCCTGCAACCCAGACATAGGCCTTGACCTGGAGTTGAACCAGTGACCTTTCATTTTTCAGGAGGATGCCCAACCTACTGAGCCACGCTGGTTAGGGGGATAGGTGGTGTTTTAGACCTCACACTGCATTACATCAGGAGGCAATGACAGATTGTGTCACTGTTGTATGTACAAAGAATGGCCACTTAGTAAAGCTGATCATCAGATCTCTCTGTTGGGGAAATATAGCTACGGGCTTTTCTTTTTCTTTATAGTTTTCTTTTTAAGACTTTATTAATTTTGTATAGCACTTTTTAGGTTCAAAGAAAATTGAGAGAAAAGTACAGATTTCCTATATACACATGTCCTCACAAAGGCATAGCCTCTCCCATCAACATCCCCCACCAGACAGGTACATTGTTACAATTGAGGAACCTACATTAACATATACATAGCAAAGTCCTTAGTTTATATTAGGGTTCACTCTTGGTGAGGTATATTCTGTGGGTTAAGTCCTCTGTGTTTTACTATTCATTCTTACTCCCCCTTAAGCTTTCTAAAGATAAAATTTTTATGCAGCTCCTTGGCCATTAAACCTATTTAAATTCCAATGTTGATATTAAAGCTTCATGTATTTATAATTAATAAAATATCAAATATTAAAATTCTATTTTCCTTGATAATAATTTTTTATAGTTATGATTATAAAATAAAGGTGGAAATGGTGAGTTAATGGACAGAGAATAAGCAAGGAGACTTTTTAATCTAAAATAATTTTGGTCAGGTACTCTTGGAATTTTAAGTTTTTCTAAGTTTTTCTTGGGGTGGGGTAACTTATAAATTATGGTTATCTTTTACATTATAGGTATTGTCAATATGGACTCACCATATGGTTCTGTAACACCTTCTTCTACACATTTGGGAAACTTTGCCTCAAACCTTTCAGGAGGTCAAATGTATGGACCTGGAGCACCCCTTGGAGGAGCACCTGCAGCTGCTAACTTTAACAGACAGCATTTTTCCCCACTTAGTTTGTTGACCCCGTGTTCATCAGCATCAAATGGTGAGTATTATACACTATAATTTCATAAGAAGATTTTGCTTATGCTTCCTTAAAAACAAAGAGATTTGAGTATTTCAAAGTTTGGAATTTTAAACTTTTAAACCTTACCATAATACTATAAAAGTGTAATTGTATTCATGGCAATCTCTGAAACTAGGGAGCATTTCAATAGAATTTCCAGGTTTCTAAATTACTGAAATCAACCTTAGTAAGTTATATCAAACCTAGAATATTTTATTGAAGTTTATTTCTAAGAGGGATCATTTGTTGAGGGGGAGAGGGGAGAGGGGAACCCTTATTGTATCACCTATTGATTTACCTTTACTTTTAGTTTTATTTGAGAATACAACTACAAGGAAAAATATTTCTAACCTTAAAAGTATAAATATCACATGCTTTTTGTCCACCTTTAAATGTCATTTACTACATTAATAGGACAACTATGAGATGTGTATTTTTAACTGTAGTCAGACTTTGGATGCAGTCATTAGATTTTCAAACTAAGGAGAGCAGCCATAAATAGGACTTTGACTCATATTAAGAGAATTCTGTAGTAAGGTTATTGGGTTTTTGTGTTTGTGATTTTCAGTTTTTTTTTTTTTTTTTTGGCGAGGATAAAAACATCAAATTGCTTTCTCCTTGAGGAAATTGCGATAAGAACTGTTTTTTTTAAACTATGAATTTCTTTCTGAGAGTGTTAGAACCCAGTTAATATAGCCTGGTTAACTGAATTAAATAGTAAAAACAAACAAAAACATAAATAAAGATTAAAGAGGTGTGTATTAGAGTACTTTACCAGTTAAAGTATGAAGTAAGTTGTGAATTTACATGCTGTGTATAGTTTGTGTGTGTTTGTGTGTTTGTCAAATGAGGACTATCACAAAGAATATTAATTACCCTTACACAAATGTTCCTAAATGAGAAGAAATGGTTTAAGAAAGAACTCAAAGTGATTGTGATAGAAACATGCCAGAAATAATGTAAGAAATATGAAAATAATGTACACTTTGGGGAAAAGACAGACTTCAGACATCTTCAGTTCTACTTAGGATATTTGTTTCTTAATACTATTGTGGATAAGCAATTCTAACACTGTATGAGATGCACTGTAGGACTGAGCAAATGAATAAGTATATGATGATGATGATGTGATCTAGTTATTCTGTTCATTTACGCAGAATGTCGGAAGGTTACAGTTTTTCTTTGCTTTTGTTTCTGGAAGGATACAGGAACGGAAAGAGAAACTAGGTCATTTACAGAGAGGTTAGGGCAGGCTTCCAGAAAAGGGCCTGGGGGAAGGAAGGTAAGGTTCATTCATCCTTCCTTCTGACCATCCTGCCTGCCTGCCTGCCTGCGTTTCTGCCTTCTTCCTTTGACTTTGTCTTTGTTTTAGTTGTTCTAGGTTAATTTTTCACAGGTATGTAATTGTGCCCTTTTTTAACACATAGTTTAAAAAACAATAAACAAAACTTTGTTTATTCCTTGTGTTTACAGCAGCTTGTGTCCCTTATAGTTCAATTTAGTTTTTTCTGGAGTCTTCTTTCATTTCTAGTACGTCCCTGAATTTTGTCATCTTGTTTCCAGTTTTACTAATTCAGAATTATGCTGTTCTTTCATACTTCTTTTTCTTATGGCTCACTTTGAAATTTTAGATAATAGCTTCTTTTTAATGTGCTTTTGGAATATTAAAATATAGCTTTCTTTCTGTCATGCTTTTATTGTCTACAAGATGTTATGGGCTCATATCTTTTATTTCATATAACTTTCTGTGGAATTTGGCTGCAATTCTGTTGTTTTGCAGTTTTAAATTAAATTAATTTTCCTGAACTTATACAAAGCATATGTGGATCAGAGTATTGTGGTGCCAGAATTCCCTCTTTTAGGGAAATGTGCAAAAATATGGCCTTATACTTGATTGAATCTGCTGGTTTTGTTGTCCTTACCCACCCACCGTTACCACATGTGCTCCACTCTTGACTGGAAGTTCTCTTTGCTTCTGTTGTTCCTTTATCAGTTTGGAATCGGTTCCCAGACATGTCTTATCACTGGGGGGCTTTATCCTGGAAGAACGCTTCAGCAGGTACTTTTGATTCATAAGGCTCAGACTGCACCAGCTTTTTCAGACCTTATTGTGAATCCCTTACAATCACCCAAACTTAGGCAGAGCTCTTCCAGTTTCATCTGCTGTTCTCTTTGGCTTGGCCTGCTTTTCTGTCAGTACTTTTGATTATTTTATGGTTATCACATGCTCCTCTTCTTAGGTCTGGAGAGTTGCTTCCTTCCTCACAAATGCTGATACTATATGAGCCTTAGAGCTGTTGGTGATTTGTCCCCATTCACTTGTATTTGTGGACTCATCAGGATACCTCATCTTTTGTTTCAGATGTTAACCTTGGGTGGTGGTGGTGATTCTGGTTTTGCAAACTTATTGGCCTTTTTTTTTTTTTCTTTTTTTTTATGTGAGGGTTTGGGAAGAATCAAAACCTGTGCTGCTGCTGCCCCCAAAATTCTAGAAATCCTCTTTTACCAGTATAATTTTAAGGTGAATTTTCAAATATTTGTAATTACTTTAAAGACACTTATGTGTCTTTTCCATTTCCTTTTGCTTTGTTAAAAGTAAATACTGCCAAGTAATGCTAGTAGATCTATGATCATAGGAGGTATACTTTAATTTGTTATTAGAGGATAACCATTTTGTTGGTTTACTTTTACAGATAATAAGCCCATCACGTTTTGTGTTGTTGTTCCACAATAATACCAATATCTGTATAATAAGATATGATTTATGAAGGACTTTCACATTCTTCTTAGTTACTGGTCACTACAACTCATTGATAGATGGTATTATTAACTTAACCAAAAATAGACCTCTGCAAGTGCTAGTAAGACGAATTTGATCTCCACAGTACTTTCCAGTCCGTAAGATTCTAAACTATGTATCAGAAGTCTTTTTTTAAACATATTCAGGCTAATAATATTACTGAATTTTCTTTGTCTTCCAAATTCCCAGATAAGTACCTTGGAAAATAGAAACACTCTGCTTTCATGTCTGTGTGCATGCGTGTGTGCAGAAAGAGATTTTTTTTAAGTTTCTTTCATTGTATTTTTTCTATTACCATTTAACCTCCTTACACCCATCTCCTCCCTGCAATCACCACACTGTTGTCCATGTCTACGAGTCCTTTTTCTTCGATCTCTCCAGCCCCTAACTTCTCCCCATGACCCCCAATAGCTGTCATTCTGCTCTTTGTCCCTGTTTTGCTTGTTGATATTTCACATGTAAGTGAAATCATACGGTATTTGTCTTTCTCTGACTTATTTCACTTAGCATAATATTCTCCAGGTCCATCCATACTGTCACAAAAGGGTAAATTTTTCTTCTTCTTTATGGCTGAGTAGTATTCCATTGTGTAAATGTCCCAAAGTTGTTTTATCCACTCATCTACTGATGGTCACTTAGGCTGCTTCCATATCTTGGCAATAGTAAATAATGCTGCAGTGAACATAGGAGTGCTTTTGTTCTTTCAAATTAGTGTTTTGTGTTCCTTCAGATATATTCTCAGAAGTGGGATTGCTTGGTCAAAGGGCAGATCCATTTTTAATTTTTTGAGGTTTCTCCATATTGCTTTCCACAATGGCTGCACCAGTCTGCATTCCCACCAACAATGCAAAAGAGTTTCCCTTTCTCCACATTCTCACCAGCACTTGTTTGTTGATTCATTGATGACAGCCATTCTGACAGGTGAGACACGGTATCTCACTGTAGTTTTAATTTGCATCTCTGATAATTAGTGACATTGAGCATATTTTCATATATCTGTTGACCATCTATATGTCTTCTTTGGTGAACTGTCTCTTCAGGTCCTTTGCTCATTTTTTAATCCGTTGTTTTTTTGGTGTTGAATTTTTTAAGTACTTTGTAAATTTTGGATATTAACCCCTTGTTGGATGTATTGGCAAATATGTTCTCCCATTCTGTGGGTTGTCTTTATTTTGTTGATGATTTCCTTTGCTGTGCAAAACCATTTTAGTTTAATGTAATCACATTTGGTTTTTGTTTTTTTGTTTCCTTTTTTTCCCTTGCCTGGGGAGATATAGCTGATAAAAAATTGCTACAAACTATGTCTGAGACTTTGCTGCCTTTGTTTTCTTCTAGGATTTTTATAGTTTGGGGTCTAATATTTAAGTCTAACATAAAGAGAGTCATTGATCTGCTGCAATATTTCAAGCACAATTGGATCATCTGTGTTGACCTTAAAATGGTCTGCTTCCTTCTTGGACAGCAACGTGGATACACCAAGTATCCCTGTTTTCTTTGTATGTGGGACAGCAGAGCTCATGAGAAGCATTGGGTGGAGTCAAATTGGCCTCCAAGATCTGACCTCAAATCTGGTGATCCAAACATTCTGCATGAGCCACTTATTGACAGAAAGCACATTATATTCCCACCTCTGCACATAAAACTGTGTCTCATGATACAATTTGTTAAAGCTTTGTCAACTGAAGGAGACTGTTTCAAGTATCTCATTTTGGCATTTCCTAGCCTGTCATTTGAATAGATAAAATACCTTAATATGTAAGTTTGGTAGCAGAACTTTACTACTTGTACACAATTTGACTTACAGTAACAATATATAGCCTTTATGTGAATAAAATAATTCTAAATAAAAAAAAAATAATAATAATAATAATAATAATATTTAAGTCTAATCCATTTTGAATTTATTCTTGTGTGTGGTCTAGTTTAATTTTTCTGCATGTATCAGTCCAATTTTCCCAACACTGTTTATGGAGTAAACTGTCTTAAACCCATTATATGTGCTTGCTTCCTGTGTCAAATATTGACTATAAGTTGTGAGTTTATTTCTGGGTTCTCTTACTCTGTTTCACTGTTCTGTGTGTCTGTTTTTATGCCAGTACCATGCTGTTTTGATTATTATGGCCTTATAGTATAGTTCTTTCTCAGGATCACTGTTGCTATGTGGGGCCTTTTGTGGCTCCATATAAATTTATGAAATATTTGTTATAGTTTTGTGAAATATGTCATTAGAATCTTGATAGGAATTGTGCTGAATCTATAGATTGCTTTGGGTAGTATTGGCATTTTAATGATGTTAATTCTTTCTACCCATGAAAACAGTTTGTGCTTCCACTTACTTGTATCTTCTTCAGTTTCTTTCTTGAGTAGTTAATAATTTTCCGTGTACAGGTCTTTTTTATCCTTGGTTAGGTTTATTCCTAGGTATTTTATTCTTTTTAAAGCAATCGTGAATGGGCTTGTTTTTCTTAATTTCCTTTTCTGTTACTTTATTATTGGCATATAAAAATGCAGCTGATGAAAAACAAAAACAAAAAAAAAAGGAAAAAAATAAAATAAAAATAAAAATGCAGCTGATTTCTGGATATTAATTTTGTATCCTGCTACTTTGCTGAATTCATTTATCAGTTCTTCTAGTTTCTTGGTAGAGTCTTCAGGGTTCTCTATGTACAATATCATGTCATCTATAAATAAAGAAAGTTTTACTTCTTCCTTTCCTGTTTGGATGCCTTTTATTTCTTCTTCTTTTCTGATTGTTGTGGCTAGGACTTCTAGTAATGTGTTGAATAAGAGAGGTGAAAGCAGACATCCCTGTCTTGTTCTTGGTCTTAAGGGGAATGCTTGTAGTTTTTGCCTGTTGAGTATGAATACTGGCAGTGGGTTTGCTGTGTATGGCCTTTATTATGTTTAGATATGTTCCCTCTATTCCCACTTTGCTGAGAGTTTTTATTATAAATGGGTGCTGGATTTTATTAAATGGTTTTCTGTATCTGTTGATACAATCATGTGGTTTTTATCCTTCATTTTGTTCATGTGGTAAATCACATTTATTGATTGTGAATGTTGTACCAACCTTGCATTCCTGGAATAAATCCCACTTGATCATGGTGTATGATCTTTTTGATGTATTCAGCCTGCTAATATTTCGTTGAGGATTTTAGCCAGTATGTTCATTAGGGATATTGGCCTGTAATTTTCTTTTTTTGTAGTGTCTTTATCTGGCTTTGGAATTAGGGTAATGCTGGCCTCATAAAATAAGCCTGGGAGCTTTCCCTCCTCTTGAATTTTTTGAGATAGTTGGAGAAGGAGAGGTGTTAGTCTTCCTGGAATGTTTGGTAAAAATCACCTATGAAGCCATCCTGTCCAGGGCTTTTGTTTTTTGGGAGTTTTCTGATTACTACTTCAATTTCATAAGGTGTAATCTGTCTATTTAGATTTTCTTGATTCTTCCTGATTTAGTTTTGTAACATTGTATGCTTCTAGGAGTTTATTCATTTCGTCCTGGTTGTCCAGTTTGTTGGCATATAATTGTCTGTAATATTTTCAGTCTTTGTATTTTTTTTATGTCAGTTGTTATTTCACCTTTTCATTTCTGATTTTATTTATTTGGGTCTTCTCTTTTTTTCTTGATGAGTGTGGTTAAAGGTTTGCCAATCTTGTTTACTTTCCAAAGAACCAACTCTTTTGTATCGTGGCTTTTAAACTCTGTTTTATTCATTTCTACTTTGATCTCTGTTATTTCCTTCTTTCTGCTCACTTTGGGCTTTGTTGTTATTTTTCCTTTTAAGTGTTAAGTTAAATTATTTGATTGAGCTTTCTCTTATTTTTTAAGATAGGCCTATAATGCTATGAATTTCCCTCTTAGCATTAGATTTTGGATTGTTGTGTCCTCATTTTCATTTGTTTCAAGGTATCTTTTGATTTCTTCATTAACCTCACTGTTGACCTATTCATTGTTTAATAACATTATATAGCCTCCATGTGTATTTTTCAGTGTTCTTCTTGTGATTGATTTCTAGTTTCACACATTGTGGTCAGAGAAGATGCTTGATATGATTTCAGTCTTCTTGAATTCATTGAAACTTGTTTGTGTCCTAACATGTGGTCTATCCTAGAAAATGTTTTCTGTGCACTGAAAAGTATGTATATTATTCTGTATTGGGGTAAAATGCTCTGAAGATATCAATTAGATCTATTTGATCTAGTGTGTCATTTAAGGCCACTGTCTCCTTGTTGTTTTTATGTCTAGAAGATCTATCCATTGAAGACAGTGGGGTGTTAAAATCCCCTACTATGACTGTTATTTTTGTCAGTCTCTCCTTTTATGTCCATCAAGATTTGTTTTACATAGTTACGTGCTCTCATGTTGGGTGCATACATGTTTACTAGGGTTATATCCTCTTGTTGGATTGTTCCTTTTATCATTATGTAGTGTCCTTCTTACTATAGCAGCCTTGGTTTTAAAGTCTATTTTGTTGTATGTAACTATTGCTACCCCAGCATTTTTCTTTTTTTAATTCATTTTTAGAGAGAGAAGGGAGGAAGAAAGACAGGGTGAGAAACATCAGTGTGTGGTTGCCTCTTGCTTGCCCCCAACTGGGGACCTGGCCTGCAACCCAGGCATGTGCCCTGACTGGGAATCGAACCTGAACCTACGATCCTTTGGTTCTCAGGCCGACGCTCAATCCACTGAGCTACACCAGCCAGGGCGCTACCCCAGCTTTTTTATTGCCATTTTATTTTTAAAATATTTTCCTCTGTTTTTTTTTTTTTCTCCTCTTCCTCCTCCTCTCCCCACCTCCTCTCCCCCACCCTCTCCTTAAAGCAGGCCCTTTAACATTTGTTGCAGTACTGGTTAGGTATTAGTAAACTCTAGCTTTCTCTTGTCTGGGAAGCTTTTTATTTCTCCTTCTATTTTAAATGATAGCCTTGCTGAGTAAAGTAGCCTTTTCTTGTAGGTCCTTGAATATTTCATGCCAAACCCTTCTGACGTTTCTGTTGAGAAATCAGATGACAGTCTAATTGGAGCTCCCTTGTAGGTACTACCTGCTTTTATCTTGTGACTTTTAGGATTCTCTTCTTGTTTTTAAGCCTTGCCATTTTAATTATGATGTGTCTTGATGTAGGCCTCTTTGGGACCATCTTGTTTGGGACTCTCTGTGCTTCCTGGACTTGTGTGTCTTTTCTTTCATCAGACTAGGGAAGTTTTTGGTCATCATTTCTTCAAATAGGTTTTTGATTCCTTGCTCACTCTCTTCTCTTTCTGATATTCCCATGATGTCGATTGTTACACTTTGTGTTGCCCCAAAAGTTTCTTAATCTCTCCTCATTTTTTAAAATATTTTTTCATTCTGCTGCTCTATTTGGGTAGTTTTTTCCACCTTGTCTTCCAAATTTCCAATTTGATCCTCTGCTTCATCTAACCTACTGTATATTCCTTCCAGTGTATTGTTTATTTCAGTTATTCCATTCTTTATTTCTGATTGATCCTTTTTTATTGTTTCTGTCTTTTTTCATGCTGTTGATCCTTATAATCCTTAAACTCTATATCTGATAAATTGCTTACCTCCCTTTCATTTAGTTCTACTTCTGGAGGATTCTCTTGTTTCATTTGGAGCCCATTTTTCTGTCTTTCCATTTTGGCTGCCTCTTTGTGTTTGTTTCTATGTATTAGGTAGATCTGCAAAGACTGGTCGAGCCTTTGTCAGACACTGCCTGTGACTGTCCCTTAGCAACCTTTTGGGTCTATCAGCAATCCACAGTTTTGGCTCCCTCTCCTGGGCCTGAGTGTGTGTAGAAAGAACCAAGCTGTGCACCAACACTGGCTTTTACCAGTACTGGGCCCAGGGGAGGTAAGCTAAAGTCTCTGAGCTCCCAGAGATCCGCCTTATTGTTAAACTTAATCACTGAGATGACCTCCAGCTGTACTCCTCAGCAGCCCTGCGGAAGAACCTCAGGGTGGGACACAGTAATTCCTGTGAGCGAGGCTATTACTTCCCCTGAGGCAGATGCCACTTAGAAGGGAATGCTCTGCCTGAGAAAGATGGCTCCTGCAGTATGGAGAATGACTCACCACAGGAATACTGGCAGCTGTTCCTTCAGTTCTCTCCCCAGAGCCACCAACTCGAGACCTCCTCAAGCGGCTCTGGTCCACTCTGCCCTCCCTCTAGGGCAGCCCAGCATAAGTGGGTGCTAATGAAATTTTGTATGTCAGCTGTTTAAGAGGCTCTGTGCATCTCTAGCCCTCTCTCCCTGGCTGACAGAGACCCTGCTGCTTTTCACATCTGGATGTTATCTGGGTTCCTTTCCTAGCTTGGTACTGTAGGCTGGGGAGCCCAGCTTGGGGTTTAGCCCCCACACTTCTCAGGGGGACCCCCTCTGGCCACCGAAGTATTCCTCCGGGACTTCAGCTGCTGCCCGTTGGAGCCTAGCCAGCCCTCTCCTGCCTCCTCCGCACTCCCTGCCAGTCACATTGTGGTGAAGTGGTTTTTTCTGTCTGTCCTTGGTTATAAGGCTTCTTTCCAGCTCATGTTCAGTTGGAGGTTTGTGCAGCTTCCACTTACTCCTCCACCATCTTGGATCCATTAGATAGATTTTTGCAAATTTATTAACTATCAGAATCCTTTAGTTAATACAGACACATACAGTATGCAATAAAAGAAAGTTGGGTAATGAGGCATAGCCTTCTCTTGGCTTTTTCATTTTTTGAATTACAGTTTACGTTCAATGTTATTTTGTATTAGTTTCAGGTATATAGTCTAGTGTGTTTGTATTTTATAAGCATACTAAGATTCTGTTTTGTCCTGATTTTAAGAAACTTTTTTTTTTTTCCTTTAGCTAGCTTTTTTAGACTTGCTAGATACTTGAATCCCTTTTTTTTTTTCCATCATAATATATCAAGGGACAGGTATTCCAAGGAATACAGTTTGGGAATTGCCTATATATGCATGATTGTCCCCACTTCCGCTTTGTTGTTGTTTGTTTTAATTTATTGTCTTCTCATTGCTCTGGTATATTTTACTCAGTGTCAAGGATTAATTTATTTAAATATTAATTAATTTAATGGTTTATTACATATGTAGTTGCAGCATTCACATCTTTACATTTGATGATCAAATACCTAAATTGAAAATTTTTGAGCCAGATTTAAAAAATGACTACAAAGTCATGGAACTTTAATCAAATTTTAATTTGTTTAATTTATTATTTAAATATTATTCTTATTTTTCTTCAGAATGCGTATTTAAGATATCTTTAGAATTTAAGATTTAGTTTTATAAAATTATATGCTCTATAGATCATATGTATACTATTTCAAAGTATCTTTTCTCTAGATTCTCCTGCACAGTCAGTATCCTCTGGAGTTCGTGCACCTTCTCCTGCCCCATCATCAGTACCTTTAGGGTCAGAAAAGCCCAGCAACGTCTCTCAGGACAGAAAAGTTCCAGTCCCTATCGGGACTGAACGTTCTGCACGTATCAGGCAAACTGGAACTTCAGCTCCATCCGTTATTGGGAGTAATTTGTCCACATCAGTAGGGCATAGTGGCATCTGGTCCTTTGAAGGGATTGGTGGCAATCAAGGTATGATACATTATCCTGCTTACAGGAAATTAAGTTTATGCATTTAACTAATATATTGTAAGCAGTGTTTAACAGTCATAGTCATTCTTAAAAGATCGGTATTCATATCTCTTTGTTTTAACTAATCACTTTTATTTAAGAGTTCAGAAAATTTATTGTTCCCATGTGATCTTCCTTCGAATTTATCATTGCTTTTTCAAAATAGTCTAATATAAGCATTTTTTCTTCATTTCATATTAAGTAGTTGTTAATATTTCCTTTGGGGCTTTGTAGCATTTATCTTCACTTTTTTCCTTTGTAACACAAAGTTTTAATATAATTACCTACAAACATGGAAATACTGAATTAAATGTAAAAAGTAGATCATTATTCTGAAAGAATTCAGAATTTATTGTGGAAAATATTAGAAATATTTATAAATATTTTATTTTCCTGCCTTCTGATTTTAAATATCACCTTTTTTTTTCTTTTTTTTCCCTCTGCCTCTTTGTTCTTCCCTCAGACAAAGTAGACTGGTGTAACCCTGGGATGGGAAATCCTATGATTCATAGGCCAATGTCTGATCCAGGAGTGTTTTCACAGCATCAAGCAATGGAGCGCGAGAGTACAGGAATTGTAACTCCTTCTGGTACATTCCATCAGCATGTTCCTGCAGGATACATGGACTTTCCTAAAGTTGGGGTAATGGTGATTTAAATAAACATTTTTATTATTTCCATTTTTTTTTCCTATTAAATGATTCTGGGCTTTTTTGGCCTACAGTTATAGGTCAAAATCTGACTAAAATGTAAATATATTTATAAATCCTCATTTTTGTCTCAGTTGTTTAGAGAAATGTTTTTTTTGACAAAATATTTTGGATATAGTAGGCTTACGTGTATAATCTAATGCTAGAATAAATCATATAATGGAAAATAAATTTTAGATTACCTAGATAACTTACACTTTTCCAAAATGAGGTTAAGTTTCAAATATCAGTTTAAAGGCTATTGATTATATTGGGAAAAGCAGTGACTTGAATGTGCATAATATTTGTTTTCTTTTTTTAAGGGTATGCCTTTTTCTGTGTATGGGAATGCAATGATTCCTCCAGTAGCACCTATTCCTGATGGAGCTGGAGGACCCATATTTAATGGCCCTCATGCTGCAGACCCCTCTTGGAACTCCCTGATAAAGATGGTGTCAAGCTCCACAGAAAATAATGGCCCTCAAACGGTAAGACTGATCATTCAGTGAACATTTATGTAGTGTTTGTCAGATGCCAAGACAAACAGGGTACAGATAAATGATGGTAGAGAAAGTATGGTGAATATGGCGGTTGAGGAAATTGAGGGAAATTTAATATAGCTGAAATGTAGCAGAGGGATGTAGACGATGGTACCAGAGGTGTTGTGGTTTGGGGCTAAAATGATGAAAGGTATACTGTATTTCAGTGGGCAGCAGATGGTAAGCAGACATTTTTTAAGTTGTAAAGTGTTATAATTTTATACATGAAAATTTACTAGTGTTAGAAAAAGGGCCATTTAGAGGTTATTTATTGAAAGAATCACAAATGGCAAAACCGTGTATAACTGCAAATTCACAGATATATCTGTATATTATAGCATTTTTTGGTGTATGTTTAATATCTTTAACTCATTTTCCTTCCACAGTTATAAGTCTTTATGTACCCAGGTAATGGTTTTTTAGAAATGGTGATAAATCTTGTTTGAGAGATAAGAGGAAAGGCAAGGAAACAACAGGTAGAAGTGATTTATCATTGCTTTTCTTCATTGTTTCTAAGTATGTTGCAAATTAAATGAGATTTAGCTATTTTAGTTCATAGCTAGAGTTTTAGTTTAATCAAGTATGTGTTGAATATGTATTTAATAAAATGCACATTCTTTATTCATAGGTGTGGACTGGACCCTGGGCACCTCACATGAACAGTGTGCATATGAACCAGCTTGGCTGATGAGGATCAGCTGTTAGCCTGCAGATTCCTTTTCATTCAGAGGAAATCACAAGTGGCCGAAAAAAAAATTTATGCTCCCAAATCATTCTACTGATGTGCTTGACTGAAGTGTGTAGGCTTTTTGCAGAAGAACTTACTAACTGACCTATTTTCTGTGAACATTTGTGACTGCCCATTCCCCATCATCATCCATTTTACCTTAGTTAGCATTTTTCTTATCATTTTTCTTTTTTTCTCTCCCTTCTTCCCTTTGGACATAACTTTCTGTTGAAGCTGTTCTTTGGCTGGTTGGTATTAGTACTGTAAACTGCTTCTGAGCAAACACAGAAATTTAGCAAAATTATGTAAACTTGATCCTGAAGTTTTAGAATGGCAAATAAATGTACAATTGTTTACATAACAGAAAAGGCTAAGCAGAAAGTAAATTTCAGTATGTCAGTATAGAGGCTCTACTTTATGTAGACTTAAATTAATGTGAGATATGTACCTTCATACTCAGAAATCTGGATGTCTTCTTCATACATTAAACTATTAATAAGCATAACTTTTCTGCTTGTGTAATTTAAGTATAAAGTAAAACAATGGGCATTATCAGTGGATGTTTCCTGACATTGGCTTTTTAAATACCCACCTTGCTCCCTTTTGAATTTGTTTGCAGCAAAGCGCATATAGAAGAAATTTATCACTTTTCTATGTCCTTTTACAACCTTGTCACACTTAAAACTAATACACACTTCACTCTTTCTTCTCTCCTTCCCTTTTACCACTAATACCAGTAAAATTCTCCTGCTGATCATGAAATAATTTGTAAACATTTGTAATCTAATGGATGCTACAGAGACATGGAGCACCTTCATCATTGCCTGTGGTTTCTTCTAACCATAAAATGTTTAGCTTTTCTGAGAATTTAAAAAGCCACCACTGGTTCCCAGTCAGCATATACAACTCTTAATGTATTGTTTATTATAAAACAATTAAGTGTACTATTTTATAATGGATAATATTGATTCTTAACACTGGCTTTCTAGTCATCAAGAGTCAACATAAAATTCCAATTTTCAGTAATTTAGGGGAAAACATTTTTCCCCCAATTTTAAAGGCTTCTTTTTCTTTACACTTGTGTATTATCAGTGAAAAGGATCAACAGCTAACTTGGGGCAAGTAATAAAAGAAATTTTGCATTTGCCCTGAAGACAATTTATGGTAGACATGAATACACGGATTACAAAATAAAGTCTTCATTTAACCTGTTTATATAAGATACAGGACCACACTAAACTCTTCAGTGGGATTTATCTATTCCATTCACTTGAAACAATAAACAATAATATACCCAAGAAGAATGTGTCCTACCCTGTCTCATATGGAAAAATAAATTTGTATGGTTGAAATGTAAAAGAAACGTAATTATAAAAGTGAATTTATATATGTATCAATCTTTTCTTTTTTAACTAAACAAGTTCCACAGTGGTGAAACAAACATTTAAAATTCAGATAAATCAGCACTGACAGTATTAATATGGTTCCTTGCCTCTTCAAGTAAATGAAAATATATATTTTTTAACTCTGGTAGCCTGAGTAAAGAGTAAAAAGGAGATTTCTCAAACATCTTAAGGTTTATAAACAAACATACTAATTATCTTTTAATTTAGGAGGTGGTCTTAAAATAGATGAATTTGTTTTTCTATCAATGATTTTAATTTTTTAATTATTTTTTTAGAGAGGGGAAACATTGATTTGTTGTTCTGCTTATTTGTGCATTCATTGGTGATTGCTGTATGTGCCCTGATTGTGAATTGAACCCACAATCTTGGCATATAAGGACGATGCTCTAACCAACTGAGTTACCTAGCCAGGGCCCATCTATCTTATGATTTACAGCCAAATGTAAAGGAAAAGTGAAATGAGACCCTACATATAAATATAGCTATGAAATGAAATTGTAACACTTAACTAAGAAAGGGATGTAAGGCTATTAAATAGAATGTTTTATATGTGACTTTTTGCCACTATCCTATAATTTTTTGGTTAAATTTCTTTCCTGTATTAACCAAGGTTATTTTGTAATTAAAATAATCTTACTAGATAACAGATACCACCCAATATTTATGACATGTGAATTATATTGATTCACAAAACTGAATTTCTTAAAATGTGGTATCTTACTAAAAACAAAGAACAGAAAATTGCCTACATTTTTTTAACTTTAAAACTGGTATGGGGACATAGATTGGAACACTCCATATTTAGCTGTGGAGATCAGGCTTGTTAAGTACAATATAATTGTTTTAGAAGTCTGTACTATGAACATTTTTCAAAAACATTTTTTTATATTTCATATGAAATGCAGTGCATTTTTATTTGAATAATAAAAAAAACCACTTATGGAGACCATATAGGTCTTTTTTTTTTCCCCGTTTTTAAAGTACTATATGTGGTATGTGTACTTGCAGATGACCCAATGTATTTCTTTTCTTTCTTTTAAGAAGTGACTTATTTCTTGGAAATAACACTTAGGTTAGTTCACATTTTACATCCCCCAAAAGTCAGTATCCTAGTTATTGTATAATCTGTTTATACTAATCATTTTATTGTACAGGTGATTGTGTTTACGTGTGCCAACAGAATCACTGTTTCATGCCTTTCAAACATATCTCAACATATATCCACATACTCACAAACACTGATTTTGGTATTTATAGGAAAGATTATTTTCCCCTTCTGTTTCTCATTACTGTAAAGTTAAATCATTTTATTAGTAATTGAAAATGGCAAAAGTAATTTATCTTTCAGAAAAAAAGGGGGCCAGAGGACAGTTTACTAAATGATCCTGTCTTGTCCTTTATGAAAGTATCATTCCATCTTTCTTTTGACTCAAATGACCTAGATACACATTTCACAAAAAATTATTTTGCACACTATATTATTTACTTTATTAAAACAATACAAAGTGTTAGACTACACAGGGAAACTCAAGATCACAAAACCTCTTCAGATCCTCTGATTTATTCAAACTATTTTAATTTTGATCTTCAGAAACATTTCCACAGATCTGGCATTACAGCATGCCAAAGTTATTTTAAAATAACATTTTAAAATCAAAATTATTTTGAAATGATTAAAATATCAAAGGAAAACCGATTCATTGTTTTAAGTCACTATAACATAGTATTCCATTCACTATGATAAATAAACTCATCCAGATTTTTCTTTAATAATGTTTTGTATATTTCTTATACTTTAGAAATTCTAGATGCTCCTGGATCTCCGGAAATATACATCCCATTGAGAAATGTTTGCTTAAATTACAACAGTCAAGGAGCCTAGTACTGTGAATTAACTAGTGCTAATTCCAGATGACTGGCATTTAGCATGACCGCATCATTAGTGCTTTCATATAACTTATTGTCTTACATCTCTTGATTGCAAAAATACCATCACTTGTGAGTGAATATAGCAGTGGGCCACTGTGGCTTTGACATAAATAAGAATTCCTTCATAATGTGACAGATGGAATACAGGACTAACAGATGTGTTCTAAGTGGTTTTATACTACTGCCTTTAAATGAATCACACTTGTGAAAAGTAAAAGCCAATTTTGCTTGTTCAGTGTTTAAGAACCATTGATAAGAAAGCTGATACAAGATGTTTTTCAATAAAGAGAAAAGTACCAGGGGAGACCCAAAGAAAACACAAACTTATCTTTTGGAGGGTGGTCCCCTTGTAGGACAGGCTTCTCCTTCTAGGCGAGTCTTACAGTAACCCATTTGTAACAGTGTACTAGCTGGTGGTGCTGTGGGAGGATGTGTTCAGCTTTAGTGAATTCTTTTGAAGACTTTTAATGCGTTTGCCCGTTTCATGATGGGTGATTTATAAATGCAGCTGCCCACACCAGGCTGAGTGTTCAGCAGTTTTTTGCCAAAACAGCTTGATCCCCATGCTCCGCCCTCCCTATTCACGGGATCTTGCCCAAGTGACTTTATTTTGTTTGTTTCCCCAATGAAAAAAGTTCTCAAAAGGAAACGTTTTAGTGATGTAGAAGAGATGAAACAAAAATGGCAGAAGCGCTAAAAGTCATCAAAATAGATGACTTTTTGAGCAGTGGAAAAAAGGTCTCAATAGTGTATTGCATCAAATAGCACTTGGAAGGTGACTGAAGTTTAAACATGTAAGAGTAAATATACAATTTTTTATAAATGAATTCTGGGGGTTTTGGGTCCCCCCTCATAAACTAACTGTACAATAGCTAGCTTCGATTTTAAAAATAACATCTTAAGAGAAACCCGAATCTGATTTCAGCGATAACTTTAACACTTTCTT
The DNA here is from genome assembly GCF_987537825.1 of Furipterus horrens. NCBI lineage: Eukaryota > Metazoa > Chordata > Mammalia > Chiroptera > Furipteridae > Furipterus > Furipterus horrens. The sequence goes on from NW_028327172.1 coordinate 171,926,059, forward strand.
GTGAAAATACTTATATTTTAAAGTGTCAAACATTTCAGAAATCATATTTGGGTAATGAGAATTTAAATGATTGAACATATACATACAGTTTATAATAGCCTAAATTCAAGTTTTGAGTTCCTTTGTTCAGCACTACGTTGGATAAGAATTTCAGAAGCTGTAGACAAAGTTAAATATATAATCTTTTTAAGGAACTTAGTCATGTGATCTAACACTAATATTAAAGACGTGGGCTAATTATAAACACTGAAGTTGAAAATTTTAATACGTTGAATAAGTTCATTTGCAAATTGTTATGACTGACATGATTTTGATTGGTTTGCTCAATAATTGTATGGTCATTTTATACTGTACTCTGCAACTCAAGACACGGGACAGGGAGGGTGTCACACTGTTGGATGACCAGTACATATAGACACATTACTGCTAATACTTTTGTATTGAGCTTTATTGTTGACATCTTCCCCCCAACATTCTCTACGAAGTAGATAGCATCCCTATTACTAGTTAAGAGGTGTATGTTTAAATATATGAAATTTAAAAGTTAAAATATTCATCTTTTTAATCACAATATTCAAACAAAACAGTGGAATAATCAAATGAGAATAGGCAACCCCAAATGAAGAGCAGAAACGGTGGATTTACAGTGTTTGAAGAGGTCCCAGTCCTGACCTCTGCCTGATGCAGCTCCACCGTAGGACATCTTAGGAGCTGAGCAATAGCTTGAAAACTTGATTTTGATTGCCCTGCATTTATTTTTTAATATTTATTGTTGACACTATTGCAGGTGCCCCATGCCCCCGGCCCGGAAAACTCTTTAGATTGTATAAATAGTGAATGCATAAATAAGGATTTTTTGTTTTAGGATGTTTTTTAATCAATTTCCTTTTTCCTGGATTGAGTACCTAGGCTTAAGTGCCACTGTGTAAGGGCCAACTCCCACTGTGAACAATTTTCTAGAGAGGAATGCAGCGGAAGTCGCTTCTTCCACAATCTATAAGCGAACATGTTTCCGTTTAAAAACCAATTTTACAACAAAAAATAAATTTAAAAAAGTTTTTTAAAAACAGCAAAAAAATAAATTTCCACTTTAATCAATAGTAGCATCCAGTTGCTTCTTTTTAACTTAAAGCAGAGATTTTCAACTGGTGCAAGAGGCACTCCGATGTGCCCCAAGAATTTTTAAAGCATGTAATACCTGATTAGTCAGGGGCACTGACTTCTTTTCCCTAGACTGTCAAAAAAAAAAAAAAAAAAAAGACAACAGCCAAAATATCTGGTGTTGAGTGAATCAAAATTACACTTTTTTTTTGGTCAGCAAAATATGTGTATTTTCGGTGTGCAGCAGAATTTTAGATATTCATATATAGTATATATTGAAATGTATATTTAACCCCATTTTAAAATTAATGTATGCATTTATCAGTCAATTTTCAGGAAGAGGATTTACATGATCCAGAGATCTATTACCAGTTGCTACAACTTGACATTAACCCAATATTTGCCACAGGCTTGTTTTAATCAACATTTTTATTCCACAAAACACAATGTAGGCTCTAAGTTTCAGGGTGACCCTTCTGTGGAAACTCCTTCATGTCAGTCCAGTTTACTGTAGCCAGCGATACTAAAAATTAGTCCACGTAGACTAATTATTATTCATTTTAACCAGAAGACACGTAAGTCTGCTGTTCAGACTGTAAAGCTTACGTCGGATACATGTAAGCGCTAGTAAAGAGTTCACAGTGATGCCAGTGATAATTCCCCTTAACTCAGGAAAGAACTCTACCTCAGATGTAAAGAGTTTTGCAATGTATAATGAAAGAAAAAACGTAGGAAACTGCAGGTGAGGTTGAACCACGAGCCCATTAACTGTTTATACAAATAATGAACTGTGTTTAGTGCATAAGGGGTGATTTATTAAAACGGCGTCGGTCAGAAATACATGCCTCTGACCCAACTGGCATTTTAGGCACGCGTCGACTCTGGCAGCATAATCTATCTCCATATCTAGCGGAAGCAATCGGGCTGCACATAAAGAGGTGGGGACTACGCTATCGTCACGAAAACCACCCACCAAGCTTAACCCGCTACAAATGTTACAATTAGTTTAAGTAAAATTGAATGAAAAGGCCCACAGTGAAGACTGCCTTGACAAAGAAACACGTCCCGCCCCTGCCTCAGCAATTCCCCTACGGCCTCAGAGGAGGCCCATACCAGCAGCGGGAGTTCCGTTAATGCACAGAAGGCCAGCCCAGTGCCGCGTGGGAAAGGCGGGACTTCCCGGTCTCTTACGTCATCTCTAGTGCGACGCCAACGTCACTGGCTCCGCTGGGAAGGTCAAAGCGGCTGCGGGCGGTTCCGCTTTACGCACGCAGTCGCCAACGCCTGCGCGCGGCGACTTAGACGGTGGTGTCGGTGCAGGTGGTCTGTGAAGCCAGTGTTCTGGGCTCAGCCCTGAAGCACACATGCTGTGCCGTCTTGGCAGTGCGTGGCTGCGGCCGCTGCCTGTCCTGCAGCTCGCGGCGCAGAGCCCGCCGTTTGCGCTGGCCCCAGCTGTGGGTGCCAAGCGCTCCGCTCTACCAGTGTGGACAGTGGCTTCAGTCTCTGCAGTTACCCCGGGCGGAACGGGCGGCTGGTATGAGGCCCTGGCCGCTTCGGCGCCTGTGCAGGGCGCAGAGGAGATGCTGCTCGGCGCGCACAGCGCCACGGGGCTGCCCTGGTGGGGCAGCATCGTCCTCACCACAGTGGCACTGCGCGGAGCAGTCACGCTGCCCCTGGCGGCCTACCAGCACTATATCCTCGCCAAGGTGAGGGGCGTCGAACCGCGCGCGGGCACTGCGCGTCCGCGTCCATGGTGAGGGGTGCTCAGCGTAGGCTGCCTGGCATACTTCCAGAGTGCTTAGTAGTCATTAATCGTGGCCACTTCGTTGCTAAGTTAACTCGCATTGGGTGTGTGAAATTAGAGGTATTTAATGACACAAATATCTGTCATTTCGTTTACCCTACTGGGTTTGTGCTCAAAGCACTTGTGGTTACCAAGCTTGTTAGGGAGAGAAATGAATGAATCAGCAAAAAAAATTGTAGGGTGGAATTGGTAAAATTACCGTTTTTGAGGTTGGAACAGCCAGTATGTCTGCAGCATCTTCAGCCACTAATTAGTCCAACGTATCTTTTTAGGAAAGAAAGTTAGCGATTTGCAAACTTGATTCCCTGTTCAGGCCCTTCCACCTACAACCGTGTGCTTGGTTAGTCTTAGCCACCAAACCTTAAGCGCTTCATTATCTTTTCTGTGGAATAAGGATAGCAATACCTTCCTGCCCTACTTCGCAAGGTTATGAGATCAAATCACATAATATGGGTTAAAGTGCATTGATAGCAAAGCATTAGTCAAAGGTGAGACTTAAGAAAAAATGGCTTTAATATTTTAAGATTATTATCATTAGAGAAAAAAAAAACCTGGAAGCAAAACAGAAGGATTCATAAGCGTCATTAAGGCAGTGAGCTACTTTAGAGAAAGAATTAACAGGGCAGATATAAATGCAAAATTTGGGGGACTCTGGCTGACACAGCATATTAAAGACATTAATAGACTTCTGTTTTCTCAGTTTATGTTACTAGGAAATTTAGGGATGCAACATAAAAGTATAGGGTGCAGTTCTCATTTAATCCTTACAGTAACTCTGAAGTAGATACTGTTATATGTTCTACATATGAGGGAACAGGATTTTAGAGGTTAAGTAAATTGTCCGAGATCACACAGCTAAGTGTATACAGTAGTCTCTATATCGCGGTTCACTTATCGCGTCCTCGTTATATTGTGGGATTTAAAAAAATATTTAATTATTTATCACGGGTTTTTCGCTATATCACGGCATTTTGCGGTAGTGTATACGTATGTTGTTAAAGTTACATAGGTTTAAGAGTGTAGAATATGTTTAAGAACATACGTAGTGTTTTTAAAAGTGTGGAAAAGATTAATAAGGACTGGGAATGGTTTAAAAGTGGGAAGGGATTATAAAGCCTTAAAATATATATAAATACTAAAATAAATGTAAGGTTCCTACTTAGCAGATTTTCACCTATTGCAGGGGTGGGCGGTAGGGTCTAGAACCTAATACCCTCGATAAGTGAGGGAATACTGGAATTTGAATTTGGTTGTAACTGAGCATATCTTAAGCAAATTAACCTCTTATGCTTAGACTTGTTTTTTGACATGCTCAGTAAATCGCACTTTAAATGTGTTGAAGAATTAGAAAAGAAAATTATGAATGGTTATAAATACAGATCCTTCATGTGGTCATAACAAATTATACATTTTTTTTAGCTAGGTGGAAAATTTGCAGCCAGAAATAAAAAACATTGCGCGGCATCTTAACCAAGAAGTTGCATTTCATGCAAATCAGTTGGGGTGGTCCAAAAGAGTTGCCAGGTAAGCTAATTCTATGCATATAAGACCATGAAAATCTATGTATATGATGTATAAATAATTATAGGTTTGGGTATACTGTAGCTTTACCATCAAAGTACTTCATTTTACTCTTTAATATTTTAATAATTTGATGTGACATGATAGTTTTATTTTTTTTAATTGATTGATTTTAGAAAGGAAGGGGGAGACACACACTGAGTGAGGGAGAGAGAAACAGTGATTTGTTTTTCCACGTATTTATGTATTCATTGGTTGATTTTTGTATGTTCCCTGACGGGGGATTGAATCTGCAACCTTGGCGTATAGGGACAATGCTCCAGCCAACTGAACTACTCAGCCAGGGCTGGCATGATAGTTTATATACTGGACTGAAAGCAAAGAAATGGAGAAACAAAGATATGAAGGTTAAGTTTCTTATACTTAAGGGTCCCCAGCCTACTGAAAAGACCTGCAATCAAATAATGCCTGAATTAAGTACTGTAAAAAGATTTTGTGCAAAAAGTTGGGTCATTATGGAAAGTCAGGGAAGACTTCACAGGATGAAGATACTGTGTCAATCTGTTGGGATTTTAGTAAATAAATGATGCAGGTTATTTACTAACCTGAGCTTTTTGAAAAGATACTGTAGGCAGTAGTCCACAGGAATAGGGAAGTAGAAAATATGAATGTCAATGATAGAAGGGACTGGATATCCATGGTGCTGTCCATCCACTGTATTTACCTGTGTAGCAATCCACCTGGTCTCAGAAAATTCTGATACTAAACTGCAACGAAGTATTCACCGTTTCATAGCAATGAGGAAAAAAATATATTACACACACATATACAAGGTCTGTCTGGAAAAAAGTTCAGCCGTTGTTAATATAACGAGAATGGTTTGTTCAGCATCGATGTAACCTGGTAGCTGGGAAATTGTACTGGAATGTGCATGCATGAACAATGACAACTTCAATGTACTAATCAGTGGAGGCGGTAGACACTGTTGAGTGAGCATGTGTACTGTGTGCCCATCACATTCAAAACGACTGAGTGAATAGAGCAATGAATCTACATCAAATTTTGCATTAAGGTTGAACATTCTTCCTTGGAAACTATTTGGATGATTCAGAAGGTTGTGGCTATGGGCAACTGTTGATTGGCAGCTTTATCGCTACAACATGTCCACTTATGCATCATGTTGCCTGCAGAGTTTTTTGGTGAAACATCAAATCATCCAAGTGGCTCAGCCCCGCTATAGCCAATATTTGGCACCCTGCAACTTCTGGCTTTTCCCATAACTAAAATCACCTTTAAGAGGGAGAAGATTTCAGATCATCAATTAGATTCAGGAAAATATGATGGGAAGCTGATGGTGATTGGGAGAACTGTGTGAGATCCCAATGCACCTACTTTGAAGGGGACTGAGGCATCATTATTCTTTGTATAATATTTCTTGTATCTTTTATCTTCTTCAGTAAATGTCTCTTTTTCATATTATGTGGCTGGATACCTTCTGAACAGACCTCGTATATGGTTATTCATATATTTTATCTGTATAGGTGTAAATTTGCCAGCTATCTTCGGTATGAAATTGCTTCTTTTATTTAGTGTTTAAAAGACCTGACATTTAAAAGTCATTGCGATCGCTTAATGTCTACTCGATAAAATAAAAAGTTGGCAAACCTGAGGTTATGACGTTTTACTGATCAGAGAAATCTCAAAACTATAGCTGTAGGTCAAAAGAACAGATTTGTGGCTTGTCACCTGGGTTATAAATGCAGCCTAGATAAGTCTGTGGCATCTGCTTATGCAGCACTGGCAGGATGATAGGCCAGCCACATCCTGATGCAGATGGGTGGACATATTCTAGGAGGACACATTGAAGGTTTCCTGCATTTTCAATGGAATTGAATCTTTAAAGGTGAAAGGGAGTTTTTCAGATAGATAGTCAAGGATTTGGGTTGTCCACACAGATGATGGAATAATTTCCAAAGGCATGCTGATGTGGAAGTCTGATTTTGTTGGATGACCTAAGTAATTCAGGCACCAGAAAATACAGGTCTCTGTAAGAGGAGTAACAGGAGATAACGATGGGGAAGGTAGGCAGAGGCTAACTTACAAAGAGCCTGGAATGTTGGTGTGTACTGTCTTAATTCAATACACTGTAATTCGATTAAATTCAGCAAACCTATTGAATGCCTTATACCTTTGTACAAAACTATGCTGCAAGAGATTTAGATATGAGTAAGACCCAACACTTGAACTTCAAGGAGACTGTAGTGAAGAAAGTGGTCCTTAAGAACAGGTATAACTAATGTGGTTAACAAAGAAACAAATGAAGAAACTCTTCATGAGAAAGAGTTGAAGAATGGAGACCATTTTGACAGGCTAAGCATACACAATACAAAACCACATTGCTACAAAAAATATATTTAGGGATTGGAGTAAAATGTTTTCATCTTTAGTATTTTTGATAGAAATTGCAGTAATACCATGTTAGTTGTGAAGTGTCCCTTGTTAAAGCCTAATTGGCCAAAGATCACCCTGGACAAAGCCTGTAGTCTGACAGCAATTAGATTTATTGAATTGTTATGTAATTTTTGTACATTGCTAGAGAATTTTCAGTAGAAGACCTTATGTAGCTTTTGTTTAGTCAAGCCCTTTAATATAGCTTATGACAGTTAATGCTACATGAATTCTTCAGCCAATAACCACAACCTGGCTGTGTTTGTGCTATGGTTATAAAGTACTATTACTAGTCAAATGACATTTCTCCTTTTCCTTGTCCCCTCTTCCCTCAAAATAGGCTCACTTACCTAAAGCATATGCGGAGGCTTGTTTCGGAGCTGTATGTTAGGGATAACTGCCACCCTTTCAAAGCCACAGTGTTGGTCTGGATTCAGCTTCCAATGTGGATCTTCATGTCTGTTGCTCTCCGGAATTTTAGCACAGGAGCAACACATTCAGAAGGTAGGTAGTGTAGAAGTCCGTTTCCCCCAAATAAGTTCTCTAACATTGTCTTTGTACTCTAAAGGAAAAAAAACAAACAAACATACTTTTATAATTAGAATACTTTAATCATTTTCCTTATAAACGGTATAAATATAGAATTTAAAATATTAATCTGAGCAAACTAGCTGTGTTGAAAAAGCAAATCTAGGAAGGACAGTGGTAATACTCCTTCCTGGAGGTCATAATAAAATTAGTGTTATAATTTCATAATTTGATTTCCTAGCCAAGAATTGGCTTTGTTTATAAACTTAAGAGAGCAGAAGACCTTTCAGTTACAAATGTAAACTTTAATAAAGAAACAATATAAACTAAAGCATTTGTTTTTCACTTTCACTTAAAGACATTTCTAGCCAGAAAGTAATCTGAATAGACTCGTAAGCAGCAGCTTCTGGCTACATAATTATTTAAAAATTAAGTCTGAAAAGATTACTACTACATACTTTTATGCTCTCTACATCTATTTTCTACAGAAAGCTGCTTGCCTCTTTCTGAATATGGGAAGAACTAATTTGTGTTATGGAATGAAAATAGCCTGAATAAAACCAATGCAGGTCTCTAGTGGGAGGAACACCTTACTGGAATTATATTACTGTTTTATATATTTCCTTCTGTTTTTAGAAATTCTTTTATTTATAAAACTTTCAGCAGGTTTTTCTGTTCAGGAGCAGTTAGCTACTGGTGGGGTCCTGTGGTTTCCTGACCTCACTGCACTGGATTCCACTTGGATTCTGCCCATCTCCGTTGGTATCATCAATTTATTAATAGTAGAGGTCAGTGGTATTAAGTAAGATTAGTTTGCTATTTAACTGATTAGGATTTCTGTTGTTGGTATTGTGACATCAAATGTAAGTGTGTTTGAGTATTAATTCTAGCTCACAGCCATTGACTGATTGCAGATCAGCCACTAACAAACCTTCTGTCTTAGGCCAGTTCCGTAATCTCTCTGGGAAGCAGAATACTTATAATTAAAATAAGAGAGCTGAATTAGAACACTTCCAAAGTCTTTTTCAGCTTTAAAATTATATGATTCAAGTGCCCATTGGTAGGTGAGTGAATAAAAAAACTGGTACATTTACACAGTGGAATACTATGCTCCCATAAAAAAGAAGGAAATCTTACCTTTTGTGACAGCATGGATGGACTGAAAGATTATTATAGTAAGTGAAATAAACCATTCAGAAAAAGACACTTACATGTAGAATCTAATGAACAAAATAACGTGATGAGCAAAATAGAAACAGGCATGGACACATGGAACAGATTAATAACAGCTGTGAGTGGGGCAGGGAGACTAGTTGAAAGAAGGTGAAGGGATTAGCAAAAGAACATGCATGCGTGACTCATAGACACAGACAGCAGTGTGGCGATGGCCATATTAAATGTGGCCTCTCAGCCATGTCTTATCATTATCCCATGCTTGTTAACAGTTTATGGGAAGCATGCCTTTAATTTCATAAAGAGCTGTTCTTAAACTCTGAGTAGAACATAGACTCTTTGAACTAGAAGAAACCTTAGAAAGGATCTACCTCAGTTGAGATCTCATAGACATTATGTCCACTGGTCTCTGAAAAATCTAATACACCCCTTATATTTTCAGACAAGAAAAATGAACATGATACCATAAGGTGCTGATTGAAAGTTTATTGAGGAAAGACTCCAGTCTGGGTGTGTTTCCCTAGGGGCACTTAGCAGCAGAGTCTTGTGAATGTGGGTGGTAGTTAGTGAATATTTGCCAGAAGGAAGGAGGTGATAAACACAAGGTCACCATGGATTAATGTCAATCCTGTAGTCTTTCCTTTATGCCATCTACTAACCCAGCATGCATAAGTTTAATAAAAGCTTATTCTTACTTAACATACAGGTTATGTTAATGAACTCATTGAATTCTTAGACTGCTCCTGTGATGTAGATACTACTACGCCTATTTTAAGGGGGAGAAAGTGAGGCACAGGGAGATTAAGTAACATGTGCAAAATCACACAACAGCTAAATGCTGGGCTGCCATGTGAACCTAGGAAGTTTGGGCCTAGAGTCTGCTCATAATAATTACACTGCTGCCTCTTAAATAAGTAATTCTTAAGTCATAACTGCTTTTCCTAGCCTTGGTTCTTCCCCTTAATCCATATAGCCAGAAATACAAACCTTTGAGATACCAAGTTCCCTCTTTATGCCACCACTAGATTTAAGTACCAACAAACAAGGGTAATGATTTCATACCTAGTACCTATCTTGGATGGACTTTCAGTCTTACAATAGTTAAAAAACACTGACTTTTAAAAATTATGCTGTGATTCTATTTAATATAGCTGAATCTCTTTATTGCTATTAAAGATACATTTAAAACTTCTGCCTAATTATTCAGTTTTATAAGATGGTCAACCACATAAATTTATCACTGTCTTATCTTTATTAATTTTTGCTTTTATTAAAATAAAAGTGGAGGCCAGTCAAAAATCAGTTTGTGTTTTAAAGCTTGTTTAATTTAATATGCATTTTAATAATAATTGTGTGTATATATTCTCCCCCTTCAGATTTTTGCTCTACAAAAAATTGGAATGTCTCGTTTCCAGATGTACGTTACACACTTTGTCCGAGCGGTCTCAGTGTTGATGATTCCAATTGCCGCGACAGTACCTTCGGTGAGCAGCGCCAGCACTGTCTGCTAAATCTTGTCTGATCTTAGCTTCGACTGGCTGGGATGCTGCCTCTGCTATTGAGCTTTCTCTGACTACTCAATCCCTTACCGGTTTCTGAGTTTTTCCTGTAATAATTAATTTACTGTCTCTCTTACCAAGTGACAATTATTTCTTGGGGTTGGTTGATCTCCTTTTATGTGAATGTGTCTTAACTCTCCTACTAAATCAAACTCATTTTTTCTTTTTATAATCTTGCAAAATACCTTTTACAATACTATGGACAAAGTATTTCCTCTGTTTAGTTGCTATATTGAATTCTTTCTGTCTACATAGATAGGGCCAAGGAATATAGCACTTAAAAAAAGGAAAACATTGTACCAAGTCCATGTGGGTTCATAGGTAATATTATTTAACCTTAAACAACTCTTTATGAAATAGGTACACTTGTCCCCATTTATTTGTAATTAAACTTTGATAGAAATAGAAAAAAATAGTTATGTTTGCAGTCATTTCTTATTTTTATAGTCTTTTGCTTACTTTTCATGGATACTTAGTGCTAAGAGGGCAAAAGCTATGTCAATTATAGCTCTGTCTTTGCTCACAGCTAATATGTAGACCATAAAGTAGAATCCATTTGTTGCTGATAATTAAGGTTTTATCAGTTTATTCATATTACTTGTCTTATGAATCTGGAACAGTATATTTTCAGCATCAAAATGTATTTTTAAAGTTATCCCTTCGATATAATATTGCCATTAATCCTGTGTAAAGTAAGTTTCCACATTTCTAAAATAGATGTCATAATGTCTGTGAGAATTAAGAAATAACATCAAGTGCCTATTACAGTAATTTTTATATAATAGTATTGTTGTAAAATACCCTTTAAAAATAAAACATACAGATTTACTACATTTCTGGGTAGAAAAAATACCAGTTATAACTGAGGAAACCCCCAGGTCAAATAAAATAAGAGAGTGAAGTTTCAGTGAGGGACTGGATGTAAAATGAGTAACAGATTTAAAAAGTATCTTAAATACCCAAAAGTTTATTCGCTTAAATATAGGAAATTGAGTTAAGCAGTTTAGTGTACAGCTCTTGGAGGACATAAGAGACCCAGCCTGCTGCTTTCTCAGTGCTGCATCATCCACAGTCTGTAATTTCTGTCCTTATGGCCACAGTATGATCATGATGGCTGCTGGAGTGTATCGCCTTCCAGGAATAGTAAAAAGGCGCTGCATGTGTGGTCAGCCCTTTGTAGGGAGCTGTGCCAGATGTCCCCCAAATATTTATGCTTACATCTTAGTTATGTGGCTACACCTTACTGTGGGAGAGGCTGGGAAGTTGGTGTTTGTTCATTTGCTTGTTTTGAGATGGCAGTATACCCAGCTGAAAATTAGGACTTTATTACTAATAAAGAAAAATGATTTTTAGTAGACAGCTTTTAGTCTGTGTAGTTGAATTCAGGATACTTTATGGTTAGTGGATAAATCAGATGATGAAAGCTAATCTTTATTCAACATTGACTTTGTGCCAGGCATTAAAGTGGTTTACATATATTAACTCAGATAATTCTCCCAACAATGCACTGAAGTAGGTGCTATTATAATATCTACTTGAGTGATGAGGAAACTTAAGCACAGAGAGGTTAAGTAACTCATCCAAGGTCACTGATCTATTAAGTGGTGGAGTCTTAGCACACATCCGGGCAGCTTGGCGTTTGCTCTGAACTACAATACTAATCTGCCTTTGGTGATTCGTTACTTTCTGCTCCTAAAAACTTGGTTTTGGAACAAATGGGCCATACACTGTGCTTACTACTCTTCACCACAACCTTCTGAGATAGATATAGTCCTGTGCCCATTTTATAAATGAGAAAACTGAAACAGAAGAAAAATAACATACTCAAAGTCAAATAAATAGAATGCAAACTCAAGCAGTTTGACTCCAGGGCCTGGACTGAACCACCACATAGTCATGCCTTGGAGGTCTGATTACTTTCTGATCCCAAACAGAAGTTAGGAACACTTGCATGTATGGGATTGTTATTAGAGGCTGCAGAACTTCATCACTGTCCTGCATAAATCAATCTGGGTGGTAGGTAGTACAGAGAAAATTGAAGATAATGCTGAGACTATATGTCTCAAAAGAAGTCAGATAATGCATTCCTAACTAAGCAACTGTTACTGGAAAAATTTGGTAGATAGAAGACTCTGTGGAGGAAAATGAGGTCTAGGTAGGCTAAGTTTGCCATCATAATGACTGTGCCTCCAGTGCCTTACCTCCAAAATAGCAGTTTGCCAAGGCACTTGGTGGGGAAAAAACCGTGCTTAAGTGCCAAAGGAGGGAGGTGAGACCTCTTTTGGGTCTCTGGGAGCTACTGTCTCTCATCCACTTTCTATCATGAATACCTCTCCTTTTGCTTTCTTTTTGCTTTTTCGTCTTCCTTTCATCCTTGTTTCTTACCTGTTAGGTTCATCACAGGTACCTAATAGCAGCTGCAGGCCTTGTTCACTCCTAGTGTACTTTTATTTAGAGAGATTATACTTTTCTTTTTAATTGCCTGCCTGTCTCTCAAGCTTGGTGTCCTTGGAGAATGGAGAGGTGTTAACATTCATGTCATTTTCTTGTGTGTTTTTATTGTAGTCGATTGTCCTCTACTGGTTATGCTCCAGCTTCATGGGTCTTTCACAGAACTTGCTGCTGCGTTCTCCTAGGTTTCGCCAACTTTGCCGAATACCCTTGACCAAGAGGGATTCAGACACTCCTTACAAGGATCTCTTTGCTGCCTTTTATGCCAAGTTTATTTTAAGAAAATGACAGTTTTTTTCCAGCAATTTTGAAACAGTTACAAGTGTCACTACCATCTTAACATACTTAGAAGATTTATTCAGATATGATTAATTTCCCTTTATTTAAAATCATGAACTTTGAAGTACTATGGGTTAAAATATAATCCACTTATGTTTGACAATACCTAAAATCTTAAATGCTAGAAATGTATTGATAGTATGTTTAATTGTATCCAAAGAATATAAAAGTGTTTAGCTCTGGTTATAAAATTACAATTTGCTAGAGGTCCTAGAACTTTGGAAAACAGGAGTAGATAGTAAATGATGTCAAGTTGTACTGAACAGTCCCACACATTAAAATTTTATAAAGCAATAGAATCCAATGAGGTGTGAATTATTATAGACCTGTTTAAGTATCTGATAAAACTGGTTTTCTCTTCAGAAAACTCCTAGGATTTACAAGGGGGCCTTCATTGACCACTGCCCTGAAATGCCTCTGGTAACTTCTGGTTAAGAAATCTTATACTGATGGAATATATATTGGCAATGAGTTCATGTGTGATTTTTATAAAATGGACTTGAGATACATGACAGTAGAGCAGTCCATGCATGCAAGAAAGAGCCTACTATGGTAGATGGTGTAGCCTCTCAACCACGCTCTGAAAGAATACAAAAAGTATACATTCCTTTTCCTGTCATTCAAGAAGTCTGGAATACAAAGTATGAAACTAAGTACTGCTAGAGACCAAAGTGGAAAGTCTAAGCATTATGTTTGCTTAGTCAAAGGAGGATAGACCAGAAGGGGGCTACCTATTATGGAGGTGATTTTATAAACTTGTTTACACTAATGGGTTAAAACTATGGTAGATGTTTAATATAAGAAAAATTGACAGGTAATATAAATTGTGGACCACTTGTTTGTTTAACTCAAAAAGGTGGTAAAATTAATTCTGGTTGAGATTTTTAAGAACTTATTTGACAGGCATTTGAGAAAGTCTGTACATTATAAATTTTCACTGTGTTGGAATATGAACCTGATTCTAGATATCCTATCATTCCATCTGATGTTTTACAGTAAAATAAAAACTAAAGTGAAATTATTGATAATCATTTCTTGAGTAATGTTTTGCTATGTCTTAGCCATTTGGTTGCCATGTTATTGCAACTCACTGAAAATTTAGAGAAGTTGAGACTAGGTTCTCTTTTCCTGACTTCCCAGCCCTGGTTTATGACTGCTATTGAGAATACTATGCTTCCCAGTAAGGAATTAAAACTTATGTACAGTCAGTCCTCTTTGGCAGATTTTGTATTTGCCAATTTGCCTACCTGTTAATATTTATTTGTAAACCCCATATCAATACTCAAAATACTCTTGATGTCATTCTTGGACATATACAGGATAGAAAAAAATTTAAGTCACTTGAGGCATATTTTCCCCAGCGAAGTCAAATAAGGCAATGCTGTGCCTTCACATTTCAGTTTTCAAACTGTAAGTATCCTTTTGTCTATTTAGTGCTATGTTTTTTTCTCTGATTTTTGTGTTTTTGTTAGTTATTTCTCTATTTAAAATGGCCTCCAAGTGTCATGCTGAAGTTCTATCTAGTGAAGTTTCTTGAGAAAATATGTGCATTAGATAAACTTCATTCAGTCATGAGTTTAATGTAAATGAATCAGTGATGTATTGATGGTTGATAAGAACATGACCAGAGGCTCATAGGAACCTAACTCTGTAGGAGCAGTGGTTTAGTACTCACTAATTCAGTCTTTGTGCTGACTTGAAAGAATATAACTACCTCAAATAATTATTTGCAACATTTACAGTCAAAGAAGTGGAAACAGAAATGTGTGTGTTTCTTTATAGCAAAAAGAGGAGAGGATATTTGAGAAAAATTTTGGCTATCTTGAACATATGTGCATCATTGTGTACTGATTCAGATATTTTTCTCATGATGGGATGAGGGAAGTCAGCCCACTTTGTCCTACTCAAAGATGTTTATAGTTTTCTTAAAAGTAAAGAATAAAGGAATGCTTAACTCCCCCTTTTCAAAAAGGTGAATCTCCTTTCATGTGCATACTTTCCCTTGTATACTGTGATTCCCCTCAATTTCAAATAGTACCTTTGTATCTTTTTTCAGATGTATATTTTCCGTAGTTTCATATTGCTCTGCTATTTGCAAACTTTTCAAGTTGCTTTTCAAATGTATACAATAAATTTATTTGAGAATACAAGGCCCTTCTTTCCAGATCTCAAAATCATTTCTGCTGGGGTTTGGAGTGGCTGGGATCTTGAGTATACTCATCTATAAAGAAAACTAGTTTGTTATAAACTGAGGTGAATCAGTCACCTGACTTCAGGCTGGTAAATAATCCCCTCATTTCTTTCTCCAGGCAGATTTTATAGTAAGTAGCAAGACAGATTTCAGACAACTCCAAGTTTGTAGTCTTTGATCTTATTTCCCCAACAATTTGTTATAATATGGAGCACTTCCAGAGCCTGTGCTCAGGCAATTAGATCCAAAATGGGCACAGAGAACACATGCTGTTAAGATCACCTAACAACTGCCTGTCTAGTCCTATCTCTGCTTCTGAAGGACTCCTGGCAGAGCTCAGTCCTGGGTTCTACAGTTCAGAAAACCTTTTGTCTTTTCAGGTGGTGGCCAGAGTATTTATTCCTTGTCTTTGAACATGGTTCTTTTTTTTTTTTTTTCCCCAGTGTGTCTCAGCCCAAGAGTCTGGTAAGGAAACTCACTCCTCAATCAGTTTGTATCATTATGACACCTGAGCTCAGAATTCTGTTAGACTTGGTCTTGGTCTTCCCAGAATGACCCAAAGTTAATTTTCCCAAGAACCATTTGGGAGAGAAAACCTGAACAGTCCTATCCTGGCCAAATGTCATAGGTGGGAAGATGTGGCTTTCCAAAAGAAAACAAAATCTCTGATTGCCACCCAGGAGAGGTTGCAAAACTACAAGGACCTTGACGGGAAAACCAAGCCCGAGGGGAAGCCTTTCCAGGTACTGTACCTTTAAAAGCACCAAACCCTCACATCTCAGAAGAGGTTCAGCCAGTCCTAGACCACACTGAAGAAATTATAGTTTCTGGGAAAAAATGGAAAAAAAAATTAGTGCCCAAATAAACCTGAGCAGCTTCTCTCTTTTGTACCTATGCCTAAATCACCCATAGACCAAGTCTGTCTGGAAAAAGGGTAGCCACTGTTAATATAATGAGAATGGTTTGTGTGACATAGATGTACCTGGCAGCCAAGGAGAATGACTGGAATGCGCATGTGTGAACAATGACTTCACCGTGCTAGTCAGTGTGGACGATAGACCCATTGAGTGAGCATGTGTACTGTGTGGCCATCATCGCATTCAAAATGACTGAGTGAGTAGAGCAATGAACCTGTCAAATTTTGCATTAAGCTTGAATATTCCTCCATGGAAACCACTTAGATGATTTAGAAGGCCACAGCTATGGGCAACTGCTGATTGGCAGCTTCATCACAATGACACACTTGTTCATGCATCATGTCACATGGAGAGTTTTTTGGCAAAACATCAAATCACCCCGGTGACTCAGCCCCCTACAGCCCAGATTTGACACCCTGCGACTTCTGGCTTTTCCCAAAACTAAAATCACCTTTGATAGATAGATGATAGATAGATAGATAGATAGATAGATAGATAGATAGATAGATAGATAGATAGATAAAGTAAGTAAGTAAGTAAATAAATAAATAAATAAAATCACCTTTGAAAGGAAGGCGATTTCAGACCATTGAGGAGATTCAGGAAAATATGACGGGCCAGCTGACAGTGATTGGGAGAACAGTGAGTGTGAGGTCCCAAGCTGCTAACTTTGAAGGGGACTGAGACATTGTCGTGTGTACAATGTTTCTTGTCTCTTGTATCTTCTTCAATAAATGTCTCTTTTTCATATTGTGTAGCTGGCTACCTTCTGGACAGACCTCATACCTTCATAGTTTCCTCTGAAGATTCCAGGAACCACTTTTTTTTTTTCTTTTTTAAGAATCACCTTTTAAATTGCTTCAATATCAGATTAAGCCCTGAAAGCAATAGGAACAAAGACCTCAGAAAAAATAATAAGGAAAGTAGTTTTATTTCCTATAGGATGGTAAGTGGAGTTTATCACAGATTGCAAAATTTGGAATTTCAGGCATGACATTTGAATCATGAAAGAATTTAGATTTCTGTAATAAAGCTAAATATTTAAAGCTATATACAAATGTAATGTAAAACATGAGACTGCAGTTACAATAGTCTTTTGTTAGCTGATTCTACCAGAACACAGATAATCTGGAAATTATCCGTATGTATAGGAAATTTTCTATTTGAAACTTATGGGTATAGTTCACAGTTGTAATAACTGATTGTCTAATAGATATATATTTTTATGAAATCATTATTTGGCTTTAGTATATTTGAATTTGTGCAGCATTATAATCATAGATATATTTATCCAAAAGTTTCTGAAACTTTGGACTTCTGTACCACGTTTAAACAACTGAATTAAGAATTTATATATACTCATCTCTCTATACCTATATAAACTTGTATCCGTGAGTATTTCAGGCAAAAGCTACAAATCTTTACATGTATTGTTTGTTAGTCATATGTAACACGAAGGTACCAGATCTCTTTGACAAGCTTTTTAAAAATTGAAAAACGGGCTGAGGTCAACCCAGTGCTAATTGAGAGAATCCTTTAGACCTGTAAACCTTGATTTGACAATATATAATATTAAGACTGTATGGGGAACTTAATGCAAAATTTATTATTTCGTATCTTGAGAAAAGGAACAAAGTAATTTTTTTACTCTCACCCAAAGCTATGCTTTTTAATTTTTTTTGAGAAAAGGAAAGAGCAGGAGAGAAACATGGAAGTGAGTGAGAAAGATCAATTGGTTGCCTCCCACATACCCCCAGCCAGGGACCAAACTCGTGCAACCTAGGCATGTGCTCTGAGCAGAGACCAAACCCACAATTTTTCGGCTTACGAGACAAAGTTCCAACCAACTGAGCCACACTGGCCAGGGCAGAGCAAATTAATTTTTAAAAGCTTAAAATATCAGGATAATGTTTAGAATATTTAAAAATAATTACTGAATACTGTTATGGAGCATTTGCGAGCAAAGAGGACACGAGGCAATTTAGAAATAAATTTATGGCCTTTATTTACCTGGCCAGGGATGGGTCTTCCCACCTTCAGAAGCAGAAGATGGGAGAGCCGCGCCGACTTACAGACTAAAAGGTTTTTAAAGGCAAAAGAACTATACTCATGTCCTTGGGGTAGCCAGATAACAACAAAAGAAAAAAACTACACAGGCGTGAGAAACTACATATATACACACTTTCTAATTTAGAAGGGGTTTCAGCTGATAAACACTTGGCGCAGAACTATACTCATGTCCTTGGCTACAGCTAGGGTCAGCTAGCAAAGGGGGGGCCTCAAGGTTGCTAGGATACGTGAGCAAAAAATAACCTGCCACTGGGGTAAAACGCAAAAATAGCAAAGTAAAAATGACCCATTACAAATACAAGGGGGGACCCAAAAAGTGGAATTTATTTATAAAAAATTTGTATTCTTATGTGTTTAAACTTGAGTCACCTTCAAAGTATTCTCCATTTGATGCAATACACCTATCAAAACATTTTTCCATTGTTCAAAACAGTTTTTGAACTCGTCGATTTTTAGGCCTTTTAGTGCTTCCACAATTTTTTTTTTTTTTTTTTTTTTTACCTCTTCCATATAGGTAAAATGTTTCCCTTTGAGGACTTTTTTGTACAGGGAAATGAACAATCGCTTGGGGTGAGATCGGGTGAAAAGGTCATGGTGGGCATCATGCCCTTTTTGGTCAAAAACTGTTCAACACAGCTTGGTGTGGACAGATGCACTCATAAATCACTCATCATGAGATGGGCAAAGGCATTGAAAGAACCTTAAAAAACGCAGCCTCTCACGACATCAGCTGATACACTGATACAGATGGGTTCCCAGGACACTCACCTAATGGGGGAAGCTTGTACTATAAGGGGTACATCCTCCAAATGATAATTCCTTTTATGAGGGGAATTAGTTTTAATATTACTAGAAATTAAATAATAGGTGAAGAATTACCTTATTCAGCTGGAGAGCATGCATATGAATCTTGTACTTAGAATTATGCATTCAGTCATTAGAGGATGTAGATAGATTAAATAACATTGTTGGGGAGAATTCTGGAGATAGAGCTGCTTGAGTATTTCCTGTCATTTCAAATTACAGTAGACCCTTCCACTAGCAGCTGAAAGCTACAACCTTCTAAATTTTCCAGTTATCAGCTGCTACAATGCCAATGAACAAAGCAAACTGAAACAACGGAACCAAGCTTCATCAGAGGACTACACATAGCCACAGAGAGGGAGTAATTGGGTAACTCCAGATTCATTTGACGGCAAATCATTAGTTGAATGCAGCCGAAAAGCAAAAGGAATTATAAAAAAGTTTTAAACTTCATTCATTAGTGATATTGCTCTTGCTAATATTACATTATTATTTTGGTACTCATTTATTTTCAGGTAAAATATATAATGATATTTATTGGGGGTTATAGTCTTCTGTGAACACTGTAACAAGTTTCTTATGCTGCTTATGCCAGCAAGAGGAAAATATTGAATATATTTGTTGGAGATATTATAAGATACAGTTGACCCTTAACAACAGGTTTGTACTGTGCTGGTCAATTTATAAGCGGATTAAAAAATAAATAAATATATGGTGGGCTTTTTTTATCCCTGGGTTTCCCATCCGCAGATTCAGCTTACCACAGGTTGGAAACTGTTTTCCATCAGTGGTAGGGAATCTGGTGATAGGAATCTGTGGGTGCAAATCCATGGAGTTGGATCACCAATTTATATTGTACCTGGATGTTTGACTGTGAGGGAAGTCTATGCCCCAGCCCTGCATTGTTCAAAGGTCAGTTACATGTCATTTTCAAATTTTTCTTGTAAGATAGATTAAGAGATTGCCACTGAGGAAGAAATCAGTCCCACTAAGGTTGGTCTCTTCCCGCAATTCTCCCTCCACATTCAAAGAGCCTGACCTTTATATCTGCTTCACCTGAGATCTTCCACAATCTTAATTAAGAAAGAACCAAAATGTCCTTCCATTAGTGATTGGTTAAAGAAGATGTGATACATAAATATAGTAGAATACTAATCAGCCATAAGAAAAGATGAAATACTGCCATTTCTGACAACACGGATGGACCTTGAGAATATTATACTCAATAAGTCAGTCAGAAAAAGCTAAGAACTGTATGGTTTCACTCATGTATGGGACATAAAACTGAAATTCATAGACACAGAGAACACTATGGTGGTTACCAGAGGAAAGGAGGGTTGGGGAGTAGTGAAGGGGGCTAAATATATTATGGTGGAAAATGACTTGACTTTGGGGTGGTGGGCACACAATGTATTATATAGATCATGTACCATAGAAGTTACACTTCTTATTAATCTTATTAACCAATGTCATCCCAATACATGAAATTTTTTTAAAAAGGAACAATATATGAAAGCATTTTGGTCCTGGTTGATTCCCATTCATAGGAACCACAAGGCCTGGCTGATACCACAAGAAAAGAATTTAAAGAATTACCAGTTGAGGAATGACAGCAAAACTGCCAAGAATCAACTAGACTACACCAAGAAAGCACTTTCATACCGAGGCCTTACTTAGATCTTCTTAGAACAGTCACTTTTTGCTTTGCTGTAACTTGAACATAAAGGAGATAGGGACACAACTGTCCCAAAGGAATAAGTGACAGAAAACCCTGTTTCCTTGTGTTCTACCACTGACTGCCTTCTAGACTGCCCAGCCCTGTGCTGCTGATTTTGTTTTAGAAAATGAGGACTTTTAGGTGTTTGGGAGCAAAAGTATTTATGGAAAGGCCTGAAAAATAAGTAAGTAAATGCTCCACAAAAAGCAGCCAGTCCTACTGAGTTATTATTCTATCTAAGGCAACAAAAAAGAAATTTCTATCCTTGAAGGTCTCTGCTAGACTCCAGAGGTCCAAAAATTTCATGAAAAAGAGTCCTCTAGGGAGTGCCCAATTGCTGTCTTTTCCAAAGCAATTATATTTGTTTTGCCTCAGCAAGGGCAACATTGTATTTAGCATTGATTTTTGTCTTCTAGCTAAATTGTAGCTCTCCAGAGGAACTTAAAAATAGAATATGAAACATATCTAACTATATTCTTTTCATTGCAACTGCTTTTCTGCATGCTCCAACTAGTACAATTAATTTGAGGAATTTCTTCTAATTATAACCTGAAGCTTCCTGGATCTGTGAATGATGGGTGCTTCTAAGGGTAAGGAGTATTAAAAATATAAATTCTGTATATATGAGAGCATTGACAGCTTTAGATTCCATGCTATTTAAAATTTATCCCATGTGTTACTACAGGTAAACAACTGCTTCTTGTAAGTTTTATTATAGAAGCTTCAGCTTATACTTATTTGAGTTTTCAGATACAAATATTCTATTTGGGGGCCCAAATCAAAACTGAGATTCCTATTTAATACTATAGTCATGATCAAGTACAGATTTTGAAATGAACTTCTTCCTCATCTTTAACTCTCACCTATCTATGCAATAATGTGTTATTTTACTTTAAAATACAGTCGATCTTCATTTTTCATAGATTCATATTTTAAATTCACCTACTCAGTAAAATTTATTTGTGCAATGCTTATGCTGATTTTGCTATTAGTAGACCTTGTGCATGCATGCTTAGAACAGCAAAAAAATATGAAATGCCCAACACACACATTCCCAAGGTGACACTCTGCCTGTTTGTTTCAGCTCACGTACTGTAAACAGGTTTTCTTCTTGTGGTCTACTTTGGTGCCCCATTTTTCTCATTTTAATACTTTTTGTTGATTTCTCTGTTTAAAATGGCTCATGAGCACTAAGTGTAAGAAGGCTATGATGTCCTCACAGAGAAAGTATGTGATAGATAAGCCTCATTTAGGCAGGAGTTAGAGTACTATTGGCTATGAGTTCAATGTAAATGAATCAACTCAATATATTAAATAAGATATCTTTAAAAAGCAACACACAATAGGACAAGGTTGTGTCTAGGTTGGTTGGCAAATTGTTGTGAACACAGGCTTCCAGGAACCTAATGTTATATTTCCCCGAAGAGCAATGGTTCAGTAGTAACTAATTCAGTGTTTCCAATATCTTTATAGAACAAAACTACCACAGATAATGAAAATGAGAAGTCACTGTACCTCATCCTATGCCATGTAGTATAATATGCATGGGATAGTCTGAGTCAGGCATCCTCATATTATGACCCATGGGCCACATCTGGCTCACCACTTTTTTGTACATCCTGAAAGCTAAGAATAGTTTATACATTTTATTTTAGTTTTCTCATGAAATCAGATTATTGGGGCTTGTAAACAACAGAAATTTATATCCCACAGTTTTAGAGGCTGGAAAGTCCAAGATAAGAGGAAGTGTCAGAAAATCCAATGTCTTGTGAGGGTTCACCCCCTGGTTCAAACTCCTGATTTCTCTGTCTCCTCACATGGCAGAAGGAGGGTGGAAGCTCTCTGGGCTCTTATAAGGGTGCTAATCCCATTCGTGAGGACACCACACTCATGCCCTAATCGCCTACCAAGGGCCCCACCCTCAAATAACATCATAGAGAGGATTAGGTTTTAACATATGACTTTGCGGGGGGGGGGGGGGTACAAACATTCAGCCGATAGCAGATGCTTTGGTTTAAATTATTAGAATCATAAAGGTCTTGGATTCATGTATCCATATGCACTATTCCCATACAAATTTGATTAATACTCCTCCCCATCCATCAGTCTCCTTCCTTGTCTTCCTCATTTTAAGATTCAGTAATATCTAGCTGAAGTTAGAGACTTGGGCTCAATTACTCATTACTGTGTTCCGTGCATCCTCGGGCATGATATTGAACCTCTTTAAGCCTTTGTGTTGCCATCTGTCCACTGGGGATTAAAACAGCCCCTAACTCACCAGGTTCTTGCAAGGAGTAAATCAGGTAAAGTATACAAAGCTCTCAGCACAAAGCCTGACACAATTTTTTTCCTATCCCTATAATGTAGTGCTGGGCAGACATTAACATGGATGGTGGAGAAGATAACCAGAGATGTGGAAATATTCAAGGTACAAGTAATGAGGAAAAAGCAGATGATGGAAAAAAATGTGTCGAGATTATTGAAAAGCAAAGTTAAATGGGTCAACTGCAAAATAACAATGATATTTTCTAAATGTTAAGATTTGGAGAATTTTTGTAGCCTTTTGTGATTTTTCTGAAGTGAAAAATTTCTTTAGTGAAACATGACTTCCGTTATAAAAAAAGTGTTGTTACTTACACACATCTTCAGAAACACCTAGTTGAATAAAGCAAGAATCTATGTAATTGTCCTGGGTCATTAAGTAAGGTCTTAATTCCTTCTTGGACAATTATAGTTTTAATGACTTGATATTTGGATATATAATTGAAGTGATTAATTAATGATTGAACTAAAAATGATGTCACTTAGAATAGGGTCTAATGATTGATTAATTTATAATGAAAACAGGAAAACCAATAATGTTAAGCTTTTTATTCTTTAAATATTTATTGCTCTCTTTGGTGGATGTATGTTACAGCAAACACGAGGCAGTGAGTACAGCAATGGGTAGGTGAGCTGCAGACCATTGTGAGAAACATATTCAGAGATTGTTCTTTAGCACCAATCTCACTGCCTACCCTGCAGGTTGTCTTAGGCAAATAGCCCAACATTGCCCACTAGTGGTTTGAGAAACAAAGTATCAGTGCTAATAAAGGGCAGGTGTTTTGTATAGGCTTTATTACACCAAGGACTTTCAAATTATAATGAAATTATTTTATGTTTATAGAGCTTTATAATTCATAATAAACAACTTCTTTGTTTTATAGACGAGAAAACTGAGATGTTAAATGAATAGCCTTAGATGCCACAGCTAGGTAGTAATAAAGATGGGACTAGAACTTGGAACTCCAATGTCCCTAAGCCAGCATAATTTCTGCCAAGCTGAGCTGCCTTCTTAGTTTGCTGATACCCTGGAAATCCAAGATATTTGTCAGACATAGTCCTGAGCTGGGCACTCAATCATACACAGGAAGCTCATAGCTCCTCATTATTTTCAATGGTCCCTTAGCTGTGCCTGCTGAGTCGTGATACCACGGGTAGAGATAGGCCGTTGAATTGTGGGGACCCTGTTTGTTTATCCGAGTTCATGTTATAAAGATGAGCTAATTGAAAACAACACCCAAATATTTTGTTATTGGTGATGACATAAAGCCCACGGGTGAAGGCCAGACTTTCTGGAAATGCACTCCTTGTCCCTAATTGGAACAGTAACTGTCAGGATCTAATATCATTTATTGCAGACATATTTTCATTGTCCAAAGGGTATGTTACTTCTTGAGTTAAGGCTAATGTGAAATTACTGTGGTTCCAATTTCATGACCCCCTGACTCCACAAAGGTAGAATTGTGGCTTTTACATCATGATGCACCTTTCTTGTGGAATAGGCAGCAAGGGAAACCACAAAGGTGCTAACGAATGAGATGGTGCGACAGATAAGTCTGAGGTCCGGCAGGATGTGTTTGCACATCTCCTTCATCTGCTTTCGCTCCCCTCCCCCAATAGTGTTTAGAGATGGGGGCACTTAATTTTCAAGTCTGTGGCGAGGGAGAACTGGGTTTTGAACTTCAAAGTTGACTGGAATGAGAGTCAGATTTATGATTAATGCCTCTAGGTGGTGCCTGTGACCTGGATTTCGATTCAGCAGCTTTGTCAAAACAGAGGAGGAACACTACTATCGAGGAGAATGGCCTTATCTCCTTGATATTTTCCACTTCCTGAGTTCTGTGGGGAGGCAGTGTTCAAGACAAAAAGGTGACCCTATGTGGTTATTCAGTCCTCGTTTCCCCAATTTCCTGTTTTCTCCCTCCTTTGTAAAGAAAATTATGAAGTTGACATAAGAGGATGAAACCCAAGGAGGAAATTGGAAGTTTTTAAAACTCATGACATAAATGTATGTTTTTAGGGGTGATGAAATGACTCTTTTGTGTGTATATTAGCATATAATATTTGTGTCATAAGCATATACAGAAGGTATTCTGTTAGAATTCTAATATCTTTGTCTCTGTGACACTTAAGCATAGCTAATCTTTTCCTCTCTCTTTGTATCTTAGTCCCAGACTGCATATAATTGCCCCTGTTTTCAGCTTTTGGTGGTTAATTTGATCACTCAAGTGTTTTTTTCTAGGGTGATATCATGTATGATTGGAGATTCTGTTAATGTTACAGTGTAACACTTGTAAGTTTCAATAGGTAGAAACTTGGGTGGTTTGCCTCCACATGTTTCAGGCGTTGTGGAGTCAAGGACACACCCAAAAGCTAAGAAGAGGCAGTGGTCTACGGCAGGCAGAAAATAGATTCCATAATAAAATTTTAAATTTTATATCATTATGGCATTTTGATTATCTATCAAGTTTATTTTCTTTTTCCCTTTATTCTCTGTGTTGTTTTCATTTTACTTTTCCCTCAGCTTTACAGAGGTTTAATTGAAAAGTAGAATTATATGTATGAGGGGGGAATCCCCCAAAACAATTATCTTCTGGAGGGCAGACGCCTTGTAATACAGGCTTCCCCCACTAGGTGAGTGCTCTAGGAACCCATCTGTATCATTGTACCAGCTGGCATTTTTGTGAGAGGTTGTGTTCAGCTTCAGTGAATTTTTTTGAAGATTCATCACATTTGCCCATTTCACAATGGGTGATTTATAAGCGCACCTGCCCACACCTCACTGAGTGTTCAGCAGTTTTTGACCAAAAACAGCATGACCCCCATGCCCCAGCCTCCCTATTTACTCGATCTCTTCCTGGGCAACTTTTTATTATTTCCTTGGATTAAAAATGTCCTCAAAGGGGAATATTTTGTTGCTGTAGAAAAGATGAAACCAAAAATGGCAGAGGCACAAAAAGGCATCGAAATGGATGAGTTCGAAAACTATATTGAGCAGTGGAAAAAATGTCTTGATAGGTGACTGAAATTTGACTAAGTAAGAATAAATACACAATTTTTTAAATAAATAAATTCAGGTATTTTTGGTACCCCCTCGTATTTAAGATGAACAACATGATGATTTGATATATCTGTACAATGTGAAATGAATATCCGTCGTCGTCCGTCGGCAGCCGTCCGTCTCGAGAGACGATGGTGTAGCTTCTTAAGAGTCTATCTGCACCGCTGAGAATGGTTGTGCAGTCCGACTCGGGAGTGACACGGTGTCTGTCTCCTCCCGTGTTGAATCGACATCTTGCGATGACGCTGGAGTGTCCTCTCCAGTGAAGCTGAAGCTACAGAGCCTGGGCAGGGTGATATGGAGGGTCTGCTGTTGCCCATGCAGCAGACCCCCCCTCTCTTCGCAGCTGAAGGGTCCAAGGGAAAGACGGAGTCAATACAGCTTGGCTTCAGGTGCGCCGCACCTGAAATGAATATCACAATCAAGATAATTAACATATCCATCACCTCATATTGATAAATACCTTTTTTTGGGGGGGTGTCCATTTTGCTTCTGAACAAGTTTATATATTTATCAGTAGTTATTCAGGCAAAAGAATAATATTTACTGAATATTTGCTGTATGGCAGGCACTTTGCTAGGTGTTTCGCATAATTATTTAATCTTTGCCTGTCTCACAGCAAAGAGTGAGGTGAGTATGAATAACATTAAATGCCCTAGTTTTCTACACCTTTGATTTTCATGATGTTTGGTCTTTTCTTTTGAAATATAGAACAATATCTTCTTGTCAACTGGATTTAACCATGTTTTTGCCAACATATGTCTATAAAGATTTCCTAGTTCTTCATTTTACTAAAGCTGGTGTCAAAGGAGGGGCTTTAGAGAAGCACCAAGCAATAGGGTTGGTGGAGGGCAATAAATCAAGATGAGCTGTATTTGAATGTAGATTCATGAAGTGGGAGAGCAGGAGAATCAAGTCATGAAATACCATTTCACCTTTTGGAATCATTGCCCGTGTAGGAAAACGGGTGAAAATCCCCAAGTAACCCGTCTTCACTAATATGACCACCAGAGGGCGTTCCACACTGTCAGATTGCAGTGGTTCCTTCACTAGTAAAATCATAGCAAACACAGGTTTTCTATAATTATGTCTTTCTCTCTATCCTTTCTTCTTCAGAATGAGTCCACTATGCAGATAATTTGTTCTTGAATGTATCGTGAATTCCAGCGCCTTCATAAGATTCCATGGAAAATAAATAGTCTTTTAGGAGATTAGACTATTTATTACATACGAAGTATTAAACTTGTTAGTTACCTTGACCATTGCTTCTTAGGAAACCTTTCTAATGTTTTCCATGAAGATGATGCTGAAGGATGAACATGCTGCAGGAACACCCTCTGCCCCCTCATCTTCAGTTTTCTCATTTTATTCAGCTGTAGCCCATCCTTTACAGCCAAACTTAAATTTCTTTCTCTTTAATGAAATATATTCTAGCCCCTTAAGTTTTCAGAGAACTTTCTTCTAAAATCTTTTCTTTTTAAAAAATGTATTGGGGTGGTATTGGTCAATAGGGTCATGTAGGTTTCAGGTGTACATTTCTATGATACATGATCTGTATGTTGCATTTGTGCCCACCACCCGAAGTCAAACCAGCTTTTGTAACCACGAATTTGCCCCCCTTTACCCTTTACTTCCTACCCCCTGCCTCCTTCTAAAATCTTAACAGCATTTGGGTGTCAGTCCCTAATTCTCTACTTAGTCCTATGTTGTCTAACACCATCAACTTCTCAGGTGCTGCTTTCTTTCCTCCATAAAGGTTTAGAACTCCTGGAGGAGAAACGATTGAAACCTCCTCCCCAGGCCATACTAGCATAGGAGTGAAACTAAGGCCTCAACGACAATGGTCAAACCTATTTTCAGCCTTGTGTCGCGTTGCATCAGAGAGACTAAGATGGGTCTCCAGCAGCTCTACTGGAGCTCTCGGAGAAAATTCAGCCAGGGTTGGGGGTCCTGCCAGTCTGCTCAAAGCCGCATAGCCTGATCCAGAAATAATGGCCTCAATACCTGTCAGCACGGTTTCTGTCCGTGTGCAGAGGATATAGGCTTCATTAGGTTCGGCTAAGCAAACTTCCTCAAGTGGGTTATTCAAGACATCTACCTTACTGCAGAAACAATGCTAGCTCTTTGTATATTAAACGAATAAACGAACACACAAAACCCCTTTAATTATGTGTGTTTTGATGTGAATGGAATAGTCATGAGATAACAGAAATCTCTTTTTTAAAAATTACTGTTGTTATTTTTTCAGCAGATTCATCTTTACAATTTGTGGCTTATGTTTCCACCGGTTATTATTATTTATTATTATTTTGTAAGCAACTCCCCCTTCCCCCATGCTGTTTTCCTCATGTTTACCCCTTACCCCTCTTAGTGGGACAAGGAAATAAAATAGTATTTTAAGGCCCAGCTCTGGCTGGGAGAGCTGCAAAGGATTTCCACATGGGACCCCTACTAAAAGGCTCAAAAACGGTGAGCCAGCCTCACCTGGGTTTTGTGTTCTTCCGAGCTGGCTTTGTGAGGTGACTTCACAACCTAAAAAGCAAGTGCTTTGGTTGGCTAGGTAAGTCCAGGCACAATTCATTTAGTCAAGAGGGTCTTTTTAGGTGCTTACTGTGTGCCAGGTATTTTTCAAAATGCTAGGGATATGGGAAACGAGATACAGTCCCTGCTCTAAAGGACCTTTACATTCTAGATGAGGATATAAGTTAAACTAAAATGATATGAAAGGATATGAATGATAGGGAAAGGAGGTAAAAGTGTGCTGTTTTAGATAGGATAGTCTGGAAAGACCTCTTTGAGTTGATGGTTGAGCAGAAAACTGAATAAAAATGTTACCAAACAGCAAGTTGGGTCCTGCTGCCCACTGCCACCTCTAAGAAAAATCCCAGAGGCAAAGGTTTGGTAATAAAGGAAAGGAGGCTTTATTCAAAAGCTTCACACTTTTGGAATAACAGCTTTCCATAAGAATTAATCACTTAGAACTGTCAATTAAGGCTAACTTCTTGGTTTTCCTATCATTCCCCCTGTTAATTTTTAGTTATCTTGTTTCGATAGGATTAGTTTACAAACTAAAACAACATAAGATACAAAAGGTACACAATTTTGGAAGAATGGCAGGCTTCTGCCTCAGAGCCCATCCCCTCTAGAGCACCAAAGAATAAAGCTGCCACCCTCTGCCAGGCCAGCAGGGTGCTAGGCTATGCCTGGAGTTTCTTCCCTCCAAAATACTGTCTGTTGGGAAATGCAGGCAGCTGTAGCATGATCATCCAGGCATCCTCAAGGAAGAAGAGCCCAAGAGCCAGAGAGAGTCAGCCCAGGAGCCAGAGAGCCTGAGGCAGCCGGAGACCCTCTGAGCCAGAGGGCTAGCCCTCTTTTTTTTTTCACATCTTCTAGCCATAAATCCATCGGCTCTGGAGACATTCAGCTTCTCAGCCATACCATCCTAGACTGTTTACCATTACCTCCTCCTATGGTCCCTCCCTTCTCCTCCCTGTAATCTGATCAGATCTCTCTGTATCAAAAACAGAGGGAACCTTGGAGGAGTCACAGAGAGGTCAGGGTGTTTAGAGCACAGTGAGCTTCTTCCCCTGGGTTCTATTATTCGTGTTGAACTCTGGTAAATGCCAGTTTTGTTTTTATGCTTAAAAACAAGTTTTGGTATGTAAAGTGCCTGCTATATGAATATAGGAATAAGTAGCATATACCTGAGAGAAATTGTCTTGTGGGTTGGGACAGTAACAATAAAACTGTTGAAAAAATGGAAAGAAAAAAAAAAAAACCAACAAAAAAACACCTAACATATTTTCAGGCTCCATCTTCACCCATTTGGGGAGAACTCCAATTCTCCCGGATTCTTACAAACCATTCAGTGAGTCTGCCTGGGTTTTCTTCCCTGGTTGGTCCACTGGTCACAGTGGCTATGTCGCAGGTGCTCACTCTTCCCCCTGCAGTGATGCTGCTGTTTTTGCTGCCAAAAGCCTTTGGAGACTCTGCGGTATAGGTGACTCATGCCAGGCTGCCGTTGACACCAGGGCTGCCCATAAAAGCTGGCCTCCTCTCCACTCCTTCTGCAGCATGGCCCCTCCCACCCCCTGCCCAGGCCTCTGTGCTGCCCAGGTGATCTGAAGGGAGCATGCAGTTAATCCTCACTGTGCTATGTTCTATGCAGTACAACCTTGTGACTGTAACTAACACCTTAAAGAAATCTTAAGATAACTAGGTATTTCAGTGTTTAGTGCCTTTTATTTACCCCTTTTTATGAAAAGCCATCTTTTAATTTTTCCCCCAACTTACAACTTAAATCCAAGGCCTTTAATCAAATTTTTAAATACAGAAATGTGTCCATGTTGAGGTGTGTGCATATGTGTACATGTGTATACATGCATGAGTTTACAGAAGACTTTTTTCATGAAAGGGGTATATTACTATGTAATTTTAATGATTTATTTTGAAAAAGTTTGTGCCCACCAAATATGAGCATCTCTCCATGAAATATCCACATAGCAATGGCTTGAGCACCAACCTCACGGAGGAGCAGAAAGTCTACTCTTTTCCGGGGTGCTTTTTCCAGGTACCCTAAAACCCTCCAAGGTGACTTACACTCCTACCTCAACTCCTTCCCCTAGCTGCTTCCCTGTGGCTGCCTCCTGCCACTGAGTGGGCCCCAGCAGAATCACCCCAAGGATTTTCTTCACTGTGGAGTCCCTGCTGTCAGGGGTTTACCAGTGTGCTACTTACTTTTGTCCCTGGTCCTGGTGAAAATATCTGTGGATCTACACTTTGAGGTTTGAAAGAAATCCTTCTCAGCGTCATGGTTCATTGAGGTACCCATAGCACAGTTGGCTGGTCCCAGGTGTCCAATTTTGATTTGTTTATTGATTCATTGACTCACTTCTTTTTTCCATTCAAGAAAAATGTTCATTGAGTGCGAACTGATTTCATGTCAGGCACAGTGCTAAGAAGAGGGTAGACATTTTCTTCTCTTGGGTCCTCATTGGGCCGGTTGGAACAGCAGTGAGTGCATGTTGATTCTGAAACCCACCTTCTCTTCCATGACTTGGACTGTGGGCCTCAATTCTGGTGATCAGTGGCCTAAACTTTTTCATATGGGTTTCCTTGTGGTCATCAGCTTGTCTTGACATCTGGCTTTGGTTTGGATATATCCATTCTCAGGGGTATGGCTTTGGGACTCATTTTGTTTTTTTACCAGAAGGCATCTCTTACTTCAGACACACTTATAAAAGCAGGTGGTTCTACTCAACCCACCAAACAGACCTGGACTCAAAATTGAATTGCTATGTTGAGAAAGAACATAATTCTTTTACCTACAAGATCTAAGCTCTGGTTCAGCTGTAATATCCTGTAATAACTGTGTACATAATTTGGAATTCTCTTTTTCTTCTGCTCATTCTCTTCCTCTCCTTTCTAATTTAACTCTATAATAAATGCTAGCAGATATCACCAAATATTCCTCAAAAACATGTCTTTAATACTTGCATAATCATCCATTGTGTGAATGTACCATAAATGGTTTCACCATAATATTGGATAGCTTGTGGGGTTTTTTGCTATATTTTTGTTATTATATAAAATGTTGTGATGAAAAACTTCAGATACAAATCTCAGTCCATACTTTCTAGGAGTAGAATTACTGGTTCTTATTAAACAGGAAAATTTTTTTTAATTTTTTTTTTTTTTTTTACCAATTGTTCTTTCTGTCAGCCAATGTATGAGAAGCTATCCCGCTGTGTCTTTGTTAACAATTACCTTTAGCATTTGTAATTTTGGTATTTTGATAGATGCATTGTTTTAATTTATATTTTTTGATTACCACTGAGAATGTACATTTTAATATTCTCTTGGCTTTCCATTTCTATTAGTCTTAATGCGTTCCATACTGATGTATAAACTTCCTTTATAAGGTAAGCATAATGGGCCTTTGTTATATTTGTGCCAAGAGGTTTTTTTTTCTCCATTATGTTGTCTTTTCATTTTGGCTATAGTATTTTTGATATGTATAAACTTAAAAGTTTTATGTGTTTAAATCTTTTTGTGTGTGTGATTTTCTAGCAAGTACCATTCACACTCAAATATCATCTAAATACCTACATATATTTTCCTATTTAATTTCTTTATTTTAAAACTATTTTTAAAACATGAAGCTTATTAGATTCTAGGGTAGCTTCTTTTTTTTTTTTTTTCCTGCAAGGTTAATCTGGTGTACCTTACCTCCTTTGTTGAATAATTAATTTTCCCCTCTTGTTTTATGATATAGTAGGTTCTTTATGAGCTGTGGTTATTTTGGGTTTGTCATTTTTGCTTAACTGATCTTCCCATCTCTTTCCCAGTACAACGTTGACTTAATTACTATGATTTTAAAGTAAATGTTAATAGTTGGTAAAGCAAGACTTCTTTTTTACTGCATTAAAAACTATTTTTACAATCTTTTCTAGTTATAATTCCAGGCTAAGCTTAGCGTAATTTTGTTCAGTTGGGATTTTTAAATTATTTCATTCCACAAATATTTATGGAGTCCTTTGCTGTGCCAGGCATTCATAATTTTGGGTTCTGGGGAATGGGACGCAGTTGAGCACATGACTGTCGCTGCCCTCATGTTCTCTTAGAGGAGACAGAACATAGACCAAACAGGAATGGCTAAACAACTCCATGTAAGATGGTGATAAGGTAAAGTCAGAGAATGATGGGCATGGGGGTAGAAAATGTTTTCTGAGAATGCTTTCATGACAAGATGGCATTTCAATAAAGTGGGAGAGCAAGTGGAAAGAAAGAATTAGCCATGGACAGAGGGAAAACAGGTGCCTGGTGGTCTGGAGAGGGAGTCAGAAGGTTTGTTGGTTGGGAGGAGTGAGAGGTGGAGGTGATGGTGTCAGAGGTATAGTTAGGGTCCTGATCATGTGGAGCCCTCTAGGGCCTGGAAAACACTTTGGGTTTCAATCAGGTGTTTTGATTAAGATTGTAAAAATTTTATAAATTAATCTGGGAAAGAACTGATGCATTTTCAGAATTCCATTAGTCCATGGAAGAAAATATGTGTCTCTCACATTTTCTTTTACTCCCTCCTCTTCCTTCTTCAAATTTTATGGTAAAAATATGCTGTGTTTTTTACATAGGTCCTTCACATTAAAAAATATGTTTAATATATATTCTGTCTTCTTTATCCATTCATCCATTGATGGACACTTAGGTTGTTTTTGTATCTTGGCTATTGTGAATAATGATGCAACGAATATGGTAGTGAAGATATCTCTTCCAGAGTCTCTTTTCATTTCCTTTGGATATATACACAGAAGTGGAATCACTGGATGATATGGCAACTCTAGTTTTAATTTTTGAGGAACCTCCATACTGTTTTCCATAGTGGCTGTACCAATTTACATTCTCACCAGCAGTGCACAAGGGTTCTCTTTTCTCTACATTTTCAGCAACACTTTTTATCTCTTCTTGATAATAGAGATTCTATCTAACAGATGTGAGGTGATATCTCATTATGGTTTTGATTTGCCATCTGTATACTGTCTTTGTCATCTATGTGTCTTCTTTGGAAAAATGTCTATTCAGTTCCTCTGCCCATTTTTAAAATCAGATTGTTTGATTTTTTTCCCCATTAATTTGTATGAATTCTGTATGTATTTTGGATATTAATGCCTTATCAATATACGGGTATTAGATATTGCAAATATTTTCTCCCATTACTTAGCTTTCCTCTTCATTTTGTTGATTGTTTCTTTTGTTGTACAGAAGCTTTTTAGTTTAATGTAGTCCTACTTGTTTATTTTTGCCTTTGTTGCATGTACATTTGATGTTATATCCCCCAAATCTTTCCCAAGACCTACATCAAAAAGGTTTTCCCTTTGTTTTCTTTTTAGGAGTTTTATAAATTCAGGTCTTACATTTATGTCTTTAACCCATTTTAATTTTTGTGAGTGGTGTAAGATAGGGGTCTAAATTTATTTTTCTGCATGTGGCTATTCAGTTTCCTTAGCGCCATTTATTGAAGAGACTATTCTTTCCCCATTGAATATTCTTGACTCCAATACTAGTTGGCCATTAGATTAATTTTTAAATCAAATTTGAGAAGTTATTTGCTACTATTTCTTCACACTTTCCCCTGCCCCTTTCTCTTTATTCTTTTCCTCTGTGACTTTCATTGGGCATATGTTGGTGTGGCAGCTTAATGCTTTCCTACAGGTGTCTGAGGCTCTGCTCATTTTCTTCATTCATTTGTTTTTTGATCTGGATAACCTCAATTGACCTGTTTTCAAGTTTGCTGATTTTTTAAATTCTTCCAGTTCTGCTATGAAGAAGTAGTCAAGAGTATCTTTGGGGTTGGCTCTACTTTATCTAGAGTGCATGTGGGAGGCCGCTGAAAGGGTGACGTTTGAGTTGAGGCTCGGTTGTGGAAAATATCTATTTCCTAAAGATGATGGGTTGCTCTCAGACTTAATTGTAAACTCTGCTTCCATGGGTTGGAGAAGATGGTTGATTCTTCTCTGGAGATCTTCATAAACCAGTGCATTTGATGAGAGTTTCTGTGTTCCAATTTAAGCTATATAAATAAATGCTCTAGCTCTGAGGGCTTTTTTTATTTTTTTTAAATATCTCATTACCAATTGTTCTAAAATTCCTGCATTTGCAAAGGAACCTTTATTATTTAGACAGACTTGAATTTTTTTCACAGAGAAGTGGAAGGACTTAATTATCGTTTCAACACACATTGACATGCTTGGAGAAATTCAGAGGGAACTGAAAGAATTTTCAGAATTTAAGTCAAGATAGTTATTCCATCTTAATAATGGTTTAAGTTGCTGTTTATTTAGCAGTAAACATTCCCATTGTTATCAGGTAATTTGGGCTTTATTCTGTGACCTGAAGTCCAAATTCCTGAATTTGGTAAAACCAACTGAAAAACTGAATTCCAAAGATGGAATTTCTCCATGGAAAATGTGGTGCTTCCAGTGCATGGTATTCACACCTAAGGCCTGTTGGCAGCTGTTCTTTGGCCAGCTGAAACAGCATGGTGGTGCATAAAGGCAGTTTCTATGGAAACCTGAACCCAAATGATATTGGGGCTTTGAAGATCAAAGGCAACACCCTGAATTGTTTGGAGAGCCCATTGAAGGTCAGAACTTTATTGTTCTGCACAGAAAACACTACAGCCAAGACTTTGGAATATTTTCTTCTCCAGGTGCATTAGAACTAAGTGCACAAAATACAAGTTTGTAGTTTGGTTGTGAATTTATTTGTCTTAATTATTTTTCCAGCTATTTTACCATAACCATCTCTGCCATAAGGAAAATTGTCATCTTTCATTTTTCCTTTTCTCATATTTATTTTAATAAATAGGTGAAGCAATAAGACACAAGAGTATATACTGAGCTTGTACATTTTATAGCAGATAATGATTTCTTCTTTTCATAAATCATGGATAACCTATTCAGTGTATCATTTTTTTCACACACTTTTCTTTATATGTACAAATGACCATGTTGCCAGATGGTCACACAGCTGACTTGCAGTTCTGCCTGTAAAGAATATTTTGACCTAAAATCACGTTCCCTTGCATAAATACACTCTTTAAGCAAATTCCTTTTTTAGTATTTATGTCACAAACCTTATCACAACCTTATCAGAAATTAAAGTAGAAAGAAATATTTTCCAATCAATGTGTCTTCCCAGGGTACATTTTGTGTTTATTTTGTGGATTCTGATTTAGATAAGTTTCTTGAAACTGACAAGCTCCCATCATATAAAAGTTCTGAGGAAAGACAAAGGGGCATTTTCTTCCTGGTTCATGAAGAGTGTCAAAGCAAACATCTGAAGAGTGTCAAATTAAATCTCCACTTTTCTGTAGAGATTCGCATCCTTCATTTCGAAGGCCTTTTTTCAGTTGGCTGGATATATTATGGGTAGTCGCATTGTTCAAAAGCATCATATCCACCATGAAGTAATGAAATGAAGACTATGTTACACCATGATTGATAATTATACTAATCTGTGCACATAAAATATGGAGAAAGAGAATGGTACAATTTAGAAAAGCTCTGTATGAAGTGTTTGGTTAGCCTTTCATAGACTTTACTTCTCATAGATACCCAGAACCAAAGTAATCAAGCTACTAAACTGTATTTACTAGAATCTAGGTTTTTGAACATTTTGGTGGGAGAAGTTGCTTTTTCCTATCTCATAGGAGCACACTTTCTCTGCTCGTTTTCTTTGGGACAGGTCCACTTAGTGCCGGCCACACTTCCAGGCTACTCCTACATATTTCCTTCACTTCTCACTCCTGCTTTCATCTCTCACTGCTGGAGAATCAGATACACACTTGCCAGAGTTTCCTCTCCTAATACCCCTACTTTCTCTTTCCCCCATGACAAAGAAATGACTGAGGATTGTGATATACCTTCATCTGGAATTTTAACTTCTCTCTATGCAAAGCATTATGTTTCAATGATGAGCTGTAACTAGGGTTTAAATCAAACTGGGAAACTGGCTTTTTGTCATTTAATACACAGAATCATAGGATGAAAAGATACAAAAGGGATTTTGGAGAATGTTTATCAGTATTTTCCCGTCATTTTCTCTAAAGGACTTCTAACACAGAGGAAGAAGAGCCTATTCACTGGATGCCTGGAGGCACAGCTCAAATTCCACCCAAAATGAGCATAATATGTCTTTGAAATCTACTAATTTTATCTTTATAAAACCCTACAGCTTTGAAATTGACTCCAAATTATATCTTTACTTTTTTTCTTATGAAAGTACTGTTTAAAAACTTATCATTGAGTACTACTGTTCCCATTTATCCTTCACCTTTGCATAGCACCTAGCACATCTTCATGTACTTTGAGAAGTTTGTAAAACCTGATACAAAAAATACAGACTGAAATATCCTATAGTAGATGAGTGAATTGAGATTTATAAATGTGAAGATATTTGCTTATGATCACCATGGCAGAACCAGCACAAGAATTCAGGTCCAGTGACTTCCAGCCAATGGGTTTCCCATCAAAATCTGACATGTGTTATGACCTGATGTCTTTTCCACATGGGTTCCTGGAAACTAGGGTTTCTGTAAGTCAGGAAATCATTGAACTGGACTCACCCCATTTAACCTGGTTTCTGTACTGTGTAAGTAATGCTGGAAGACTGCTGCAGGAGTAATGTACATCTATATGCAAGGTAGGACAAAAGTAGGATTACAGTTGTTTGTATGGGAAATAATAAATAAATACAAAATTAAACTCTGTGTTGTGTGTACTCACAACCGTAAATCTGCTTTTGTCCCACTCTATATGCTTCTGATAGCAGCCTTGCTCAGCAGGGCAGTTGTGAGGATATTTGTGTGTGTGCACGTATGTATGTGTGTGGCAGCAATGAACGGGGCTGAGTGGTGGTGGGTAGTATTCAACAGGCAGTCATCGTATTTTCTCATTTCATGAAACCACTACTCTTTTCCTGAACCCCATTGTTCTGTTTGGCTCCAGGGTGCCAGAGGAAAGCATTACTTAGTGAGTGCTTCAGGGACTGATTCTTGTGGAACTCATAAGAATTAAATTTGGTTGGTATCAACATTTTCATAAGATTTTGAACTTTCAGGGACATTTTGTACTCTCTTTGTTAGTTTGAGATAAATAGTGCTGTTCTCTATCTCCTTGATAAAAGCCATGGGTAATTAAAAAAAAACAACCCACCTCATTTATTCTATATGAGTGATACAAAATATATTTGAGTGACTAAATAGATGGGTAAATCTTTGTGAATAGCCATTACTCAAATTTACATCTCCATTTTAATGAATGAGAAGGACAATGTTTTATTCTAAACTAAGTTGATGGGGAAAGGCAATATTATGTTTATTGAAAGACTATAATACAAGTAAAATGTATATAGGAGGACCGACCAGGCAGATATAAGGAAAAAACCTTTATTGCTTCCTCTCTTGGACTAGATGATAGAATTCTGGCTCCTCTCCTTGGTCAGGTGGACTACCAATGGGTACTGATTATGTGAATGCTTTTTGTCACACAATCCTGGACTTTGCAGGACACCTACTGAGTGCTGACCACTCAGGTAGAAGTGGGGAATGCAAAGATGACTCAGGTCAGTGAGCTTCTGGTTTCTTACTGTCCAGTGGAAGGACAGCTACACAAGTAACCATAGTAGAATGCAATAAATAAGGTTTATGCTCATGATATAAGCCAGAAGTGGGATTGTGTTCCTTGATATCTTGGAAAGTTAAGGGGGGTTTCACTGAGATGATAAGTTGAAATGCAAGCATGTATAAACATCTTTCCCCTGGCAGAAAAAGGGAAAGCAGAAGGAGGAAAGCAATGGCAAAGTGATGGATGGAAGTGGAAATCGCCATGACCTTTTAGAGAAAAGCAAGGAGAAAAAGTAAGTGCGGATTAGATCAAGAAGGGCATTCATGGTGGGCCAGTATGGATGTGGGAGCTAGCCAAGATTTTCAACCAAGAAATTCATGTTTGGATTTGAGCTCTTTAAAGTGATATCTCTGACAGGAGCTTGTAGAATTGATTGGATGGTGGGCGATAAGAGAACATTGGAGAGAAGGAGACCACAGTTATCTAATTCTGTGGCTCCTTTTTTTTTCTGTTACAGAGTCAAAAGTGTTGCTAAAAATAAAGGCATGTTTTAGAAATGCTGATTTTATTTCTGATTGGTAGGCAAGGCAACCGTAAATATAGGTAAAATGAAGTTGCATGCAATGAGAGGGAGAGGTGTAGGTGCAGGAACTTGTGAAAAAAGAATAAAAATCTTTTTTAAACAAACATGGAGAAACAGGGCTTTGTCCATGGTTGTAGGGATATTGGAAGCAGTCCCAATAGGTCACAATATGATTCTTTAGTCAACTAAAGAAGAATGAGAGGGCACAGAGAAGGCATCTCTGAATTATGTATTTATTTATTCCACGTAATTTAATGTTAAGTGAAAAAATATCCTGATAATAAAACTTTTAAAATGGACATATCTCCTGCCCCTAAATAGTCACCACCTCTCCTACTATTGACATCCCACACCAGAATGGTACATTCATTACAATCTGTGAACCTATGTTGACACAGTATTATCACCCAAAATCCATAGGTTACATTAGGGTTCAATCTTAGGGTTGTACATTCTATAGGTTTAGACAATTGTATGATGACATGTATTCACCATTATAATATCCTATAGAATAGTTTCACTGCCCTTAAAACCCTCTGTGTCTCATGAAACTTTTTAATAATTGTAACAGTTTAAAGAAATATATATAGTTCTTTAAAATGTTTTTATATATAATACATGTTATTATATATATAAAAACATGTATACAAAATTAGAATTAAATTTAGCAACATAGTTTAATAGTACTGATTTTGGCTTTTGATTTAGATTTCCTACTTGCTTGGGCATACTACTGTTCTTTCCTACTATCTCGACTTTTACTAGATCACTGCAGGCCCATGGACATATGTCATCACTGGATCTAAATAATGGTGAAACAGGATTACTTGTGCCAGGAGATAGTTCCTTTTTCATGAAAATTTAGATACAATAAAACATGTGGGGGAAGAGGCTCCTCTTAACTCCATCCAAGAGAAAAAAAAATAAACAGATTAAGGACACCTAAATAATTTCAAAATATTCCTATTTGTGTTGTGGGAGGGCAGTCATTTAGAGCCCCAGATGCTCATATCAGCCCTACTTTCAGACCCTGTAGCAGTAATGTGAATGTGTTAGGAGGTCCCAGCACATCTGCTTTCTGCAAGCAATCATGGTAGTAGTGTGGAGGGTGGTTATTTATGCGAAGAATCGGGTTCCATGATTTTTAAAAAATGTAGTTACCTACAGGGGAACAACAACAAAATATTAATGATAGCTTTTAAAGAAAGAAAATAGCACAAGGAAAAGCATTCTAGGGAAAAGAAAATCTAGCAATATAAGTAAAGCCTGTTTCATACTTCCTTGTCATCTTTTATTCCTCTTAATTTGGGGAATATACTGGTTAGAGAAAGATTTAAAAAATAGAGAATGAAATTTTGTTCAGTTATGAATGGGATTAAAGAAGATGTCCACAGCATTCTTTAAATAGGAGCTATATATAGCTTTGTCTGAAGAGAGATGGGCAGTTGTAAGATTACAGCTTGGATGGAACAAGTTCATGGATAGTTCTGGCAAATAAAAGGCTGATATTTTAATTAAATACAAAATTGGAACATTACAAAAGGGAAATGGTTGGTTGTGTTTTACAGGATAAAAGCATAATTCTAAGAAAGCCTTTTCTTTTGTTCATTTACCATCTACTTTCCTGCGAATTAAATGTAGGCACAATTGTCTTCAGAAGAACATTGGAATGGCACCTTTTGGAATAATTTCCATTTTTTATGGTGTTTAAATAAGGCTATGTTTTGGACGTGCTTGGGAAGGCAGAAAAGATTGGCTTGCACCCAGCTGTATGTCCAGTATCTTTACCTGTTGATCTATGAAGGCACCGGTGAGAGGGAGCACAGCGTAGGGTGATAATACAGATAGAAGCATAAAAGGAATCTTGGGTCTGTTGTGAGACCTGCTTCCTACACCTAGCCCGCATTTCTGGAGTTGACTGGAGTCCATTAGAGCTATACTCCAGTGGACCATGCAAGTATCTCTTCTTCAGATTTTGTGCACAGTGTTAATATCTATTCTATTGCTGAGATTTTTTGTGTGTGTCAATAAGAAGTGCCACTTAAAATCAATACATGCAAAGGTACAAACTAAGTATCAAACCTTCAAAGCTTATTCATGAGATAGATTACTGCCGACTTATTCATTATGTAGCAGGAGCTTGTGAGAGTGTGTGTGGGTGGCAGTAGAGGACTGGGAAGGATCTTCTTGCTCAAATCAAAGATGTTAGGATATCAAGGATGGTTATCAGGACTCCTTTTTGCAAAAGTGTCTCCAAAACTTTTGGGGAAAGCCAACTAATCAGCTAGCTAGCTAATACAGTGAAAAGATTCATTGAACTGGACATTTGTGTTGTGTGTACCTTTCTGAATATATGTTATGCTTAACAAAGTTTACATTAAAAAATTGTGGTGAGTACTTTGTGATTAAATAGACACTGAAGCCACTGGGATAAGGGATTTTAAACAATAGAGAGATATAAATATTGACTGCTGGTTTCTGGTGAAATTATCCCCCATAGATAGGAAACTTAGCTGGAGATAGCTTGACAGCTGGTCCTAAAACTTGGGATACTATTTGATTGTTATTGATACTGAATGTTTTTGAGAATATTACTTATAAATATTCTCCAGCATAGCTTGGGTTAATGTGTCCCACATTCTATCAGGGAGGTGACCATAAAAATTGAAATAGCAATCTGTTCTTTAGTTGTCAAGCAAATACTTTTACATTTGTGGATGGATGCTGTGTGCTGAAAAGAGAAATTCATCAAAGATGAGATATAAGAATTAGTTAAAAAACCACAGTACAAGCATGGCCACTGGGAGAAGGAATGGAGGTGACAATAGCAATGATGGAATTGGTTGGAGGATATAATCCAAGGAGAAAAATGATTCCTCCAGGATTCAACGAGGTAAAGAAGAGTCAGGGATTTGAAATCTCAGAGCTCAATATTCCAATATCAATAAGATTCTCACCTGCACACTAGAAATCCCTGTAACTTCTCCCTTCCCCTGCTAGCTCACCTACAACAAATCGACCTGCAGAAACAGGGGTTGTATTCTGACTGACGTTTTAATTCTCATCTAATCTTGGTTGTTTCCTAAACTGGAATTATTTTAGAAATTAATTTATATTTTAAATTAAAGTAGCTGCAGGGTGGAAGGTGAACTTTATTTAAAATGTGTATAAGTATAAATATATAAGTATATTTAATTCTATCTCATAGTAATATTTAATTCATACATAGATAATAAGTAAGTAGTTTATTTAGGACTTTGTGCTATATGTTGATTGGGAAACCAAGAAGTTAAGACCCAGTCTTCTTCACTCTCAGGAAATTTAGTGAGAGAACTGATTACTATTAATCTGTTTCCAGGTCTTCAGTTCCAGAACTGGATAGTGGTTTGTGTAGTGAGTTGTTCAAAATAGTCTAACTGCTGTAAAAACAAAGCAATACAATTTCCAAACTGAGGAGTTTGCACACTGTAATTTGCTGGTGGTCAGTGGGGATGGAAGGGTCTACTCCATGTAGTAAGTTAGCGCCCTAGCCTTCTTCTATTCCATGCATCTATCATCATATAGGGCTCTAGAGTCATCACCTGGATTCTCTGCATCTGGGATTCAGCTGGGGGCCAGGCCTGGAAGTGATGAATTTTACTTCTGTTACATTCTAAAGGCCATATGACCCATGACCTCAAGGAGGTCTGAGAAATGCACTTGCTCTGTATTCCCAGAGGAAAACCAAGTGGGGGTGGGGATGACACATAACATGATCTATGCCGTCAGAAGGGCTGTCTTAGGCTGATTTTTTCTACTTCCTGAGAGCTTAAGTTGGATTTGCCAATTAGTCATAAAATTTCCCACCTTTTAACAGAAAATACAAGCAGGAAAGACAACAAACACTTATCAAATGCCTACTATATACATACATTAGTCCTCAAAAGATCTCCTGTGATGGGTATAGAGTGTGTAAGTAGCTGCTGAGGCTGGTAGAAGTTAGACAGCTTGCTGGAGGTCACTTAGCTAGATATGGGTGGAATAAATATTTAGATCTGCATGTCCGTTTCCAAGGCATTTGCTCTTTCATTATCTCTGAAGTAGGAAGTTTGGCTCAGGATAAACAAATATTTCTTGAATGAATTAAAAAGATAAAAGAATTAAGTTATGTAAAAAGACAAAAATAAGCAATTTGGAAAAAATTCAAAAAACATTTATGGGGCTTAATAATGAAAGAAAAGCAGAAAAAGTAAATGCGAGTGCTTAGAATTATAAGTAAAAGGTACTCAATTCTTAGCCGTAGTCCCACTCTAAACCTAGAGGGCAGGGATTTTTTTTTTTTTTAACCATTCATGCATTTCTACAACCATGAGATTCAGGGATAAAGAAGACAGACATAGTTCTTTCCTTTATGAAGCAAATGAGACTTTTGTAACTTTTGTTGAGTTTGGGCAGCCCTTTCTCTTCTCTAAGTGCTGCACTTCAAACCTGCCAAATGATAGCTCTGTCCTTTCCAGGCAGAGGAGAGAAGTCCTTCTTATAAAGAAGTGTTTTGAGAATTCTTTCCACAGGGGAGCACAGTACTAAGAAAGTTGTTTCTTATTACTAAAGCCTTCCAAGCACCAGTCTACTTGTCTAGAAATTGTTGGATGGCTTCCCCCAGACACAGGGGGAGCTCAGCATTTAACTGTAAATACCCCAAAGCATCTCTGGAGTAGGGTAGTGAAATAAGTTCTTTCCAGCTCCGCAAAATTGGCCTTCCTTGTGTTTATGTTCCTCCTTGTCAACTGAATTCTGTGATTTTGCACTTCCTAAATTGATTTGTGGTAGAAAAGAGACTTGTCCCTAAAGCTGGGGATATGGAAGGGGAAATCTCAGGTGTGCGCAAGGCATTTCCACTAACTGTGCATTTAGTGACTACCTGAGTGAAACTGTACAAGTTAAATACAACATAAAAGAAGGATAATTATTTGTTTAAAATATTATTTAATATACTTAATAATAAAAATATTAATCTAATATTACTTAGTATACTTCTGTTTGTATATAAAGAGTTGAATGACTAGAATATTGAACTAGTTGTTAGTTCTAGTAATGGAAGCAATTTTATTTTGGTAGCTGGTGAGCTAAAGTGGTGTAGGGGAGGAGGAAGCTTTTTTGACCTTTATATTAGGGTTGCTAGCTGGGTCTGAAAATTAAACAGAAAAAGACAGATTAACAGGAGAAAAGCAAGCAAATTTTATTAACTTTTTACACATACATAGGAACCTTCTCAAGAGAATGAAAATATGAAGTAATCAGAGCAGGCTTTTATATCTTGGAGACAAAGAAATAATAAATTTGTGAAGAATTACCAAGACAAAAGGTTTGGGCAAGGGGTAATCCAGCTAGGGCTAGGTGGTCTATCTTCCTTGATTTGGAAGATAAGGGTTAGTTTAACAAGGTTTGTTTGCAGATTCTGCTGGTTTCATCATTGGACTGATAAGTGTCTCTAGTAATAGGAGAATCTATTTCAGTCTTTAGGCAGAAAAGGGGGAGGTTTTTCTGCATTTACTGCTTCTTAATTGCCTTCAATCCAACATAACTTGTTAAAGAGAAGTATTTTGGGTGACATATTCTGGGTTCCTTTGGTGGGCCGCTGTCAGTTCCTGTACAAGACAAAGGGAAAGGGGAGAGAGCAGCCTCAGTCTGCCCATCACACGAGCCTTCACCCAGAGGACCAGGAGCAATTCTTGAATCTTCCATGTGCTTCCACCCTATCACCAAGGGCTCCACTGAAGCTCCAAGGTAGTGAGATGATTTCGATTCCTCATCCTTGTTCTCTGTGCACATGTCACTTGGCAGGCACTCAGCAAGATGCAAGTCACGATTTTCATGGGCCCTTGGCACTATTGACTTCGTTGACCCATTCCTCCATAAAAAGTACTAAAAATTATATTCTACAACTGTGTTAGTATAAAGACAGATAAATTTATATTCTATTTCAAAATATTTTTGACCTAAAAATGTATTTTTTCTCTGACTTTAAAAGAAATTAAAACATTTTCATGTGCTACTAAACATATTGTGGACCTTAGACACTGAGTTACTGCTGGGCCTAGTGGGTAGGTCAGTCCTGAATCTGTGAGGGATGGCGGTGGTTATGGAA
The DNA here is from genome assembly GCF_987537825.1 of Furipterus horrens. Lineage (NCBI taxonomy): Eukaryota > Metazoa > Chordata > Mammalia > Chiroptera > Furipteridae > Furipterus > Furipterus horrens. Next base: position 171,970,897 of record NW_028327172.1, read on the forward strand.
GAAGGTTGAGAATTCAGGAATCCTGGTCTCAGCCAAGTATGATCTGATAACCATGAGCAATTTAAGCTTGAGAAGAGTCTAAAGGATCAAGCAAGGACCAAGCCTCCATAACTTGTTAAAAAATATCTGAGTCTTCTAACAACTGTGAAGGGAAGTAAGTGTTTTTGTTGATGTTGTTCACCTTTTATCCCAGTTTCTTTTTATGCAATGACTGTGTTGGATTTGTCTTTTGCCAAAGTATAACCACATGTCAATAGTCAGGGGTAAGATAGGAAGATTTTGGGAAGCAACACCTGAGCCAAAGACTTTTCTACCTCCAGTCCTGCAGCATGGGATATTTTAACTGCTTAGACAACTGGTTAAATCGACCTATATTTACTATGTACTTAGTATGTGCTGTCCGTGTGGTGCTGGGGTGCTCATGAGCAATGCAGGTATACTCCCTGATCTCGGGCTATGCAATTCTGCATTAGGGAGCAACTAGGGAGAATAGGAGAGAGATGGTCGACCAGGCAGTTATAATACAGAGTGTTAAAGATTCATCAAGTGAGAAGGGGAGGGTGCTGGAGAATCTCTCGGAAAGGACGCAGGGACACATAAGGCTTTCCAGATGAAGTGTAATCAAAATTGAGGAGTGTAGGTTAAGTAAGGTTAGCAACCGATGGTGATGAGGAAGAGAAAGGGGGGGGAGGAGATGATGAGAGGATCTCAAGCAGACAGAAGAAAGCTATGGAGCATAGAGCATATTTGAGATGAAGAGAAGAAGCAGCAGAGTTAGGCAGAAGCCATAGCACAGGGTCTTAAAGGCCAAGGTGAGAGTTTGAACTTTATTATAAAGTCAGAAGAGAGCCATGAAGAATTTTAAGCAGTAGAGTGATGTATTTGTGTTTGCATTTAAGAAAGATTATTCTGATGATTAAACACATTGCAAAGAGACTAGAGTGTGCTAGGAAGAGGGAGAGATAAGAAACTATTGTCATTAATCCAGGGGAAAGAAGAAGGTGAGGGCTTGAGCTATACTGATAGCAGTGGCTTTGAAGAAAAAAAGAGACAGATCTGAGACATATTTATATAGGAACTCTCAGTGATGGGGTTTGTGATAGACTGGCTGTGGAAGCTGACAGAGCAGCTAGTTGTACCCTGCTTTGGGGCTAATACACTTATTGGTGACACCATTCAACAAAAAGGAGGGAAAACCACAGGGAAGATTATTTTTGTGGATTAATATGTCAGCCTGCTCACATCTGGGTATTGAAAAACCTATAAAATTGTTATTTGAGTTGGCCTTTGTTATGGCCCCATTCATGGAAGCACCTGGTCTAATAGACCATTATGCTTTCTTCTTGTTTTCCTCCTCTGCCTTTTATTCTAAAATCCTCTAAACTTTTGCCCCAATTCTAATCCATTTCTTGGAGAAACAGTCTCAGAATGCCAGTCTTATGGTAGGACTGAATTTCAGCAAAAGACCCAGGACCAGCAGCCTCTGGCAGCGCCTTCCTTTGGCTCTTGTATAAGAGCCCTAGACAGAATGTGCTGTAGTTTATTTGGGCTTCACCTGATTTTTGAATTGTCCAAGGAACACCATTGCCTTAAGCAGTTTACAAAGAAAAGCAGATTGTTACTAAGCTGTCACCATTTATTGCTTAAAGCTGCCAAACTTGCCTCAATCTGATTTGGGTAAAAGAGTCTGGAAGTGGTGAGAAAGAGAAAGGTGGATGGGAGTTTGCTGTCCAAGTTCTATCAGATGTTTTCTCTGAAGATAATATTCTCTGAAGAAGATGTTTTCTTTTTCTTCTTTTTACAATCACAAACTCTCCACCTCCTCTAATTGTTAAGCCAGGCCATCCACAGATGTTGGCTTGGCAAGTGTGAACAACGCATCAGACAAATGAAGCTGCCGAGTGTTCAGTGGGCCAAGTACCAGGGCATGAGTTTGCAAGGAAGCAGTTCCTTCCCAGTACACTGGTGAACAGTAAAAACCTTTCACTCTCTATACTCCTTCTTTACTCTTTGGGTTGTTAGAAAGGGTTGGAAGAGAAAGTTGGGTTGGACTGGGGAAAAGGGAGGAAACACTATAGAACTGTTTTTCTATAGAACAGATGAGGTCTGTGTACCATATCTTGTGTTTGGCTTGGTTTTTATGGGCCCACAGTTGAAATACATAATAGACAGGTGCCAAAGGATTGAAAAGTCTTTTGGAATAATGATAACTGCCGAACATGAGGTCATGAGAAGAATGTGGCTCAGTGGGGACATGTGGAAAACCTGTATAGATGTAGGGGCTGCCGCATTGTTCCCTTTCCGGGGGAAGGTAGGTAGGGGCAGCACGCCGAATGTGGATAAAATGTTCTGAAGGGCAAACTTTACATGGCCTGAGCATTTGGAATTTTTTTTGTTGGCTTCTTTCTATTGCCACATTTTCCAGCTCCTTCTTGGCCATAGGAAAGCTCTTCATTTTCTTGCAGGCTTTTAATTCCCTAAGATGTAGGCCTTTGTCTCATTGACCAAATCTAAGCCAAAGGTGAGGACATGAGAAATTTATTGTCTCAGTTCTATAAAGATTGGAGTTATGCTGCCACAAGTCGAAGAACTACCAGAAGTTGGGAGACAAGCCTGGAACAGATCCTCCCCTAGGGCCTTCAGAGAGAGTGCGTCTGCCAGCACCTTGACCTCAAACTTCTAGCCTCCAGATCTGTGAGACAATAAATTTGTCTCATTTAAGCCTTTCGTTTTGAGGTGCTTTGTTACAAGAGCCCTAGGAAACTAATACAGCATCTAAACCCCTTTAACAACATGAGTGCCAGAATCTGTGCTTCAAGTACCTTTTCTCTGTCTCTTTTGCAAATTTTTTTTTGCTAGGGCATGAAGATAACTAGGTCAGATAGAGTCTGTTTGCAGTTTCATTACCAGTGGTTCTATTTCTATGTGCATTCTGCATTTGCAACTGAGGTGAGCTTTGCTGAGTTATGTGAATCTAAGTTTTTCAAAATGGACCTCAATGTAACCTCTAGATAAATGTGTCCTTTATTTTTTTAATCAAGAAAAATAGTTTTTAAGAAGATTTGAAAAACATACTTTTACATTTTTAGATGGATTTCAAGACAATTAAATTTTTTTTATATTTAAATAACTTTTCTATTTATATCAAAATGTTGTCTTAAAAAATAGATTGTGAAAACCCTTTATGAACTGTAAAATACTATACACTTTTGTTGACATTAACCAAATTTATGATTTTTGCTTTATTTATAATTTGCACTCTGCATTCTTTTGAAATGAACTTGAGACATCTTATAATGAAATATACCAACTCTAAGATAATTGAAATAAAAAATAAAATACAAAATTATCTGGGGGAAATAAAACACAATATACCCCACATCCTAAACTAAAATGGTACAGTGGAGACTGTTTCAGCAAACAGCTATACTACAGTTCCCAGCCTTCTCTGCAGTTGAGTGTGTGGTCATGTGACTTGGTTCTAGCCAGTGAGTTCTAGTGAATGGAAGATCTGACTTACAAAGCTTCCTATAGGCTGCTTCTCACTCACAAAGAATGGAATGGTGACAGAAAACCAGAGTGAGCTTGGAAGCCATGTGTTGAATATGGCGGACGTCTGTTAGCCTAGAATGTCTGAGGAACAGAACTTCTTTCTTTTATAAGGGAACCAGGAGCACATGTTCTGGGCTGGTAGATGAGTACGTAATGAACTTCTGCTGTCATTACCTTCTGGGTCTGTTTATTATAGCATATTAGTTTAGTCTAATATGCATAGTTACTGTATTTGAATATAGTCATGTGTCACCTAATGAGAGGGATAAATTCTGAGAAATGGATAGTTAGACATTATTGTTGTTGTGTGAACATCATAGATCTACTCACACAAACCTAGATGGGATAGCCTACTACACACCTGGGCTATCTGATAGAGCCTATTGCTCCTAGGCTACAAGACTGTATAGCATGTTACTGTACAAAACAACAACTGATTAAATCAAGCACAAGAGAAAACGGTACAGTCAAGAGAAGAGTAAATACAAGATGTAGGAGGCTGCTTGCTGCCTGCCTAACATGGCATACTGTTTTACAGAAAGTTTTATTTTTAATAAGTAGACAGAGTACACTAAAACAATGCTAAAATGTATACCATGCTAAATACATAGACCAGTTAGACAGTCATTTATTATTATTATCAAGTGTTATGTACTGTACATAATTGTATGTGCTGTACTTTTATGCAAATGGCAGTGCAGTAGTTTGTTTACAGCATCATCACCACAGACACATAATATATTGTGCTACAACATCACGAATGCTATAACATCAGCGGGCGATAGGAATTTTTTTTAGCTCCATTTTAGTCTTATGGGACCATCATATATGTAGATTTCTAAAACTGGAAGATAGTTTAGAGATCTAGTCCACCCCACTTATTGTTGAGGTTATCGTATCTGTTTCAAATCCTTCAGTATCTCCAGATTGCTTTCATAATTAAATTAAAAATCTTTAATAATACATGTTCTGATATCTCCCTACTTCTCCACCTTGTTTCCTGCCACTTTTTCACTTGCAGACCCTTCTTTGATTAGGCAGAAAAACTTGCCCTTCCTCTAACTTTCTCATTTCTATGTTTCTTGCTCTCCTTGGACTGTTCTCTTTTTCTTGCCTTTTTTGAGATTATCTCAACTGCTACCTCCTCTGGAAACATTTCCCTAACTCTCCCCTCTCTCCTAACTAGTTAGATGCCCCTCTGACATTTTTCCCACAGCACTCCATGTGAATAATTCTCATAACGTTTACTTTGTTGTATTCTATCACTGGTTTGACTTAGGGACTTGTTGACTAGACTAGAGTTCTTCGATGGCAGAAGACTTTTTTGAGACATATTGTATCCCTAATTTCTAGCATAGTACTTGGAAAGTTTTAAAATAAGTGAACAAACTATCTCAGCAAATAGTGAATGCTTCCCACATTCTGGGCACTTTGATAAATGCTAGGATTCAAATGATAACCAAAAATTGACAAGGCCCTTGTTGTCATGAAGATTACAGTCGAACAAGTAAGACAGATAATGATTAAATAATCACAACCTTGATAAGTGCTGCACACATACATATATGATCCATTAGTTCCTTTCTAGTCTGACTTTCAGCACTTGAGCAAAAGAAATTTATGATTTGGCACTCAAAATTATTGCAGTTCCAGAACATGCAGAATTATTGAATCTCATAAATAACAATCATATCTACCACATTATTATGGGTGAGGCACTGAGCTAAGCTCTTTAAAAGGATTATTGCATTTAGATCTTGTTGATCCTCATGAAAACCCTATCATTTATAGACTATTATTGAAGAGAAATAAATTTTTTTGGTAGTGATTTTATTTTACTTTTTATTGATTATGCTATTACAGTTGTCCCAATATTCCCCCCTTTTCCCCCCTTCACTTAGCAACCCCCACTCCCTCAGATGATACCACCTCCTTTACTCACATCCATGGGTCATGCATATAAGTTCTTTGGCAACTGGACCTGGATTGGGGCAAGATGGCAGTGTCCTGGTGAGGATCTGCCACAGGATGAAAATAGGTATGCCTAGAAGCAAATTTTAAAAGCTTTTTCTCTTTGAATCATCTCTTTCATACCACCTGATAAGCATCTTGCTTGATTCACCATGGCAGTAGCAGCAATGAAAGGGGCGCTATCAAACAGAACTATCTTGAAACATTTATTTCCAATTTAAAATGGAGCTTTATATTGTATTTGTCATAAATTCATATATTCTTCTCTTCCAGATGACCATAATTGCAAAGCAGAGCTTATTTTGACTTCTGGTGGCAGGATGTCATATAGTTTGCTACCATCCTTCTGTGGACATTCCATATAACCACACAAAACCTATCCCTTGGCCAGATCCTGTGCACAATTATGAAGAAACACTGAATCAAGTACTGAAAAGCAGATTAGAAGAAAAAGATGAACACTTTGAACAAGGGCCTATGGTAGAATAACTTAGCAAAATGGTATCCTCGTCGACAGTGCCATCGACATCATAAGAAATTGAATCCTCCAAAAGACAGGTGATATTGAGGTTTTCAGTAATCAAAGAAAAATATTTTCCTGTGTCTCATTTGCCATTTGAGAAAATCAAGTATATTCACTACTATGTTATATAGTAAAATAATAATAAAATGTCTTCTCATCTGAAAAAATAAAAGGTTCTTTGGCAACTGCATTTCCTATACTTGCTCTTAACATCCCCCTGCCTATTCTGTAACTACCAATTAGTACTTCTTAATCCCTTCGCCATTTCCCCCATCCCCCCACACACCCTCCCCACTGGCCACCATCCCAATGTTCTCCATGTCTGTGATTCTGTTTCTGTTCTACTTGTTTGCTTAGTTTGTTTTTTTAATTTCAATTGTTGGTAGTTATGTATTTATTGCCACTTTAGTGTTTATAGTTTTGGTCTTTTTCCTAAAACAACTTTCTTTAATATTTCATATAATAATGGTTTGGTGATGATCCATTCTAAATGATAGCTTTGCTGAATAAAGTAATCTAGGTTATAGGTCCTTGCTTTTCAACATTTTGAATACTTCTTTCTATAATGTTCTGACTTGCAAAGTTTCTTTTGAGAAATCAACTGACAGTCTTATGCTCCTTTGTAGGTAACTCTCTTCTCTTGCTGCTTTTAAGATTCTCTCTTTATCTTTAACTTTTGGCATTTTAATTATACTATGCCTTGGTGTAGTCCTCTTTGAGTCCATCTTGTTTGGGACTCTCTGTGCTTCCTGGACTTGTATGTTTATTTCCTTCACCAAATTAGGGAAGTTTTCTTTTATTATTTTTTCATATAGGTTTCCAACTTCTTGCTCTTTTTTTTCTCCTGCTGGCACCCCTATGATGCGAATGTTGGATCTTGGAAGTTGTCCCAGAGGCTCCTCACACTATTCTCGATTTTTTGGATACTTTTTTCTTCTTGCTGTACTGATTAGATGTCTTTTTCTTCATTATGTTTCAAATCATTGATTTGATTCTTGTCTTCCTCCACTCTGCTGTTGATTCCCTGTAAATTGTTTTTTATTTTAGTTAGTATATCCATTTCTGTCTGGGCCTTTTTTATGCTTTTGAAGTACCCACTGAGTTCCTTGAGCATCCTTATAATTGATGTTTTGAACTCTGCATCTGATAGATTGCTTATTTCCATTTTGCTTAGTTCTTTTTCTGGAGTTTTGTTCTGTTCTTTCATTTAGGCCATATTTCCTTGTCTCTTCATTTTGGCAGCCTCCCTATGTTTGCTTCTGTGTTTTAGATAGAGCTTCTTTGACTCCATGTCTTGGGTAGTGTGGCCCAATGTAGCAGGTGTCCTGTAGGGTCCAGTACACAGCCTTCCCTGTCTCTCAAACTCTGTACTCAAGGTGCTCCCTCCATGTAGGCAGAGTACTTCCTCCTCTTGTAGGTGAGACTTGATTGCTGTCATCAGGTCAATGGGAGAGATTTACCCAGGTCAGACAGCTGGTAAGACTGGCTATGACCATTGCCAGCAGTCACTTTTCTCTGTGGCTTGTGGAGGTGTCTGGGTGGTACTCCAATGTTGTCTGTAACTGTCCACTGGGTGTGCAGACTCTGGAGTTCCCCAGGTGGTACAGGCCAAAGATCAGGCTCCACCTGCGTTCTGTCTGGGGCACCTTGGCACACTCTATAAAGCAATCTGTAGGTGACTGCTGTAGTGCAAAGCCCGGGGCCACTCAGTGAGAAGTACAGGGACTGGGCTCAGCTGTTGCTTATCTGAGCAGATTAGGAAGGTCTGAAACCTGTGGCTAGCCCAGTCCTTCATATGGAAAAGCCACTGTTACCAGGGTAGGAGGGTTGCTTGGGTGGGCTCGTAAGTTGAATGGGGCAGACCCTTAGGTAATCATTAGGGCTGGGCTTACCATGTGAGCCAGGTTGATGGAGATTCAGATAGGGTGCCGCTGCACTGTGGCTCTGTGTTGGGGAGTGTTCAGAAAAGTTATAATGGCTGCTGTCCGCAGTTCGGTCTGGGATGAAGTTGTCTCCAGCTCTTGCTCTGATGCCAGACACTTCAGTTCCTCCTCATGTGCCAATGGTGACTTTCAAGCTGATATCCTGATGCTGGAGCCCAGAGGAAATGTGTCTGAGTAAGTCTGTGTGCAGTGCAAGGCCCTTTAAGAAGAAAGGCCTGAGAATCCCTCAGTTTCTTCTACTGACCAAACCCTCACTGGTCTTTACTGGTGTGGGAGTAGGATCCCTTGCTCCTGAGATATCCCTCCATTTTACATCCCCCACATGTGGGTTTGGGACCAGCTTGTTCCACGTCTTCACATCTCCTTCCCTGTGTTCCTCCTACCTTTCTGGATGAATGTGGTTTATTTAATTCCTGAGTTGTCAAACTTCCATACAGCTTGATTTTCTGGTGGTTCTGAGTGATGGTTGCTTTATATTTTAGTTGTAATTTTGTTGTGGTTGTATGAGGAAGAGAGTTGCATTTACCTACACCTATATCTTGACTGGAAGTCCTCAGAAAAATAAATTTGTAATTATGGTCTGCAGATCGAACTTAGAATTAGAACCATCAATATAAAAGTGTATGACATAGATTGGGGAATTAGTTTTCAGGAATACCTCAGACCAAGTTCTGGTCTGACAGCCAGGGCTACGTGAGAATTGATTTACAGCTCCTCTTTTCACAGAGAGAATTAAAAATGGGATGCTTCTCAGATCTGGTGAAACTTCCCTCCAAATTGGTGGTATCACTGGCATGTGTGTATTCCTGTGATCACTTGGGGAGGTCTGAGAAAGTGTACCTCCACCTAAAGTTCCCTGCATGTTCCCTCCTTCCCTCCCTTCCCTCTTTTCTCTCTAGTTTTCCTCTGTTCCTTCCTTCCCTCCTTTCCCTTCTCTCTTTCCCTTCCCTTTCTTCCTCCTACCTTTCTACCCTCCCTTCCTTCCTCCTTTCCCTCTCTTTTCTTCTTTCTTTTTTCTTTCTTGTTTTCTTTACTTTTTTTTTTTTTCACTATTCATTGTCTTTGCACAATTATTTCCACTGTTCAGATGGAAAAATTTGAACTTAGAGAGATTTTGTTGCAGGAGTAATAAGTAATAGATCTAGAGGAATAATCTGATTTGCTTAAATTCAGTTATGAAAAATAGAGAAAGCTCTGTTTTCACAAATAAAAGTTTGATGGCTTATCGAGACAATAAGAAAAATATGTGTTTATAATTTAGCCTATCTAAAGAAAAAAGGAGGCATTCAGGTTTTTCAGGGTATACTTTTGGCCTCCAAATATACTTGGAATTTTACGATCATTTATTCATTCAGATACAGACGTAAAAATGTTCCAGAGAACATTGTCCCTTTCAGAGCAGGACAACATAGATATACAGCAAAAGTAGGAAGACAGTGGCATTTGATTTAGTCCCTTTAGTTTGAATAGAAATTCATGGAACTAAGAGAGAAAGTATGAACTAGGTCAAGTACACAGTGTGCCAGAGCTTAGGGCTATTTCTGTGCACATAGGGAAAGAAGAGAGTTGAGTATGCATGTTACAGAGTGTCCTGGGAGTGTGGTAGCAGTAAGAAAGTGACTGGAAGGAAGGTAGCCCAGCTCATGGAAGGCTTTATAGGCTATGAGTAGCAGTTCAGATATTATCTTACATAAAATATAAAATGTAAATTTAATAAATACATTTGGGACAGGAACAAAACAAACATTGGTGTTTTCAAATGATACCAGTGGAGAGAGGAAAGAAGGATTGCGCTGAGAAGAATTTAAGAGATAGAATCTATGGGACCTGAAGTAATTTAGGTGAGAGGGAAGAATACAGTTGCACTTTCCAATAAGACAGCCCCATATGGTTATTTAAATGTAAGTTAATTAACATTAAATGCAGTGAGAATTAATTTCCTACCAGTCACATTTCAAGTGCTGTATGGTCACAAATGGCCATACAGGACACTACAGACACAGAGCATTCCCATCATCAGAGAAAGTCCTCTTGGATAACGCTGGACTGGAGAGTTACTCCGCTCTAAATTTGAACAGTGACCGATAATGGCACTTATTCATACAGGGAATACAAGAGAAATAAAGTTCGAAAAAAAGAAATCAGCTTGTGTTTGGACACAATGAGTTTGAGATGCTGGCAGGCATTCAGTGAAAGAAGTCTGGTGCTCAGGAGAGAGACAAGGATTACAGGCAACTAGGTCAGAGTCTTTAACTTATGAGTACAGGATGAAGCCTTAGAGGTGGGTGTGAGAAGAGGACCAGGAATCCCCCATAATCTCCCTCAGAGGAGAGTATAGTATGAAGACCAATCCAAGGAGAACTGGTATAAAAAACCAGAGAAGAATTCTGGGAGGGTGATAACCATAAAGTCAAAAATGACAAATTAGGCAAAGATGTCCAAAGCCTTAGAGCATCCAAATAGGATTTGTCCTGAAAAGACTCCTTTGGTTTCAGAGTTCAGGAAGTCATTAATAATCTTGCCTGGAGTGGTTTCAGTGAGTAGTGGGAGAGAAAGCTGAATTGTGGCAGAGTGGGAATGGGATTGGTGTCTGTGTGCGGATGGATGGTATAGGACAGCTCTCCCCCCTTTTGTAAAGTTTGTCTGTGAGGGTGGCAAAGAGAGGTCTCTAACTTGAGGGACAGGAAAGGAGATGGGAAAGATTTTATTTTTTAGAAAGTGTGAAACTTGAATTTTCTTTACCTGTAAGGAAGGAATGGGTGTAATGGAAAAGACTTACATAACCTTGGAGTAAAGGTATAATTATTGGGTCAAGTGTCAGAGATAGTGGAAGAAAAAGGTGGGTGAACCTTGGAAAAAGACAAAATACTTCTGTTTCTCAGCGCCACAATGTAAGGAGAGTAAGATTAATGTTTTGGGGTGGAGGCAGAGAAATTTGGAACTGTTCACATCTCAGTTTTGTAACCTATATTTTTCAACTATGATTTACAGACAATCAAAAACATTATGTAAATGCCTTATGCTAAACTATGATAAGAACCAAAGGCATGGCACCAGCATATTTAACTCAATTTATATGATTTTGAAGTGTGTACAGCTATTGAGGTCTAAATGGACAATTTTCCAGACTGGAGTGACTTTATAGTACATTGTTTAGGCTAGCTTCTCGTGTGTCATTCTCTTCACTGGACTTCTGTACAGCAGGTTAATAATCAGCTTGCAGTTGAATTTTACAGTAAGTGAGACCCAAGGAAGACAAAATAAATAAATAAATAAATCTACTAGCACATCATAATCAAACTGCAGAGCACCAAAGACAAAAAATAAAATAAAACCCAGAAAACTAACAGAGAAGAAAAGACATTATCTCTACAAAGGTAGGTAATTAGATTGGCAATAGACTTCTTTGCAGCAACAATAGAGAACAAAGAAAAAAGGAAAATACCTTAATTTTTTAAAGTATATTTTATTGGTTATGTTATTACAATAGTCCCATTTTTTTCCCCTTTGAAGAAAGGAAAATATCTTTAAAGAAAACAAAGTTGTCCAACTAGTATAGCCAACTAAACTAATTTAAGAGCAATGGTAAAATGAAGACATTTAAAAATAACTACTTATAGATTCTCACTGAAAAAGATACTCATGGATCTATTTTAGGAATAAAAACATTGGATGTATAAGGAAGGAATGAGAAGCAAGGAACAATGCGACAAAAAGAAATTGGTAAAATGGGAATATCTAAGTACAGTAGTCCCTCACTATATCGCGATTCACTTATCACGGCCTCACTATATCGCAGAATTTAAAAAAATATTATATTTAATTATTTATCATAGATTTTTTGCTGTATCATGGGATTTTGCAGTACTGTATGTGTATGTTGTTAAAGTTATGTAGGTTTAAGAGTTGGGGGCACTTTGCGGGGGGGGTCTGAAATGTAATACCCGCGATAAGTGAAGGAATACTGTAATCAATTACTAAAAAATAATGAAAGTAGTACTGATTACTTTGCAGGTAAACCCAAGTAGAAATAAAAGCTAGACAATAATAATATATATAATAAAAGAAACATGATTATACTGAAAATTTTTGGATACCTTTAAATATTCAGGAAGAAGAAAAAAATAAATTGTTTCAGATATTAAGTCAAATTATGCATATGGAAATTATAAGTGTAACTGTAACTAAAATTATAGAAATAGAATATATATAATTCAAATAATTCAAAATCTGAAAATAAAAAGATAAAATAAAACTTAAGCCAAGCAAGAGAACAAAAAAAGAAAATTGTAGAGAATTTTCACATGGTGACTACAGGGATCTTTAAAATTTTAATTAAAAACTTTCTCATTATCAATTGTGAATGATTCTGAATGTGTGGGTTGAGAGAAAAGGGAGATTATGCAGTTTTCTTCCATGTCTACCCCATGCCAACCAATGTAGTGCTAAATAAAAGTGTTACATAGTGTCAGTTTGGAGGTGAAATGATTATATGGATAGAAATTCCAATAGAATTAAGACAAAATGGGTAGAACTAGAATGAGAGTTTATTAAAGTTTTGGGTACAAGACTAATTTATAAAAATTAATAATATTTTCTTATACCAGCAATTATTGACTGGACAATAAAGTTGAAATAAGATGCTGTTTATAATATCACCCAAAATGAATATATTTCTAGGAGCCAATCTAAAAAAGAAATCTAATATCTTTGCGGAGAAATATGTAAAACTCCATTAAAAACATACAAGAAGTTTTCAATAAATGGATAGGCTGATTTAATGTAGTAAAGATGTCAATTTTCCTCATATGAATCTGAAAACTCAATACAATTTCATTAAAATTCCATTTATATTTTTTGAAGAACTTGAAAAACTGTTTCTAAAATTTGGCAAAATAAAAGTCCATGAATAACTAAGCCACATTTGAGAAAGAAAAGCAAGAAGATTTATTGCATCAAATATTAAGACATGACAATTACCAGGGGGGACCCAAAAAACCCAAAATTATCTTCTGGAGTGTGGGCCTTTTGTAGTACAGGCTTCCCCTGCTAGGTGAGTGTTTTAGGAACCCATCTGTGTCAGTGTACCAGCTGGAGTTGTTGTGAGAGGCTGCGTTTGGCTTCAGTGAATTTTTTTTTAAGACTCAATGCATCTGCCTATTTCACGATGGGTAATTTAGAAGCACACCTGGCCATATCAGCAGCGCATTTATCAGTTTTTGACCAAAAACGATATGACCCCTGTGCCACACCCACCCTATTGGTCTGATCTTGCCCTGAGTGACCTTTTTTATTTTGTTTTGTTTTCCTGGATGAAAAAAGTCCTCAAAGGGAAATGTTTTGCCAGTGTGGAAGAGGCAAAACAAAAACAGCAGAAGCACTAAAAGGGATCAAAATTGGCAAGTTCAAAAACTGTTTTAAGCAGTGAAAAAATTCTTGATAAGTGTATTGCATCAAAATAGAGAGTAGAGTACTTTGAAGGTGATTGGAGTTTAACAATGTAAAAAAAAAACAACAACAATTTTTTATAAATAAATTCCTCTTTTTTTTTTTTTTTTTGCCCCACTCATATATGCTTTAAAAAGCAATGTTAGAGCCCTGGCTGCTGTGACTCAGTGGATTCAGCATCAGCCTGCGAACCAAGTGTTGCTGGTTTGATTCCCAGTCAGGGCACATGACTAGGTTGTATGTCAGCTCCCCAGTTGAGGGCACAAGTGAGAGGCAACCACACAGTGATGTTTCTCTCCCTCTCTTTCTCCTTTCCCCTCTCTCTAAAAATAAATAAACAAACAAATAAATAAATTATTATTTTTTTAAAGGCAATGTTGGTTATGGGGTAGACCAATAGACCAATGGAATGGAATCAAGAGCTCAGAAATTGGCTTGTGTATATGGGGAACTTATATAGCTGAAATGCAAAGTGACATTAAAAAATGATGAAAGATTATTCTAGTGGCATTGGAAAATTTCTCACTTATGAAGAAAAACAAACTTGGATTTCTACTTTACACTGTATATGGAGGCAGTTCTGCATGAATTAATGACCTTATTGTAAAAGTTAAAATTATAAGTCTAATATATATAAATATTTATAAGAAAACATCAACAATTATAAAAAGACAAGAAACCCAATAAAAATGGGTTAAGGATATGAAAAGGCAATATAAAGAGGGAAATCTGAATGGTTAACAAATTCATAAAGAGAGACATCAAATGCTGTAATCAGAGAAATTAAATTAAAGCAACAGTGAGGTGTTAAAACAATCAGAGCAGCAAATGTTAGAGATGTGCATACAAAGCATTGGTCAGGATATGTAGGGATGGATACTTTTTTTGTTCCTTTGTGGATGTGGGCTCAGGACAACATGTGGGGATTTCCTGAGACCGAATCAAAGGTTGTGCCCGCTGACTTCAGCAGTGGTTGCCTCTGTAGGGCTGGGAGTGACCAGCCACTTTTTAGTAGATGTCATTGTAGAATGCCCAAAGTCAAACCATATCCAACAACTTCATAAACTGAGGTACCAAGAAAAGGCTTAAAGACCTACAGGTCTTTATTCTAATAGTTAACATCACATGATTTCCATAATATCTATTGATAACATATTGGGGAGGAGGAAGAGGAAAAGCAGGTATTATAAAAAGATTGAGAACTCACTCAAAAGAGAGTTTACCTGAAAGAAATAGCTAAACAGGAAGAGATGTGCCAGTTAGCATGGAAGATTAGATCGGTTTTAAAATAAGATGCTGCATTTCTCCCCTCTGTATCTGAATGAGAAGTGGGTGGCATGACCTGGCTACATTGCCATATACATTTTCATTGCAGCAAATGAAGTATGTGATTCAGGTCATACACTTAATCTAAACAGATGAAAACCTGTGAAGCAAAATGCAGGATGATTCAGAGTGGGAAACATATTTTCAAGAATCATGAGTCCATGGTATTCATGTGTAATGGGTTACCCACAACCTTTCAAACAGAGGCTCTTGTGGGATAAAAGTAGCTCTATGCCTCTTACATATTCTGAGAAGCTAAGAAGCTTGAGTTGGCCTCACTCGGGATTTCAGGACTGCAACAGAGTTCCCATGTCCCCACTTTTTTTTTTTTTTTTAATGTCCTGACAGCTGCTATCTTTAGCTTTTTGATTTTTGGCTAAAACCTTACAGTGGCAATAATGATTGGGAATTCAATTTTATGATTTGACTATTTGAAAATCTCTGTATGTGGACTATAGAGATCCATTCACTACTGGGTGAGAGACAATAGAGAACCCAATTTAGTTTTTATTTCTTTGTTTGTCTACTTATCTATTTGGAACTGAAATAAAAAAAGTCTTATTTGGTGTCCTTTTTTTTTTTTTTTAACCTTTACTCTCTTTTATTGTAGTAAAATATACATACAATAGTTTTTAAAATTGATTTTTTTGTTTTGTTTTGTTTTTTAAGTTAAACATATATTGATGACTTTATTTTTTTAATGTTTTTTATTGATTATATTGTTACAACAGTTCCAATTTTCTCCCCCTTGTTCCCCTCCACCCAGCACCCCCCTCCCCCAGCAATCCCCCCCAAGTCCATACCCCTGGTTCGTAAAAATTAACTATCCCCCCCCTCTCAAATATTAGGACCCTTTGTAATCTTGTAAAGGACAATGGGCGAAGGTCTCAAGCTCCTCTAGCTGCTTCAAGCTGGACATGGTCGTCGTCCTACCTACCCTTGGGTCCAGAAAACCCTAATAAGAGTGGGGTTGTGGAGGGGAGGGTGGCCTTCCCACATGGGGAAGGATCGTGCAGACTCCAGGTCAGTTGGCTGTCTCCGGTCAATGGCGTGCTTGGTTTAACAGGCTGGTGTCCTTGTTGTGTTCTGGGGGCAACAGATTTGGCGAAAAGGGTTAAAAGACATCATTCAATCCATAACTACTAGATGACAAAAGGCAGGGATTAATTTTTCAATGTTCCATATTAGGGAAAAAAAAAAAAAAAAAGGCTTCTTTGTAAGAAGGTGTGCTAGGCACATCTCGCCTGTCCAAAACCCTTTTGCCCATTATACTTAGTTTGGGCTGAGGTAAATAGTTTAGGTTTTTCCCCCTCTCAGACCTCTGGGCCTTTTCTGTCCAAGCCATTAGGATAGAAAAGAGAAACCCGTTTTAAAGTGAAGCCCACAGACCACCCCATTCTTCCCCAACCCAGCCATTTAGTTCAGCCAAACGTTGAGTCTCAGGAGGCAGCGCTGCAGAGAGGATTAAGTGAGGCTTATGCGTACAGATAATCACTCAGGTAATGCGATCATAGGCTTATGTCCTTTGAAAACAAAAAACACGTGTTAATTTATGTAACATAACCCACAAACAAGTCTCTAAATCTGGAGAAGAAACTTTTAAGACGGTTAGTTGCCCTGTTTTATACTCTACTACTGATCATTGTGATTTTCCTTGAATAATAATTTTTCTCCCTAAGGTTACCCTCCTTGTCTTTAAAGGGACTACATTAAGTCCATTTTTAATTTATCCTGTTCATTTGCATAAACATAACAAGAGCAGCAAATGATCACTTATGATCTTTAGTTCTGCTTTGCTGGAACTTACCCAAGGAATATTTGGGGTGACCTTCAGTCTGTTCTTCAGGGCACAGAAGCTGCGCCACATATCTGGCATTCATCCTTGCCTGTACACACCTGTTTTTTCCAAGTCTTTCTGGTCTTTCTTTGTGCCTTAAGGTGTCCTTACTTTTTATAGCAATATAGGTATTTGCATAAGTTCAGTAAGAATCTGTCTTTTTATTAAAACCAGGATATAATTGAACAAATCAATTGTGCAGTTAGGCTTGTTTTATTTGCATTTTAATACTAGATAATGATTCTAGTCTTATCTAATCTCACATGACCAGTCACTTTAAGGAACAAAGGTGGACTGTACTTCCAGAGCTAAAGTCTACACAGTGCTTCCAGGAACACTGGTCTGGTCCCAGGTTTTCAGGTGGTAGGAAAGGTCTCTTCTTCTCAGGTCAGAAACCTTACTAAATTCTGGGGATCTTAAAAAGAGATTCACTCAATTTATAGATACTTCATTTGAAAAATAATTAACACTCAGCTCTGGGAGTGGTTAGAGGGTGGAGGGATGGAGCAAAAAAAGAGAAAGGACTCATGGATGGCAGGAGTGGGAGAAACGAGGGTGGGTAGACATGGAAGAGAGTATAAGGGGATAAATGATGGAAAAAATACAATAAAAACATCTTTAAAAAAATAACTAATGCTCTTGCAGCAGTTATATATAACCAGACCGACTTGATGAGACCAGTCTTATTTTGTGATCAAGAACAATATTTAAGATTATTATAATCACAGGTGAGGGATATTGCAGGAAATATTGTGAAAGACTTTGAAATGAGCCAGAAGAGACTAAATGTCCCTTCAGTGAAAGGTTATATGCTAATATAACCCTCCTGGGTATCTGCTTCTAGGAGTCTGAGACTTTCATGGTTTTGAGCTATGTTACGACACTTAGTTAAAGAAAACTGATGGTGATTCCTGTCCTTAGAAATGCAAATAAATTTTGTCCAGTGAAGATACAGTTGATTCCACTCTATTAGTATTCCTGATTGCCTCTGTATCTATTTGGGTTCTCTTTGAAGCAGTTATTTTTACATAGTTTTGTTTCCCTCATTAGTCAATTAAATACACTTTTTTGGCATGACTTCATATTTGTATAAGAACCATAATATCCTTCTTTTAAAAAATTATACCTTAACATAACCATTGGGGAAGGAGAAACTAAAACATTTAATTTCTAATATTTAGTGTTGATTTTGTCCTCATTTTATCCAATTTCAGCTTATAAAGAAAAGGAGGTTTGAAATAAGAGTAAAAAGTAGAGTTAAATAGTTCTTTTTTAGAAGTTTTGGTGAATGCTTTGTAGGAATCCTCCCGGAAATTGACAAAGTGAATAACTCTATATTAGGTGACAAATGTTTTTCAAAGTGAGGTAGTTTCCAATTCTTTTTTTTAACAGATCAACTTATAGACTATTGAACAAATTTTGGTGCTAGGACACTGTATTAGTTTACTGAGGCTGCTATAACAAGGTACCACCAAAAGGGTAGCTTAAAATCACAGTAGTTTATTGTCTCACAGTTTTAGAGTCTAGAAGTTTGAAATCAAAGCCCCAGCAGGGCCATGCTCTCTCTGAAGAATGGAGAATCCTTCTTAGCCTCTTTTAGCTTTTGTTATTTGCCAGTGGTCCTCAGCATTCTTTGACTTAAAGATATATTACTCCAATCTGATGTCAGATGGTTCTCTTTTCCTTGTTTGTGTTCACCTTCCCTTCCCTCTGAGAGCCTCTGTATCAATATTTCTCCTTTTCCTAAGGGTATCATTTATAATGGCTTAGACACCCACCCTGTTCCATCATGACTTCATCTTAACATAACTATTTACACCTGCAGCAACCTTGTTTCCAAATATGATCACATTCTAAGGTATTGGAAGTTAGAACTCCAACATATGAATTTGAGGGGTGTGCAGTGTGGGGAAGGGCACAATTCAATTCATAACAAAGAGAAAGTCAGAATTCTAGAGGAAAGAAATTGCTAACTCATAGCCAGAGAATTAACCAAGAATCTGGATAGTTTTTATGATCTCTATTTTTGTTCGGGCACTGAGTCAATAAAAATTGGAGCTTAGCTGGGTCCCTGAGTTTTCCTTGCTGGTTGGAGAGCTGTATGGAGGGTGAGTAGGTCCATCAGAAGCATAGTTCTGTTCTAGGGGTGGTTTGGCGTATGGAGCTCCACGTGGGTAAAGGCAGTGGTAATGTGTGGGTGAGCCAACAGGAGAAGTGGACGAGTCCAGACACAAATGAAAAGGACCTTTCTATTCTGGACTCACTTCCAGAATGTCACAGAAAGCAGTTTCTGCTGGACCCAGGCAAATTGCCTTCTCTCCCAAAAGAATGTGAATCTATCCTTCCAGAATCACAGATTTATGAGTTTCCTGCTGGTTTCTTTATTTTTATCTCCCTAGTTGCTGAGAGGAAAATCAGGGTAATTCTGACAGTAGAACTTTCAACCTAAGGTCTTTTATTGCTCCTGGGTTTGTGGTTTCGAGTTTACTCATACATTTACATGCACAAAGTAAGCTTGAGTTGTTGAAATGTGGTCGTTAATTAATCAATTAATCTAAATAAACTTTCTCTCTTGGGCATTTCTTGTATCATCTTTACAGTGGGTTTGAAAACAGGTTTCCAGTAATTTCTGATCATGGAAGCTCCTTTGGCTTAGAATTTGCAATAAAAAGTTCGTGGAAAGCCTAGGATATTAACTTCTTTCCTGGTTGTATTCCAGCTGATTTTAACTCTCTCTGCTTGCTTTGGCTTCCCCGTGTTACCTCTTTATGTGGGTGTTATAGGAACCTTCCTTTCAGCATCTGATGAAACTCACCCCTTCCTACTCCATCTTGCTGCAAAGAGTTGGAAGAACTTGATGGTATTCTTAACTTAAAATTAAGGCCAGAGTGTAGACAGAAGTCAGTAGGAAGGTGAAGTTAAGAGCGGTCATTATCTTTCACATGAACTGTGCCTCAGGAATAATCAGGACTTGTCTTCACAGAGGGAATGGTCCTTAACTTAAAGAGCCCTCTGGAGAAAATATGAATCCCATAGAACATGAATTTTACCTAGATTAAGAAAGGATTAACAATTCACATATGCTAACAGCTAAAAGCAAAAAGGGGGTTATATTCTTGCATTGTGGATGGTCAAATGTCTGTGGAGTTATGGAATGGTCTGACAAAGATGAATAGCAGTGAGGGAAAACAAAGAAGGTATTTCTTCTAAGCAGACAGCTATACTATTAAGTTATCCAGGTAAACATAGATGGGGATGCTCAAGTGCAGAGAGTGCCATACTCTCTCAAGAACCCTGGATATTGGGGTTTCTGTCTGAGTTCTGTCATTAACTAGTTGGAGGATAGAGTATAATTCCTTAGCCCCTGTGAATCTCACTTGTCTTACCATTAGCTCTGGTTCAAATAACTTCCTCATGGGTCTATTCTGTTGTCCATTTGACCAAAGCTTTGTTAAACTGCACATATATGCATTTTGGAGGAATACTATTAATGCTGTTATTAATATTGCTACTGTTATTGTGTAATGGAGGCAACTTGTGATGGACACCACAATTTGAGTGCTTTGAAATTGTTAATTATTTTAATCTTTACAATGATCAAAAGAAGAAATATCATCATCCTTGAGAGCTAGAGGACTATTAAAGTGTCCAAGTAAAAATGGATAGTTAAGAAGCACCCAGCCAGTAAACAGGGCCAGTGGAAATGGGATTCAGACAGGCTGGTAAGATTGTAAAGTGGGAAAGGCCTGTGATGGGTGGCCAATAGGAACTTTATTGTTCAGGAAAGTGGCAGAGAGGGAGGCACTTAAGGGACAGAGGAGGCTGCTGAGCATCTCATACAAGAGCCAAAAAACAAGATAAAGTATAGAAAAGGAAGGTACTAGAGGACAAGATTTTTCTTCATTATATAATTATTTTTACTCCCCTTTTTATCATTTTGAAAATAATACGTGAACACTGAAGAATAATCAGACTGTGCAGAGAAAAATTAAGGAACTGAAAAATATATATTATAGACCTTTTATCACAATTATTTTTATTATTGCATATTACCTCCTAGTTTTTGTCTAATGCTGTCATTTTCCTCAAGTTCCATTCTGCATAATATAAAATAGTAAACATTTTACCATGTTGTTTCATTGTCTTTATCATTATCACTTTATATGGCAACATGCTGGTTCATCATATTATGTATAGTAAACTGTTTCCCCATGGTTAGACGTTGGGACGTATGCGCTTTTATGAATAAAAGAATACATTCTTTATAGGTTGTACTCTGATACATTATATTTAGGGGGAATATGATTTCTAGGAACCATCTTGGGCTCATTAGACACATATACTTGTTAAAAATGAGTTATCCACTATCTATGCCTTCAGCCATTTGTAGAAGATGTATGCACTATTAGAAAGTTGGTAATGTGGATTAGCATTCTAAAAAATTAAAAAAAAAAACTAAAAAAAGGAATGAAAAGCACTCTTTGGTGTTAAGGAGAATCAAAGAGAAACTGAAGGCATTAGTAGAGAGATTAGTGACTGTATTAATGTATTTCTGTGTTCTGGATAAGAAGGCCTTCGGCATAGTCTGTGCAAAATGAAGCCAGAATTCCAAGTACAAATGCAATAACTTTAAGAAAACTTTTCTTGGCAGTGTAAGCTTACACATGTACTTTTATATGCTACAGAGTTGAAAAAATTTAAATTCTGAAGTATTGAGGCCACAGCTATAAAAAATTAAGGTTTTAAACTGATTTGTGAGAGTAAGAAAGTAATGCGTTATGGTATGCTAAATGCTATTCTATACAGTATTTTTTCATGCTGGCTAATGTTCTACTTTGAGCAATGTGAACAATTATTTTTGCTGGCAAAAACAGCTCAAATAAAAACAGAAGAAAGCCACCATTTTTTAACATAGTGAAGCTGAAAATTTCAAACATTTAATGGAAATTATTTACACATTTATTTCATTGTTATTCAAAGGAAGTAGTAGGAATTCCATGGAAGTTTGTATTTATGACAAAAGTAAATTGCTAGTATAAAGGTATTTTGAGGTTAGAAGTATGATAAATAGGGGATAATTTAGAAAGAAACAAGCGTATCTATTTTTAAAAATATTATTGTTATTAGTTTCAGCCTTCTCTGACCCTCGGACTAGGTAAGAATCTGAAAGAGACAGGATGAATAGACTACAAATATTTATTCATTTCTTTTTGTTGTTTAACAGAAACCAAATTTTACTCAGTGTGTCCACAGTTCAGTTAAAATACTTTCCCAGACTTGCTTGCTGTTAAGGGTAACTACATGACATTTTCAGCTGATGAAATAATATAAAAATTCTGCTAGATTCTACTTTTTTACTCTTCCTTTCTTCTTGTTCTTGACTACAAAAAGTAGGTAGCGAGGCTGAGGAAAACAGCCAGCTTGAGAGCATCCCACAGCAAGAATGAAGAATTAAGCTAGATAATGAGAAGGGGGGATGAAAGGATTCTGGGGCAGAGAGGACTCTCTGGGCTGCTCATCTCTGCACTTGTTTTTATCTGAGGCAACGTATTATGAGGCTACTTGGTGAAGCCATCAGATTTCTTCCATAAAGTGCACACAGATCCCAAATGATGCAGAGACCTTGATACAGCCTCTTTTTATATCCTGTATGTCCATGTATTAACTATCTGTTATGGTGATGTGTTTAATGATTTTTGCCTTCCGACCCTCTGAGCTATTAATTACATGGATGAGTTAACATTTGTAAAGTATTCCCCTCCTGCTCATCACTGTATTTAATGCTGAAAAGCATCTGACACTGTGGGCACTTAATGAATATATATTTTCAGGCAATTTGGAAAGATATTTTGACTACATACACACATCTTTATATAAATATATGTATATGCAAACATTCTATGTATTTATAATAATAAATTGTGTGTTTTAAAATTGTATGGCTTTGAAATAGTCAGATATTAGTGAGTTACTCTATGCAAATAATTGTCACTATTTCCTTTCCAGTTAGAATTTGTATACTGCTGTAATAATGTACGTTTATGTGTTGCAATGAATTCTAAGGTCTTAGACAAAACAAGAGAACCGATGTGGCTGAAAGGGAGATAAAGAAACACTGACTTCAGCAGCATTGGTCAGATTGCTTGAATAAGCATTCCATAAAAACAAAACAAACTGAATTTTAAACTCACCTAACTTTTGGAAATACAGGATGTTATACCACTTTTTCTGATGCTTCATAGCCCATTAAAGTTGTCTACACTAGAGAAATATATTTAACTTAGTATAATCCAACACTTCCCAATCTTATGTGATCATGAAATCCTTTTATTCAAGTTACATCTATTGATACCCATTGGAAACTGTATGTGAGACATACCCTGGGTAACCCTGCAATACAGGAACCAGCAACTTAAAAAAAATCACCACTATTATTTGGTATCAACAGGTAATGTCTAGTGCAGTTAGATAGTAATCAGAAATAAGACATATGACTTTGAGAAAGGGGAAGAAATATTAAGACTTTTGTGCAAAAGACAGGAATTACTATTTTATTGAAGATGAGACATTTATTTTGTTCACTGTTTTATCTCTGGTGGCTCTATGTGTAACATGCAGGTGCTCCATACATTCTTGTTTGGTAATGGCAGGAAGGCTTGATGGAGAGAGGTGGGGAATCTCATAGGAAACCTGTGCTCCAGAGACACACCCTGGGAAAGTTACCCAAAAGCCATCGTTTTATACGCTTTTTGGAGATTCATGCCTCATTTATTGCTTTTTTCTCCAAATTCTCATTGTTTGAACTTTGATGATTTATTTTTTTACTCCATTGATAGAATATGTAGACTTGATATTTATCAATCAGAGTCCTTCTCAATATAGTACACCAGGCAACTACTATTGATTGGTTAGAGCAGATGAGAGAGGCGACACCTGACTGCCATCACTCATGTAAGCCTTACTATTCTTCTTTCCTAGTCAGGTAGCTGGTATTTATTTCATAATCACCAGTTTCAGCTCCATAGCATTATCTGAAGACAGATTATTTACTTTTTCTCTTCTTGAATACTATTGTAATTTTAAAATGACCACATATTCTTTGATATTTCTCTCTTCAATAGATAGAAACTAATTCCCCTTCTATTGAGTGTGGGCTGGAGTGGGTTTAGTGAATCTCTTCTAATGAAAAGACCATAATGGATATGGCAATGTGAGGCTTTGAAGACTGATTATTTCTCCTCTCTCTCTCTCCTCTCTCTCTCTCCTCTCTCTCTCTCTCTCTCTCTCTCTCTCTCTCTCTCTCTTTCAGATAATTCACTGGAGGAAGGTAGCTGCTATTCTAGGAGAGGCCTAAATGGCAAGGAATGAGGCCTCATGCAAATAGGCATGTGACTGAGCCATCTGGAAGTGCCTCTTCCAGCCCCAGTCAGGCATTCAGATGAGCCTGCAGTATCTGCCAACATCTTAACCAAACTTTATGAGAGACTCTGAGCCAGAGCCATGTAAATTAAATATAAGCCACTTCTGAAGTCCTGACCCACAGAAACAGAATAATACATGTTTATTGTTTAAACCACCAAGACTTGGGGTAATACTTAGTGCATGAATAGATAACTAATAAAACTATGTTAAAAATTTTTTGAAGAAATAGAACTTATGTATAGCCCCTTTAAAAACCCACCTCCTCCACTCCCAATTTCACCACTTTGGTATGGCCAAGTTGGCTAGTTATCCATCAATATCTTTTTTTTTTTTCCTTCTAAAAGCAGGGATCAGAAACCCTTTTCATACAGGGCCAGATAGTAAATATTTTAGGCCTTGTGGGTCATGTGGTCTCTGTCACAACTGCTCAATTCTGCCCATATAGCACAAAAGCAGCTGTAGACAATATTTAAATGAATAGGAGTGGCTGTGTTCTAATAAAAGTTTATTTATAGGCACTAACATTTTTGAATTTTATATAATTTTCACATCACAAAATATTCTTCTTTTGATTTTTTCAATCACTTAAATATGTAAAAACCACATTTGGTGTGTAGGCCACTTAATACCAGACAGTGGGCCAGATTTGGCCGACAGGCGTATTTTGCCAATTTCTGTATTAAATTAATAGAATTCTTAATATTTAACTGGCACATGGATGCCCAAAATAAAGACAACATTTTTTTTTTCAGACAATCGCCTGTAACCATGTTATGGTTAATGGGATATAGGTAGAAAGGGTCTGTGCAAATCCTGAGTCATGTTCTTAAGGCAAGTGGGGTTTCCCTCCCCCAATTCCTCTTCTCCCACTTTTTACTGGCCAGAAGGAAGATCATCTTGGACCATGTGAATGACAGAAATGTCCTTAGGATGGTGAGATAAGTAGAAAGAGCCAGAATTCTTGCCTCTAAACTGTGTGTAGTCATACCATTAGGAGAGTTAGAAATAGACTGCAATCATGTTTAAACCTCTGTTTTTAGGTCCCTTTCACACCAAATCCATATTCTAACTAATTCAGCCAGTCTGTGGCTAACATCTCGTAAAGTAATGACAGGTTAATGTTCAAGAAACACTGCAGACAGTGGTTAATAGCTATGTGTGGAGTTAAAAAAATTCATACTTGGTTACTTATCAAGTCAGGACAGTCTGGACATAGGATAGCTTTAACTTCTTTTAAACCAGAATTTCCAAAAAATTGCAGGTATTTGCCTTTTCTTCTGATTGTTGATTTCCTGCAATTTGGAAGTGAACAAATGTACCTTTGTACCCCTTTTCTCCCACCTCTCTCACACTTGTGGCCATTATTAATTGGGAGAAACATCAACAATTCACTCCTTATAATCTCTGAGGAAGAAATAATTCACATTGTCTTTTTGGAGTTCATTTATATAAACGAATGGGTTTAACTTCCCCTCCCTCTGTATCCCATAGTCCTAGGAATTTTCTCATTCATATGACAAATGAAAGAAACTGTAGTCATAATAGACATACTTATCTTGTGCGCAGTTTTTATTTTCCACAGTAGAGGCTGGGGGTCCCAGGCTGTGAACAACAGTGAAAAAAGATCCCACAGTCTCAAAGTCTGGAAAGCCCTAGGAGAATTACCCACCATCACTTGGCAGCACCAGAGCATCACGCATTGTCCAAACACAATTGTTTGACTTCTCGTGCTGACACACAGTATTTCCCATTCATCTCTCTCCCCCTTTCTCTCCCTCTTTCTCTCGCCGCCAGAAACCTGACTCACTTTAAGTAGGCACAGTCTTCCAAGTCCTGGCTGCTAGTGTCCTCCGGAGATTTCAGGGAGAAACAGTCTTGGCTGAGAGTTAGAGCCAGAGGCCAGCCAGTGAAAGGAACAATGTCTGGGTTTTGAGAACAGCTGGAGCTTCGGAGGGGGAAAAGCAGCTTGGCGAATGAGGAAAGAATGTGCTTGTCACTTCAAGAGGCAAGAGCCTTCGATTTCCCTCCTGCCTCTGCCAACAAGCGTTTATTGGAAAGGACAGAGTGGTGGTGATGGCAGGTGACTTTAGGTTAGGATTTGACGGAATTTTTCATGTTTATTTTACCTTTTCAAAGAGTAGATAAATGTACAAATCCCACAGTATAACTATTCTGAATGTTGTTCGTGTTTTTATTGGATAAGTGAGTGTTGTTCTTCAGAGTTATTTTTAAGAATGCCGCCCCTGGCCCATTTAAAAACTCTGCTTGCTTTGCCTTGCTTGTAAGCTAATATTTGTTAAAGGGATTTGGGAGAAAACTAGCAGAGGGTATTAAATGGAAAGTGAAGGGAGAAAAGATCCTACTCTGAGAACATGAGCTGGATTTACTGTTGAGGGAATCAGATGGACTCAGTTAGACAAAATAAGAAAATTTTATCTGAAGCCAGGGTGAGCTTATGAAACATTTGATAAAGTTTGGGGGAAAATAGAGTCTTTAATATGTCATGTTCTTTGGCCATGTTTTGATTTCTCTACGGCTTTCTTAGATTCTTATGGAAATGAATAACACAACAGAGGCTATTTTACTATTCTAACTTTCATTTATTAGTCTTGGAGAGTGTGACCTGATTTTATGTATCACTTATAAAGTGAACAAAAAGACAGTCCAATATCAATATTCAAATGATTTAATTGTTACCATTTTAAAGTCTCTTGCTTTGCTCCTTTCTCAACTCTGAACATTCTTGTCTACTTTGGGATTTTCCCTTTAATTGTACCTGACTGCTTTTTTTTTTTTTTTTTTTTTTAAATTTGGCAGTGAAAATGTTATTTAATTGGATCTTGAGGGCATAGACACATTTAAAAGGTAAAATAGAGAATCAGGGACAGAATTGAGATGGGAATAAATATTTCTTGAGTTCTGCCTGTGTAAAAGACTCCTGTACTAGCTCCCTTGCTTATAAGAATCTGTGAAGTAAGAGACTTATTATACACATCGTAGAGATGGCACACTAGGCTTAGTGAGGGCCATTATAACTCCTCTAATATTATCTGAGAGTCTATTAAATGATAAAGTCAGGGTACCTGGCTTTAAACATGATTTTGACTCCAATGTCTGTATTCTTTCCACTGCTCTATTTTTGTCTATATAATAAAATCTGGGTTGATCAGGTTTAAATTGACTAATCATTAAAAATTTATTGATCAGAAGTAACCTGTATACTGCATATACTATTTTTTTAAAGAATGCATCATTTTAAAAAAGATTTTATTTATTTATTTTTAGAGCAAGGGGAATGGAGGGATAAAGAGAGAGAGAGAAACACCAATGTGTGGTTGCCTCTTGCGCACCCCTGACTGGGAACCTGGACCACAACCCAGGCATGTGTCCTGACTGGGAGTTGAACTGGCGACCCCTGCATATACTATTTAGTATACTTCTGTTGCTAGTAGGCTGTGATTCTAGGTAATAAGACTTTGTTGTGAGGATGCAAGGGATCACAGAGTCTTCAAATATTCAGCCACTTTGGGTCCTCAAATTTCCAAGACTAGAATTGGTACTTCTCATTATGGTCTCTTTGTCACTAGCAACAATGAAGTTGCTGGCCTGGCAAGGTTTATCCAAACTACTTCATAGGTGGTGGCCTCCTCTCTATCCACACGCTGTGGCAACTTGCCTTTAACCTGGAAATCCTTCTCTGAAAGGCCAGAGTAGCAGATTTCACTCAGCATAGATGGTATGACCTATAGCAACTTTTTGCAAAAAGTGTCTCTTGAACTGCTCTTCTTAAAATGAGATTGTGAGAAAAACCGGAACTTAGAATTTCATAGACTCCTTCCCAGAACAAGTCTGAAGAGACACACTGGATGTAGAGGTCAATGAACTTCAGGAAATAACCTGGGAGCAGTGTCTGTTGTAATGTTGATCTATTCACCAGCATCAAGAGCATCTGCAATGGATTGATACAGTTTTTTGAGTGTCTACTTTGTGCTAATCATGCTGAGAATATTAAGAACAATATTTAAAAATTGGAAAAAGTCTCAACTCTGAGATCATTACTTGCTTTTCTGTGCTTGCAAATACAATAAAATCAACACAAAAACTGCTGGTGGTTAACCCTGTGCAAGTGTAGTATTTCTTATACTCCTGAATATTTAATTAATCAGAGCTCTCATTCCCAAGGATTCTGATTGATTGATATTTTTCTTTGTGCATTTCAGATGAAGAATCATTTGTTGTATGACACATCTGGGTATACTTTATTCTGAATCTTTCTTTAACATAATGTGAAGTGTGCATGGGAAATGTGCATTTAAATAGTCACAGCAATGATCATAATAAATTCCAAGTGGGAACTGCATATTCTAATTCCTATAAATTGATGGGTAATATTTTTATGTTACTGTTTTCTATAATAGGACCTAAAACCAGCTGCATATGTCTGGCAGTTTAAAAGTTTCAATAAACTAATGCTTGATAATAATACCGAACTATTTCTCCTAAGCATTACATAAATGGAATTTTTATTTTACAACTACTTTTGAAAAGAACATATATCATGTAGAACTGATGATATGGGTATAATAGAACCTTGCTGTTAAGTCAATTGGATGAAACACATAAAAAGTTTTGTCTCTTGACCAAAATTCTTTTTACAGGGCAAAGTGGATCAGAATAGTTGTTCAGGGTGATACAACTTTACAGGCCCCACATTACTAGTGTCCTTATTTAAAATTGAATACAGGATGGGGAAAAAGTAGGGTTATAGTTGTTCGTACGGAAAATAATACAATAATTAATAATACAAGAATAAACTCTGTGTTTTGCATACTTTCACCTGTAAAGCTACTTTTGCTCCACCCTGTGTATCTTTTTTTTTCTCTATTCTTTTTTTTAAGTATATTTTATTGATTATATTGTTACAATAGTTCCAATTTTTTCCCCTTTGCTCCCCTCCGCCCAGCACCCTCCTTCCCTGACAATCCCCTCCCTAAGTCCATGCCCATGGCTCACCCTTTCATATATTCTTCTTTTTTTAAAAATAATTAATTAATTAGTTAAATATTTTAACAATAAAAAATAACAATCCCTCCCTCTCAGACTTAAGACCCTTTACAATCTTATAAAGGACAATGGAGGAAGGTCTCGAGCTCCTCTAGCTGCTTCAAGCTGGACATGGTCGTCGTCCTACCTATCCTTGGGTCAAGAAATCCCTAATAAGAGTGGGGATGTGGAGGGGAGGGTGGCCTTCCTACAAGGGGAAGGATCGTGCAGACTCCAGGTTGGTTGGCTGTCTCTGGACAACGGCATGCTTGGTTTAACAGGCTGGCATCCTTGTTGTATTCTGGGGGCAACAGGGTTAAAGGACATCATTCAATCCGTAACCACTAGATGACAAAAGACAGGTATTAATTTTTCAATGTCCCACATTAGGGAAAAGAAGGGCTTCTTTGGAGGAAGGTATGCCAGGTACATCTCACCTGTCCAAAACCCTTTTGCCCATTATACTTAGTTTGGACTGAGGAAAATATTTTAGGTTTCCCCCCTCTCAGGCCTCTGGGCTCTTTCTGTCCAAGCCATTAGGATAGAAAAGAGAAACCAGTTTTAAAGTGAAGCCCACAGACCACCCCGTTCTTCACCAACCCAGCCACTTAGTTCAGCCAAACCAGTGAGTCTCAGGAGGCAGCAATGCAGACAGGATTAAGTGAGGTCTATACGTACAGACAATCACTCAGGTAATGAGATCGTAGGCTTATGCCCTTTGAAAACAGAAAACACATGTTAATTTATGTAACATAACCCACACACAAGTTTATAGATCTGTAGGACTGTCTTATAGGAAAGACATCCAGTTGCAAGGCATTTGACATTCTTCTTGCCTGTAAATTAAACATCTTTGATAATGCCACAGACATAGTTTAACTTTCAAATGAAAACAAATTTTAAATGAAAAGAAACTTTAAAGATGGTTAGCTGCACTACTTTATAGTTTACCACTGGGCATTGTGATCTTCCTTGAATCTTGATTTTTCTCCCTAAGATTACCCTCCTTGTCATTAAAGGGACTGCATTAAGTTCATTTTTAATTTATCCTGTTCATTTGCATAAACACAACAAGAGCAGCAAATGATCACTTATGATCTTTAGTTCTGCTTTGCTGGAACTTACGCAAGGAACATTTAGGGTGACCTTCAGTCTGCCCTTCAGGGCACAGAAGTTGAGCCACATACCTGGCATTCAGCCTTGCCTGTAAACACCTGTCTTTTCCAGGTCCTCCTGGTTTTCCATTGTGCCTTAAGGTCCCTTCTAGCCATCTTTCAGGAAAACAACCTTCGTTCCTTCCCTGGAAAGATTGCTATGGACCGCTCATCCATCCAAGGTACCAGGCCTTTTATCTCGTGGACTTTTATTACCTTTGAAAGTCAGTCCCAGTTGCTCAGGGCTTTTTGGTAACAACCAAAGCCCAAGCATGTCTCCTTTAGGCATGACATTCCAGTCAAAGTCTTAGTCAAAAAAATCGTTATTAACAACTGGTCTTATTAGTTTTATGCAAAGAAACTTAGGTCATTACTTACTTCTTTAGAATGCCAAATTCTGGAGGGATCAGATAGGGAGAAAATATATACAGTGTGAAGGAAAAACCTTGTCCTTCTAATATTCACTGAACTTGCATTTCTATTCTTTATATTTTTATTTTTCCCCCCACTAAAAATTTTTCTGTTTGTTTGTTTTTCCATTACAGTTGTCTCACTTTTTTCCCCCTCTTGCTTCTCTGCACCCTGTCCCTCCCTTCTCCCACATTCAGTCCCCACCCACTTGTCCATGTCCATGGGTCATTTATACATGCTCTTTGACTAGACCCTTCCCCTTCTTACCACTTCTCTCCCTCCCATCTCCCCCTTTGTTACTGTTAGTTTATTCCTCGTTTACATACCTCTGGTTCAATTTTGCTCATTTGTTTGTATTGTTCATTAGTTTCCTGTAACAGGTGATAGCATAAGGTAATTTTCTTTTGTTGCCTGGCTTATTTCGCTAAGCATAATTCTCTCTAGTTCCAGTCATGTTGTTGCAAAAGGTAGAAGTTCCTTCTTTCTTTCAGTACTTATTCATTGTCATTTTCCCCCTTTGTACTCGTGTTCCTCTCTGTCTCTCTCTATTTCTTCATCTTCTTAAAGCAGACCCTTTAGCATCTCTTGCAATACTGGTTTGGTGGAGATGTATTCTTTTAACCTTCTTTTGTCTTGGAAACTCCTTATTTCACCTTCCATTTTGAATGAGAGCCTTGCTGGGTAGAGTATTCTTGGTTGTAGGCCTTTGTTTTTCATTACTTGGAATATATTTTGCCATTCCCTTCTGGCTTGTAGTGTTTCTGCTGAGAAATCTGATGATAGCCTTATTGGAGCTCCCTTGTATGTTATTAGTTGTTTCTCTCTTGCTGCTTTTAGGATTCTCTCTTTGTCTTTGAATGTTGGCATTTTAATTATGATGTGTCTTGAAGTGGGCCTGTTGGGGTTCATCTTCATTGGGACCCTCTGTGCTTCCTGGACTTGCATGATTCTTTCTCTCTTCATGTTAGGGAAGTTTTCTGTCATTAGTTTTTCAAAGAGGTTTTCTATCCCTTGCTCTTCTTCTTCTCCTTCTGGAATTCCTATGATACGGATATTATTACGTTTCATGTTGTCCTGCAGCTGTCTTAGAGCCTCTTCAGTCTTGTTCAGCCTTTTTTCATTTTGTTGCACTGTCTGTGAGTTTTTGTCTACGTTGTCCTTCAGCTCGCTGATCTGATTTTCTGCTTCCTCTAGCCTGTTTTTAATTCCTTCTACTGTGTTCTTCAGTTCAGAGGTCGTATTCTTCATTTCCTCCTGGCTCTTATTGATAGCTTCCATGTCCTTTTTGATGCTGGTATAATTCTCAGTAAGTTCCTTATAGTTCTTCTGGAGTTCACTGTAGTTTTTCTGGAGTTCTTTGTAGTTTCCGCTGAGCTCATTGAGCTTCTCCATAATCCGTGCTTTCAATTCCATATCTGATAGTTGGCTCCCCTCTATTTCATTTAGCACTCTTTCTGGGGACTCTACCTTTCCTTTCGATGGGGGGTTGTTTCTCTGTCTCCCCATTTTTGTGACTCCTATTGTTTGTTGGTGCTTCTACCACCCTGTGTATCTTAATAGATATACTTTGGTGTCTAAAATCGAAGAACCTATTTACAGATATTGTACTTTGATATTTATTGACTCACTAAATCAATTATTAAAGAAAAGAATATTTATTAGGAGGTAACTTTTAATACATTTTCTATTTTGTGTATATAATTCTCTTTGCAAATTTTATTTTATTTTTAAATTTTTTATTTATGTTTTTTCCCCATCACCATTTATTCCCCCTATACCCTCTTCCACCTTTACCCACTCCCACAATTACCATGAGTTCCTGTTGTTTCTTTTTTGCTAGGTCCCTCCACCCCACTAACCCTCCCTGGAGCTGCCATCCTGCTCTCTACCTATGAGTCTGTCTCTATTTTGCTTGTTAGTTCACTTTGTTCATTAGATTCCACATATAAGTGAAATCATATGATACTTGTCTTTCTCTGACTGGCTTATTTCACTTAGCATAATGTTCTCCAGGTCCATCCATATTTTCTCAAAGGGTAAAATTATCTTCTTTTTTATGGCTGATTAGTGTTCCACTGTGTAAATGTACCATTTGGGGTATATAACTTTCAATATTTTAAAGGCTCATAAATTTAAGATTAAAGAGCAACTAGACAGAAACATTGTCTTGGTTTATCAACTGGTTAATATACTGTCTGGGCTTTTCTAGGACTCTGGGCTACCACCAAATATGGTCTGGCACTCAGCTTTTGGCCTAGGTACCCAGTTTTGTTATTGCTTAAATTGTCTGGCATCAGGGAAACTAAACAGAGTTTAGCAAACTCACCAAAGCTTTATGTATAGAAATTTAGCAGAGGTTAACCACTTGGGTAGCTGGAGACAGACTGCTTGATGAAACCCTGGCTTTGCTCTTTAACAGATTTTGACCTTGGTCAAGTTATCTGACCTTTGTGAGTCTCAGTGTCATCATCTAAAAAATTAGAATAATAATAGTATCTCGTATATGACTATGAAACTTGAATGAAATGATACTTGTCAAGCACTTAGCTCAATTCCTAGCAATACTAAAGACTCAATAAATGTTAGATGGTGTGATTGTTGACAATGTTACTGTTGTAGATCTTCCTCTTTAATTACTATCATGAATATTTTTATTATATAAAGCAGAAAGCTAACATGTAGATTTATAATGAAACATAGTATAATGCTTGAAATGTTGTGTAACCTCTCAATAACACTTCACTTCTTGGTTTAGAGATAATTTAAACATCTATCCAGTAGTTAGTAAGCTGTTCGGTTAATGAGGACAAAAATTTAGTTTGTAAGCAAGTTAAAGCATTAATTTTTTTTGCCTTTAGCTGAAATTGATTCATCTTAATATAGTAATCTCTGGTTATCTCTCATGATAAGAATGCTGACTAATCATTTTATTTATCTTTTATTAATTCTTCTTATTGAGATGAAATTCACATAAAATAAAATTAACCATTTTAAAGTGTACGAGTTATTGGTATTTACAACATTCACAATGTTGTGCAAACACTCCCTCTATGTAGTTAAAAACATACTTATCACCCCAAACAAAACCTTGTACCCCACTAAGCAGTCACTCCTCATTTTCCACTCCACCTACCTACTGGCAACCACCAATCTGATTTATGTTTTTATAGATTTACCTGCTTTGGATATTTCAGGTAGGTGAAGTCATACAATATGTGACCTTTTATCTCTTGATTCTTTCACTGAGCCTGATATATTTGAGGTTCATCTATATTGTATACAGCATGTATCAGTACTTATTCCTTTTCATGGATGAGTAATATTTTATTGGATCTAAAAGGCTATATTTTATCTACTCATTTGTTGACCATTTTAAATTTTTTAATTGTCAAATTACTTAATAAATACAGCCCAGAATAAAAATACTTTCAACATGGATTCAGAAAGGAAAATGTTAGGATTATGAGTTATAAAATCTACATTTATCTAACAATCACTAGATCTCTACTGACTAGCACAGAATTGGCACATAGTAGGTGCTCAATAAATATTTATTACATGAATGAATTAACCTCTATAATATGATGTTAAAAAAACTGACATAGAAACAGACTCAAAGATGCAGAGAATAAACTGATGGTTGCCAGATGAGAGGGGGATTAAGGGACTGTGTGAAAAAGTTGTAGGGCTTAAGAAGTACAAATAAGTATTCACAAAATAGCAATGAAGATGTAAAGTACAGCATATGGAATAAAGGCAAAAATATTATAATAACTGTGTATAATGCCAGGTAGGTACTAGGCTTATTGGAGGATAACTTTGTAAACTATGTAATTGTCTAACCCCAGTGCTATATACCTGAAAATAATATAAAATAATATTGAATGTCAACTGTAATTGAAAAATAAAAATTAAAAAATTGACTTATAGATAGGTTCAGTGCTTCCAATAACACAAACCCAGTCAAGGAACATGTATAAATGACTCATGGACATGGACAACAGGGAGGGATATGATTGTGGGAGAAGGGGTGGGCTGAGTGGGGGAGAGCAATGGGGGAAAAAAATGGGACAACTGTAATTGAAAAACCAAAAAATAAAATAAAATAAAAAAACACAAACCCAATTGGAAGGCAAAGGGTAAAGTAGCTCAATGATAGAGCCTGTGCAGGTTAGCGCAAAGGACTCAGAGTTGGATGGAGAAGTGTGTATCTGGAGGTGCCAACTGAGAAAGCCAGCTGGGCAAGTAGCTGCATCTCTTTTCTTATTCAGGGCCATATAAGAATGAGTGTTAAGTAGCATAGGCATGAGCCCACACTTGTGTTGTTCCTTCTTAAACCTTGTCTTTTCTGGTTATAATGCATACAGTTAAAAACAGAATATAAGAACTAATGATCTTGATTGGTATACAGTTATGTTTTTGGAAGTTGCTGATGTTTAAGATCCATAGAGTGACAGTAATGCTAAACATCCAGAAAAGTTGAAACATGCCACACTATGTATGTCATGTGCCCTAGACCTGGCTGCAAAGAAGCAAAGTGAAATTAATGGAAACTCTGCCAGTTTAAGGAGTATGGGAAAAGGCCCTGTGCTGAAAGGACTCACCACACATTTGCAAAAATAAATCAGCTTTAAGATATAATTGTTCTTGAATGTGATGGTTGGAAAATGAATTTTCTTAGTTAGCTTAATTTATGAGCATAATCAGAATAGTTTCACCACCCAAAGCACCATTTGGTTATTCTGAGGATTGTAATTAATTTCCTCTCCTTCTGAATTGCCTTTTGTCCCACATGCTGTAATTTTTAAAGCTGGGAGTAATTTCATGATGTTTTTACTTGACTAGTTTAATTCAAGATTTAGCATGAATGCTTATAGATAATTTTCAACAATAGTTTTGTGATTTATAGATTTGCCAGGAATAGGATGCAGTTTGTATACACCTCCGTTTGACATATTTTGTTGAGGAATATAGAGAATTAAGAGGTTGGCGGGAGAAACATACAAGAATAAAAATAGGAAAACATAACATATGAGAGATGACTAAAGAAATGGATATAATTTCGTTTAAGAAGGGGTGTTTGAAGGAGAATTATATGAAAACTACTGACTAACCAAATCTTTCTCTTTGTTAAGGATATGGGATAATGAACTTAATAAAATATAAGTTAAGGACATAAATACTGATTCAGAGACTTGGGTGAGAGTCTCAGCTCCACTTACTTACTAGAAATCTGTAACTTTGGGCAGATTCCCTAACTCATCTGACCTTCAGTTTTCCCATATGAAAAATACAAATAATAACAGTAATTACCTTATGAAGCTGCTGAGAGGATTAAATGAGTTCAGCTTTGCCCTCTGATGCATAGTAAATGTCCAATAAATGTAAGCTATTTCCATTGTTCAAAGTCAAGGACATTTAAATATTGTAGTCGATCATCAAAGGAGATTGTTCCCTTGAGGGCAGTGAAAATGTGACAGGGTCACCTCTGTGTGCAAGCAGCATTCTTCTGATGATACTCCATTGATGTATTCATTTATTTATTTTTTAGCCCACAATCCTAGAAGTAAACTATAAATAAGGAGCAACTGTTGTAAAAGTCCTTTTTTACCTTGCCAGTGTTGGCTTGCTATCTCTAGGGAAAAAATTTTGCTATTCAAATTTCGTGCTTTTCCCTCTGAAAGTGAGTTGTAGTTGCCTACTGCTGCTGGGGCTGTACTAAAATTTCCAATGGGGAGTCGGTGCCCAGGGTGGATGCTGTTACTTGTGCCCTGCTCTTACCCACCAGGTAAGCCTCACCACTTCAGTGAGACTGGCAAAATCTGATATTTTTTCCAAAGCCAGGGCTAGCTACTCTGCCTGGGTATGTGTGACAGATGGAAGGGCCAGAAGACTGACCCTCTGCAGCAGTAGCCCTCACCAATGACTGTCTGGAGTTGATGGATCTAGAGCGCCTTTACTCCTCAGGTGACAACATTCTCCTTTGTCCTGTTTTCCCATAGGAGTCCCGCCCAGCCACCCATGGGAGACTGGCTTGCTAATTTACATTTATTGACTGCCCCTCCTTCCTTGTTTCACTTTTCCCACTTCCCCTCCTCTGGTTTTGGGATGACCTCTCAAATAAATTTCTTGCATTAAAAATCAGCTTTTAGGGGAGTCAAATTGAGACAAAGTTGTCAGTGGTTATTTTTCATGATTTATATTCATTTTTTCCAGCTTTTTGAGGTATAATCGACATATAACACCGTGCAAACTTAAGGTGTACAATGTGATGATTTGATACATGTATATACTGTGTCTTTCATGTTTTCAGAGCAGTAAACATTGTAAGAGATTGCGAAATTTGGTGTGATTGGGAAAGGGTGGGATTAATGGGAGAATTGGGAAGATGAGTGTCCATTCATTTTAATTACAAATAACTTATTGAATACTAAGTTCTGGACACTGGGCTAAACCCTGGTTTAGCATAAAAGATTGGTTCTGCCCTGGAGAGACTCGCATTCTTCTGGGGAAGAAAAACAAAGCAATTTCATCATTAAACTCCCAGATGATCCATGACTTAAGAAAGCTGAGTGCGGAGTGCTTTGGGAAGACAGATGAGAGAGAAGCTTAGAAGGCTGATGATGGACGTGTACTTTAAATTCACAAAGTAAGTGCTGTTCGTGCTAAAGGTTGAGTAGGACTTGGGTGAAATAAAGTTGGGAGCCTCTGGGCAGGGAAAAACTTGCATGGAACTTGAAGACGCATGGAGTGTTGGGGTGGACAGTGGGAGAAGTGCTCATTCTGGAATAGAGAAGGAGCAGCAGACAAGGCTGTGGCAATATGAAAGGTCTGATTATGAAACTTCTTACCCTTACACTGTAGAACAGATAGGAAAAGGAAGAGCTTAATGCATCAAGAAAACAAGTGCAGGGTCTTGTCCCAACAACACTTTTCTGTATGTCTCCAGGGAAGGAGGAAAGGAAGAGGAGAAGAGACTCAGAAGAGAGGCTCTGTATTTTCAGCTGCCATATGCCCGGCATTATAGTAGGTCCTTTTCAAAACTTATCCCTTTTCATTTTCATGGTAAGCCTGTGACGTAGGACTGTTATATCCTTTTCACTGATGAAGAGATTGAGGCTTAGAGGAGGTCTGGAAAATTGTAAGGTTTGGAGCTCATGATTGTCTGATTTCAGAGCCCTTAACCACAACATTATACAATTTCTCTTTTGGAAGAAGCTACTTGGTCATAGTGCCTGGATGGGGATGATAGCTAAGTAGAGGCCCCTGAAGGGAGAGGTCCACTTGCTGAGTTCTGCTCCTCTGGGGGCAAGTAAATCAGAAGAGAACAGGAGCAGCCATCACGTTGAAAGGCAAGTTTTGTTTCTGTTATTTACTTTGGTGAAGCCTCTGGAAAGTATTTTGGATTTGGAGTATTTGTTTTTAATCACATTCATCCTTAGCAAGTGTCAAAACCCCCAAGAGTGGAGGAGAGAATAAAAAACGACCTAAGTCACAACAATGGTAATGACAGTGTTTTGAGTTAAGTGAGTTTTGACCCGTAATTAATTATTTCCTCTCACAGCACCATCATAATTTTACAGCACCTCAAAGTTTATCTCTTCTTTTTTAAAAGCCTTAAATACACAAAGTCATAGCTTTTCTGCTATGCTCTCAGCATTTTTCAACTATTTCATTCTTTTGTGACGTTTAACATTTGTCTTCAGAACCTAGTTACTTGAAGGGAAGAGTGTGAGTAAGTTATTGCTAGTGGAAAATATTGGGCCTAATGTGTCTGACTTTAAAATTTTTTTCTATAAACACAATTCTTAAATTCAGATAGAGGAAAATAAAGTGAATCATATGTTTTCATAATAAACAATAAAAAAACAGACATTTAAATTCTTTTGAAAATCTTAAGCCCCTTGTCTCGTCTTGCTCACTAGTGTAGAATGGGGAGGCGTGGAGTTCAAACAATGCGGGAAATGTAATGGTACCTTTTAAACATGTGACCAAAACATTCATGAAAAACCTCTGTAAAATCCAGAATAACCAGTTATTAACCTTTTTCTTCTGGACTCTTATTTACGACAGAAATATAACATAATGCAACTTGAAAAACGTTTTTCAAATGAAACATTATTTGAAATACTCAATTTCTAGAATAGATTAAAAAATACACCTTCGAATGCCCTACAAGATACCACCATAGAATTATGAGAATATCATAGAATATGGGGACTGGACATTTTGAGCAGAGATTGTTTCAGGTAGTAATCTCATAACAAGCTTTTAAGTAATTTTTTGATCAGTTGCTTGACCCCTGTCTCCCTTTTAGAACTAGAACAATGTCCACTCTGTATCATAGACTTCCAAATGTCTTTGAGAAACAACCTGAACATGAACTTGCTGTTCCTGATGATGGGTGATGGTAATTCCTCTTTAGGCTGAAGAAGGAAAAAATCTGATGCATTCATCCAAAAACTGTGTTTGCTATGGGAATTTGCTTTGGCTAATGCAACTTTTAAGACCTGATGGTTCACTCAAAGGTCAAGGAACATTTATGTAAGGAATCTTCAATAACATTCTTTTAGCTTGGCGAGACGAGAATGCCCTGATGCCAGTTTTTTCCTCTTTTGAGTATTAAATTTTTGTATGCCTTCATTTGAATTCTCACCAAATAGTGAAATTGTTTTCAAAATATGTGGATAACATCATGCAAAGTTAGAGACATTGTGTTTCCTTTTCAGTGGTTTTCTTTCTCAGTTTATCAAAAACATTGTTTTTAAAACATGGATCATAACCAAAGCCTACATTATGAAAATTATTTTTTACATAACAACTCAGTTTGCATTAAAGATGCTCCCTAAGGGGATGCTTATCTGCATTTCCCAAAGTATGTTCTACAAAGCTGGAATTCTGAAGACAGATTACCGGGATAGTAATAGTTGACATTCAACAAAAGTGCTCTGTGATTGAAAAAGTTTGAGTGATTCTAGGAACGTAGTGATCAGAACATGGCTCCCTTTCTTCCATTTCCAATTTGAAGCTACTGGACTCTCCTGAGCCAGGTATCTGTTGAGGCTGTGGGCCCTGGAGTATGGGTGAGGTTTTAGGCACTGTGGGGTCCTTTTAGTAAAAACTGGTACAGGGCTTGCTTGAATTACAGAGCACTTTGTAAGCACTTTGTTTGAGAGCCAGAGCACTTAATCCTGGGGAATTCTTAGGGGAACGTCCACTTCAGTTTCAATGACTGCACTAGGTCTCCCCTCCTTAAGAGCCCGTAGACCAAGGGAGAGATGAAAGGCTAATTTGGATCTGCCTTGCCATTCAGAGTAGGAGTCTGCAGGGAAATTCTACAGGACTGATACCCTGCCTCTTTGTCTCAGGCCCCAGAGCCTGAGACCTCTTTGCCTCTCACTGTCTGTGAGCCTCATTGCCCTTTATGCTACATAAACACTAAAATGTAAGCCCCAAAGAAGCTACAAAGGATAGCAGCCCAGCTAAAAATATTTGACCACCCAAGAGAGAAGGAACAAGGTGAGCCATTAGAACACATGCCATGAAAATACAGAGATAGAAACACTGGAGAGGAGATCCCAGGTCAAGATGCCAAGTACCAGGATCCTGGGCTCAGCTTCTCGCACAGATACCCCAAATATGCACCTACTTGTGAAATAAGTTCCTCTGAAGAAAACTTAAAAGCTCTCTGAGCATCTCCTATGCATCAAGTAGAGGAGAGGAGGCCCACATCAAAGTAGGTAGGAGAGGTTGGGAGGCAATCTCACCGAAAGCCCATCAGCAGCACTGCAACCCTCAACAGGAGGGAACTCGAAAACCCAGGTTTCTCTCTGAGGAGTGAAAAGTTTGAAGCCAACATCAAGCACCCTGACTCTTGAGACCATCCTATGTGGTTACTTCAGCATCACGCAGGCCTCCCCTGAGCTTGTCAGGTTTGCCATGTGGCCCTCTTTTTATCCATACATGTGTCTGGTGCCCTGGTTCCTGTGGCTCTTCCCCAAGAAATACCTCCTGTTTACCTGGCTCTGGAGACCAGGGGTTCTTGCATTCCTGTGCCCCATGGTGCTCTGATAACTGGAGGCAATTTTGGCAGGCTACCAGCCCCAGGGCACTGTGCAGACAGAAGACTGAACATGCCCCCATTCTTTCTGTCAAAGAGGTTTATTTGCTTGTCCTGGAGCTTCAGCCCAAAGGACAAACTTCATGTTTGGTACACATCTAGAGGCTTAATAAATAAAGTGCACTCGGTGTGCACAGGCCAGACGATCTCATCTTTGCACTCCCTCTCTGCATCACTGCAACTTGCTGGTGTCTCCCTGAAGGCACTTATATGCTCATCTGGAGCCCTGATTTTTGCAACTGATGCCTAGGAGATAGCTCCAGATCACCTGGGTCTGGTGGCCAGCAGGCTTACGCTTGAGGTCCCACAGGACTGTGAATATTTGCAAATTTAAAAGTTTGTGCCTGAGGGTCTGGGTTCCAATCAGGCTAAATCTTGGTGTTGACTGAGATTCTCCCTATAGGGGCACATGACTGGTCTTGGCACACCCTCAAACTGCTAGGAGCCATTATCAAATAAAACAGGCTGCAGACATGATTGGGAAGACCTAGGGCAGGGTTGAATGATAAGGTTTATCTACAGGAGACCACTCCTTCAAGACTAAGACAGATGACTCTTTAACCTAATGCATGGAAACCAACACAGAGAGTCCAGCAGAAATGAAGAGACAAAAGAATATGTTTTAAATGAAAAAAACAAACAAACAAAAAACATGATAAAATCTTGGGGGAAAAAACCTTACTAAAATATGGAGATAAATAATTTACCTGATAAAGTGTTCAAAGTAATGTTTATAAAGATCCTTACCAAACTTGGGAGAAAAATGAATGAACACAATGAAAACTTCAAAAAGACATAGAAAATATAAGAAAGTACCAAATAAAAGTCGCAATAACTGAATTGAGAAATACATTAAGAGGGTTCAACAACCACCTAGGTGAAACAGAAGAAAGGGAAGGTGAACTCAAGGACAGAGCAGTGGAATGCCCAATCAGAGCAGCAAAAAGAAAACAGAATAAGAAGTACTTGGGGGGAGACAGAATTAAATTATTAAAGTACTTAAGGTGGTCTACATACTTTCATAGAAAAGACTTCCTGTAGATTAAATACATTATTTAAAAATGAAAATATTCATTACATAAAATAATGGTCCCTACTGACGTACAACTTAGTGGCTTCAAAGATC
Organism: Furipterus horrens; assembly: GCF_987537825.1. Lineage (NCBI taxonomy): Eukaryota > Metazoa > Chordata > Mammalia > Chiroptera > Furipteridae > Furipterus > Furipterus horrens. Next base: position 172,012,773 of record NW_028327172.1, read on the forward strand.
AAGTGCAGGAATAATGTCAAAAATAGCAAAAAGCTAGATGGAAATTATAGGTAAAAGATAATAGATTGTCAGGTAAGAATAGGAAATTGGACATATGGGTAGTAGGCATTCAGGAGGAGAAAAGTGAACAAATGAAGAAACAGTAGTTAAACAGATTGTAGGGGAACATTTCTCAGGACCGAGCTAAATCCTGAGTCTGCATATTTAAAGCACTCACAGGGTTTGAGGATGTACTAATGAGAAAAGATACTCAGTTATCATCTGGTAAAATTCTTAAATTCTAATGGATCAAAAAAAAAACCTTTTTATAATCTTTCAGGAAATAAAATTAAATTATCTACTGAAGGACATACTGTTAATTAAGGATGGCTGAACCACAGGGGACACACTACAATGGATATTTAAATAAACACCAAAATATGCCCACGAAGACTAAAGGAAGTGGGTAGGAAGGAGTGAATGCATTCCAAAAGCCACAGGGGGGAGAAGGAAATGACAGGTGTTGAGGAGTGGGATTAAAAGACTTCTAAAAACCTTTGGGGAAGAGTGGCAAGGCAGCTGTTTTAATAGCAGATATCGGCTGTGGTAGGCTGAAATCTAAAGCTGGCTCACCAATATTTCTTGCCCTAATCCCCAGAACTGTGACTATAATAGAATATTAAGGGTGTGTTCTATGTTGTTGTACATAGCAAAGGTATTTGTAGATGTAATTAAGGCTACTAATCAGTTGAGTTTGAGTTAATTAAAAAGAGAACACCAAGCCCTGATGGGTATAGCTCAGTTGGCTGGGAATCATCCCACAAAGAGAAAGATTGCTGGTTTGATTCCCTGGGTTGCTGTTTCAGTCCCTGGATGGGGTACATACGAGAGGCAACTGACCGATGTTTCTCTCCCTCTCTTTCTCCCTCCCTTTCCCTCTTTCTAAGAATAAGTAAATAAAATCTTTACAAAAGAGAGAGAGAGAACACCAGGGCAGATTTAATCTAATCACATGAGCACTTTAAAAGCACAGTTTTCTATAGTTGGTGGCAGAAAAGAAAGTCAGACAGATTTGAAGAACAAGAAGTTTGATGCACCATGGATGGCTTTGAAGATACATAACTACAGTAGCCTCTAATTGCTGTGAGCAATTACTGGCCAACAGCCAGCAGATTAGTGAAGACCTTTGTCCTATAGATGCAAGGAACTGAGTTCTACCAACAGTATGAATGAGCCTGAGAGCCCATCCTCCAGGTAAGAGGACAGTGTGGCCAACACTTCAATTTTGTCCTGTGAAACACTAAGCAGAGACCCCAGCTGCCCAGACTTCTTAGTTACAGAACTGTGAGCTAGTGAATGGGTATAGTGTTTTATACTGCTGAATTTGTGATGCAGCAATACAAAACTGTGTAAATATTAACTAAGGCCTGATCTTTGCTAAACATCTTGATACTTTGGACTAATAACAATTTTATAATTTAAATTTAGTTTAATAATTAAATAATTAGTTTATGAAAAGCTAATAAGTATCTAAATAGAAATAAATAATAAGGAAAATAATGTTTTTGGAAGCCATTTATAGATTATAGAGTGGCATACACTTTATAGGTGTGTACATAGAACTTCAGGAAATGAATCCAGAGCTTTGTTCTTTAGCTTGTTGACTCTTCTTTCCCAGTGTGATGTTTATTAATATTAAGTGTATTAACTAAAATGGATAGTGAGCTTTAACTGTTAATATGAATGAAGCATTCATTGCAAACCTATAATTAACACAGAGAAATGTTATGTGCTTTTTACAGAGATTTGTCTGGTTAATAGATTTTTCTCATGCTTTATTACTGTACCTTTTTCTATTTAAATATGTTTTATTATTTAAATTTTCATAATGTCATGCTCTTATCATCTTCAGCTTTGTATTTACTCTTACAGTTTATTCCCTCCTCAACTTTTACAAATATAAAAAAAAAAAAACAAAAACATTTTATTATTTCCTTATATGGAGTATGGAATATAGTATTTCCTAAATAATTTAGATACAATTTCTAAGTTGACCTAACCTTATGGCTTCTTAATTAAAAGACATTTCAAAGTTATACAAAAATCGTGAGGCAATATGAAATAGCAACAATACACAAATAATACTGTACTATAATAGAAATTGGTGAACTCATTCAATCCTCAGACTTCCATTAGCTAGTATTGTGACCTTCTGCAAATCTCTGCCCTCCCCTCTCTGGCTCTATCTTTTAACATTTGCTACTCAGGGGAATGGCTTTCACTCCATAGAATCCCAGGCTCTCCTGGCAGGTCCCCAGTTTTGCTCTAGAGGTAAGTCAGGAGTCAACGAGGCAGCTTTTGGATGCCTATTCCTGTTTTAACTGGTGTAGTTTTTTCTTTATCTGTTCTAGTAGTGGCTTCTATATTACATTTCATTTCAAGAAATAGCTGTATAGCTTTAAAAAATGAACACCAGAGCATTTAATGACTTCTCAGATTTATCCTGGTTCAAGTATAGGCTTCCTTTTCCACCTGAATTCTCTTTTTTGGATTTGGGAAATTATGAATAGATTCAGATAGCAAGAGAGTATATCATACTGTGTATTTAGTCATGGATCTCTGTGGAAACAGAACAAACAGATATGTATATTTTAAGGAATTGGCTCACGTGACTGGAGGCTTTGCAAGTCCAAAATCTTCAGGGTAGGCCAGCCTGCTGGAGACCAAGAGAAGAATTTCAGTTTGTGTCCAAAGGTAGTCTAGCAGAATTCCGTCTCGATTGGGTCAGGGTGGTAGTGGTGGCAGTGGTGGTGTCTGTCTTTGTTCTATTAAAGCCTTCAACTGATTGGATTAGGCCCACTTACATTTGGAGGGTAATATGTTTTACCCATAGTCCACCAATTTAAATGTTCATCTCATACAAAGAACACCTTTACAGAAATATCCAGAATAATCTTTGACCAAATATCTGGGCACCATAGTCCAGCCAAGTCTACACATAAAATTAACCATCACTTGCTACAAAGAAAATAAAAAAAGACATTATAGCTATATGGTTACCCTTTTGCCAATGGACAATGATAATAATATAAGATAAAATATTGAGTGGATTTTATTTCATGGAAAAAAACAATTTGAAAATTAGAGTTTCATTCTGATAAGAAGTATGCTATTTTGGGATGCTAAAATGACTTTGGATTTTTAAGTCAAATTGCTTGGAGATAATTTCTGCCTTTGGAATAAATGTTGGGCATAGTGGTATAGAGAAACAGTCCCTCCTAAATGACACCAATTTCTTCCACTGAAGATCTAACTCCATGTCCTTGGAGACCAATGGATTCACCAATGTCACAATGTTTATGCAATCTCTTTTCTTATCCAAGTCTCTGCTTCCCCTTCTTGCTTACTGTTTCCCTTTCATATTTCTCCCATCTTTGTCATTTGTTGCTATTTTCTTCAATGAATTTTCAATTTATTGTGGCATTTTCCAAGAAATAATTGAACATACTCTTAGTAGTTTGTTGTATATAAAAATCATTATGTATCTTTTTTATAGTTGTTCATTTGGTAATTGTCTTTGATGAAAAAGGAAAGGGCATGAGGATGCATTCATTTTACAGAACAATAGAAGAATGAAACAGTTGTTTAAATTTAGTGGTAAACATAATGAGTAATAAAGGTTCTTTACTTTGTGGTCCAAGTGAAATTTACATAATTTAGTAAGGTAATATCACAGAATAAATATAGTCTGTGTAAGTTCTTTAGCTTCCCTTGAAATAGGTTTCCCCCCACAGGATAACATTTTATTGCTTATTTAATTATCCTGTTTTCTGTGCCTTAAGAGTTGTAGAGCTGTCCAGATGTTAAATATGCCTTTAAAAAAAGAAGTGTTTCATTACGAAATGACACACGTGGCATATTTGCTTATAATGACACCATACCACCAAATTCCCAAAGCAGCAACAACAAAGTTTCTCAAGCCCTCTTAACAGCTCATTTGTATTCCTTCACCATGATTCCTTGCTTAAGTACCGCTTTCTTATGTTGGGCCAAGGTTATAACTGACTTATCTACTTCACAGCCTCAGATAGAGAATGATACTTTATCTCCATGGAAAGAAAAGATGATAAATGAGGCTTTTAATAATATTTTTTAAGATTGAAAAGACCTGACATAAAACTCTGGAATAGAGACTACAGCTTTTTAATGTTTCCAAAGTATTTAAATACAAGAAAAAGCAGTTGGCAGTTTGAGGGGTGGAGACAGCATCTGATGAGCACATGTGCCCCTTCCATCTTTCAGGAAGTGGCCAAGGGGCCAATTCAAAGATCACCAGCATGTGAGATAGACTCCATCACCTCTTACCCACTGACGTGAATCACTTTAGAAATGAGACTGGTATGCTCAAATATATCTTAGAGATTGTGCTGGGAAAACAAAACAAAACAAAACAAAACAAAACAAAACAAAAACATACGCCCTTTGCCAGAGGTTAAAGGAGGAAGGAACAGGTTTTTAAAAATTGAATATAGTGTTGTATAGTTGAGTCAGCATTTCTCTCTCCACAAGAACATTTTCTTCTTCCTGCTTCCCCAGCTTCATTAAGACTTGGACTGTGTTTTATTTATTGTTGTGTCTCTGGTACCTTACATTGGTCTTCAGCTTAGATTGAATATTCAAGAAAATGTGTTAAATTGAGCTAACTAAACTGATTTCCTACTATTTATGTGCTATTTATTCTACTTTTTGCTCATGCTGCTGTGTTGTGGGACCTCAGAATTACTTTGACTGATATTATTTTAAGGCCCAAAAAGAAGCAACTAAGCAGCAGTGACATAAATGGTGACATAAATGGTAACATCATCTGTTTTCATGAATCAACATAGAAAAAAAGATTTAGAGGCAGCTTTCAGGTTGCATTTGGAACTTTTATCTCTATATAAACTTTAACACTACAGAGACCTTGAACCCTTCCGGTGTCTCCCCTCAGAAAGTAAAATCTTAATTTCCAGTGAGTTGTCGAATTTAAATTCCTCAGAAATTCTTTCTTAAGCTTTCTCTTACAACCAATGCATCTCTGTGCCCACTCATATGTTAGTGTTCTGCTACCCCCTGGATTTGATTATTTCTAACAACGGCCTTTTTAGAAGCTAGAACTAGAGATCAGAAGTTGCACACTGATGGTCTACACTTAAATATCTGTCAATGTAAGAAATGTTCTAACCTGCAGAGAATTTTTGATGAGTTTATTTGAGTGAAACTGACCATTGCTTGGAAGCAGCAACTCAATGGATTGGGAAATGCCCTGAAGAATGGCAGTTCAGCACCTTATTTTATGCATTAGAATCTAAGGAGCTATAAGGGGATTGAAATCCATTGATGATAGATTAGGGAGGCAGGAGAAAGCAGAGGGGGAAAACCTCTGGGTTTGGGTAAAAGGTAAAATGAGAGATACATACTTCTTTTACATAAGTGGGTAAAGGACAGTTACCAATCAACAATTAACACAACAATAACAATGAGGGATTTGGGTCTTAGCTTGTGCCCAGAGGGTTTGAGAAAAAAGGAAAGTTACCTTGACATTACAAAGGTGTGTTATCACAGATACAAAAAGACAACAGACAGGTTTAGTTAAGGTAAAGACTGACCTTTATTAGGGAAAAATACTGGCATAGGACATGACTACCCACCAAGAACTGCTTTTAGTTAGTAAGTTTTAATTTTAGACCATCTTTGTGGTTACTTTAGGTCTCTGAGTTTGAAAGGCTGCCTCACAGATCTCCCTGGAGCTTGTCGGGTTAGTATATGGCCCTTTTTCTTTCACATATGGCTTGTATACTTGTTTTGTTTGCTATTTTTAAAATTAGTACTTGTTTTTGGGGGTCCCTAAAACTACTCTCGGGTTCAGTTGTTCACTAGAATGACTCACAGAACAACAAAACACTTGTTATGGTTACAGGATAAAGATTAGAATCAGCAATGGAAAAAGATGATAGGGCAAAGTCCAGGAGACACCAGGCACAAGCTTCCATTTGTCCTCTCCCAGTAGTCACAGGGACAGTGCTTAATTTCCCAAGCTATGGTGTATGACACCATGCATGGTGTATTGCCAACCAAAGAAGTTCACCTGAGCCTCAGGTCCAGTGTTTTTCTTGGTTGGCCACATGGGTGTGATTGACGGCCCACATGGCTGATCTTATTCTCTAGTCCCTCCAGAGGTGAAGGTGATATCACATGATCCCAGTTCCTTACTGTAAATCACATTGTTAGCATAGATTCTTTGGTAGAGTCTAAGGCCCTTCGATAACCAAAACACTGTTATCAAGCAGGGTATCCCAAGGGCCTGGGTATCACCTTTCAGGAGTTAGGCAAAGGCAGAGGAAGTCAACCCAAACCTGTTTAAATGAATCCTTTATTGCACAGTATTAGTTGTAAACCTGTGAGTTTTAGGAGATTTCATATTAAATATGGATTATTGTATTCTCTTGAAAAGCTGGACAATCTGGCCCATGCGTGCATCATCTGGCCGCCATTGATGGGTGCTGAGCAACTTTTTTTTTTTTTTACGTGATATTACACAGTTTGTTTCACTTCATTATATGACTTACCTATCTCTTATAAGCATTAGATTATAGCTGGTTTGCAAAGTAAGAGATCTGTGGAAGATTCGAAATAAAAAAGAGATCATCCTTTTACCTACTGAATTTGTCATGTATCTCCTTAAGATGGTTTTCTATGCTACTCTGTTGATAATTTCTTGGCCTAACCCATGAGATAAATTGTTATTTTAAGAATATTATTATTATCCAAGTAAAAGAACCAAGAGATTACTCTGGAGCAATAGTTTTCATGATTTTTTTACTTTGGGGCCTACCAAAGTAAACTAAACTACCCTCACCAGAATTAAAGGAATTAAATATTGTTTCTCATTTTAATAAGATTTTATGCAATATCACATAGAAATTTTAACTTGGAAACCAGGATGTAAACTTTTAGATTACATATGACCACTTGAAACATTTTGTGTTGGATCCTGTTTTAAGTGACTCCCCTACAACCTGGCTACTAGGTTATAATGAAAGCAACTGGCAGATCAAAAATGCCACACAATCAGCTATTTATTAAATAAAACTTCTTTAGAAAATACTCACAGAACAATTTATATTCTTTCTTTGGTAAGCTTGATGAAAACCCAGTTCTATGTCCTTTCAGATGCTTTAGTGCCTCATTATCTGAACAATTTGCTCAAGGCATGCAACCATCAGCACAAGTGCAGGGGGATAAGGCACCTGAATTCCACCTAATGCAAGAGCTCCAAGCAGGACCTTTAGGGACCTCAGGCATTACCTGTAAGGGTGCAGGTCAGAAGCTTCCCAGATTCTTAGTCAACTATATTCAATTATGTTTAGAAGGGCTTCTGAAAATATTTTAGCTAACCTACATGTATTGACTACCTTGAGTTCATTTCTAACATTCATCTTGCTAAATCATAAGCCACTAATTTCTCCAATAAAATTATTCCTTATACTTACTTTGCTAGTTAGCGAAGCCTCCGCTGCTGACTGAGATGTAGTTAACCAGCATGCCAGCACTGGCCACCTTGGCATGTGGCTTTTAGGAAATAGCACCAGCTAACTATCTCTGTAGTCTGAGTTTATAAGACTAATTGCTTATTATCATCAAGTTGAAGCTTAAACTGACACATTCATAGTACTACATTGTCACCTGAATTATTTTAAAGTTAGTTACAAATATCCTAACACTTTTATAGATTTCTAGTGATAACAACTTCCAGATTACCCCTTGAGAAAGAAAGTAAATATATTCTTTATCTCCTAGTCTGAAGAGTTGCTCTTAAAATGTTCATGTGTATGGATATCTGCTTATTCTTAAATTCTGTAGTCATCATGGAGAAAGGAGAGACATTATTAGTGAGTTGATAGGTTTTATATTTTAACTCTCTTGCTGATCTTCATTTTGAAACATGGCAGGTTTTTTCAAACCTAAAAACTAATAGTTAATAAAGGAATATGACTTATATTACACCAAACGTATAGTCATAATGCAATAAACCACAATGAAAAGCTAACACCCAGAAGGTAGGGATGAGATTTGTTCATCATAACAATAAGCAAAACAATTGCAAAAATCTAAAGAACATTGTTCATCTTAGTGTAATAATGTACAAGTAAGATCTTTCTCTTGAGTTAGTAATTATCAAAAATTAGGAGTTCCATTTATAGCTATGTACTTAGAGCCATTAAAAAGTCAACTTTATTACTTAAAGTCCTGAAGGAAAATTAACTTTTTTATTAAGACTCTGGAATCCTCAAGCCTTCAATCTCTTTTTTTCCTCCACTTAAACAATTGTTTTTTTATAAATAAGATCCTTTAACATTTCATATAATAATAGCTTGGTGATGATAAACTCTTTTAGCTTTACCTTGTCTGGGAAGCACTTCATCAGCCCTTCCATTCTAAATGATAGCTTTGCTGGATAGAGTAATCTTGGTTGTAGGTCCTTGCTTTTCATCACATTGAATACTTCTTACCAGTTTCTTCTTGCCTGCAAAGTCTATTTTGAGAAATCAGCTTACAGTCTTATAGGTACCCCTTTGTAAGTAACTCTCTTCTTTTCTCTTGCTGCTTTTAAGATTCTCTCTTTATCTTTAACCTTTAGCATTTTAATTATGATGTGTCTTGGTGTGCTCCTCTCTGTGTCTAGCTTGTTTGGGACTCTCTGTGTTTCATGGACTTGTGTGTCTATTTAATTTGCCAAATTTGGGAAGTTTTCCTTCATTATTTTTTCACATAAGTTTTCAATTTCTTGCTCTTCCTCTTCTCCTCTGACACCTCTATGATTCAGATGTTGGCCCGTTTAAAGTTGTCTCCAAGGTGTCTAAGCCTCTCTTCGTTTTTTTCAATTCTTATTTCTTCCTTCAGTGCTGATTGACTATTTATTTCTTCCTTATGTTTCAATTAGTTCATTTGAGTCCTGGTTTCCTCCCTTTACATTTAATTGACAATGAAATTATAAGTTTCAACAACAGAATCTAAAAAATAAAAACAAAAACTAAGCAAACCACCAGGGTGGGAAAAGAATCATAGGTATGAGAAGCATGTGGAGGGATATCAGCTGGGAGGGGGAAGGAGAAGAAAGGGGTAAATGGTACAGGGATTAAAAATCATAGTAGGAGGGTGCAGAATAGACAGGGGGAAGTTAAGAATAGTACAGGAAAGGGTGAAGCCAAAGAACTTTGTGCATGGCCCATGGACATGAACTAAGGGGGGAGGGATTGCTGGAGGGAGGTGAAGGGTACTGGGCAGAGGGAAGCAGAAGAAAAAGAAATTGGGACAACTTTAACAGCATAATCAATAAAATATACTTAAAATAGTTTTTTATAGCATGAATTTGGATAATCAAGGTTTCTTTGGTACACAATGGTCACACTATAACAGAACAGATGACATTTAATGTGACATTAATAGCGTATATAAGACTAGAGACAGGTGGGAGGATTTTTGAATATTTGAGCCTTTTCCTTTAAACCTTGTGATTTTGTCTTACAAGCAGGGTTTTAGCTTATTAATGATTCATTCTTTTGAGGTTTAAAAACAGAATGATGATTTTTCTTTGTTTAACATTTACATTAAGCAACAAGTAGTTGAGCTTACTCATGACTACTGACATAAAATTAAACATTACATTTTGTATGCTTCCATACTCAGTTGCATATAACCCTACATGTACTGTTATGAATGTTCTTTTGTTCTCTCAAGAGTCCTCCCTTCATATATTCACATTGCATCCATCTTAAGGTTTCTTCTCTTTGCTCATACAGCAGCACTCATGTTGAAAGATAAATGTGATAGGGAATGTGTATAAAAATATAGTTGGCGTAGGAGCAGGGGGAAAAAAAGAGTGAAAGAAATTCTGTGTCAGGGAAAGGGATGTTTTATGTGCAGGAACTACAGAGGCTATAAGATGTTGGGTAGTATTTCTCCATCATGTGAAGGAATGTCATAAAATGTGTTAATCATTAAGGGAGCCAAACTCTTTTAGATACCTCATTCATGTGTTATCTTTAAGTAAATCTGAAACTGGTGCTTGTTCTGCTAGTGATTTCCTGTCTACAAGGAGGAAAAAAGAGTTACTATTTTTAATTATATTATAGTGGAACCCTTGTCAGTAGGGCACATTGCTTTCATTTGAGAACCGCTTTGCTGTTTTTATTTCAGGGCTGTTAACATCTTATTTTATCAGTTTTGAAAGGTTTCCAGTTAAAAGTTTAAAGAGGGGTGGGGTGAGGCTGAGGGGTGAAAGGGACAAAATAGAATAGGTTGCAAAATTCTTTTATTTTTTCCAGTGCTAGCCAGAAAGTTCTCTGTACTTTGAATTCTCCATCTAGACAAAGAATCAGAGGAAATGTGATATGTATCTTTTAAAATATTTATTTAAATAAATAGGAAAATAATTCATAGAGTGCTGGCCACTTATATATATTTTTAAACATAAAGATGCATAGTATCACCACGTAGGTAGAAATCTCAGTTCATCTTAGTTTAAGCCCAATCAGTGTAAATCCATTGTTCATACTTAAAATTTTATTACTCTCCTAAGTACATTCCTTCACATAATCATAACTTTATCCAAATCTATATCCTTAAACCTTCTGGCATATAAACATAATTGGCAGTTATTTGTGAAATTATTATCATCATCTTAAACTTATTTTCTGGGTATTCCTCTAAAGAGCCCAGTGGTTATCAAGCGTCCAACCAGTTTACTAATGGTTATGGAGAAGAAGACAGAACTGGGAGCTTGGAGAGCACCACCTGCATCATCTTCATCTGTGTATTCCTAGCCTCTGGGGTGGTGCCTGGTGTATATAGTAGGAGTTTAATAAATGTTTAAGTTTGAATAACTGGAAATGAGGAATGCATCAATGCTATGACTGACATGCACAATGCATTATTTCAGTTAATCCTCAATCCCCTCAAGAAGGTACCACTTTTATCTCTGTTTAATTAATGAGGAAACCTTGACAAGTGAGTTTTTTGTAGCTTGCCCAAGGTCATGTAACATCATAAGTGGTGGAGCAGGAATTTGAAGACAAATTCTTTTTTTTTTTTTTTTTTTTTACTTTCTTTTTTTATCCTCACCCGAGGGCATTTTTCCATTGCTTTTAGAAAGAGAGGATGGGAGAGAGAGAAACAATGACTGGTTGCCTCCCATATGCGCCTGGACTGAAGCATTATATGGCCTGGGTGAGAGCAAACTGGCAACCTTTTGGTTATGGGATGATGCTCCAACCAACTGAGCCACACCGGCCTGGGCTGAAGGCAAATTCTTTAGCTTTCTGCTACACGAACTGGTTTTTGCCAAGGACTTCTGAATGCTTACACATTTTTCAGAAGGAAAGGAGAAGTGCAAGGTTTGCGGTAAGGTGCTTTTGCTGTTTCAGCACAATGATTGGTGTATAAAATGTGTCCCAAAGATTTTCAATGTATGTATGCATACTCTGAGTTTCTGCTTTGGATAGGAGACTTTAAAAAAAAAATACAAACATTTCCAAATGGGAAAAGGAAGGAAAAATATCTTAGACATCTTTATTCTCTCTTGAAAAACCTTTTGAATATATGTGGAGAAAAATCTCAGCCCTGTGAGGCAAGGGCTCAAACAGGGATGCCCCTGACTGTTGATAGGTCCAATTACACCATTTATTCAAATAACGACACCAACTTATTTTCTTTTCATTTTCTACTCAGTTTTCTGTTCTAAGTTTAGATTTTTGTAACATTAAACCATTTCTAAAGCAGTTTCTAAGGAAACCTCTCAGGCAAGGCACTTAAGTCAATAATTAGAAAGTCAGTGTGTGCAGAGTAAGTAAGGCAGGCTGTGTGCCTTGAGGAACAGATGGGAAAGCGCAGTTTCAGAGAGTTCAGCTAGAGTGGCCCATATATTTTACTCCTTTTCTGACAGCCCCCAGAGAAACAAGCTTTTCAATGTCCTCAAGGATGTTCAAGGTCAAAGTGTAAGAACAATTGTTTAGTTAAATTTGTGTGCCATACCTGACACCCCCCCCCCCATTGATCTTGTAGCCTCACCTCATCCCAGAACTGCGCCTTCTCCCAGATCCCTCTCTTTTTCTGCCACCCCTCTGCTCATGTGTAATCTCACCCATAGGGAGGGGTGAGAGTACCCCCTACTTGGGTAGTCTCCAAGTACTCTAGCCAGAATTATTTTATCTGTTAGATTTAACTGAAATTGATGCAACTCCCTTCCTCTAACTTTGCATTATGTCTTTGGTGGGAACTCACTACCAGTCCCAATATTTTGAGCAAAATTTTTTGTGTGTGTGCCAGGCAGGAGGGTAGAGATTATTTCCCAGACATCCTGTGGCTCTGAGTTCCTGCCTCTGCCTCTGGTGATGGTGACCTCTCTCTCTCTCTCTCTCTCTCTCTCTCTCTCTCTCTCTCATTCTCTCTGCTCTGCATTTGCTCCTCGTTACCCCCGTTTTTTTGCTGATTTGCCTCAAATCAAACATTCATCCTATTCTGTCATTCACGGCTGCAAACTTAACTCCAGACCTACATTTGCGTACTCAAAGAAATCAACAAAGTTTCTGCACTCTGTTGGCAGCATAAAGCACCCTCAGAAGTTTTGAAATGACAGCTTTTCCTTTATCTTGGGCCAGCTCAAATCCTTGGGTTGGACTTATTCCTCCTTAGGCAGGACGAAGGCTACAGTCAGCATTGTTTGTTTTTGTTTATGGACAATACTTAATCCACAGGTTTTTTGTCCCAGGCAGGGGGACATGCATTATGGTAACATATTTGGCCTCTCCTTGTTCCTTTGTTCATTTCTGGTGAATCTGGAACAAAAGTTGGGACATGTGTGGCCCATATCCTGCCTTCTTTTGACCTTGGAGTTTGCCTGCTCTCAGGGGAGTGAGTGCACATACTGCCATTTTTAGGGACAGGTCCTTTCCTTTTGAGAAGATGTAATGTTGTACAGGCCATCTGTGACTGGATGGGTAAGTCTAATCCTAAAATTTTATATATTATAAAGCCTTTTTTTTTTTCCTGCTGCCCTAAGGCATTTTCTCACATAGCTTCCAAAGCAATAAAGAGACTATTTTGATCTCCATTTATTTGACTTTTACATGTCAATCTCTTAGTTATTTTCAAACCCATATGGAGAAAAGAGGGGCTGTTTGTTGGTTACCTCAAATCCATCTGTTTTAAATAGCAGCCACCCCAATCACCACCACTAATATCATGTTTCCATTTTAACCAATATTCCAAATCCGCAAAACCTGCCCCTAGAATCCTTCAGTTTCAGAAGACAATTTAACCTCCTCCTTCACAGGGAAAATCAAGCCAGCTGTCTCTTCCTTTGCCTTAAATAATGAATATCCTTCCCCCTCTTTGCTCTAGCCTCAAAAGAGGAGGTGGTCCACTCTTAGGGTAACCATGTTATGTTGCTTTTAAGCTCATGCCCTCAAGCCACACAGATGACGTGGCTCCATGTGTTAGAACTTCCTCTGTTGAATCATCAGTTTCTCTCCTGTTCTCCCTCTCTCTGCCCCTAAGTGTGCTTTCCTCCATTACCCTGTCTCTTCTTCACACCTTCTTCTCTCTTTTCTTTGCTTCACACACAAACACCTTTAAAGAGTAGTCTGCACTAACTGGTTACTTCCTCATGTCCATTTCTCCCCTTATCTCTCATTACAATTGGGCTTTCACACCACCCATCTAAGGGATTTATTCTGATAAAGGTCTCCACTGAATTCTTAGTTAGTAAGTCCAATGAACAATTTCCATTTATCATTCAGTTTTTCTCCCTGAATCACTGAATATCTTTACCAACTCTTTCTTGAAATCTTGTCTTTGTTTTCACAATACTACTCCAGAGTGTTATTTCTGGAATCTTCTACCATTTACTATGAGGCTTTGAACAAGTTTCTTCACCTCTCAAAACCTCATTTTTACTATTTGTCAAGTAGTGGTAATAATACTGTCCTCCTCATAGGGCAGATGTGCAAATAAAATAGAAAACGATACATGCTGAACTCACCTTAGCCCATGGCACTAAAGATCTTCTGTCTTACTGCTCTGCTGAGGTGGCTTTCCCAGTAAAATGTGCAGCTCTGTGCCAGGCAAACCCATGCATTTTTCCTAATCATCTTTTTGAACTCTCAAAGTACTCAAGAATTTTTACTATTCTCTCTTTAAAGCGCTCTCTTTTCTTAGTTTCTTAGAATCCTTACTCTCTTGGTTTTTCTCCTATCTCTCTAGCCACTCCTTTCCAGTCACATTTTCTGGCTTATCCTTCTTTAGTTGAGAAGTTGGAGTTTCTTGAAATCCTGCCCTCTGCTCATGTTCTATTCTTTCCCCAGGTTACTTCATCTATGTTCCTG